>NC_138168.1:27063388-27724817 GCF_964165515.1 Mesoplodon bidens | reverse complement strand
TTTACTTGGATTTTAGAATGCTTTGACCAAAGAGCATTATGTACTGTCTTACGTACTGTTCTTAAGGATTTGATAAAGAAGATTGAATATGCAAATGTTTTGAGTCAATCTTGTTAATATATATAAAATATTTTTGCTCAGGTCCCTGAATTTAATTGATATTTCTTGTTTATAATATTCTTGAAGCTGAAAAGAAACTTTACGAATCCTTATGATTTCAGCTGCATTTAGATCTCTTAACTGAGAAAATTTTAATGACTATTCACTTTTAATTTCAGTCAGGTACATTTAGCTCTATTGTATATTGGGTATTTTCCAAAAGTAAGTGTTAATATATAGTTAAGTAGAATAAGTAGAATATGGAAAGGGCCAAACGTAATATTTAACAGAAAGTAAATGGGTAGTTAGCTTTCTAATACCTATGTGTTGTTTTCCTCCTTCAAAAGTTTCAAATATCTTAGGTAATTTAAATGGGGGGGCCGGGGGTGGAGGGGAGTGGTGAGGACCTTGTAGAATGCTGGGCAGCTGGAGGCTGAGATGCTGTGCAGAGACACCTGGGCACCACTTTACGTTTTCCATCAGGATGGAAATAAAACCTTCTAATACTATATTTGGTTCCAGAACCAGTAGGTACTGTTTGTAAACATTCCTATAACTGTATGTACGTAAATTATTAGTGCAATTCTTCCCCTTTTTAAATAGTGCAGCGCCAATATGAAGAGACATGAGATAAGAAGAACTGAGCTTTTCTAGATCTTCAAGTTCCTACCTTGCACAGTGTCATTAACAGCTGTAAACCTTTATTTAGGGACACTGAGGCCCAAGGAGAGCTCTACTGAGATATACTATTCCTGATTCTGCCAAGGGTAGCCACCGCACCTTCAGCAGAATTCTATATTTGTGGCTAATTAAATAGGGAAGTGCATCTAACCTAACAGTGAATAAATATTGAGGTAGTCTCTTTGCACCATATTGTGGTCTACCAAGAACACTTTTTTTTTAATCTAAGTAATTCAACTCTAACCTAATAAAGTAGGTTTATTAGAAAGCAAAACTCATCAATAATAATTGCTTTCCTTTGGTAGGGGGGAAAATACCCCACCCTAAAGGAGCCTTTATTCTAAAAAACCAGCCAGGTACTTCCCTGGTGGTCCAGGCAGTCCTTGGCCTTCCAATGCAGGGGGTGGAGGTTCGATCTCTGGTCGGGGAGCTAAGATCCCACATGCCTCGCAGCCAAAAAACCAAAACATAAAAAAAAAAACCAGAAGCAGTATTGTAACAGATTCAATAAAAAGACTTTAAAAATGGTCCACATCAAAAAAATCTTAAAAAAAAAAAAAAGAAACCAGCCAGAATTGTTAAAACTAGTAAAGGAATATGAAACTTGTGCCAACTTTAATATATACATATATATTTTTTAACATCTTTATTGCAGTATAATTGCTTTACATTGTTGTGTTAGTTTCTGGTTTATAACAAAGTGAATCAGCTATATGTGTACATATATCCCCATATCCCGTCCCTCTTGTGACTCACTTTGTCCCAGCTTACCCTTCCCCCTCCCCGTGTCCTCACGTCCATTCTCCATGTCTGCGTCTTTATTCCTGTCCTGCCCCTAGGTTCCTCAGAGTCTTTTTTTTTTTTCAGATTCCATATATATGTGTTAGCATACAGTATTCGTTTTTCTCTTCTGACTTACTTCACTCTGTATGACAGACTCTAGGTCCATCCACCTCACTACAAATAACTCAATTTCATTTCTTTTTATGGCTGAGTAATATTCCATTGTACATATGTGCCACATCTTCTTTATCCATTCATCTGTCGATGGACACTTAAGTTGCTTCCATGTCCTGGATATTGTAAATAGAGCTGCAACGAACATTATGATACATGACTCTTTTTGAATTATGGTTTTCTCAGGGTATACGCCCAGTAGTGGGATTTTTGGGTCATATGGTAGTTCTATTTTTAGTTTTTTAAGCAACCTCTATACTGTTCTCCATGGTGGCTGTATCAATTTACATTCCCACCAACAGTGCAAGAGGGTTCCCTTTTCTCCACACCCTCTCCAGCATTTATTGTTTGTAGTATTTTTGATGATGGCCATTCTGACCAGTGTGAGATGACACCTCACTGGAGTTTTGATTTGCATTTCTCTAATGATTAGCGATGTTGAGCATCCTTTCGTGTGTTCATTGGCAGTCTGTATATCTTCTTTGGAGAAATGTCTGTTTAGGTCTTCTGCCCATTTTTGGATTGACTTGGTTGTTTTTTTGATATTGAGCTGCATGAGCTGCTTGTATATTTTGGAGATTAATCCTTTGTCACTTGCTTCATTTGTAAGTATTTTCTCCCATCCTGAGGGTTGTCTTTTTGTCTTGTTTATGGTTTCCTTTGCTGCGCAAAAGCTTTTAAGTTTCATTAGGTCCCATTTGTTTATTTCTTTTTTATTTCCATTTCTCTAGGAGGTGGGTCAAAAAGGATCTTCCTGTGATTTATGTCAAAGTGTGTTCCTTCCTCCTATGTTTTCCTCTAAGAGTTTGATAGTGTCTGGCCTTACATTTAGGTCTTTAATCCATTTTGAGTTTATTTTTGTGTATGGTGTTAGGAAGTGTTCTAATTTCATTCTTTTACATGTAGCTGTCCAGCTTTCCCAGCACCACTTATTGAAGAGACTGTCTTTTCTCCATTGTGTATTCTTGCCTCCTTTATCAAAGATGGGGTGACCATATGTGTGTGGGTTTATCTCTGGGCTTTCTCTCCTGTTCCATTGATCTGTATTTCTGTTTTTGTGCTAGTATCATACTGTATTGATTACTGTAGCTTTGTAGTACAGTCTGAAGTCTGGGAGCCTGATTCCTCCAGCTCCGTTTTTCTTTCTCAAGATTGCTTTGACTATTGGGGGTCTTTTGTGTTTCCATATAAATTGTGAAATTTTTTGTTCTAGTTCTGTGAAAAATGCCATTGGTAGTTTGATAGGGATTGCATTGAATCTGTAGATTGCTTTGGATAGTATAGTCATTTTCACAATGTTGATTCTTCCAATCCAAGAACATGGTATATCTCTCCATCTGTTTGTATCATCTTTAATTTCTTTCATCAGTGTCTAATAATTTTCTGCATACAGGTCTTTTGTCTCCTTAGGTAGGTTTATTCCTAGGAATTTTATTCTTTTTGTTGCAATGGTAAATGGGAGTGTTTCCTTAATTTCTTTTTCAGATTTTTCATCATTCATATATAGGAATGCAAGAGATTTCTGTGCATTACTTTTGTATCCTGCTACTTTACCAAACTCATTGATTAGCTCTGGTAGTTTTCTGGTAGCATCTTTAGGATTCTCTATGTATAGTATCATGTCATCTGCAGACAGTGACAGTTTTACTTCTTTTATTTCTTTTTCTTCTCTGATTGCTGTGGCTAAAACTTCCAAAACTATGTTGAATAATAGTGGTGAGAGTGGGCAACCTTGTCTTGTTCCTGATCTTAGTGGAAACGGTTTCAGTTTTTCACCATTGAGAATGCTGTTGGCTGTGGGTTTGTCATATATGACCTTTATTATGTTGAGGTAGGTTCCCTCTATGCTTATTTTCTGGAGAGTTTTTATCATAAATGGGTGTTGAATTTTGTCAAAAGGTTTTTCTGCATCTATTGAGACTATTATGTGGTTTTTATCCTTCAATTTGTTAATATGGTGTGTCACATTGATTTGCGTATATTGAAGAATCCTTGCATTCCTGGGATAAACCCCACTTGATCATGGTGTATGATCCTTTTAATGTGCTATTGGATTCTGTTTGCTAGTATTTTGTTGAGGATTTTTGTATCTATGTTCATCGGCGATATTGGCCTGTAGTTTTCTTTATTTGTGACATCTTTGTCTGGTTTTGGTATCAGGGTGATGGTGGCCTCACAATGAATTTGGGAGTGTTCCTCTCTCTGCTATATTTTGGAAGAGTTAGAGCAGGATAGGTGTTATCTCTTCTCTAAATGTTTGATAGAATTCACGTGTGAAGCCATCTGGTCCTGGGCTTTTGTTTGTTGGAAGATTTTTAATCACAGTTTCAATTTCAGTGCTTGTGATTGGTCAGTTTATATTTTCTATTTCTTCCTGGTCCAGTCTCGGAAGGTTGTGCTTTTCTGAGAATTTGTTCATTTCTTCCAGGTTGTCCATTTTATTGGCATATAGTTGCTTGTAGTAATCGCTCATGATCCTTTGTATTTATGCAGTGTCAGTTAACATATATTTTTAAATTACATATTCAGTTTACCCTGAAGCAGTAGTATAATCCTGCAGTGTACAGTGCTGTGTGAATTTTTTAAATCTTCTGTATTTTACACATAAGGATAGTGTCCCATAATTTTTAATATTCAAAACTCATGAATATCAGAATTTCCAACATTTTGTTTAAGAGGTGTCTCCAGGAAAATGTGTTGATTTTTACATGAAGAGAGTCTTCAGG
Source organism: Mesoplodon bidens (assembly GCF_964165515.1). Taxonomy (NCBI): domain Eukaryota; kingdom Metazoa; phylum Chordata; class Mammalia; order Artiodactyla; family Ziphiidae; genus Mesoplodon; species Mesoplodon bidens. The sequence continues at coordinate 27,720,354 of NC_138168.1, read as the reverse complement.
AAGTTGAAACATAGAAAAATGTAAGTAGTTAAGGTAAGGAAACCGATAAGAAAAACCTCAAGAGTTACTCTCTGGGACCTAATCCAGCAGTCTCGGGAGGGACTCTATGATGACTTTCAAATACCAGCTCAGGAAATCAGTTGTACTTAAAAAGAGCAGCGTTCTGGGGCTTCCCTGGTGGCGCAGTGGTTGAGAGTCCGCCTGCCGATGCAGGGGACACAGGTTCGTGCCCCGGTCCGGGAAGATCCCACATGCCGCGGAGCGGCTAGGCCCGTGAGCCATGGCCGCTGAGCCTGTGCGTCCAGAGCCTGTGTTCCGCAACAGGAGAGGCCACAACAGTGAGAGGCCCGCGTACCGCAAAAAAAAAAAAAAAAAAAAAAGAGCAGCGTTTTGAAGAGATGGATTTTGTTTTAGTGTGGTAGAAATGATCGACCTATCAGCTGCCATTCCAACCACCCTGTTTGGTGGGGGAGGGGCTTAGGGATATAGTGTATTCCTTTTGTTGCTCTTACTTAGCAAAGTTATTCTTAAAAATATCATTTGTTCCCTACCCGAAGTCGTGAAAGTTCCAGAATTCATTACAGAATAAAATACTTAAGACATCATTTACAGGTTTCATATTCCTTGATTAAGCATCTGTTAACATCATATTGTCCCTCATTTCTACTTCTTTTTTCCCTGTATACTGCCATGTGTAATATAGTTATGCACATATCAAAGAACCCTGAAAAAAGTGTAAAGTTAGTGAGTTTCTAAATTAGTGTTTAGTTACCAAAAAATTCAAAATCAGTCTAAATTTACTGAGCACACAGCCAGTAATTTTCATTTGCGATAATAGGAGCTTGATGGTTTTTACATTCATATTTCTAAATTATGACTTAAAACTTGATATTGGAGCAACAAGTATTTGTTGATTGCAGTCCTTTTTTGCTTTGTCTGAACTGTTTGCCAGATGGTTTCTGCCATGGTTATGCTAATGAAAATGCATTACCTAGTATTGCTTGCTTTGACTCATATTGTAGCTTGAAGATTTCTCATTCTAAGGCATTTGTTAACTGTCAGCTCTCCTTTACCCTACTTAAAAGCTTTTATTCCCCTTTCCTCCTTCCCTCACCTAGATTGGAGCTTGTTTTTGTTGTTATTGCAATGGTTATGTACTGATTTTTAGACACTGCTGGGTGGTTCCCCAGATTCACAAATGTTGCTAATCTGAAAAGAGAATTCCAGACAATTTTACAAGCCTGTCTCATCTAAGCTAATTTTAGAATGATTGTGTTGAATGAAATGTGCCTGAAATTGCTTATTAGTCATGGTGGTCGGGATCCTTTTTGTCCTCTGGAAACAGGGATAATTAAAAGTTCTCACAGAAATATCTTAATGTGCCTGATTCAGTAAATGTGCAGTTTGTTGTTTTGTCAAATTTAATTGAAAGTTGGAGCTTGGAATAAAATGAAACTCGAAATAAATTTGAGTTAAGATTATGCAAAGAATTCTAAAACATAGCTTTAAATAGAAAATAGTTATACTTTCAAGGTGGCTGTAAATTTGAGTTTTTCTGTTCACTATACGTATTATTGCATTAAACATTATTCTTCTGTTGTAAGGTCCTTTTAGTTTATGTACAAAATACTACGGTCACCTTGATGAAGATGCTCAATTATATTGCTGATTGGTTTAAAATAAGGTACTGAAGGTTATGGAAATACAAAATTTTAAGAATGAATTCTGTCTGCTAATCAGGCCACAACTATTAGAGTACAAGATCTGAGTGCTGCCCACTAGTTGAGAAATTACATAATACAGCTTTCAGAGTCAAAAGAATTTTAACTTTTTTGTCAGCTGTTTCTCATAATATTTTGGTGTTTCCTTTTAGACAGCTGATCTCTCATCTTAGAAGATACTGTATAAACAGCCCTATTCCCGTAAAAGTGCTGAGTGAAGCTGTTGTTTAATTCATTCCATTTTACTGAAGACTTACATTTGTAGAGTTCTTTCATAAACTGATTTTTAATTAAATTATTTTTAGCATAGAAGTTCCTGGAGCAGGATTAACACACTAGCCCATTTCAACAAGCTGTGTATTTGGGAATGGAATGAGAGTCATTCATCTCCACTAGGAAATTAAGAGTTGTTGTTCACAAATAATAAATTACTAGATTCTGACAGAGACTAATGGGATTAGGTAAGTGTGACTCAGTGTAATAAATGCAAGCCTAAGCATCCTTTCAGGCCCTGAATCAAACCAGGTCCTGCTGTTGGTTAAAGTCAGTCATGGCTTACAACCTGCTAGCTGTCTTGCTGTAGAAACTGTAACGTAAGGCCCTTGAAATAGATGCCGTCATCAGCCTCAGCCCCCAAGCATTCATCTGTTTAAACACATGACAGAAGATGGTAGAAGAGAATTCAGCAGCTCTTCGTGTAGTATGAGTGGTTATTGTATCAGGGCATACTTTGTTGTAGGCCAGCAATTTTTGAGTTAAAATACTATAGCTGTTTCTCTTCCTCTCCTTACATCTTTCTTTCACTTTTTTTTTTTTAGGCAATAAACTCACTTATTTTTCTCACAAACATTTTGTGTAGATCCAAGGAGCAACAGATTCCAACTTTCTCCTGTAGCAGTTAAACCGTTATTGTCTCTTCGAGTACATTTCAGTATTTTACTTCTTTTATTTTTTAAAAGGCAACGGGCAGCCAAGACGTAGATCCATCCAAGACTTGACTGTTACTGGAACAGAACCTGGTCAGGTAAGACTTAATATTTGAATTCTCTGTCTTTGAAGAATAGTAATGGGCAGAAATCAAGAATTAGCTATAATATATATATATACTCTGCAAAATTAGTTTTATGAGTTGACCTAAAATTATGATAGAGAAATTCATTATCACCAGAACTTAAATACTTAAGGGAAAAAAAGTATAGATGCCATTATTGATTTAACTTGAAGGAAAATTTGTGAAAATAGGTTGATTAATTCAGTAGTGCTCTGTGTATGTTATATGGTTTTTATATATGCTTTAATAAGGAAGTATTCAATTTTGTAATTTAACAATTTGTCATTAACATTGTCCTCTAAAATGAATCATTAGTATTATCTCCTTTTTACTAATGAGGGGAATAAATATTTCCCCAAAAGATATCACTCCTCTGGGATCACAGGCACTGACATACTTGGTGGACTCTTAACATCTTTTAATTTGTCATATCCCCTAGATTTATATTTTTGTGACACATCCTTAGGACAGTATTTACTAAGCAGATGGATAAACTCTAGAAAGTCTTCTATCCCAGTTGTTCAGGTTTTTATTCTTCATCTTTATATTTCTAGATATTCTTCTAAACGCCCCTTACCTCTTTGCAGATGACCCAGACAGTGCTATAATTTAAGCCATTTCTGACGAGTGCAGAGTTTTAACCAACCAAGTATATAAAAGTAGCAGTCATTGCTTTTTCTGTTACTCAGGTCAATAGACTTAACATATATAATTTATATCACATTCTTAAAATGAATTGAAAACTAATTATGAAGTTTTGTTGTTGCTTTCAGTTTTGCTGAAATAAATATATTTTAAGACTATAGCATGCATCTGAAGTAATAAAAATACCACATTGTGGTCCATATTCATGAAAAATTATAGGATTATATGTTACAAATAATGTGATTTAATTTTTGGTAAAGTGTATTAGTACTTTTCATCTAAAAGGTGTTTTATTATTTCAATTTTATAACATACTTGAAATTTTAGAGGTTCTTTGTAGTCATTAATAAAAATTTGAAAACCTTTTCTAGCCATCAGCTAACTTAACTAACAAAACCACTTGAGATATTTAAATGATAGATAGCCTTGATCTTCATTTATATCTGGAAATACTTTTTTTTCTTGCAATACCCATACACACACTCAAATACATATATGCACACATACGTACATATAATATATATACATAATACATATTAATTTATTATATATTTTATGATATTAAGTGACCTTAAATCTTGGTTTTATTTATTTAATAGCAGCTTTTTCAGTATATCTGCTTTCGTGAGATCCCAGAACTTTTGAAGGAAGTTTCCTACTTTCTCCCCCTCAAATACTTTAAGTATTAACCAGGGCATTTAGTAACAGATAGCTTGACATCTGGTATTTGCTTTGATTCCTTAGAGGCTTGATGAGCTCAGCCTTTTTAATGCTATTTACTGTTGCCATTGACATTCCAGTTATGAGAAACTCTAGCCAAGTATTCTCCCTTTGACTAGGAATGAGAGGCTTGCTCTAAGACAGTTCAGGAGCATCTGCCAGTGCCAGCGCTCTTCTCTGTATTCTGTATTAAAGGCACTGCTATATTTCAGGACTGACCTCACCAGACCAAGCCTTACTTATTTCCTCACAAACTCCGTATTACTTGAGACTTCGATCATTACCATTTTCATCTATAAAACACTGGAACTGAGGCAGACTTTGATTGTGGGACAGTCACCTGCATGAATTGTCATGGACTACTCCAAGAGATTCAGAGTGAGGGGGAGTTTGATATGGTGGTAAAACCTGTTCTAAAACAGGTGCTATGTAGCCATTGTCTAGCCAGTTTTTAAAATTGATCCGCTCTTTCAGAATTACTTAAGTATTACAAACTTAAAATGCCTAATATCCAGTTTGGGGTGAGAATGACAAATGGTAATCCTCATATACTATGAAAACGTTTTCCCCTGAAAGTGTTATGATAACTGACCATTAAATCTTTTTAATTACTGCTGACAATAACATTCATTATTTGAAGAAGAAAAGTATGCATAATCTGGATTTTCCAAATTGAAGTATAGTTCTTTTTAAAATCTGGCTAAGCAGTGATTAAACAGATGCATAGCAGGCTTTTTTTGTTTGTTTTGGCCATGGGAATTGATAAAGAACATAAAAGTCTTTGCCCAGTCAGTACAGTCACCAGAGGAAAAGAGAGAGCTTACTAGTGAGGTTTACTGCCACATCTCATAGGGAAAGTGACCTGATGAGAGTTTCTACTATGACTCTTGATTCGAGACTGATCTTAATAAAATCACTTAAACTTCTCATCTGTCAACTAAAATTAAATTGGTTGTTTTTAGACTGCCATTTCTATTGAGAGGAGGAATAGTGAATGTAGCAAGCTTCTTAATTAAAGGTGGTTGTGTAAGTATTCATGTAAAAGATTGCGTCCACACAACATACAACTCACTTTTAAATTAATTGATTGAGGTTTTTAATTCATTCAGGAAGCTCATTAAGCACATGTAATGGATTTGGCCTCCATTTGAGAGGATACTGAGAAAAAAGCTGCCCCTGATGTCCAGGAACTGATCTGATACTAAAGCCTTGGTGGTGTTAGAAGCTGGACATAAAGAATGTCTCAGAACACCAATAGACAGAGTGACTCTGAGACCATAATAAAATGAGACAAAACAAGACCATTTTACAGTGTTGTCTAAGCACAGACAAAAACAAGGCCACTGTGCCACCCACAAAATACAAACATTGCCCTCTCCCAGTGGATATGAGTGACTGATGCTTCTTTACCAGATGCAGCTTTACCCTGACTCTAGACTGCCCTCCCTGTAGAATTGCCACTGCTTGCTGACAGTAGCCAGTCTAGAGTGAACGCCTCTTTCTTTGGAGCCTCCTCAGAATCATTCAACAAAAGTCCAGATCCTCTAGTAAGCTCTTTCTAAAACCCTCTTATACCCCAAAGTGCCCCAGGGTGAGCACTTTGCTTTACTGCAACAAATACTAAACCCAACTAACTCCACTACCGGTGTGTTTGTGGTAGCCTTTGGCCAGGGTGCATTGACAGTACCAAAAAGGCCCAGTCTCCCAGGAGCTTATTTGGGCAGATCAGACTTATGCCCAGATCAAGTAGAGAACTTCAGCAGTAACAGCTGCCTTTTATTTATTGTGCACCCATTTCATGCCTTTAATGTCAGGCCTTTAATGTATATTATTTAAATCTTAACCCTATAAGTTTGGTACTTTTTATTTGCCCCATTTTGCAGATGGGTAAACTGAGGGTTAGAGAAACTTACCTAAGTCTTTACTTCCCTTACACTGGCCAGTAATTGCCATAACCAAGTTTTGAATCCAGATATGATTCCAAAAGCACACAAACTCTATACTCTATCACTGTGTCTTGCATATAAAACTGAATGCAGTGCAGGGTAAAGTAATCCTAGACCTCTTCAGTTTCAAGTGTTTTGGCTTCAGGTGGTCTGCATCATCATTAATTATTTAAATATTGTTTATTGATGATCATTTTTTGTTGTATTGTTGAGCAAGGCTAACCCACCTTGATAATAAATTTCTTCTTTTTTTTTTTAATTTACTTATTTATTTATTTTTGGCTGCATTGGGTCTTCGTTGCTGTGCGCGGGCTTTCTCAAAGTTGTAGTGAGTGGGCACTACTCTTCGTAGCGGTGCGCGGTCTTCTCATTGCAGGGGCTTCTCCTGTTGCAGAGCACCGGCTCTAGGCACGCGGGCTCAGTAGTTCTGGCTCGCGGACTCTAGAGTGCAGGCTCAGTAGTTGTGGTGCACAGGCTTCAGTAGTTGGGGCTCGCGGGCTCTAGAGTACAGACTCAGTAGTTGTGGCACACGGACTTAGTTGCTCCGCGGCACGTGGGATCTTCCCAGACCAGGGCTCGAATCCATGTCCCCTGCACTGGCAGGAGGATTCTTAACCACCACGCCACCAGGGATGTCCGATAATAAATTTCTACAGATGACTGCACAGATTTATTTTTTATAATACCTCTGGGTGAACCTTTCTGTGTTTCCCTAAAATTATACATTCTCATGTATGCCTGCATACCTGTTCTGGAATTGTATCCAATATGGATCTGTTTTCAAGATTTCTCTTGGAGAGTGCTGCAGTCAATGAAAATTTCAGCTGCAAGATAATGTGATTATGATTATTTAAAGAACCGGACATACTGATTTCTATCTGGACTTTAGAATCTACTTTTACTGGTCAGATATGTGGCTTTGGGCAAGTCCTTAATTTCCCTGAGCTTTAACAACCTTATCTGCCAGTGGGGACCATAACATCCACCCCCCAGGATTCTTATAACATGTGAAAGTACCAGACACACAATAGATGCTTAGTACATGTTTATATACCTGTCCCCCTTAGTGTGCCTCTCAAGGGTCTTACAGCTTATTCTCACTATAATGTATCACTATAGAGAAATAAAACAAAACTAGCACTTGGAAAGAAGTAAAATCCATTAGCGTTCTATTCTTGCTGTATCATAAGAGAAGCTTCTGTCAGGGATCATGGAAAGTATTTGCATTAAAGGCCTCATATCACATATCAAAAGCTGTATTATCATACATTGTTGTTATTTATTTAAGGAATATAATTTATCATACTACTTCTTTTGTCCATCCTCATTCTGCACCTCCTTTAGGGTAAATAATTTTCTGTTAAAGCTCTAAATCAGAAGCTTACATAATAGTCTTAAGTAATTCCTGGCTCATAGGATACCTTCCTATTGGAGAGTTTAAAGACAGTATAAGAAAAATACAATTCTAAAATTTCCCTTGTAATGAACTATGGTGAAGCCAGAATTAGATTGAGTCTGTAATTTTGGATTAGGAAGGATGTTTTTAATATACCCTGTCATGTATAGATTTAATTAATCTGATTATCATAATGAGGAAGTACCCTTGTAAATTCACATTACTTACTGATACCCATTTCTTTTTAATAGTTATGTTGTTCAGATGTACTTCACAGAAATATCATATAAATCAGTATTTAATCTCTGTGTTTTGTGCTTCTATAATTTTAGCAACTAAGATGATTTCTGAGGGTTTTAAATAGCTTTCAAATGTCAGTCTAAATAGTAAGTAACCCTGGCCATAGATTCTTGACTTACAAAAATAGTTTCCCAGTCTTTCAGGTGAGACATAAAAAACAAAGCTTTATTTTTGTTTGTAAATAACTTCCAATTCCTCTTTATAAATATAGAGATAAAGTTTTGGTCAAAGTCCAATTCTGGTTCATGTCTACTGATGGTAATTTGCCCTGCAGTTTAAATTTGGCTTAGTATTCTTTTGCTGCCTTAAATTGCTGTGTGGCATTTCTGTACTCTCATAACCACTTTCATAGCCAATCCTTGCGGTAAGTCAAGTATTTCTATATCTCTTAAACTTTTCAGTTTCTTTGAGAATAGAAAAAGTAATTGTAAATGTCTGGAAGGAAAGAGCAACCTAAATGAGTTTTAATAGTTTCAGAGCATTTATGGCCATCAGAATTTTATCAGTAACATTTTTTAAGTAGCTACTATAAAAATAAGACTTCTTTCCTACCAGGTTGCCCGCAGTTTCATATTTTTTAAAAATTATCAAATATTATCTGTTCTTATTTATGCTTTGTATTTTTCAGGTATTCAAAAAATAAAGTTATGGCTTATTTTTAAATATTTCTTTATTTTTTTTAAATGCAAACATGTTAGCGTATTATATTATTCATTGAGATACTCATTCCTTAAAATATAAAGACTTATTTAGTTAATTTATGGATTTAAATTTAACTCGTAGCCTTTCTTATAGCTTTAAAGAAAGACCAGTTTTGAGACTTGACCTAAAAATATGAGCATTATTTCTTAGTTTTATAGCTTATGGGAAATCCGAAGTAGAACAAACGAGTGTGCACATGAGGTACTAAGAGTTTCTTAGAACGCAAGAAATAAAGTAGCAAAGAATTCTCTTAGGAAAAGTTTAAGTTGAAGGAATATGATAATTCATACTAGGTCCAAGTAGGATCATTTGTTTTAATATCACAAATGTTCAGTGAGGTTTTTTTAGTATACAGAATTCATTCTTATATTTTGTAAAGCTAATTGTATGGTATCTTGTTTAATTTCTCATAACTGATACTGATTCTCACATGTCACAAATACTTATATTTAAATATTAACGTAAAATTAGGCTGACTGAAACCCTCTTCTACCATCACTCTGAAGAGAAATTGCTCTGTATTTACAATAGAAATCATAACTGTGGTCATGACAGTGTACTCCTATTAAATCCAGACTTAGCTTTCAGACAGATAAGGTTAAAGGACTCTGAAATAATGTCATATCTGTATTTGCTTTATGGAGATTAATAGCATTCTAAAAATAAGAGAGTTGTATATTTCATCACCAGTTCTCTGTGGTGTATGTTTTTATTCTTATTATATATCAGTGGTAAATAAGCCTAAGCACCAGTCTTACATCTGAGTTCCAAAAGCTTGTATTATCATTTTATTTAATGAGTATTTATTATTATGGTTATCTACTATATTATATGCTTTTTATTCATTGTATGGTGTATCCAGCAATCTCCTAAATCCTGGGGTAACCAGTATAAAAGTACTCATAATCTCTGCCCTTAGGAGATATTAATGCTTTTGAGGAATCACAGACTTTGACAGTAATATAAAGCATTTCAGGCTCAAGTCGAAGTTTATGTATGAACAGACTATAAATACACCCAAAAAGAAAAATACCTTTGTGACAGGGCTTAGTCACTGAAGATGTTTTATAAAAGAACTGTAATTTTGGACTAGGAAAGGAATTGTTAGGTGCTACAAGTCTACTTATATAGTCCCATCTTGTATTTACACCAACCTAATTATCTGCCATTTAATGAGCATTTTTTATCCGTTTTCAAAAGTGTTTCATGGGTGCTTGAAAAGAATGCATAGTCTCCATTTGTTAAGCATAGGGTTCATAAGTATGTTTAGATCAAGCTTGCTTTTTATGGAGGTCAGGTTTTGATGTGAGTATGTTTTGGTTTTTGGTCCCTTTTATATATCACAGAGGAGTATCAAAATATCAATATAGTTTATATATCACAGAGAAGTATCAAAATATGATGGTAAATATGTCCCTTTCTCCTTTATTGCTTTATCTGTTTTGAAGTTATGTATAGGCACAGCATTTACATTTTGAATTGTTACATTCTCAGTTGAACCACTTATCATTATATCTCTATCTCCAGTATTTTATTTTCCCTAAAAGACTCTCTCTGATATTAACATAGCTACATAACTTTATTTGGGGTAGGTTTTACCTGAGTACCTTTTTTTATTCTTTAACTTTCTGTTTTCTCTGTCTGTGAATTAGAAATGTCTCATGAACAGCATTTAATATAGCCTGATAATCTAATTTTTTAAATATCTTAACTAGAGAGTTTAATCCATTTACATTTATTATGGTTACTGATAAATTTGCTCCCTCTTATCTTCTTATTTCCCTTTTTTCTCCTCTCTCGCCTTTTTTTGAATTGAATAAATATATTTCTCATTCCATTATTTTTCTCTCCGGTTTGGGAGTTACATATTACTAGTTTTAGTAATTGCCTTTGAAATTTTAACACTCATGCCCAATGTAAAGTAAATATCTTTACCCTCATCCTGAACAGTATAAGGACTTTAAAATCTATTTTCTTCTTATGTATGCTATTGCTATTCAGATTTTAGTACCATCTTATCTATTTGAACGGTAATTCTATAAATTAGTCATTATTCCATTGTTTAATATTTTCAGTGTATAGATTCATCCTGTTGTTTACTAGTATTCCTGATTGTAACTTGGCCCTTCCATCAGGGAAAAATTTTTTTCCCCCTAACATATGTGCTTTAGAAATTCTTAGCGTTAGAGTCTATGGATGGTAAACTCAGTTTTTGTTCATCTGAGAATGTTATTTTGACCTCATTCTTCACATTTTTGTTTGACTTAACAATTCTAGGGTGACAGTTGTTTTCTTCCAGCAGTTTGAAGATACTCTACTTTCTTCCTTGTCTTCCTTGTTGCTTTTGAGGATCTAACTGGTATTCTTTTGTGGATAATCTTTTCTCTCTGGCTGCTTTTTTACTCTATTCTATTTGTCTTTGTTTTCTAGAATTTGACTATAGGATGCCCTGTGTTTTAACCCAGTAATATAGGTTTTCTCTTTTTTTTTCTGCTTGGGATTTGTTGTGGTTAGGATTTGTTATATCTTCCATCAAGCTGGGAAAGTTTTTATTGATTCACAGTGGATACATTTTCTCCCCTCTACCCAGAGCTACTACCCAAGACAGACAAATTTACTTGCTATTGCTTTTGTTTTGTTTTGTTAAAGTTAGTTAGTTAGTTAGTTAGTTATGGCTGCATTGGGTCTTCGTTGCTGCACACGGGCTTTCTCTAGTTGCAGCGAGCGGGGGCTACTCTTTGTTGCGGTGTGTGGGCTTCTCATTGCTGTGGCTTCTCTTGTTGTGGAGCACGGGCTCTAGGCACACCGGCTTCAGTAGTTGTGGCACACGGGCTCAGTATTTGTGGCTCTTGGGCTCTAGAGCGCAGGCTCAGTAATTGTGGTGCACGGGCTTAATTGCTCCACGGCATGTGTAGTCTTCCCAGACCAGGGCTCAAACCCGTGTCCCCTGCATTGGCAGGTGGATTCTTAACCACTGCGCCCCCAGGGAAGTCCTGCTATTGCTTTTGTACGGTAGGGTTTTTTCCCTAGTTTACTGAGAGTGAAGCCTTTCTTGGGTTTTGGCTTTAAGCAGGGGGTTCGCCAATCCTACTCACATCCAACAAAGACGCAAGACTTTATGCCTGTTTCTCTGAGTGCATCAGGCAATCAGAACAAAAGCTACAGACCATTGGGGTTCAGTTGAAATTCCCAGGGCTAGCAGCTTAAGCACTTGCTAGACTTTATTTCTGGTCTCAGAGCTTTTCCCTTACTTCCTTGCAAGCTTATCAGTTTTTTAAGAGGTATTTTATGTGAGTGCATATAAATTTTTTTAACATGTATATTTATCTAATATTCTTAGAGGATTTATTTGTTTTTTGCAAGTGTTTTGAGACCTCTTCTGATAGAAATGGAAGTCTCTCCTGTGTCTTAGAATGGAAATTATTGTTATTTTTGTTTTCATATCAAAATCACACTTTGTTCCTCCTGTCACTTCTTGCAGGTGAGCAGTAGGTCATCCAGTCCTAGCGTCAGAATGATCACTACCTCAGGACCAACCTCAGAAAAGCCAGCTCGCAGTCATCCATGGACCCCTGATGATTCCACAGGTAACCAGTTTATCCTCATTATACTTATAAAGTTGAATTTAGCATGTTTATGTTCATTTAATCATGTCATTACTCTAATGCTTACAAAGGCAGGCATTATTCAGTAGTTTAGATTTTCCTGTTAATAAGATCAAATATTTAGCAGTAAATTTTAAAATGCCTTTTTGAGTGCTAAGACAGAGACTACCTTCCCCATGTGTTTTTTCCCCCAGATACTAAACATGTATTTTGAAGATGGTTTGTTTGGGGACTTTTTTCAAATAGGAAGATATTCTATTCTTGATATTTCAGTCTGATTGTCCTATTACAATCCATCCTTCTCAATGATAGTAGTAAATTCTCATCTTTTGATAACTAAAATTAGAATGGTAAAATAATCATCTTCATCTCAGTCTTGTTTTAAAAATACAAGATATTATGTACCTTGGTAAGAAAAACATTTCTTACCATTGAGCTTTTGAATCATTTTTAACTGAGAGGGAGACCTCATTTCAGTTACGTAAATATTTTGTTAAATAGACTTTTTAAAAGCCTGGTAAGAGTTATTAAAACTCCCCAACATGAAAAACTAACTGGTCAAAATCAAAATATTAGTATTAAAACCTGCCTGTCTGAAGGTAGTAAGGGAATAGTTTCATTATGAGTAAGCAGGAAATTATGTGCCATAACAGAATTAACTTTTCTTTAGCATTAAGGGGATACCTTGATAAATACACAGCAATATACTTCTGTAAAAATTATTTATATGTTACTATGTCAGAGAAGGAAGATGATCTCTTAGATCTTGGAAAATTAAACAATTTGGGGTTTTATATAAGATCAATTATGTTATTAATTGTGGCAATTAAAGAGTCAGCTTTCTGTCTTTACAAACTAAAATTCTGCTTACAAGTATTTGTAGATCCTTGTCATGGTTTAGTCAATTTCATAATTTAATTTAAAAAATTAACTGGGTGGCTTTTCTCCGTGTCATGTAAGATAGAACTATGTTTAGCCTTGGGTGTACTCACTAGTTTTAGTAAGTTTAAATTCATTGGCGGCAAAAACTCCTAAGTTTCACCCTCAGCACAGCACAGCCTAGGATTATCCAGAACATTCACCACTACTCAGCACGTGTGCAGAATTTATCATGATGTACTTCTTCTCAGAGGTGGGCAGGGAAATGCTCTGGACAGATTTGATCATTAACATTCAGGTAGTGTCAGCTCTTTTTGGTTCCTACATCCTTCGGTGAGGGCATGCTCGCCCAGACACTACAGCATTTGGCGGGTCTCCTCACTTCAGCCTGGACTAATCTAGACACGCCAGTCAACGTGTGGCAGATAGTGAATTCATGAGGGAAAAATCAAAATTCTCCTAAGTCCCTCTCACTTAACTGCTGCATTTTGTTTCTTTTCTGGGACCTAAAATACCACAAAATAGCAATAGCTAGATATCATACATAGGTCCAAGTAGCAGTATCAACTGCATTTTGACTTTGCCTTGAAATATACTGCAAATGTGTGGTTATTGTTTTTAAATATTTTGAATACAATTTTAGAAGTTGAGAATCTGGTTTAAGTTTATAATTAATGAAGTTCAGCTTTGCACTGTTTCTAAGAAAAATATTGATAATCAAGCTAACAGAATAAATTGTAGGAAAGAGACATGTAAAACCTTTTTCTTTGAAGGCCCACTGACCCAGAAAAAAATTAGAAGTGCATACATAAGTTAAAACAACCTAATTAATTCGATTTTTTAATTTAAAAGGGCAGAGGTTTTTGTGCTTTTTCAGAGAAAAAGAGCACAATGATTTAATAATCATAACACATAAGTACTCTTGGGTTTCTACTTAGAATGTATTGGGGATAGAGAAAGACATACATACGCAAGAGCAGCTAGTGAAAGAGATGCCGAGGCCCAGTAGAGGGTCCCACAGTGGGCGGGGAACGGTGCACAGGGGGATCATTCACTCACGAGTTTGTCCTGTGCTTAGTACTTTGCAAAGATAGAAATATAAGACATGCCCCATTGCTTGCATTCTGATTACAGTTACAGTACTGACACATTAAAAATAAATTCATCATGCTGTATAACAAACTACTACACCGAATGTTGTAATAGTTATAAATAAGCATAATCCTGGCATAGTCTGTGACTTTTTTGTAAAATAGTGAGATTAGTCACTGTTGTTCTTTAGTCATAAAGCAGATAGGAGAAGAGAGCATTCCACATGAAGGGAGCACATAGAGAACATGAGATAGTTATAAGTACTGCGTTTAAGGGGCTAGAAAAGAGATTGCACCTAACTTAACCAAATCAGTGTGAATCTGGATATTTAGGAAAAGAGGTTAGATTTGATCAGCAATTAAAAAACAAACTTTTGTGGCATAGCCTTGCTATCTTGTAACCAGAAACTGAAAGCTAAATTTCAATTTAAGTGAGAAAGTAAAATCTCACGTCTTGGTTTCAGAGAACAGATGAAATTCAATAAAGGACCTTAAGTTTCCCACTCTCAAAGGGCTTTAAAATTGTTTGAGTAGCACAATCCTTGGACTTTTTTTTTCACCCCCAGAATACTGTGAAACACTGATATATTTAATTCTGAAATACATATTGGATATAGGGGACTGATTTAATAGGAAGGATATATCAGGTATCAAAGATTTAAGAAAGAGCGATAGGAGTGGAAATATTAAGTTGAAAAAACTCTTTCAAGACACTTAATGTTTCCAATAAGGTCAGGGGGAAGTCACTTGTAATCAGTTTAGTTTTGTGGAAAGCAGTGTTTGGTGGGAGCATTATTTGAAACTATTGCAAGGGGGTGGGGAGAGGTTTCGTCGGAGAAACAAATGTATTTCTTATTTAGCCATTTCAGAAAAACCTTTCTGTTAATATATAACTTTAGGGTAAAGGCTCTCTTAGGCAATCCTCTGTTATTCTTTCTTTAGTGCACTCCAGGATTTGATTAACATTACTTTTTTAATCTGAAATGTAAACTCGAGTATTTAAAATTGCCCTCCTTTTCCAATTCTTCGTTTAGTATCAATAACAATAATTTTAAAACAATAATAATAACCACCACCAGCACCATAGGCTAGCTAGCACTGCATGGTATTCCTTACATGCATTATCTCATTTGGTCTGATTTAGCTTCGCTTTTGGAGTTATTGGCAAGCACATTCTTAATGGCCTTTAAAAAAAAAACTGAAGCTAGAATATCCATCAGCAGTAAATTAGGAGGTTACTGAACCGTCAAACTGTCTTGGTTTCCTATTGCATTTGAGGCAGTACCTTGCTGTCGTCCTGACCTTGCCTGCCTTCATCCGCACCACTCTGTCAAGGAGTCGCTTATAGAAAAAGGGCTGAATGGCTCACTTGTTTAGCTCGCTTATTCTCTATTATAAACGATGGGAAAGCAGCTGCTTCTGAAATAGGAAAGTCCATATTACGTCGCAGTGATTCTTCCTGCTTCTGGAACTGTTGTACATAAATGTTAATATTGGGAAGCAACCATCCCATGCTTCTCTTGCAAGTTGTTATGGCAGTTTTACCTCTTTTGAAATATAAGCAAAACCTGTCTGTTCAAATAGTTTGATAAAATTGGCTGGTTGTTTGAATTAACCCTTTTAACTGTTTTTGGCATGATACTGAGTCACAGTTTCCATACTGTCAATGTGTGTAATATACTCCCGTCAATAACATCTCTCATTTTCTACAATGATTCTCATTGGGAGGAGTGGGATGGGCAGCTCATGTTAGAATCTATACCAATTGAAGGTGATCCACTGGAAGAGAAAGTGCCTCTTGCTTTCCCCCTTTCCCTGTGAAGGAACACTGATGTTGCCGGAGCTGACACAGCCTTAGAGTAAACTTAGCATGATCAAGGAAAGAAAGAATGTGGGATTTAATTAGGTAGAGTCAGTTACGACTGAATTTAAAATATAAAGGTCCCATATCACTGTTTTTGTTTTTAATTAAACAAGGGCTTACATGCTTTAATATATTGTATTCTATTCAACTTATAGCCAACTTAAATTGTAGGTGTGAGAGTATTCCAGTTATCTGTAATTGGATGTCCTCTGTTTACTTTTAGAATTCAAAAATTACCAGTAGCAATAACTTTTATTTTACTCTAAGAAAAACAATACCATTATCTCATGCATGCTTTCTTGTTTTTTGTTTCTAATTATTTGTAACAGAAAATAAATAAAATACATCCTTTAATTCCAGATACCAATGGATCAGATAATTCCATCCCAATGGCTTATCTTACACTGGATCACCAACTACAGGTAAAGGAGTACTTTCTCAGCAGAGTTTACTTTTTCCTTTTAGAGAAGTTTATCTTTAAAGCTGATGGTTGTGTTCCTCTCTGTTATTGTATATTCATTTATTTATGCTTTTAGTTGACCTCCTTAAACTTTTAAAAATCAAGCTGAAATAACTGATTCTCAGTTAAGTCAATCAAAATTAAAATTGCCAAAATCACTGTTCCTGTTCTAACAATCATCTTAAAATACTCATATCTTTGTTCAAGACTGCCAAGAATAGCATTTTGCTCTTTATTTTTAGTGCATTAAAATGTAAAAGCCATATAAGCTCATTTCTGCTTAATACTTTGGCATGTTCATGGTGACTGAAAATACAAGTAATGTACTTCATTGTCTCCTCATGCGTGTGACAACTATAAACATCTTTCAGTATAATAAAGTCTGGCAACCTGAAATGTAAAAACCAGGGGCCAAGAGTACTCTACTCGTGGTTCTCTGTAACAACAAGAAAGTGTTGAAGCAGCAAGTGTAAATTTAAGATCTGAGTTAACGCTGACAAAAGGGCACTGAGATTTTCTAGGCCTGGTTTAACACTTATTTTTAAAAGATCATTGCTTTAGTGCTATAAAAATATATCACAGTCTCTGTCTTAACTCTCAGCTAGATATTGAGTTTGATTTAATTATGTTTTAACATTCCTGATTTATTTTCAGCCTCTAGCACCATGCCCAAACTCCAAAGAATCTATGGCAGTGTTTGAACAGCATTGTAAAATGGCACAAGAATATATGAAAGTCCAAACAGAAATTGCATTGTTATTACAGAGAAAGTAAGTTATCTTTTATGAATAAGAACAAATCATTAGTATTTTGAATTTAAAATGTGTTAAGGTGCAATATTGTTTAAAGACATGAAAACTTAATAATTTTTAGAATTAATCACTAAGCATATTTCTAATGTGGAGATTTTCTCTATGTTTAAGTTTTAAGTACCCTTCGGCTAATTTTCCCTTCAAAACTCATCTCTTTTGACTATTTCTTATTATATTAGGAAAAATATAACTGAGGGAAATAAACTAGTGTTCATAACCATGTGTTTTATGTTCTCAGAATTTTAAAGTTAAAAGCTGTTTAGATTTATTGTTATAAAGATTATTGTTTCTTTGGACAAAGGTAAAATAATTTGGTTTACTAACGTTCAGTTGTGCTTTATCTTAGAAACATATATGTAGATATATTCTTGCCAGGTGTATGTTTAGGAGAGTAGAATTACTTATTAGAGGGCTTTATTTCATATCTATGAGTGTTTTTCTAAGGGAGCTTTGTACTTACACACATTTTTCTGGGAGATACAGAGACTGCTTTACTCCCCTTTTAAAGAAATACAGTCCCATTTCCATACTTCTCTATTTGAGATTCTTTAAAAAACAGTATTTCAGTTTTCTTAAACGTGACCTTCATGAAATAACCTATGAAGCTGATTTATGGTGGTAGGTAGTTTTTTTGCAGTTTACTAATACAGTGATGTAGAGGAATTCAACTTAATATTTTAAAGGCTAAATAGGAGATTAAATATTAGAGTCTGCAAACTGTAGGACTAATTATGGAACTCTGTGGCACTTTATGATAAGAAAAAAATGATTTCTTATGTCTCAATATGTATTTCTTATACTTAACCTATAATTTTTTCATACTTTAATCATTTGAAAGAGGAGTTCTATGCTAGAGAAAAACAAATGGTGAATTGTGGGCACTGTAAAAAATATGATGGTTTAATTGATTTTTAAATACTTTAAATAAGAAATGTTACTAGTAACATTTTGTTTGAGGACCTTTCATTACTTATTCAGTTATTTCCAGCAGCCTCACTTTAGGAGCTAATACATAATATCCCCCAAATAAAAGGCACTTAAAGAAGTTTATCAGGCTGGGGGCTTCCCTGGTGGTGCAGTGGTTGAGAGTCTGCCTGCCAGTGCAGGGGACGCGGGTTCGAGCCCTGGTCTGGGAAGATCCCACATGCCGCGGAGCAGCTAAGCCCGTGCGCCACAGCTACTGAGCCTGCGCGTCTGGAGCCTGTGCTCCGCAACAAGAGAAGGCCGCGACAGTGAGAGGCCCGCACACCGCGATGAAGAGTGGCCCCCGCTCGCCGCAACTAGAGAAAGCCCTCGCACAGAAACGGAAGACCCAACGCAGCCAAAAATAAATAAATAAATAAATTTTAAAAAAGAATCCGCATGCCAATGCAGGGGACACAGGTTCGAGCCCTGGTCTGGGAAGATCCCATATGCCACGGAACAACTAAGCCCGTGTGCCATAACTACTGAGCCTGCGCTCTAGAGCCCGCGAGCCACAACTACTGAGCCTGCATGCCACAACTACTGAAGCCTGCATGCCTAGAGCCCGTGCTCCACGACAAGAGAAGCCACTGCAATGAGAAGCCCACGCACAACAAAGAGCAGCCCCCACTAGCCACAACTAGAGAAAGCCCGCACGCAGCAACAAAGACCCAGTGCAGCCATAAATAAATACATAAATTTATTTATTTAAAAAAAAAACAAAAAAATTTATCAACCTGTAAAAGACTCTGGTTTTTCCCGAAAACGTTTGCAAGAGTAAGTGGTATTTTGTATTCTTCTCATTATTTTAAAATAGGAAGGAGATTTAGGTTGGATAACACCTATTTTAATTAGCTTGCAGACGTTTTGTTAGCTACCACTTTACACTGTAGTTAAATAGGATTGTGGTTTCAGAATATGAATACGAATACATGAGTATAAAAGTAGAATGTGAGGCTTCCCTGGCGCAGTGGTTGAGAGTCCGCCTGCCGTTGCAGGGGACACGGGTTCGTGCCCTGATCTGGGAAGATCCCACATGCCGCGGAGCGGCTGGGCCTGTGAGCCATGGCCGCTGAGCCTGCACGTCCGGAGCCTGTGCTCCGCAACGGGAGAGGCCACAACAGTGAGAGGCCCGCGTACCGCAAAAAAAAAAAAAAAAAAGTAGAATGTGAATGATTAAAACTTCAAGTGTTACTTTCAAGGATAGCTAGATAAAGCCCTTCCCAGCCTTTTTTTCTTCCTTCCTACACAAAAGGGATACCAGATGAAATTTTCTGCCACTTTTATTATACCATTTTATCTGTTTTCACTACTTATCTAATTACAGTTGCTTATTAAAAGGATTATGGTATTTGTATGGTTACTCCAGAAGAACGGATGATAGTTTCCATTCCAGCCCATAATTATATTTGAATAGTGTACCTAAGATGCATAATGATAGACCCAGAAAGAAGTTCTAATTAATTGAGCTTCCATCATCAGCTATTAAGGTATGAATATTTCCATCCTGTGTAATATGTGGTATTTGTTTTTAGGCAAGAACTAGTTGCAGAACTGGACCAGGATGAAAAGGACCAGCAAAATACATCTCGTCTGGTACAGGAACATAAAAAGCTTTTAGATGAAAACAAAAGCCTTTCTACTTACTATCAGCAGTGCAAAAAACAACTAGAGGTCATCAGGAGTCAGCAGCAAAAACGACAAGGCACTTCATGATTCTCTGGGACCGTTAAATTTTAAAATATGCAAAGAAAGACTTTTTTTTAAAGGAAAGAAAAACCCTTATAATGACAATTCATGAGTGTTAGCTTTTTGGCGTGTTCTGAATGCCAGCTGCCTATATTTGCTGCATTTGTTTCATCGTTTATTTTCCTTTTCTCATGGTGGACATGCAATTCAACTGTCTCCTCATATAACATGGGGGCATCTGTACTTGAATAAGCAGCAGTTCTCAACTTCAAAACAGATGCAGTAAACCGTGGCTGTATATGCATGCTCGTTGTGTGAAGGCTAGCCTAACAAAAGGGGTATCAAACTAGCTGCTATGAGCAATCATCGTCTTTTTTTCGAGGTGGAACCTCAAGAATGATTTTGTTCTTGTATCTCATCTCAAAAAACCAATAATTTTTTTTTCCAAAAAATGGTATATACCAAGATAAAGACAGGGTATTATAAATCTAGAATAATTGGTGGTACATTTTAGAAATACAGAACCTTTAGGGATAGTTGAGAGTGAGGACTTTGATGCCAGCCTCCTTGGATCAGTACTGAACTTTATCCATGAAATATTTAAAGGTAAGTGGCGGCTGCTGTATTTAATAAAAGCATATTTCATTAGACTAAACTTTGTCTATGATACATTGAACAAAATGGAACCCTTTTTTTTTAAAGGTATAAAGATTTTTAATTCTGTGATTGCGTGGATGTGTGCTGAAACTGTAAAGCTTTTATGACTCTAATATTAATATCCCTCAAATGAAATTAAAAGGTAAATGAACATGATCATGAACATGATCAGCTTAAATGATCATTCCTTCCTGCAATGATTATTGGATTGTTCTACTGTATATTTGAAAAACTGAAGAGAAATCATGGAAAATGGAAATAATTGCTCCAGCCAAAAGGCTTGGGCCTAGATTTCTTTTACAATACCAAATGAGCAAAAAAACTGGCAAATCAGGACAAGTTAATGAGGAAGTTAAAGGAGTAAATCTAAATTCATCAAGTATCCTATTATCGATACTGAAATGATTGATTTTCCTTGCAGGCCCCCCCTAGATGCCTGCTGCCTTTGAACACTTTTAAAGGAATTTCACTTATAAATAGAAAATTTATATTGTTAACAGTAACTTTGCTACCAACTTTGAAAATAAAAGTAATAATAAAACTTCATTGAAATAATAAACTATATAAGCTCTATTTTTTCAGTTGGTATTAAAATTAATTACATTTTGATACCAGTACAAGGTGTCTTTTAAGTAGGGATGTCATCGACCTCATTTTTATAGCATTAATGTTTTATGAAGAGAAAATTTAAAATGAAAGCATAATTGCTGTGATTATTAGAATTATATCGTGATTGTATTGTAGTTTTGCTCTATTTCAGATAAGCAAGTTGATATAAGAATTTATCAAAACTATTCTTAAAAATACTAAAGCAGGTAACTTTTTCTTCCATTATTTTTTCTTCTTCCCACTGAGTTTTATAATGTATTCCTTGTGTATACAAGCAATAAAGGTAAAGGACAGTTTGTACTAAAGTGTGTCATTTTTAGCTTCTTCAGAATCTATTATTAAAAAGTTTCTGGTAAATATCAACCATCACTTCATTTAAATAAAAGGAGATTTTCATTCCCAAGTAATTTAATTACCTAGCTGAAAGTGATATTAGGCTTAATGTATTAATAGTAAAATAAAATTGGCACAGAAAATAACTCTAAGGAAAAGCTTCACTCTTCCATAGTATTGCTGCTTGTCTGTACATCTGTCACTCCACCAAAAGGGACCTAGTCAGTGTTTAGAGACTTTTCTAATTATCCCAGAGCATGAGGTAGCCAAGGGTGGATGCTAAGGCTGAACTTTTCCATTAGGATTTAGCATTTTAGATTTCAGATTTTATTTCTAGTCACGAACGTGTTTTTGCTCTACACTACACACTTAAAGGGAAAGTTTATTCTTGTTATTACGACATGCAGTCACTTCATTAAAATATCCCAAATAAGTAGATGGAAGAAAATAGTAGTTTTAAGTCATGATGCCAAATGCAAAAAAGGCTGTTGAACACTTGCTCGTTTGTTTACAGCATGTTCCTGGGGATTTTCAGTACTGTAGCCGTCCCGTACACTGAGTGCAATTCAGCCTTACTTGGTTTTTAAGTACTTGCCAAGCTCATATTTTTTTAAGTCCTTATTATCCTTGATGATGGGAGAAAAGGATAGCAGGGATGATTAAAATCCACAGCCAGTTTCATCAATGTTCTCACCCATCAGCCCTTCAAACAGAGGTGTTAACAAGGAGCCAAATCCGGTCTTACATTTATTCTAACCCTCGTTTTGGGGGGTGGAACTAGCAAACAGACAAACAAGTATCTAAGAGGCCCCAATCTGAAAAATTCACAAACAATCCTTGAATAAGCCCTAATTACATTTTATTTTTACCTCCAGGGAAGGAAAACAAAGCTTTTATCTAACTTACAGGGAAATACTCCTCAGCAGTAAAAATAGCTTTTTTGAGTCAAATAAAAATCAGTTAATAATATTTCTTATAGCAACATAGCATATTGAAGAGGTCTGTTTAAAAGTTGTTTACAAATGTTTGACCATTTTTGGTGAAGTATTTTAGAGCATCAAATGTCTTTTTTTTTCCTGCAAGTTTCTTTTCTGTTCCTAGTTTCAGCTCCTGCCTGTAGCCAGATCACAGGCCTTCCCTGTGAAACTCTTGTTTCTTTATGTAAGTGTGTGTGGTTTTCAGTGGTCAGCTCCTCTCTTCAAATGGTAGGAAGTTCTACTTCTGTCATTCAGAACATGTTATGTAAAATGATGTGATGCAGAAATCCTTGTGCATACTGTATAATTGAAGGAAGCTTCTTAGATTTATTTTTGTTTGTAATAAAATTCAGATTGTTACTCTAAACTTGGTCATAAAAATGGTAAATGATTTATATCAGCAAATGAGCTGTGGGGTGTTCTGCTCAAGCAGCATGTTTACATTATACAAAATCGAATAAAAACTGAAAAGTCAGTAATCGTAATACTCAGTGCTGTTGTAACATAATCATGATTTTTGAGAGGCTGGGTGATTGGCCACTTAATACATCATTTCCTCCAATTCTAATTTTTGGTTAAATGGATTCTCTTCACAGCTTCAATGAATCCTGATTTGTATAAAGTATAACACGGTGTACATCACTACACTTCTGCTCATTAGAAACCTGATTTCTTGTAGTCTATCTAAATTACATTAAGTATTTCGTTTCTTTATCAACCTACTAGCCCTCTAACCTACACATCTGTGCACACACACATTCTTATAAACTCTGCCTTCACTTTAGTAAATATACCTGCTTATTCACTCATTCCTCAACAAATATTTACTGGGCACCTGTGATGAGCCAAGCTGCTGTGGCTAATGCCAAGTGACATGTCCATTTCAGTCACATGGTAGTTAGATGGTGTTCCCATTTCACAGGTGGGAAAATAGGCTTCTAAAGGTTAAGACTTGTGCCTGAGTCTGCTTTTCCATCATCATCTGATTTCAGAATTACATGCCTAGAGACTCAGCAGCCACTATCAGCCCACGTGAAGGAAAATGGAATGGCAAACAAAGGAAGGGGAACGTGAGGTAACTTTAAACTTGCAGGCACAGGGACTTTGTGACCACTTTTAAACCCAACATTGAGACCCATATTTGTCTTTTAAAGCCAAGTCTGTGTTTTAAGCCACTTGGCTGTGCTGTAACTTAAAATGCTCACTAAGTCCCGAGGTGCTTCAGCTCTTTCACTCACTTATTGGATGGGTGGGGTTATCTCCAGTCTTCCACCCCACCCTGCACCCACCCACACACCTGAAGGACGCGCTGCAAATGGAAATACAGGTCGTGGGGCTGTGCGGCTTGGTCTTTAGACTCGTTTTCCACTCTATAGGAAAGTGAGACTTAGCCCAGGTTTTTTTGTTTTTGGTTTGTTTTTGGTTTGTTTTTTGCCCCTTTTGCGGGTGTGGGGGTCTTACTAAAGAATAATTGGGGTGTAATTTTTATACGGTAAACTGCATCCATCTAAAGCGTGCAATTTATTGAGTTTGACATATTGTATACACTTGTAAAACCACCCAGCAGCCAACATCCTGATCATTTCCATCACCTCCAGAAGTTCTCTCATCTCTTGCCATCTATCCCTCCCTTCACTCCAAGCCCCAGACACTGGTCTGCTCTCTAACAATATAATATAGTTCTCATTTTCTAGAATTTTACATAAATGACACAATATGTCCTTTTTTTAAGCTTTTTTCTCCTCTCGAAGAGTTAACTCCTTTGAGAGGTTTTGTTTTTTTTTAAAGAATTTTTTGATGTGGGCCATTTTTAAAGTCTTTATTGAATTTGTTATAATATTGACTCGGTTTTATGTTCTTGGTTTCTTGGCCACGAGGCATGAAGGATCTTAGCTCCCTGACCGGGGATCAAACCCGCACCCCCTGCATTGGAAGGTGAAGAAGTTTTAACCACAGGACTGCTAGGGAAGTCCCAGGAATTTTTAATTAGACCATTTTTAGTGATGCTTGAAAACCTTTCAGTATCAGTTTTTGAGGGCAAATGTAGGTTTTAGAGGGCTGTAGGTATGTCCAGTATGGCCTGCTTGATTGTGCAATGTTACCATCTTCTGAAACATTTAAGATCACTTTATATTTATTTTCTTACAGAACCTTAATTCTTCACTCACAAAATCCCTTGCATTTGTTTGTTAAAGTAAGTATATTTGTATATGTATTGCTTCAGGTGTTAGAAATGTGAATGGACATGGCAAGTAACATTAGTAAGTACTTGGTGGTTTTCAGCAAATATGCTTCATAAATGTAATTTTTTTTAAGTTTTCTCCTTTTTTTTTTTAGGTTGTAGCTGCTTTTTGCTTGCTAAAAAAGGGAAAGATTAGGTTGATTATACCACAAAACAATACGCAGAAAAATATTTTAAATACCAATGAAAACAATCTTCTTTAAAAAGTATTTGTCATGGTATCTCGTTCAGGTGCCTACCAGTGGTCCTACCTGGTATAGTGGTGCCCACAGAAGTAAGTAAGAGTGCATTGGCAGAGTGTGTACTGCTTACCACCGGGACCTGCACTCCTTTTCCATCAGTGGCTAATCACTGCTCTCAGTGTATCTTAGGCCCCTGCCACAAGGTCCCACTAAAACTTAAAACTGCTGTTTAAATGACCTGCCCTTGATGTCAGTTTTTTCAGTGAAACTGTTCTGATAAACAAATGGTTATTTAACTTTATCTGAGTTTCATGGTACTTTTACATTTCCAAGTAGTGAAATGCATTCTTTATTCAGTCATTTAATGGTTAGTGATATCTTATCAATGCCATATGGCAGCAGGATAATTGCTTTGAAAGCACCAGAAATTATTGAACAAATGCTGAATATTTATCTTCTGAACAGCAAAAGTAATTCACAAAATGAAATTACCTTTCAGCCTTATTGCTTGGGTCTCTCTGTGGATACCTGCCTCTTCTTTAGTTATTGCAGGAATGACGATATTAGTCATTGATTGATACATTTACTAAATTCAAATTAGAGACTAAAGAAACCTGAAAATGTGTGCAACTTTTTCTGTGGTTGAAGGAAAAACGGTGATACTTCTTCCTCAGACACTCTAGAACCCTTCTGACTTTTAATCAGTTTCCTACAAAGATACTTAACTAAATATACATCTAAAATGTGATGAGCATGACAAAAGAACAGAGAAAAAACTAGAGAGGTACCTCAGTTTTAAAGCTACTTCAGCTTATTCTCACATTTACAAGGCATCAGATGAGTCTCTTTTTTCCAGTATTAGCCATGCCAACTATCACAGTTAAAACTACATGATACTAACTTAAGTGACTTTCTTAAAATCAACAGAAATCATGTGCAACAGTCCCCCCTTATCCACAGGGGATGCGTTCCAAGATGCCCAGTGGATGCCTGAAACTGCAGATACTACTGAACCCTTTTTTTCTTATACACACATACCTGTCACAAAATTTAATTTACAAATTATGTACAGTAGGATATTAATAACTAATAATAAAATAGAACAGTTATAACAACATACTGTAATAAAAGTTAAGTGAGCGTGGTGTCTCTCTCAAAATACCTTACTTTACACATTTAATGCTTTTCCATCTTAACTATGCACTTATCATGCTAGCACAAATTTCTTTTTCCTTCTTTATAATTTCACAGATAGAAGATTTGTTCCTACCATAGATCTTAGCAACCTTAGCATATGATTTTTTTTTTCCTTATTAAGTCAGAAACTTTCACCCTTATCACTTAGAGGAGGCACTTTATGGCTTCTCTTTGGCATATCCTAATTGCCAGCATCGCTACTCTTGCGCTTTGGGGCCATCGTTAAGTAAAATAAGGGTCCCTTGGGCACAAGTACTGAGATACCACAACAGTCAGTCCGACAAAGGAAATGGCTATTAAGCGACTAACATCACAGAGGGTACACTGGAAGGACAGGTGACTCAAGTCCCCGGCAGGACAGCACAAAATTTCATCACACTACTCAGGATGGCTCGAAGTTTAAAACTTACGAATTGTTCGTTTCTGAAATTTCCTATTTAATATTTGGGGCTGTGGTTGACTTCTGGTAACTGAAACCACAGAAAGCAAAACCGTGGGCAAGAGGGGAATGCTGGTCGTTTTGGGGCAGGTCTGTAAATCAAAAAGTACAGGAAATCTGCATTTAATTTCCTTCCTTGCCCAAACAAGGGAGTACCCGAGCCAGTTTTGCTGCCCGAAATGTTTAAGCATTGCTATAATTGTTCCTTGGAACTTCATTTAGGATCCGAACAACCTGCCATTCCCCTTAAATAAGAGCCTGTCACAGTGACACGTGGAGGTGGTTGGTCGACGATGTGATCAGGTCTCGGCCGACGGTTCCATGCAAGAGCATGAGGCACATCCACTAACATGGGACAGCCACGTGTGCCCCAGACACAGGGCTTTGGCTCTGTGGGGAAAAAAGATCTTATTTTACCCTTAAAAATAGCCAAATGGGACTTAAATATGTGTTACTTAAAGATTTCCTTTACCACCTTTGTCCCAAGAGCTCTTATTCTGCTGGCTGTTAGGAATGAGACATTTTGTTATCCATTAAAACATGATATTTCATCCCACAGGACTGTCCTCTACAAACTGACTTCAAGAACACATGGATATGCTGCTTTAACTTTTCCTTGGTGAATAGCCATCTATTTTTTAAGTGATTTTTTTTTTTTTTTTTTTTTAGTATAAAGAGAAGGAGGAAAAAGAAAAGAGCTGAAGTAATGGGGACAAGGTCAGACTATTTACTGATATAACCATCTCCAGTTTGTGTTATTCATAATTCCAAGGCAGGCATGCCAGGTGTAGATGTAGTGGTAATGGGTACATTTCTGCTTTGTCTTACGTCAGCATTCATCAAATCGCTCCTCGATGTAGGGAAGACGCTGCAGTCATCAAATGAGCTTTGCCTTGGAGCCTGAAAACGGGAGGGTTGTAGCTGGCTGTGTGGGAGCTGGCAAAGACCTGGGAGGCAGACTGGCTCTGGTCCTGGCTGGACGCCACCTTGCTGTTGGGAGAACTGGGAGGCTGGGCCCCAAGTTTCATCATTGGTAAACACGGGAATGGCCTAAATCCAATTCTAAATGCCTGTAATCTCAGTATTTAATATTACCTTCCCCATTCTCTGCTAGGGCTGATTCATATCTTCTGTCACATTATACCTCAGGTGTTGATGAGAGAAGAATGATTCAAAATGTTGGGGAAAATAGAACTGAATGTTTATTTGTGGATTCCTTCTTTCAGAAAAGATTCTAAATCCTCTGGTTTACAATAACACCAGTGTTACCATAAATTCTTCATTGTCCTTTAGAAACTGTTACCTGGATTTAGGAATCAGTGAACGTTCTGGGAACAAAAGTAAAAGTCAAGCTCCCCATGCAAGACCCCTAGGACTGTAGGGAGAGCCCTGGATTGGGGACAAATTGCCGCTTCTCTGCTCCAGAGACGCGCTTGCAAGCTCAGCACAATGCGAAGAGTCTCTCAGTAAAATGGCACGGTAGCATTCCCAGATACAACACGTGACCCATTTTAAGTCTTGCTGTATTAAACCTGAGGGACGCTGAGAGAAAAAGCTGCCTCCAAACATAAGTGGAAATTGAACTTAATACTCTAATCACCATAAATTGTAGTGATTATTTGTGTAAAACCATAAATGTACACTGTGACTAAATGAGTCATTTACGGAATATCCTTTCCGTTATTAACTTGGCATAAATACTAATCCCTAAAGATTAAGTTGAACACTAATCACTTGGAGTATTCAAGGACCTTTTGTAATCCAAGTATCCTATTTACATATGGTAATTTCCCCCGTGGTAGCTGAGTGGGGCGGCTCGCTGCTATGTAAGCAGTAATGTATGACAAGGATGCTGTAGCCAGGAACAGGGTTTTTGTCTCTTCTCCCAGTCCTTCCCCCTTCACTCCCAATTGGAGCTTAATTAAAACTCTTTAAAAAAAAAATTCCTCACAACTTAGCTCTGCTTAACAAGAGGGCAGAACCAACTCTGAAATGCTGACACCTCCTCTACTGCCTGCTGGGTGGGCTCATTAAGGGTCCTGATTGGAGAGCACCTCCACAGCGGCCTGGCCATAGGTCAGAGGCAGGAATTCTCAGAGCAAAGAAGCAGAACACACCTCAGCAAGTAAATCAACAATTTGCCTGACTTTTAAAATGCATTTTTAAAGGTGAGTTTTAATTTTTTAAGGTAAAATGTGCACCTAGCTTTAAATCAAATTTATCTTCTACAAGATGAACAGCTGCTGCCCCACCCCCTGCTCTCAACCCATTCTAAATATTTGCCCCATATTTGTAAATCATATGTTATAATAACTGCTATTTCTGGATTTATCAAATTTGCATACCAAAATACTGACTTTGTATTACGGTTGGCGGAGGATTTAGCTGCGTTACACACACGGCCCTCGGTTTCCCCTACTCTTTTATCCCAACATAGCAGATCACAATTTTGGATTAAATCAGCCAAAATTACATTATCATGACTATGTAACTATTGTTCACTGCTGAGCCAAGTAAAGTATGACTATACTTACATTGCCTGTCTCTAAAAAACGTTTCTCCTAGTACTTTTTTGCATTTGCCTATAGATTTATCACCTTTTTAAATAAATGCTTCAAACAGATGTATCACCCACACCCATCAATAATTTTTCCTATTCTCAAACACAGTTACAGGTCCATTTCCCCTGTGGAGCCAGCATTCTCCCTGCGCAGTTCAGCTCCTCCAGCTGCTGCAGAGGCTTGGTGCTTTCCAGGCAAGTGCTGAGCTGTCATCCTGTGAGCACCCCCTTCGCTGCTTTCTTGGGCTGGATCCCTGTTTCCTGGACTTCATGTCTGTCTGTTTCATGATTTACTCCCTCATTTTGCTGAAGTATATCATCCAACACCTTCAGGAAGAACACAAGCGAGGTAAACTTTTTGATTCATTATGTGTTTGAAAGCGCCCAATGACCCATATATTTCTCCCCAGGGTGCACCCTGTTCTATAATCTCTGCATCCCCAGAAGACTGGGTACCTCCAGATCAAAGGACCCTAAAATGTCCCTCTTGCCCAACTTTTCTGGACCATTTTAAGCTAGAAGAACTGATCTTTTCAGCATTCAAGGGTCCCCACTCTTAGCGTGTAAGGAAATTCTTCCTGCCTTATAGTTACATACTTCTTTTTTCATTATATCCTTGGGCTTTTTCTGTCTAAGGACGTGGATTGGGATAAGGGGAGGGAGGAGGCCTAAGAACTCAACTGCCTGAAATTGACTCGCCTTGGCCTAGGAAGGCTTGGCAGTTTTCAAAGAGAGTGTAAGGTAGTATCTCTCGGGCTGCCCCTTGTCCAGACGTTGGTGCCCCACCTCACCGTGGGCCACACATTCTGGGGGCTCATACACAAAACACCTGACCCTGAAGAGTCAGGATTGGCCAGTCTGAGAGAGAGGAGTGAGCTGTAAACCTATGAGAATATCCATACCATTTTTTCCTAAAAGAGCCAAAGCAATTAAGGTACTTCTGACAAGAGGGAAAGGTTTTCTAGGGTGTGGCTCAAATTAAGGGGAAAGAGGGGGAAAAGATTTATGTAAAAAAAATTATGTAAAAAAGATTTCTAGCAACCACTGTCTCCACCATGCCTCTCCCTTGCCTGCTTCCTTCTATAGAGCGGGAAACATAAGATTTGCATTTCAAGCTCTTGTTACTGCTTGGAGTGGCTGAGTGACCTATATAAGGCCAGTGGGCAGTTGAAGAGGAAGACTGCTAGGAGGCTTCTGAAAAGGCCTTCTCTTTCCAGACAGCAGAGGCTTGGAAGAAGGAAGGCTTTTGCTCCCATATCTCCTTCCTGCATAGGACCCAGTGAGGACCTAATACATAGAACTATCATATGACAGTGGTGACAGAGAGCCCACATGTCAGGATGATGGAGCTGAGGATGGGAATGACCCTGATGGGTTGCCCCACCAACCCTGAGATCACACTCTCCAGACAGCAGCAATAAATGTCCCTATGCAGTAAGCCACAGCAACTCGAATTTTCAGCCACTTGCAGTTGAAAGCTTGCCTAAACGATGCCTACATAGCTTTTCCTACCACCACGCTCAGCCATGCTCCTCCATGTGGCTCGGCTCAGTCCTGTCCACAGACGGGGAGTGTGGGCCATTCAGGGACTCAACATCAGGGCCCCCTTAACTGCTTATAGGGCTCTGAGCTTGTGCCCTAGTAGGAGGACAGCTTCCCCTTAGCGCTGGATTCCTGCCTTGATCTTGGCCATTGCAGATGCTAATCCCACCAACCCACACCATGGAATCTGGACCCTGTTAGCAGCTGACCCAAGCTTCTTGGGCTGGCCAGTTCCTGCTTATCTGACATCCAAATATGGTCTGTTCCCAAATGCCCTGTTCTGGAGCTCATGACACCCTGTCACCTCTTGCTGCAACTTTCCAAGGTCAGCTACTTGCCTTACCTTCTATTGGGCACCCTGCTCTCTGTACACCAGGCTCCACCTGCCTGGCTGAACTGCCTTCCTGACCTTCAGCTGAATTTGCTGACCTTTCCTCTCCCAAACCCCAACAAGGTGTCTGGCCCCATGTCCTGTCCCCTGAGTAGAATCACAGGTGTCAAGTAGATGGTGTCTGAGCCATCTGCATCCCCGATATGGTTGCTAGTCTACATTTAGTCCCTCATCCTATTACCCACTATAGTGAGATTATGGACTGCTTCTACATTTTGAGGCAAGCAGGGCATAAATGCGCTTTATAATATACCAATGTATATAAAGTATATAAAAATACCAATATAAATACCAATAAAGGTTAATTAGAAAGTTAATAGAGGCAAAAAGTAGCAATGGCTCAATCATGTCAGTTTTTCTTAGCTGAAGAAAAAATCATCCAAAAGAAGTATTTTCCATTTCTAAGTATTCCTCAGACTGTCCCAGACTGTCCCAAATTTTAGCTTTTTCATAGCAATTGTTTTTAATTAAGTTTTAAGTTAAGTTTGTAACTGCTATGAAAATTAAGTTAAAGCTATAATGTCAGGGAATGTTCTTTTTTTTTTTTTCTTTTTTTCAGTGGGTGATGATATTTTCAAAACGCCTAGGCCTTCAAGAAACTATTTTTCTCTCTTCGATCAATGGGAAAGCCTGACCAGGACAATCAGATCAGAGTTCCTGAAGCTACTGTGCCTCAGAAAGATAGGTTCCGCTCTCAGGTGTGTTGCCGGAGCCCACTCCCCAGGTGGAGCACCATTTTCCCGTGTCGGACGTCGGCTGGCCTGTCCTTTTTCTGCCCGTGGCCCTGTGCGGAGGGGAGGTCCCGGCTGGCTGCCCCAGCACACACAGCTCCACCTGTTCTCTTTCCCCTTCCTCGGGAGGTATTTGTTGCCACTGCAAATGCCAGCCACCGTCCTGAGTGTGTTACAAGTATTAACCTGCTCAGTGTTCACGAACTTTCTGAGGTAGGCACTGTCATCCCCGGTTCACACCCGAGGAGGACAGAAGGCACGGAGAGGTGGAATCTTTTGCCTGAGGTGACCCAGCTAGGGCGTGGCCAAGGTGGGGTTCAGTGGCAGGCAGCTTGGGCTCTTAACATTATGCTGAAGTCTGAACATCACTCAGGGAGACAAAGGCCAATGTTTTGAAAAAAGGTATAAGGTCCCGAGTAATAATGAAATGAATATATTTTAAAAATCAAATCCTCAGAGGCTTCCCTGGTGGCGCAGTGGCTGGGAGTCCGCCTGCCGATGCAGGGGACACGGGTTCGTGCCCCGGTCCGGGAGGATCCCGCGTGCCGCGGAGCGGCTGGGCCCGTGAGCCATGGCCATTGAGCCTGCACGTCCGGAGCCTGTGCTCCGCAACGGGAGAGGCCACAACAGTGAGAGGCCCGCGTACCGCAAAAAAAAAAAAAAAAAAAATTCAGATCCTCAAGAGAGTAAAAACTGGACAAGCACTTGCAATGCGAGCATTAGATGTCCATTAGAACTATAATGTCGTTATTAAAATCAGTTCTAAACTGATAATTTCGGATTAAAGAACTAGAAATGTCATTTTAAAAGGAAGGAAACTATCCTAGAAAAGTATGTCAACATTTTCCATTTTGTGCTCTTTCTGAACAAAAGCAATGGTGAGAGGCTTGTTCACCATCGAGAAGTCTGGAGCACTGAAATGTGATTAGTATTTGATAAGCATGGAGATCCTGAGAAGTGAAGACAAGGGACAGTATCTGTGGGCGGGTGGGAATGAACATCTTCAGGAAAAGAAGAAATGTTAACTGAGAACTCTAGGGAAAGCTCAAGGAGAGCCACCTAGAGTCCTGACTCATGGCTCCTGAGAGCATTCCTGCATCTACCCCCAGGCATGGCACTGGGGACACCAGGACAAAGACGTGCCTGCCTCAAGGGGATCGCAAGTTAATGGAAAAAAACCAAAGTGGTACAACAGGCAAGGACCACCCATTGTGATGTGAGCATCATGGTATGAGGTCAGGGTGCTAGAGGGAGCTCCAAAGGGAGACCCTGTGGGTAACCTGGGAACTGGACAGCATCTGGGAAGAAGTGATGCCTTAGCTGAATGCTGATGGTTGCAGAGAAGTTGGCCAGGCAAATATAACAGAGAAATGGTCCAGAAGTAGGAGTAAGATGTTCAAAGGCCTGAAGCAGAAGAGATTGTGGTACCTTTTGGACTCAGAAGTACTGAGGGCCCTTCCTTATGGCTGGAGCAGAAGCAGGGTGAGAGGCGAGCCCGAGCAACCAGGAAGGGACCAGGTCATGATGCGCCCGCGTGTCCCTGGAGGGATGTGGACCAAATTGTCAGCTCCAGGGAGCCTTAGTCCAAGTCACTGTCATCCCTCACTTGAGCTGCTGTGGTTGCATCCTTCCTCTGCTCCCGTTCCCCTGCAGTCCATTCCCAGGAAGCAGCAAGTGTAAGATTGTATTGTGACTGCCCTAGCTTAACTCACTTCATTAAGATCTGAGACACTTTACATGCCTACAGATCCTTACCTCCTCCAGGCTGCCGATGGCAATCACTCACTAAATGATGCCGTGCACTCTTTATGACTCTGCAGACGTAATCAGAACAAATGGGTCCAAGGTAAGGGGACAAGATCTCAGCCTAAAAGACAGAACAATGCTCTAATGTAAGCTCTGTGAGAGCAGGACCACATCCATGTTCCCTTTGGTATCCCCAGTGCCCGCCACAGGGTGAGGACACACTGTTGACTGAATGTGTAGTAAGTGAGACTGACAAGGGTGGAATGGGAAGCCTGTGAGGTCGAGAGTCACTCATCACTGGAAGTAATCAGGCCAACATTGAATGTCCACCTGCCCAAGACGCAGGAGGGGGAAGCCTGCCCTGGTAGGACCCCAGACACATTGACCGCAGAGATCCCTTACAATTCTGGGATGGTTTGTGGTCTTTGATGACCCTTGTGAGACAGCAAATTCCTCCAGGGCAAGAATTGGGAATGAAGAAAACAGTGTCTCTAGAGATAAGGGCTACCAAACATAGTACTTTTATTATCTCTAGTGGGAAAAGAAAAGCATTCAAAATGACTCAAAACTGAATATGATGAAAGAAAGTGAAATTTGGGATTTTCTCAGGAGTCTAAGTTTAAACATAAAGGAAAGCTTCACAGAAAGCTAGCAGCCTGAATCTCAAAAAGATATTTGCACACCCATGTTCATGGCAGCATTATTCACAGTACCCAAAACATGGAAGCAACCTAAGTGTCCACCCATAGATGAATGGATAAATGTGTGTGTGTGTGTGTGTGTGTGTATGATGGAATATTATTCAGCCTTGAAAAAAGAAGGAAATTCTGCCAATTGCAACAACATGGATGAACCCGAAAGACATTATGCTAAGCAAAATAAGCCAGACACAGATAAATACTACAATACAAATATTTTCTTATATATGGGATCTAAAATAGTCAGACTCATAGGAGCAGAGAGTAGGATGGTGGTTGCCAGGGCCTTGGGGTGGGCTGGGAGGGGAATGGGGAGATGTTGGTCAAAGGATACAAACTTTGAGGTATAAGATGTTTAAGTCATGGGGACGTAATGTATAGCATGGTGACTAAAAATAATATTGTATTGCATACTTGAAATTCGCTAAGAGGGTAGATCTTAAGGGTTCTCACACACACAAAAAAAAATAGTAAAGGAGAGAAAGAAAATAGTAACTGTGCAAGGAGATGAATATGTTAACTGGCTTTATTGTAATGATCTTTTCACAATATATACATATAGCAAAACATCAAGTTGTATACCTTACAACTTTTATATGATTTTAATTTTTAAATTATACTTCAAAAAAGTGTGTATGGGGAAGCTAGAAACCTGAGACTCCCATATAATTATGTTTTGCTTAATGGGCTTTTCTTTAGCAACTGCAGAAACTTTCATAATTTCCAACTGGAAAATTTCAAATATTATTTTCATTGTGGTAAAACATACATAACATAAAGTTTACCATTGTAACCATTTTTAAGTATACAGTTCAGTAGCATTAAGTCCATTCACATTATTATACATCCTCACCACTATCCACCTCCAAAACTTTTTCATCATCCCAATCTAAATATTTTTCAATATTAATATTTTATCAGCAAATATGTTCAAAAGTTGGAGGTAAGCTATTAATCAGCAATTAGCTTTAAAAAAACAAAAAAAAAAACCAGGGAAACCAATAGAATGTTATTTTTTGCTATAATCAAATGAAGTTGCTTTCAAAAGGAATAAAATAGCTGAATTTCCTGAGTAGGAAAAGAGCTTTCAAGGTATTTTCTATGTTTATAAACTGATTTAAATGTCATTTATTTGAGTAGCCAGAGATTAAAAACCATATAGATTTCATGCCTATCAATCACACTGGTCAATAAACCCCCCAACATCTTCTATTCCCCGTCAATACATGAAGCTTTACAAGCATAAGTTCTCCTGGAAAATCTTAAATCATCAGCCTCGGGTAATTTGGTTACTTGCTTTATTTGCACCTGTTTGAACTACAGTTGCTTTCACAGCAGGGGTATAATGAACTCCACGTGCGCATAGCAGAATCTCAGAGCTAAGACTTGAAATCCATTAAAAATCAAAGTCATTTTTGACAACAGAGCTAGTTTCTATCTCTTCTCCAGCTGACCTCACGGGGCCTCTCCACGCAGATCTGCTTGCATGCTGGTCTCCGCTGCCAGAGACCAGTGCAGAGGTGGGCCTGGGCCACAAAAATCACAGACACCCAGGGTGCTCCATAAGACAGCCATGACAGTACCTGACGAGCATGCACAGCGGGGCCAGTCAGACCGATCATAATCAGCTTCATATTGTTTCATTTTACTTCCTCCATTTGCTAGAATCACCAAATTCAAAAGATTACTGAGCAGCAAAGGTGAATGAAGCAAACAGCTAATATCAGACACCATTTCAAAAGCAACTGCCTGGATAAAGCCTTTAATAGAATTTCCCAGTTTACACCTCTGAAGATGAAGAAGGCAAGTTACCATGGAAACAAATAGTCTCTTTAAAGAGAGACAGGCTCCTCTCCTGGTCTGAGCTTGTTCCAGAAGGGAGGAGGGTGGAGGGAGGTGGGAAAACGCAGGCCAAGCATCAGCGACTAGAACAATGAAGGGAAGTTTGCTTCTCATTAAAATCTTACCAATGAAATAAGCTTGGAGGGTCAGCACAAGACAATTTTTTTTTTCTTGGCTGTGCTATTGAAAAAACCTCATCAGATATTTTGAGACACTTAAGCAAAATGACATTTTATTGGTAGTTTCTTTAATTTTTTTTCTTTATTCAATTAGTGACACATGCTGGTGACAAGTGACACCTTCCAGTACCTGACATAAAAGGCAAAGGGGACTCGCTTTTCCTGGTCTTCTATCACCAACACATACCGTCTGAGGTAACACGCCATTGGCTGCTTTTCTCTGCCTCTTCCCTGTTTTTATATATATATATATATATATTTGTGTGTGTGTGTATATATACATACATTTAAAAGAATATATACAAAAAACCTAATTTAAAAATTGGACAAAGGACTTAAATAGCTATTTCTCCAAAAAAGATATACAAATGACCAATAAGCACATTAAATGATGCTCGACATCACTAACCATTAGGGAAATGCAAATCAATGATACCACAATGAGATGCCACTTCACACCCACTAGGAGAGCTATTATTAAAAAAAGAAAAAGAAAAAAACAGAAAAGAAGTATTGTTGAAGATGTAGAGAAACTGGAAACTTTACACACTGATGGTGCAGCCACTATGGAAAATAGTAGGATACTTCCTCAAAAAAATTAAACAGAATTACCATAAGATCCAACAATTCCACTTCTGAGTATATACCCCAAAGAATTGGAAACAGAGACTTGAACAGATGTTTGCATACCCACGTTCATAGCAACAGTATTTACAATAGCTAAAGAGTGGAAGCAACCCAGATGTCCATTGATGGGTGAATGGATAAACAAAATGTGGTATAAATGTACAATGGAATATTATTCAGCCTTAAAAAGGAAGAAAATTCTGACACATGCTACAGTATGGTTGAACCTATAAGACATTATGCTAAGTGATCTAAGGCAGCCATAATACTGTATGATTCCACTTACATGAGGTACCTAGAGTAGTCAGAGTCACAGAGAAAGAGGGTAGAAGGGTGGTTGCCTGGGGCTGAGGGGAGGTGAGAGTGGGACACTAGTGTTAAATGGGTACAGAGTTTCAATCTGGGAAGAGGCACAAATAAAAATTATATATATATATATATATATATATATTTTTTTTTTTTTTTGCGTTACGCGGGCCTCTCACTGTTGTGGCCTCTCCCGTTGCAGAGCACAGGCTCCGGACGTGCAGGCTCAGCGGCCATGGCTCACGGGCCCAGCTGCTCTGCAGCATGTGGGATCTTCCCGGATCGGGGCACGAACCCGTGTCCCCTGCATCGGCAGGCAGACCCTCAACCACTGCGCCACCAGGGAAGCCCTAAAAATTATATATATTTAAGGCAAAAAAAAAATCTGGGAAGAGGAAAAAGATCAAGAGATGGATAGTGGTGATGGTTGTACAGCAATGTGAATATACTTAATGCCGTAAAACTGTACATGTTAAAGAGGTAAATTTTATGTGTATTTTAACACAATAAAAAATTTTAGATAAATATATATTTATATATATATATATGTTCAGGAGTTCTTTTGTATACACAGATGTTTTGTATATGTAGATGTACAGGGATTTTGTTTTTGCTCTTGATTGCTTACTTTTGCTAAAAGAATTATGCTACACACGTATTCCTTATGTAACAAACCCCAAACCTTAATGGTATAAAGCGACCGTTTAATTATGCTTCGAATTAAGGATTCTCTGGATCAGGGATTTGACCTGGGCAGAGAAGGGACAGCTGTCTCTTCTCCATGGTGTCTGAGGCCTCCTCCGGGAAGACTCAAGGGCCAGAGCAAGAATCATCTGGAGGCTTCTTCACTTGACTGTCCTGCAGTTGCCGTTGGACCCTCCCTTGGGCTGTTGACCAGAACGTCCACATGTGGGCTCTCCACCTGGGCTGCTCCTTTGAGCTTCCTCATAGCATGGCAGCTGAATTCCAAGGGTAGCGTTCCAAGAGAGCGGAGCGGAGTACATGGCTTTTTACAGCGTAGCCCCAACAGTCACATTGCATCGTTCGGTATACTCGGTTGGTTGATGGAGGGGTGATTCCATTGTGCCCTCTTTAGAAAATACAACCTGCCATAGCACACTGATTCGTCTTCTACCTGCTTTTACAATATCTCACTGACAATCCCTAAAGGTCAGTAAAGATGTAATGTTTCAGTTTTTCTCATTTCTTTATAATGACAAAATTACCTTGAATTATAAAAGTAATATAAGTATAGGAACAAAACTTGGAAAACATAAAAATCTATTCACAATTCCCCCCCTTCAACCAATCATGGTAATCATTTGTAGACTTTTTATTCCATAATTTCCTCATAATGTTCATCGAGTTTATGTTTGTTTTTTAAAATTTCGCCTTAGCACATAAGCCCCCAAATTCACATCTCAACATTCAGCTATCTTCTTTATTTTTCTTGGGTGGATAAAGCAAAAATAAGAGTAGGGTACACCACAGGATAAGGTCTTCAGGTAGGAACTTGCTTAGTCTAATCCTACTGACAACTACTAGGGAAAATCACATCAAGGCTTCAAGTCTTCCATCTTCTTTCTAAGGAGCATAAAGCAGAGACATAACACGCTAACTCCGGAAAAGTCATGTCATGAGTGAGCTGTGCCTTCCGCCACGCTTGTGTAAGGAGCAGGTGACTGACCTCGGTGCGGAATACCAGCTGGTGACCTTTCACTGATTTCTGCTACAAAGGCTTGGCTTTGGGGTTTCAACAAAATACGTGGATCTAGCAAGTAAAGTTCAGCAGAGCCTGTGTCTCCCAAACTCAACTCCAAACTATCGCTGGTTTTCATTGGCCTGCTGTGAAATGAGAAAAATAACAACAGTAGGGTGAGTTTTTCATGAAGCTAAATGGATTCAATTTTTTAAAAGCTGGGCTTTATTCAGAGATCATTCCTCTTTTAAAAATGTCAATATTGGGAATTCCCTGGTGGTCCAGTGGTTAGGACTTGGCATTTTCACTGCCGTGGCCCAGGTTCAATCCCTGGTCAGGGAACTAAGATCTCACAAGCCACACAGCCAAAACAAAGGAATAAATAAATAAAATAAAAATAAAAATGTCAATATTTTATAACATAATTCTGAACATAGATTTTCTTAGCATTCCTAATTAGCAAAGTAAAAAGTTGGCAAATCTAAACTTAGTTTCAATCATCTGACTGATCTGTGACATCCCAAATTCTGAGAAACATTGATCCAGTCTCCTTATGAAGAGCCTTTGGGTTTGATGTACATTATTTGTCAAAAGGGATTATACTCTGAGGTTGGGGAAAAAAACTGCTTGACATGGGAGAAGGATGCAAAACTCTGGGCTCCGCTTGTGATGGTCCAGTTGTGTGGCCTTGAGCACGTCATTTATGCTCAGAGCCTCTTCAGCCGTCAAATCCAGTCCACAACGCTGGCTTTCTCCTCCACAGAGCAAGTGCGGGTGAAAGGCTTAATTGTGGAAAGTGTAGAGAGCTGTGTAAGTGCTGAGTGTCTTATTGCTGCATCCTCGGAGCTTTCCCTCACAAAGGCTGCTAAGTGGGTCCTGTAATAGCTGGTGAAAAACGTGAGGAGGGACATCCCAAGTATTTCCCTGGGAGTTCCTAATTTTAATGAGCAGAATATTCTCTAATTAAAATGGCGCTGCAGAAATTTTTTAAAAACAAATTGCCATCTAATTTCCTTTTGATCTGTTTTTTCCACTTGGGTTGCAAGGTTTTACAGAAATTTCCCCAAACGCTTGGAGTCCGCAGTAATTTTATTTCATTCTGATTAAACTTCAAAGGAGAAAACACCAAGCCACCAGAACAAGCTCAGCTTTTTTCCACTTCATTTATTCAATAAGCATTCTCGGGGCATCTGCAACGTGCCTGACATTGTGCTGAGTGCTGCAGATACAAAGATGAATAAATACAACTCAGCCCTTGCCCTCGCTGGGTTCAGTGTTTCCAGGACCTGATCAAGCCACAGACAAAACATTGTAATGCAATGGGATGACAGTAGAAACACCACCACACAGCCATCTTCTGTAGGGTCTTGTGGGAGCAAAGTGGTGGCCCTGGCTGAGCTGACACTTTAAATGAAGCTTAAAGTGACTAAAATTTAATCAAAAGAGGGCATGAAGGACATCCCAGGCAGAAGAGACAACAGGTCCAGGGGTGGGAAATGGCATGGCCTCTGGTGTATGTGCACGTATGTATGTGATGCATGTCCATGCATATGTATATGTATGCATCCATGTATGTGTGCATCCCTGTGTTTGTGTGTGTGTGATTGCGTTTCCAGAATAGGAAAGGGCTGGAGGCTCTACGGCATGCCGTGGGAACAGGCAAGTTAACCTTAAACAAGCTGGCAGCAGCCTATATTCGCTGTGGGTCTCCGGGAAAGAGATTCAAAAATTTGCTTTAGACAACCTAGAAAGAAGAATAAAACACTCCTACATGGAATGTTAAATTAAATTTGACTTTAATGCATGTTTTGAACACACGCCTTTTGGAGGCTCTGCAGACACCAGCGCTGACCCTGGAAAGAAGGACCCGAGCTCTCCTGTAGAGGTGACGCGGAGGCACGATCCAGGGCTGCTCAAGCCTCAATGTCCACGTGAATCACTGGAGATCTTGTCAGGGTGCAGATTCTGACTCAGTGGCCTGGATTCTGCGTTTCCATCCAGCTCCCAGGTGATGCGAGTGCTGCTGGTTCACGGAGCACACTTTGAGTAGCGAGATCAAATGCACCTGTTGCCCGATGGCCTGCCAACCTAGACCTGCCACAGGGGATTCACTGCCCTCAGCTCAGCTCAGAGACCTCCAGAGGACCGTGTTCAGATCCTCCCTGCAACCGGGCACAGGGCCCCATCCAGCAGGAGTCCAGGCCCTCTGGTCTGAGAGACCACAGACCTAGAATTGAAGGGTGGAAGTGGGGAGGAAGGAGGCAGAAATGGTGGGATGGGTCTGGCACTTGCTCAGAAAATAGGCCCAGAGTGCTCCTGGGAACTAAGTGAGACACTAGGGCCACAAGAAAAGGAAGCAGGAGCTCAGACAAGGGCCCAGGCAGAGCCTCAGTGTCAGGGCAATGAACACTGACCATGTGCCAGGGACTGTCTTCATGCTTTACACAGATGTCACACTCATCTTCACCCAAAGCCCTTGCAAAGCAGACTGTAAATCCCTGCTCACAGATGAGGCACTTGAAGTTGGAAGCAGTTCAGTGAATCACCCGACCACCCAGCAGGCACACAGTGGAGCCACAGCTCACACCCAGCTCTGCAGGATCTGAAAGCCCAGGTCTCCCAGGGACCACACACTGCCTGCTTTAACGACGGACGAGATCCAGGCCCTGTGCCTGGGCCTAAGGGGCCCTAGGCTAGGGTCTTTCGATGTCTGAATCCAAAAGCAGGTGACGTCAGCCGTGAGTGTCAGGCCAGGAGGAAGCAGGTCAAGAGAAGTTGGCATCTGAAGAAGACCTGGTATCTGGAACTGGACCACCCTTGGACAAAGAGGCCCAGCCCTTCTGGTCCTGAAGGAGATCTGCCTCCATGTAGGCCAGCCAGGGGTCCAACACGGCCCTCATGGTCTTGGTATGTGCAGAGGTAGACAAACTGGTTAGTGGGCTCTTAAAGCCATCTTGGACAGAAATCTTGGCAGAAATGGAATATGTACCTGAGAAGAAGGAAGACAGACCACTAAATGGGAAGGACTGTCATCCGACAAATTGTCCTGAACATAGGGATCAGTAATTGGGACCTGCTGTTACTATTATCATTGCTGTTATGGGGTGCTGTTTCTGTGCATTGCTGCAGAACCAGCCAGCGATATACTGGGAACATTCTCAGGCATAATTAGATAGGAAATATTCCCAGCAAACCAAAGTCTAAAGGAGTCCAGCCAGGTAACTAAACAAACCAGCTGAAGCTTCAGGCTGTATGAGGGAGGGGCATTCATCCCCCAACGTTTTGTAGTCACTGATATTCAGATATCAGGATGCATTTTGCACGTGGTCACTGCTTATGCCCACTGCTTCCTCCTCGTTGGGCTATCATAGTTCAAAAATTGTATTTCTAAATGCCAGGAGCCTTCCTATAGAAAGAGCCTCAGACTGGAGCTGAAAGACCCACTCTCCTCCTCATTGACACTCTCTCTTTCTCTTTGCCCTCGAAATGGAGATGACTGCACCTGTGCTACCTGCCTCGGGACCAAAGGAGATGCAGTGAGTAGAAGGAGGTAAAGGCTGCCGAGCCCTACACACAGAGAAACTGTGATATTACCTTGATGATGTCTTGCCATTCTATTCTAATTTGGGAGTGAATTCTTTATTAATGTTATTATTGTTCTAATATCTTCTCTGTTTCTTCTAAACTGCCTCGATCCTTTGAGGAACAAGGTAGCATTTACTAACATACATATATCCATAAAAGTCTACATGGAACCTAAAAACAAACTTATAGATAGATCTTATGTATAGATCTAAATACACCTAATATGTATATAGACATATGTATGTATGTATACAGACATATATATGTGTATATATACAGCTATATACACACACACACACACACACACATATATATATATAATTTTTCTTCTGTACTAAACTCAAAGGACTACTTGTTAAAGCAGGTGAGACGTCTGCACAATTAGTTTAAAAGATTATTATTTAAAAATGGAAATAGCTTGGAACAGATGACTAGAAATCATTCCTCACTGCAACTCAAATGGAGGAAGCTGTCTAATTCTTGGAAATTTAGACATTCTTCTAGTAATTTAGCACAAAAATGGGCCTGACTCAATCTGTTCTTCACATTTTGGTAATGTAAAAGGACATAACGGAATTTTATTTTAATGGTAATTGCAAACTCATGCAGAAAATGTAAATGCACATTTCATGATTAGCTTACAGCATAAACTATGGCTTCTATTAATGTATTCCAATTTGTAATTCTTTTCACAGTATGAGATTTGAAAGCTGTGATTAAAATTAATTAGGTTAAGTAAAGTTTATCCCCCCTGAGCACTGCTATTGGGAAAAAGCAAGAGGAAAATGCGAACTACATCTGGCTCTGCAGGAAGCTGTGTCTTCACACAAAGTAGGCTGACTTCTCTTCTCCCCACAGAGGTTGCATGCTGTTTATTGGGCATATCTCAAGCACCATGTAGCTCCTCAAGGAGCTGATTGAACCATTAAACTATTCTTTGCTGGCTCACAAAACCACATAGGCTGACTACCTCGTCTTCAAATAAGGATACTAGGTAGATCCATCGATGGTTTGAACACAATACATCTTGGGGGGAAAACACATACATCTGGTAAACCTAAGGTAATGTGGCCACCCGGAATTGAGCACCATAATTGTGTGAAAGAGGTGCCAAATGAGGGAACAATAATAAAGATAATAACTAATCCACAATTGTACAGAGCCCTCTGCTTTGCACAGAATTGTCTTGAATATTACCTCACTTGATCTCCTCAACAATCCTGACAAGAAATCCTTACTGTTGTCCCATTTCACAGATGAGGGTACTGAGGTTAAGTGAGGTACCCAGGATCCAAGAGTGCTGGAGAACAGACCCAGGTCTTCTGAATTCCCATCCTGCACTCCTTCTATGGCTCAGCTCTACAGCTACTGAAAACAAAACTAAACTGAACTTTTAACCTATACCTCATCTATGTTTTCACAATGGGTTGAAATTCATTACCAAGTTTCCTAGGACATGAACTAAGGCAAAGTTTAACAACTCCGGAATGGTGTTGTACATCCCAGTAAGCAGAGCATAAATCTGGAGGGCCAAGACAAGACAGAGTGAAAAGCTGGCACAGCGACACTCTCTTCTTGTTGAAGATCTTGGTTAGAGTTCTCCAGTCTTCCCTAACTGTCCTTTTGCTTAATACCCAGCCACTCATGCCACCCCTGGCTCCTCTTGTTTCCTTGGGCACAATGGAGTCCCAACTCTGGTCCAGGCTGGGAAATACAGATGTGGATGACACACGCCCTGCCTCTGGCTTTGCCTGACCCATGAGTCATGATGGACCCTCATCTCCGGTGACTTATTCTTCCTGGCTCTCTGCACTGCCTGACCTGGCTTCTTCCAGGGAGGACTAGATGGTCCTATCTGTTAACTTGTGATGATGTGTATTAACATGGCACTGAGAAACTCCTTCCCTGGGTAGTTTAAATGACACCTCCTCCAGTGTAGTGAAGAGTAGCTTTCAAGTATGGAAAAGTGGGTTTCATTCATAGTTCTGCTGAGGCCCTTGAGTGAAGCATTTAATCTCTCCTCTGTTTTTAATATCAGTGCTTTTGTCTACCAGCACAATCTGATAGAAATTCTGTGATAATGGAAATGTTCTACTTCTGTGCTTTAAATATGGCAGCCACGAGCCACAAGTGGCCATGAAGCCCTTGCAATATGGCTAGTGCCAGTGAGAAACCATCTTTTAAAATTTCTTATTTAACTTTAATTAGTTTCAATTTAGATAGCCACAT
Organism: Mesoplodon bidens; assembly: GCF_964165515.1. Taxonomy (NCBI): domain Eukaryota; kingdom Metazoa; phylum Chordata; class Mammalia; order Artiodactyla; family Ziphiidae; genus Mesoplodon; species Mesoplodon bidens. The sequence goes on along the minus strand of NC_138168.1, from coordinate 27,675,739 downwards.
GTGGCTAAGTGGCTGCAGTGTTGGACAAAGAAAGTCAATGACCTCTTCAGCCTCCTTCATCACTAGAGATCTATATAAAATAAAATCTAAAGGTGAGAATTTCTAGCTCATATGATAGTAGATAGTGGGAAAGATGGAGGAGTGGATGTAGACCTAGGAATGACCCTTATATCCAGCGGCATGGAAAACTACAAGCTCCCGGAGATTAGACACAAAATAAATCTTTGCTTTTAAGTTGGAGGATGGTGTAAGAAGACTTTTTCTCTATTGCCAGTTGAGCTTGGGCCAAGGAAGCCCAGTTCAACCAACAAGTGAGCAGGGATGACTCTTCAGAACCATTTGCTTACAGAGGCTCCCAGTACTCTTTTTTTTTTTTTTTTTTTTTTTTTTTTGCGGTACGCGGGCCTCTCACTGTTGTGGCCTCTCCCATTGCGGAGCACAGGCTCCGGACGCGCAGGCTCAGCGGCCATGGCTCACGGGCCCAGCCGCTCTGTGGCATGTGGGATCCTCCTGGACCAGGGAATGAACCCGTGTCCCCTGCACCGGCAGGCGGACTCTCAACCACTGCACCACCAGGGAAGCCCTCCCAGTACTCTTGTTCTTTCCTCCTGTTGCCTGTCAGTAAGGATCTGGTGAATTCCTCTCCCTTCTACCCAGCTATGAGGAATGCATTACCCGGAAACATGTCTTAGTTCTGCTGGGGAATGACATTCTATTAGAGCTGTCAAGCAACAAATAGACTAAACAAACCTGTGAACTCCTTTACTAAAATCCATTCAATTCAACAAACAGGGACAGCACTGAACCAAGGCTGTAGAAATACAAAACATGAGACATGTATGAGACCTGGCCCCTGACCTTCAGGCAGGAACTGTCTAGGGGATGAGTGAGAATTCATGGCCCTGTGCTACTGGTTAGAGGCAACAAACTATTATGGGAAATTTATAAACGGGCTTAGATTTTTTTAATATATATATTTGTAAATATTCCCTATGAGCACAAAACACTTGATACGTTTCTAAAATTAGCTAATGCAACTTCCCTGGCGGTCTAATGGTCACGACTCCGTGCTTCCACTGCAGAGGAGTGGGGTTCGATCCCTGATCGGGGGAACCTAAGATCCCACGTGCCGCATGGTGTGGCCGAAAAAATAAATTAAAAAATAATTTTAAAAATTAGCTAAAAGTGCATTTACAGACTATTAACTCTCAGGAGGAATTCTGAAACTATCACTTAAATACATCTCCCAAATTTTGTGTCTCAGGAAATTGGTGCATTGGGGGGTAAAATTCTGAGTTAACTGCAGCTGAGTCAAGGAGAAAACCCGCACAGAGGACAAGGCCAGGTGAGCATTGCTTGATATTCTAAGGAAGCTGATTCAAGGGAAAAACCCCACGTGCTGAAACCAAGGAGTCTCCAGAAACAAAGGATATTTCCCTGAAATTCAGGAATTAAATGAAGGATTGATGTTTTACATGATAGTTCAATTAAAAAAACAAACAGCCTGTGCTTAGAAGTTGGAGAACACAGTTGGGGTCGGGGGGAGGTGGGCGTCCTCCAGGCTGGAGGCCAGGTGGATCCCTGTTAAATGGAGGGAATATCTTTGTTCTCAGACCTTTCCCTTCCCCACACAAAAATGTCCATATGTGGGCTTCCCTGGTGGCGCAGTGGTTGAGAGTCCGCCTGCCGATGCAGGGGACGCGGGTTCGTTCCCCGGTCCAGGAGGATCCCACATGCCGCGGAGCGGCTGGGCCCGTGAGCCGTGGCCGCTGAGCCTGCGCGTCCGGAGCCTGTGCCCCACAACGGGAGAGGCCACAACAGTAAGAGGCCCGCGTACCGCAAAAAAAAAAAAAAGTCCATATTCCATCATAGAAGCATGGAAGTCAGAGGTCAGGAGATCTTGGGGAGTGTTTTGTCCAGCCCCTACATTTCACGGCAAGAAAACAGAAGTTCAGAGGTTCGCATAGGCTCTGAGCTGCGATTCCCAGCTCTGTCCGGCCTTCCGCCAACCTGACAAACTAATCCTGCTTGATGTAACCCCTCCTGGTTCAGGAAATCTTCAGCTGTGGGAGAACCCCTTCAGCGAACCCCGAATGCTGCTGTTTGGGTCCTGCTTTCCCACTTCCCAATCAGCAGAGCCGGACTGACTTGGACAAGGAGGTAGAGGTTACAGTTTCCAACTTTGAGGTCAAACATCACATTTCCGCAAGTTTCTAGAACTGGCAACTCTGAGCAAATTACTTAACTTCACTAAGCTTTTGTTTCCTTTTTAAATAATACAATCAACTCATAATGCTTTTATGAGGAACCAAGGGCAGCAGTAAAGCCTTTATAAAGATTAAGCACTCCATAAATGTCAACTTATTTTATACTACTATTACTATCAAAAGTTGACTATTGTGAACTCGTACGATTAGTCTGGGGCTTTAGAAGCAGGCAGACTCTACTTCTGGGGCCTTGAGGGCATGACCTAACGTCTCCTAGCAGTGCGGGGCGCGCACCTGTCTCTCAGGATGGCTTTGGGGATTAAATGGCACAACGTATGTACATGAACCAGTAGCGCTTGTGTCTAGTAGCTGCTGGAGAGCTGCTCCTCTTTACTTCAGCAAATCATGACAAGAGTCCTCTCAGGAGAGTCAGAAGATGCTGTAACACAAAGCAAGAAAGCTACTGGCCTCTGTGTCCAAGGTTCTCACCGTGCATGGCTGCGGTCTTCTGAGATGCCTGATGACGAAGGTGTAATTTGCGAAGAGAAACATGGCTCCTTCTCACGCCTGACTCCCCTCCTGGCAGAGGTCTCCTCCATCTCTGCGTTCATGACGGGGCTTCAGGAGAGGGTCCACCTCATATGTCCTATTTCTGTTTCAAAGTTTGGGAGATGTATTTAAGTGATAGTTTCAAAATCTTTCCTGAGAGTTGAGTCTGTAAACGTACTTGTACCTAGTTTTTAAAACTTTTCAAGTGTTTTGTGCTCATAGGGAATATTTACAAATATATTTTAAAAAACCTAAGCCCGTGGGGCTGCACCCACTCCAGGGCATAGGCGTGATGACATAAAAATTATATTTTAATTTCTCATCCTTTTAAAATATCTGTCTTTTTGAAAGTCCTATAATATACATGATGTATTAATACAGTAGTGCATATATATACTGAAATCAATATTCATAGTGAGGTGTGTGCTTAAAATGATTTTACAGATAGGGGTGCCTCATCATCAAGTTTGGAGACCTCTGCCCTAGAGGTCAGCTGGGGATGCAGGACACACAGTGAGGCCCAGCCAGCCCCTCAGAAGATGAGGGGTAGGGGGCTGAGCTAGGGGAGCCCATTCAGATGTGCAGAAACTCAGATCCCTGGAGAATTTCAGAGATCAGAGAAGGGCTGAGCAGGGCAGGAAGTGGTTCTGAGGAGGCCTCCACCCAGGTCAGGCAGGAAGGCCCCGGCCCAGGGCCAGGGCTGAGGCTGGGGAACAAGCAGAACCCTCTGCTTGTATCTGCTCGGGGAGCCATCACTCGGTGTAAACGCAGCATGACCTGTCGGGTGTCAACCCACCTCAGGGTGTGTGTTGTCCTCTGAATGAAGTTTTCTCCTGGTAAATGCAGGCTGTGAGTGGCAGGGGTCTCCCTTGACTCTTTTCATTGTTAACTGGCCCATAAGCACATCCGGGGCTGGATCTTTCCCATTTTTTGTTTTTGTTTGGTTTTTGTGTGCTTTCTATTTTCAGCACTACTAAGGGAGAGGGGTCCTCCACTTCCTGGGGGAGAAGAGGGATTGGCTGATTCGCTTTACTGAAATCGGGGTGTGGGCATTGGAGTGCAGAGAGGCAGAATCCCAGGGAAGCAGAAGCAGGATGCTAGAAAGCGGAGAACACCATATGGTTTACAAAGGGGCTTCACACTCAGACCTCACAGCCGCCTAAACCCTGGGTATTGTTAGATTCCATTTTTCTAAGAGAAAATGGAAGATTTAAGCCACTTCCCCAAAGTTGGACAGTGAGCTAGTGACTCAAATAAGCCTTTAGACTCCTAGGCTGGTGCTTTTGCCCCTACCTTGAATCTCACAGCGTTTCAGTGCTTTGGTCGGGGTGATCAAATTAAATCAAATTAAATTAGGAAATTGGGTTGTAAGTCTGTGCATAAAATGTTCAACTTATAAAATTTCTGTGAGGAGGATGTTGGTTCTCGGTGATCATTGCCCAGGTGGGTCTGTCTGTGGGTCCAGAATCCTTCCCAGACTGAGTCTTGCTTTTTGTAACCACTAGGTGGCAGTGCAAGCACAGCCTTCCAGGCTCCCCTTACCAATGACGATCCAGGGCGGTGACAAGCGGAGTTTCCTACACCAGGCCGGGATGAGTCATCCCACAACTCCTGTGTCGTGGTATCAGTTTCAGTGTGTCTGATTATCTGGAGTTTTCTCTGTGCTCTCCAACCTCACCAGAGGCTGCTCTATCTGCATAGACATACCTGCTGTGGGACCTTCTACTGAATTAAGTAGAATTAGTGAATGACGGAGATGCTTAACGGGGCTGCCCACCCTTTGAATACTAAGTAGTTGCCATCCTTCTGAGTAAGCAGGGCTGCCCGGGATCCTAGAAGGAAAATTCCAGGTCTCCTGTTCTGTGCCTCAAAACCAAATCCTCAGGCTATGTAACATCTCGGTCACTTTCAGTTGCGACCAGTTACAGAGTAAGTGCTGCTAATAGGAAATCAGAGACTCGGAGGTGGTGAGCTAATTTCTCCCAAAATGCAGTGTGTAACATTCTCATTGCAAAGAAGGGCATCTTTGGGGTGTGACCCAGCCTGCCTAACTCTAGAAACGGGCACCCTGCACCCAAATTAATTATATTATTAATATTAGTTAATGCATATTGAGCACACAGGAAGCACTGTGTTATACACTTACTATAGATGACCTCCTTTACTCTGACAATGGCTAACAGAGGTGTATGTCATCATGACCCCGACCTTCAGATGAAGAGACTGAGGATTAGAGAGGGGACGTGATTTACCCAAGCCATGGAATTTGCATGAGGGTCTCTCCAATTGAAAGCCTACCATTTGTGTCGCTCTGTGAGTGGTGAGCACATTCTTTTTTTTTTTTTTTTTTTTTTTTTTTTGCGGTACGCGGGCCTCTCACTGCTGTGGCCTCTCCCGTTGCGGAGCACAGGCTCCGGATGCGCAGGCTCAGCGGCCATGGCTCACGGGCCCAGCCGCTCTGCGGCATGTGGGATCTTCCCAGACCAGGGCACGAACCCGTGTCCCCTGCATCGGCAGGCGGACTCTCAACCACTGCGCCACCAGGGAAGTCCCAGTGAGCACATTCTTTAACCATGTATAGTGTCTCATCCCAGCTCTGCCACAGAAGGGGACTCGCAGGGCCCCCGGGTTCTAGTGTAAATTCTTTGGCGAGGTGGAACAAGATGCAAAGATGCCCACCCAGCTGGGACAGGCGGGAAGTCCCCAGAGGCCTGGCTCAGCCGACGTTCAGCTAGACAGGGCCCATCCCGAAGGCGAGGTTGGCCTGACACAGGCAAAGACAGAGGTAGTCCAGACAATGAGGCAGGTGGTTCAACAGCAATGCAGCCAACATGGGGGCAGGGATCCCATGGGCTTGTCTAGACACATGCTTCCCTAGTGCCTTTTATCAAACCCAGCTTGACGGAATGGCAATCCCTGCTTCTCCTTTGTGCCTCCAGATGGAAACCCTACTTAAGTCTTAGGATCAGTTTGGAAGTAAGATAATGCAAGGATCTTGATTTCACTCTGGAATGGCACATTTCCTCTAGGTTTATTTCCCAAAGGCTTGATCATGATGGCGCTTCCAAGGGTCTGCATGAAAATGAGAACCCGAGGACAATGTGGTGAGTTTTTCATAAGACGACATTTATTACATTGAGAAGACAATCCCTGATTTTGAGATTCTACCCTTCCTATTTCTCTATGGTTAAAATGTTTCTCTTAGGAAGTAGTGGAAGTTGATTTATATCTTAATAATGTTCCCCGGAAAAATAAAAACTTGACAAACCTACAGAGCGCTCCCCTTTTCTTCTTCATTAAGAAATTTTACAGATTAATATCTGGGAACCCCAGCTCTGGGTGGTCCTCAAACTTCGCTCCCCTGAGCACCTTAGGAGCGTTTCATATACTGCCATCTAGTGGTCATCCCGGCTCACACTTGCTGATTCCTCCCTTTGAGAAAATAGTGTGTATGAACACAAGGGGTGTGTGTGTGTGTGTGTGTGAACTCAATTAGATGCCGACAAGCAGAGATATGTTAGCATGGAAAAATGCAGGTTTTGAAAACTGTGTAGAAAGATTCAGAGTGAACAGCCCTCCTACTCCAAACCCACGTGGGCAGAATTGAAAGCAGTTGTGTGGGATTAGCGCTCGATTTTTTTCCAACATCCACCCTCCAAAGGGCAGCAGCCGTTCGTGCTCAGGAGTGCAGTCAGCTAATAGGCCGTGAGAAGTTGAAGAGGAGAAGCTTTCAAGACTAAACTTGAACCAAATGTGTTCCCAATTTAGCTCATACCTTTTGAACCACAGAGGCATCCCTTCCAACTCTGGGAGGACCCATCAACCTTTCAGAAACGGGTGAGTGTAGATTTCTGCAGGCGCCTGGCGTACTTGGGAGCGTGGCAGGAAATGTGGGTTTGCAAATATCAGACAGGCCTGACCTTTGGAGTGACCTATGTGTAGAGGTGGCTGCCACTAGCAGCTGGTATATCCCACCTCTGTCCTTCACGGCTGCCGCAGCCTCTGGAGTTCTCTATCTGCAGCCTCCTGCTGACCTCCTCCAAGCTGGCTGCTCGTCCTCTAGCTCATTTCAGACTGCTAGAGGGAGAGAAAGAGGAAAGGGGAGAGATGCAAAAGTCACGTCTAGGGTAGACAGGAGACGGGCTTGCTTCCTTGGAAGGCCTGCACAGCCCTTCCAAACCCCAGAAGACCTTGTGTAGAAGGGCCTTAAACCACATGGTGTTCTGTAACTCACCTGAGTTGTCCTGAATTGAGTCAGGGGATTCAGGTTCTGGACACTGGTGCACGAGCTGACAGGCTATAACTTGCTAACGGGTTGTATTCTGAAAGGTTACATGTATATTAGCTCTACTTGAAATTTGAAATACATTTACACATAAAACCAATGAGCTACAGTGCTTAGGTTCTCAGGCTGGCTCGGAAAGCCCATGTAACCTCTTCTGTGTTTCTGAGCTGCACGTTGGACCTCCTTTGAGCCACCTGAGCTTTCGCTGAGTGGGGCACATGGTGGGGATGGGGAGGTTCTGCAGAGACTTAATCACTGATTCTTTTAATAATGCTCAGTAGAAACTCCTTAACACATCAGAAGAGGACCCAGGGGGGGAAAAACTAGAAATAAAGAAATAAATCTGAATATAATTAATCATATTTGCCGAGGGGATGTATTCAAAGAATGCTTAGATAAGACAGCAGCCAATAATTAAAGGAAGAGATTGCAAGGGTACAAACGGACTTGCTACGGTGCCCTTGCTGCCCGGGCTCTGGACACCCAGGGCTCACTTGTGCCCCTTTCAGTCTTCTCAGCTGTCTGTGATGCCGGACAGCTCTGCAGTCCTTAGGTCTGGCTCATAGTAGGTGCTCAATAAGCATCTAATGAGTAGAACTGCCAAGAGCAGGCATAATCTCTTGCATTCATTCTACTTGTAGTAATCAAGTGTCTGCTGCCCTGTGGGTGTGTGCTAAGTACTGGATCAACGGAGGGCTGGGAGGTTGGGTCCCTGCCTTTGTACCTTGTGGCAGACTGAATACTGGCCCACCAAAGTGCCAACATCCTAATCCCCGGAACCTTGAGTATGTTGTTACCTGACATGGCAAAAGGGACTTTTCAGACATCATGAAGTTAAGGATCTTGAGATGGGGAGATCATCCTGCATTATCCAGGTGGGCCGAATGTACTCACTGAGGGTCTTATGAGAGGTCACAGTGATGCAGGCCCACAAGCCAAGGAATATAGGAGGCCGTAAGAAGCTGGAAAGGGCAGGAAACGGATTCTCCCCTGGATCCTTGAGAAAGATCACTGCCCTGCTGACAACTTGTTTTTACTCTGGAAAACTGCTTTCAGACTTCTGACCTCCAGATCTGGAAGATAATAAGTTTGTGTTGTGGTTGTTTATTTATTTATTTATTTATTTTTGGCTGTGTTGGGTCTTCGTTGTGCACAGGCTTTCTCTAGTTGCAGCGAGCGGGGGCTACTCTTCATTGCAGTGCAAGGGCTTCTCATTGCGGTGGCTTCTCTTGTTGCGGAGCACCAGCTCTAGGTGCGTGGGCTTCAGTAGTTGTGGAGCGTGGGCTCAGTAGTTGTGGCTTGCGGGCTCTGGAGCGCAGGCTCAGTAGTTGTGGCGCACGGGCTTAGTTGCTCCGCTGCATGTGGGATCTTCCTGGACCAGGGCTTGAACCTGTGTCCCCTGCACTGGCAGGTGGATTCTTAAGCACTGTGCCACCAGGGAAGCCTTATGTTGTGTTTAAAGCCACTCCGTTTATGGTAATGTGTTACAGCAGCAATAGGACATGAATATAAGCTGAATAGAGTTGTAGCTTATTAACTATTTTGTATGAAGTATCACAGACATTAAAAAAGTAATCCCAATAAATTATGATAACAGAGAAAGTATGGAATGTCGATTCTCTCTTCACAGGTTGGCTTAATAATTCATTCTTCTCTTCGGCAGTCAGAGTACCTGTCTGAGGCTGTACCTCTCTGGGGACGTAGGAATTCACTTCGCAGCTTCCAACATCAGGTCCTGAGGCTCCAAATGCTTATGAAAAACATTTTGATATAAAATCCTTCCCTATAAATAACAACTTTTACTTAGGAGGGATAGTGTTCCTTAACTGACAGTGAAGTTCAACTTGGATTTTTGGCTACAGCACCCTAAAAAAGAGAGAGAAGATCTTATTTGCATCCCATTTCTCCAATGAGGAAACAAGCACAGATCTGATCAAGTTTGCTTCGCCACCCACGAGCAAGAATATGAGCTCAGCTCTTTTGACATGTCAACCAAGGGCGTTCCCTTGGCCTCAGCTCTTTGTTTTAAAGGCATTAAGAAGGGGGAAAAGAGGTGCTAAACACGCAGGCGAGGGGCAATAGTCGGCTTGCTACAGGGAAAGGAGAGGAATTCTGGAGAAACACTAATAGAACCTCTGGAATAAGAGAGCCTCCGGTTTTTAAATTAAAAAGAGGGGGAAAAATTGACAATCGGATGAGTTTCATTTTGAAACTCATTTAACCCGAAAAGTCAAAACGAAACTCCAGGGGTGCAAACCCACAACAATCAAAATAAAAACAAGTTTTCACAAGCCCATTGCAAAGCTAAATATAGGTTTTTCAGGTAGACCCGCTCAGCTTCAAATTCATGACTTTTGAGAACTATTTCAAACATTATTTTAAAAAAGAATGTCAATCAAAAGGAAAATAGTTTCTCGTGGGAGGTAGGGTAAGGCTGGGCTTGTGTGTGTGTGTGTGTGTGTGTGTGTGTGTGTGTGATGGGGGAGCATTTCTCTGACTTAGCTCCCCCCCAAAACCGTCGAGCTGGTTTTAAATACCATTTGTGGTCGCCTGCTCTGGCAATATGTTCTAATTGTGGTCAAAAGAAGCTGACTAAAGGTTTGTGTGTTTGTTCCAGGGGGAAACCGTCAAATGCCAGGGCCTTAGTGGATGGCCCTCAGTCACTTTATTTCTCACCTGGTTCGCTGGTGCATCTGTGTGACCCTCTCTGCGTTCTGACATCATAAAGAACACAATTCACATTGGAAACCAAAGTACTCTGGCTACAGCAGGGACAGCGCGTAGGGCCTTTCCTTTTCCTGCTCCTCCGGCCTCACCTCTGTGCCCAGGAGGAGGTGGAGAGAGGGGCTGGAATCACCTGGGGCCCGAGGGTTGCCCCCGAAAGAAGGCCCCTCGGTTCCTCGATGTGTAGTGAGGGCTCTGAGCCAGGATTCTGAACTGCTCAGCAATTTCTTAGTAAGACGTGAGCACCAGAGTGTCAGCTGGAGCTTTAGGCTTTTATCTGTGGTGGGCTGTTTTCCTTCCACGGTTGTTGTGGTTTACCGTCTACCTGAGTGTTCAAAACTGCTTTGCAGAATCCAGTGACTGAGCTTCAGATTTGGTACCACGCCTTCCCCGCCCAGCTGTGGCCCCTGGGACACACGTTCCACTGTGCGTCTCCTCCCATGCCCTGCTGTGTTTCCATCGGGAGGAGAATCATTAGTGAATAGGCACCCACATTGTCAGATGTTCAGTGTGTATTTCCAGGAATGGTAATTTGGGGAAAACTAAGATAGGTCCCCAGACTGCTGTACCAAAGATGATTTCCCCAAACGGACAGTGGAGATCAATCATTAGCACCATGCAGGCCAGGAAAGGACTCGGGACCTCAAAAGTCTTAGAATTTTGGGAACCATGCCTAATTTATGCTCAGTAAATAACCATGAATATGTAAAAAATTTTTCAAAAATAAAGTCACAAAGATATTTATTAGGAGTTTACCTATAATAACAAAAAAATGGGAAAAAATCTAAATAGCCAATAGGTTATTGATTGAATAAATTATGTTATACTCGTATTTTTGTCACAATCAATGACTAGCAATTGTTGCATGCTTACCATGTCCTGGATATTATGTATTAGCTTTATGTGTGTTATCGCATTTAGTCCTTAAAATAACCCCAGGAACTTACACTTAGAGAGGTAAAATTCCTCATCCATGAACACAGTGCTAATATAGTGAGATAAACAGAGTCCTCCCAAAATTAATTTCCACCTGGAACCTCAGAATGTGCCCTTATTTAGAAATAGCATCTTTGCAAAGGTAATTAAGGATCTAAAGACAAAGTCACCCTGGATTCACCTATGACTGGTATCCTTACATGAGAAGAGAGAGAGCGATTTGAGACACAGGACAGAAGTCTACGGGAGGGTAGAGAGGAGGGAGGGCAGAGACTGGAGCAATGTGTCTACAAGCCGGGGAACGCCAAGGGTTGCTGGCAGCCGCCCGTAGCTCACAGAGAGAGGCGTGGAACAGATTCTCCCTCAGCGTTCCAGAAGGAACCAGCCCTGCTGACACTTTAATTTCAGACTTCTCACCTCCTGAACTATGAGAGAATAAATGTCTGTTGTTTTACGCCACCCAGTTTGTGGTAATTTGTTATGGCAGCCACAGGAAATGAATACAGATAGTGAGTAGTACACACAGGATTTGAACCCAGGCTGACTCCAGAACCAGAGCTCGCCCACTGTGCTGTGTAGACTCCAACAGGCTTAACATTGTATGTTTAATGTCACGTTTGGGTAAAAAGTTTGAATATATGCATAGAAAAGAACTGGAAGAATATACAGCAAAATGTTTATTTCTGGGTAGCAAGACTCCAGATGGATTTTAATTTTCTTCTTTTTGCTTATCTTTTTCCTTTTTCAGCATTGAAGTGCAATACTTTTCATAGTAAGATACACACTGAATGATGTAGGAGTGAAGGGGCATCGTGCTACAACTTACGCTCAAATGGTTCAGGCAAAAAACCAATAAATATGTATCTATGCAGAGAGAAAATGATCAAGCAAATGTGGGAAAATGTCAACCATTGGAGAATCTGGGTTAAAGGTATATAGGAATCCTTTGTACTATTCTTGCAGCTTTTCAGAAATTCTGAAATCATTTCAAAATTTAAAAGTTACCCCCCGCCCCAAAAAAGAGTCCTAACATGGAAGATATTCAAAGTTGAAACAGAAACAACTTTATAAACATAATGCCAAGACACGGCCAACTAGTGTATTCCAAGAATCAGAAAATTTTATTTTGGAATAAAAGCAAGTGTTTGCATTACAGCAAAGATGAGTCTCAAAGAAAAAAAAAAAGCAGACATAGAAAGAGACAGAGTAAGAGGTGATAGAAGAAAGTAATACCCAAAAAAAGTCCCTGTTGAACTACTGCTGTGAGGCTAGGACCGCTGGGCAGCCCACTCCAGCCCTCCAATGCCATTTCTGGCACATACTCAAGACCAGTGATTTCGGGCCAGGACTGAACAAGGAGCCGGAAGATGAGGGTTTGCCCAACCTGTAGGGGAGGAGTGTGGTCTAGATCATCTTTACAGTCCCTTCAAGTTCTGATGGTGGCTTTCAGTCGCTGGTTACTCGTTCCCCAGAGGGTGGTCGTTTGTTAGTACTGCATATACAGGTTACATTTTTAAAATAATATGGATAGACAAACTAGAAAAGGATTTCCTGGCCCTTTGGAAATGTAAAATTATTGACAGGCCACTTGATATTTTTATTTTAGTAGAACAGAAATTCTAATTGCGTGCCAATTTTAAAGCTCACTTCCAACGGGCGGGTCTAGTTTACCATCTTGGCGAATACAGGGAAGAGTACGTCCATAATTTGGACTTAGCTAGAAGGGAAAAAAGTCACATTGCTAAATGGCTTTATTTCAGAGAGTCCCTTTCTCTATCGTTAGTTCCTATAAAAGTCTCTGACCATTATGAAAAATAACTCAGCGTTGTTGGCAACATTTTACTTGTGTACAAGATATTGTGCGACCAGGCTAGTTCTCATCCGTTTTGCAGAAACCACTAGTTCCTTCCATCCCATGGTGGGTGAGGGGCAGGGTTGGTATGAATGGGTCTCGCTTAGAACTAGCCCCACCCTCGCCCTCAAACAGCACAGATAAATATATGGTTTGGCAAAAGCATATTGAATACATCATGTGCGCCTAATTGAGTTGAAGAATAATAGGTCCATTTTTATTCCATTCTCAAGTTGTTGCACGTTCAACATTCCTTCCTCACAAAGGTTTGCTAATTGTTCCAATTTGCAGTGCCAAGTAATTTGTGCCTAGTAATTCCATAAATGTTTGCATTTCTGGGTACCTACAAAGCAATGCCTCCTCACAGTGCCTCTAAGTCACCTTTTGGAGGGAAAGGATCCCACAAAGATCCTTTGACCTGATGTCATACGTGCGTATGCTCAACGTCCCCAGAGCCAAGGAGAGTAGTGCCATGGTGCCCAGGATGCCACCACAGACCATTCAGAGAGAATTACCAGCCAGTGGGAGGGTGTCTGAGTGGGAGGTTTGCAGTGTGTATAAATTTTTTTCCCGAATGTATTTAAAACTAGTTTGAAGTTCAGATGGAAGACTCCCTTTTTAGCCTTTCCTCTATGGAAAGAAAAGCAGATTCTTGGTAAGATTCCAGACCGTCAGCCCCACCTCCACGTTAAGTATTTTGACCTCATTTCTGACGGTTTTATGAACGTTTTCTGCTTTACAACATCCTCATGGTGTACAAAGAATGCATCCCTTTGAGTCCTAAACCTTCCTTTTCAAGGGTAATATCCTCCCAAAGCCTGGCCATGGCCTTTTGGATTTTTGTTCTTATTTGGGGGGTAATAGCAATAGTGCTTACAAATTTATGCATTAAAGCATGATGTAGCAATGATAATGAACCCTGAGCCCAAGGACAGTATTTAAGCCCTTTTTGTTCAGTCAACCTTAACAGGTGAGTATCTGAGGAACTGGTGACACTGATTAAGATGCTTGCATCCATCCTGGACCACCAGACTCACACTCCTGAGAGGAAGGATGGAAGCCATCTACTGAGTTTTCAGCTGAACTGATGATAAAGTCTTCCTTTTGGAAATGACACTAAAACAGAGTTATCCTTGTCAAAAATGGCCAGTGTATTTGTGATTTTGGTGGAGACTGTTTTCATATTTGAACTCTGTGCACTTAACCCACATGCATTCTTGTGTTCTTCCAGTCCACCTTATAAAGGAGGTGGAAACCAGATCCTTGCAATTCCTTGCCTAGTAATAGCACACAAGGACTATGTATATTGTGATGAATTCCAATTTTTCCATTTCCAGCACAAGAAATCTAGGGCCAGAAAGGCGGTTTTCCTGAAGGCTTACACACTGAATTCATGATGCTTGGGGCCAAGGTCTCTTCCAAGGCTACCTGCTTCTTAGGGACCTCAGGTAGTACTGACGCCTGAACCTGCAGTCAGTGTAGTCACCAGGTGAGCAAATATGCCTTGGGTTTAGGGTGGCGGCTCTCAGACTCCAGTGTGCATAAGAATCACCCAGTGTTGGGGGTGGGAATGGTTAAAAAGGTAGGCTCTGGAACCCCTACTCAGGTATAGACTCTGCAGGATAGGGGGCATGTGCATTTTTAAAAAATACTCTGCGTGATTCTGATGCCACGAGAAACACTGTCCTATAAACTCTGATGGGGAATATCTGGACATGTGCCTTCCTTCATCGGTTTTTGGTTTTCGTATTTTCCACTCAAAATTCTATTATTTAAAATATTTTTTCCTAATATGCAAACATTTAGGGCAAGAAAAGACTCTCAACACCATTGTCACTGGGGAAATGCAATTGAAAATTCCAGTGAGATACTACAGCACACCCATTAGAATGGCTATAATCAAAAAGACTTATAATACCAAATACAGAGAGAGGGTGTGGAGAAACTGGAACCCTGATGTACTGCTGATGAGAGTATAAAATGGTAAAGCCACTTGGGAAACAGTCTGGCAGTTTCTTAAGAAGTTAAACATATACTTATCATATGATCTAGTAATTCTGCTCCTAGGTATGTGCCCAAGAGAAATGAAAACAGATGTCCACACAAAGGCTTGTACATGAACGTTCATGGTAGCATTATTCATAATCGCCCTAAATTAGAAACAACCCAAATGTTCACCTACTGGTGAATGGATAAACAAAATGTGTTATAGCTATACAATGGAACATTATTCAGTCTTTTAAAAAAAGAATGAGCTACTTATATCTGGTACAACATGGATGAATCTCAAAAACATCACATGAAATGAAATAAGCCAGACACAAAAGACCACAGATCACACAATTCCATTTAGATAAAATTTCTAGAAAAGGCAAATCTATAGAGATATAAAACAGATCAGTAGTTGCCTGGGGCTGGGAGAAGGATTGACTATGAAGAGACAAAAGGGAACTTTCTGTCCATGTGGAAAAGTTCTAAAACTGGATGGGAGGAATGACTCAGAACTCTATAAAGTTACTAAAAAATCATTAAACTACAAAGTTACCATGGTTGAATTTTAAAGTATATAATTTTTATCTCAATAAAAGGTGTTTAAACAAACAACAGGCTCTCAAAAATGGCAATTGAATGGTACAGGAGTGAATGAATCAATCAAAAAACATTTCAAAGTATTTAGGAGATGGTGTTCAAAGAAATATATCTACATATGATTAAGCCTTCCGCACACTGTTACAGCCTAACGTGAGTCTCATTAGTAGGTGGCTTTTTTCTTTTCAGCACACTTTGAGTCACAGTTTCAGCCTCAGCGTTCACCAACTTATCCCCAACTTTCCAGCTGCTCTCAGCTTTTCTCAGCCTTAACCACCACCAGTCTCTCCCTTTAGGCTAACAGGCAATTCTGGCAGTTTAGCTTTCTTAACAGGCAGAAAGGACCGTCTACCAGTCCCTCTGACTCATCTGCTTTCTCTTCCGTGTGGCAGGAGAAGAAAAAAGAGTTTTCAGTCCCATCATATGTCTCCGTGTCAGCAATTCAATTGTTCCCTTAGCAACCATAGCTTTTACCGCCGGCTTTCTGATACACACTGCTTTCTCAAAGAGCTCAGGCTCACAGATTATCTGGTTCATGCCAGAAGCAGTTTTCTAAAAAGGCCAATATCTCTTCTAGAGCCAGCTATTTTTAAAACAATATTCAAACAAAACATACCGGTTTTAGACGAAGGTGATAATGGGGATAGCACTGTGAGGAGATGATGCCTCTTAGGAACATTTGGCTGAGATAAGGGAGGGTGAGAAGCCCTTACTCCCTGCTCCCCTCCGGGTCGGTGGATATCGTGGGTCACAGGGGAAATCAGAAGCGGAGGAGGGAGGATCACACCGGGTGGGAGCAATCCAGTGAGTTCCCTTTGCTGATGGAACAATCGAGGCATTATTGTTGCATTAGACGTTTTCCAGATTTTCCATTTTTCAATCTGACTACTTATGGGAGCATACTGCCTTCAATGTATTCCTACATCCAGGTGAAAACTAAGACCAAGGGATAGTTCAGAAGTGTGGTTCCCTTTATTATTCCATCCATTATTTATTTTCCAAGAGAATCTGTAATTTTTTTCCCTTTAAAAAAAAAGACACATTGGGACTTCCCTGGTGGTGCAGTGGTTAAGAATCCGCCTGCCAATGCAGGGGACAGGGGTTCGAGCCCTGGCCTGGGAAGATCCCACATGCTGCGGAGCCACTAAGCCCATGCACCACAACTACTGAGCCTGCGCTCTAGAGCCCGTGAGCCACAACTACTGAGTCCGCGTGCCCAGAGCCTGTGGTCCGCAACAAGAGAAGCCACCTGCGCACTGCAACAGAGTAGCCCCCGCTCACCGCAACTAGAGAAAGCCCTCACGCAGCAACGAAGACCCAGTGCAGCCATAAATAAATTAGTTAATTAATTAACACATTTCCTATGTCAGCTGCTGAGTGAGAAACAAGGGTGTCTCAGACATTGGATATCATGTGAATAGTCTCTCAAGAAAATTCCCAAACACCGTGAGAAGGATTGGGGATTTACAATATTCTATTTCATAGGTCCACCTACAGGAATAAAAACCACTCAATACTAATGGTAGCAGTGGTAGTTTCTTCTTTAATTAGCAAGAGTGAAGAGGTATTTTATCACTATTTAAGAACACTGGGGGCTTCCCTGGTGGCCCAGTGGTTGAGAGTCCGCCTGCTGATGCAGGGGACACGGGTTCATGACCCGGTCCCCAGTGAGAGGCCCGTGTACTGCAAAAAAAAAAAAAAAGAACACTGGCTTTTCAGCATTTCAGAACACCTGTACTTCAAACAATTGATACCAAAGATTTTGCTGAACCTCTGCTCAATATGAAGTGCACTAGGGTTGAATATATTACTGACAAGATTTTGGTACCTACCTTATTTTAATATATGTACATATTTGGGGTGGGTTTTTTTTTTTCATTTTATTGCCCTTTGCTTTATTGCACTGTGCAGATACCACGCTTACAAAATTTTTTAAATTTATTTTAAAATTTATTTATTTTTAAATTTAATTTAAAATATTTAAATTAAATTTATATTTTAAATTTTTATATTTTAAATATTTTAAATTTAAAATATTTAAATTTTAGGGGCTTCCCTGGTGGCGCAGTGGTTGAGAGTCTGCCTGCCAATGCAGGGGACACGGGTTCGTGCCCCGGTCCGGGAAGATCCCACGTGCCGCGGAGCGGCTGGGCCAGTGAGCCATGGCCGCTGAGCCTGTGCGTCCAGAGCCTGCGCTCTGCAACAGGAGAGGCCACAACAGTGAGAGGCCCGCGTACCGCAAAAAAATAATAATAATAATAATAAAAAAGGAGGGGGCTTCCCTGGTGGCGCAGTGGTTGACAGTCCGCCTGCTGATGCAGGGGACACGGGTTCGTGCCCTGGTCTGGGAAGATCCCACATGCCGCGGAGCGGCTGGGCCCGTGAGCCATGGCTGCTGAGCCTGCACGTCCGGAGCCTGTGCTTCGCAACGGGAGTGGCCACAACAGTGAGAGGCCCGTGTACAGCACACAAAAAAAAAAAAAAAAAAAAATTAATTTTAATTTAAATATTTAATTTAAAATAAATTTATTTTTAAATTTATTTTATCGAGGTAACACATGACATTAAGTTTTATGAGTACAACATCTACTTCTGCATACACTACAATGTGAACAAACCAAACCAAACAAAAACAAAGGTGTGGCTACAGAGAACAGAGTAGTGGGGTTTTGTCTTTTTTTTAATTCCTTCTATTTCAACTTTTCCTTTCAATCAGTTCTGTTCCTAATTTAGGTGGTTTTCCTTGATATGAGCCCAAATTAAGGAGATTTCCCTGTATATATACATATTTTTCAACTATTAACACAGGAGCTATTGACCCAGTGGGCTTATAAAATAGGAGGCAATCCTCTGGCATGTTTTATAACCCTCAAGGATAGAGATTCACAGTTGTAAACGTGTTACTGCAGGTCCCAGCTCTGTAGCCTGGACGTCCCCAAACTAGTCCGTCAAGCCATTTTAAGAGGTTGTATTTAAGGCCAATCCACTCTCCTAGGGTTTCCCCAAATAATACAAAGTCACCAAGAATGAAACACTCAGAACCACAAGTTAAGGTTCTAAGTCCACTCCCAAAGCCTTAAGGATAAAATTCACAGGCGATTTATCACAAATAGCCTGAAGGCAAACACCTCCAGCCTTCCCCACCCACCCAGAAAAAGAGGCGGCTCCTTTTCAGTTCAGAAGCAGTAAAGGGAGTCCTAACAATTGGAGTCTGCCTTGGAGGAGTCAATAATAACATTCTGTTTTATTCTGACTAAACAAGAATAAAGGTCTTCCTAATTCCTCCATATTCTCCGAAGCCTGTCACTTTGAGACTTAGGTAGGTAAATGAGTTTGGGTCTGAGCTGCTGTAGCTGAGCTGCTGAAGAGCAAGGTTTTCCCTCTCTACCATCTCTGGGCATCAGTTTCCCCGCATGCTGAAACAGTGGGGTGGGATATGAATATCCTCCAGGCCCTTCCATGGCTATAATTTGTGTTTCTATCTACTTCCTCTGGGCCTGGACTGTGGAATTCCATGATTTTCTGTGTGTCTGCCCCAGCTGCCTGGACCCTCTCTGGAGCCCTTTCTTCCTCTGGGAACCGGGCAGCTCTCACGTGCATTGTTCAGACATTCTGGTCCACACAAGCCTTTCTTCTCACCACCACCCAAGTCCGAGTCAGAGGTGTGAAAGGGAAGAAGGAAAAGATATACACAGACACGTAAGTATATGTAAGTATATGTATCCATAAAACTATGGGTTCTAGGCAAGTCCAAGGCCCGGGGTAGCCCAGAGCTTAGTGCTCTGAGCGTCACAAGGTGACTGTCCTAGGCAGGAAATGACCCGTCACATCCTGTTCTGTCTCAGGGCGGTGAGGGTGCCTATCACACATCCTGCTCATGGCTGGGGAGGTTTGCCTGCCACAGCCTTGCTTTCTAGGCTGGATGGCCAACTGAGGAGCCCTTAATGGCAATTTCTGCATTAAGTTATAGTGCAGTTTAGCTCAGGACTTGGCACGCCACCAGTTCAGTCCCATGTATGCAGCCTCCCCAGTCCTGTTACAAGAGCCACATGCTGACAACCTGTCCTCCCAGTGGAAAGTCACCCTGAGTTCAAATGTAGTGGCAGAGTCTAAAGCCACTCTGCTATCAAGGCAGGCCGATCATCCTACAAATGATCCTATTAGTCCTAAGGTTTTGGACACTCATTCAGGAAACAAGAAACAAAAGTCTCTCCATGCTCTTGTCTCCCTACCCTTTTTTGGTCACCTACCCCTTTCTCTGGCCCATCAAAAACAGGTCAGTGCCAGATGATTCCCATGGCAGGTGGGGTCTTCAAGGCTGTGCCTTGGAGTCATTTTTTAAGGGAGTGAATGGATGATTGATTGCTGTGTGACCACTGAGGTTATACGGATGTTCATTGGAGAAATGGGTTTCTGGGCTTGGGGGGTGTAACAAGACGGTGACAGTGGGGAACAGGAATGGGGGCAGGCAGGGGCAATCAAAATAGGAAAAGAGGGCTTCCCTGGTGGCACAGTGGTGAGAGTCCGCCTGCCGATGCAGGGGACACGGGTTCGTGCCCCGGTCCGGGAAGATCCCACGTGCCGCGGAGCGGCTGGGCCCGTGAGCCATGGCCGCTGAGCCTGCGCATCCGGAGCCTGTGCTCCGCAATGGGAGAGGCCACAACAGTGAGAGGCCCGTGTACTGCAAAAAAAAAAAAAAAAAAAAAAAAAAGAATGTTGTAGTGATTATGAAAAATCTATATTTCTTCATGTGTGTGGATCACTCAAGACTATTTTTGATCCAGGTATAGAGGCCCTGCCTGCACTGGGAAAGAGCATGCGCTTTGGAGCCATAAAGACTGAAGTTCAAATCCCAGCTCATTCACTTCTTAGGATGTAGCCTCGGGCAAACCGTTTACCCTCTCTGAGCCTCAGAGAGGCTGTTTACTTACCTGTGAAATAGGGACAGTGATTTTCACCTTGCAGGGCGTATTATTGTAGTTGGATTAGAGGCAAGGTAGAAGAATCAGCTAACACAATGCCTGGCACACAGTAAGTAGTCAATAAATGATAGTTGCTGCTGCTATTGCCATTTTTAATAAAATTGATGACATTAAAGGTAATAAAAAAATACTGAATGACTCAGAGAGGTGCAGGAAGACACTTTGCCTGATGCCAGGGAAGTTAATGGATTAGGCATATGGATAATCAAAATGTGCTGACTGGCCATTCTTAACCTTCTTTCCTCCTTGTCCCTTCACCCTGGAGGCACGAAAAGCTAAATAGTCACTTTTCCAACCTCCCTGGCAGCAAAAGATTGCCATAAGACACAGTTCTGGTCCAAGAGGTGTGAACAATGATCTTCTTCCCTGATAGAGACATGGCGAGTGATACTCTTCCTTTCTTTCCTCCTGCCTTGAATGTGGATGTGATGCCTGGAGCAGAGGCAGCCATATTGTAGTCATGGTGTAATAAGCCACATGGTAGGGATGTGAGGAGAGAACAAGAAAAAGGTCCTAGGTTCCTGTTGACATCACTGAACTGCTGCACCAGCCCTGGGCTACCTACTTTCAGAACTCTTAGTCTTGTAAGAAAAATACCCTTCTATTTGTTTAAGTGACTCAGATGGGTTTTCTATTGCTTACTGCTGAAAACACTCTTAGCTGATAAAGAACTTTGTGATAAGCTACTGAAATACCTTGCTGACCTAGCAGAAAAATCAACAGTCACTTTGACTCTCAAACTCTCAAGAGCATGAGCTCTGTAGGCATTAAATAATCCTAAATATTTTAATGAAAATGAATATATATCTAGGAATGTAGGATACACACACATATATTTATATAGTAGTTTATGAAACCTGGGAGGTTTGCTTTAGATGCAATTCTCAACCTTTAGTGTGCATAATCACAGTGAAAATGCCCATACCTGGGCTCCAACCCTGGAGATCCTGGCTTCCTATTCCTGGAATGAGTTCAGGGCATCACAAAATTTTAAAGCTGAACAGGTAGCTGTGAGGCACAGGGCTTAGGGAGAACTATGCTATAGCCTTCCTTAGCAGGGATCTAAACTCAGCAAATCCTAGGTACTAAAGCCTTCAAGAGTCAGACTGGAAGGGTAAAATAACCCTACAGGCAGTGTGGCACAGCTTTGCTATTTTAACTCAACAGAATAATTCCTCACAATTACAAAGAGTTATCAGGTTTCATAAAACACAGGATTTATATGCAGTCCTCTATTGCCAGTTACTCAGGGTTCCTCTTTAATTTTGCATAGCACTTGGTATGGATAAACCAGCATTCAACCTGCACAGGGATCAGAAATAACAGAACTGCTGCCTTATGACCTTATTTTAGTAACTCAAATGACCATGATAGAAACTCCATAAGATAGGATGGGGCTCACCAGTTAAGCCTGATGTATTCACATATGGACAGACTAGGGCCCTTCTGATGGGAAGGCAGCCAGCTAACTCCTTGTCTTTGGAATGTTACTGTAATGTGATATAAAGTGCCCACATGGTAAGATCAGAATCACTGACATTGCTGACACAACATGTTTACTTTGAATTTGTAATTTTTCATATTTTCTATGGTTTCTCTGTCAGAGTTACATATTTGCTTATATTTCCTGAATAGATCTTTAAATGAGATCTTTATACGTATAAATAAATATGCATAAGGTCTCGAAGGTTGTTTTCTGTTTTTTTTTTTTTTTTTTTTAACCCAGCAGCAAATTTTTTTATGGACCAAATCTATCGCCTTGTCAATTAAACTTCTATTCTAGTATACTTGGTGGCAGTTATTGATAAATCATCTTACGTTTGTACATAGAGTACTGTGTATATTCCTTTGTCAACCCACTTCTGAGAAATAATTGCTGGGCTTCACATTTTCATACCTGTTGATACAATTTACAGCAGCCCATCCTCACATTGCATTTTTAGTTTTTACTACTAATAAAAATTGTATAACTTTAATGAGCCCTAACTGTATACCAGACACTGTACTATACTCTTTACATCAATATTTTATTTAATCCTTACTACAACCCAATGAAGGAGGGTATTATTGTCATGACCATTTTACAGATGAGTCAGCTGACTTTGGGAAGTCAAATTACTTGTCCTCTCACAAAGCCTGGAGCTCATAGAGCCAAGCTTTGAATCTAGGTAATTCTTTATCCCAAAGTCCACCCTCTTAACCACCATGCTATGTTAGCACCATTTATCATCCATGCTTATCAACCTTATTTTTCTTGGGTCATGCTGTAAGAATCTTTTAACGGTTATTCTATCATGAATCACCGTCATCAAATCTGTCAGCCATATTCTGCTACAGCATCATCTTTAAAATCTTTTCAAAACAGATATGGTCATGGGTCTGAGTTTTACTTGTTTCTGCGACCGCAGTTGTTCTGAGTCACTTCCATGGATGCTGGTGTGATAGAAGAACACAAGTTTTGTAGTCAGATGCTTTGCTTATGTGACCCATGCTGGACATTTATTCCCTTTAAGTTACAGTTTGGAACATCTCTAAAGGGGAAGTATTCATTCTACCTTCTCACTCCCCAGGATTATGTGATGACCAAACAAGTTAGTGGGTGTGAGAGGTGCTTTGAGAACGATGGGGTGGTACACACATTATCATTATTTAATTGAAATGCACTTTACTTACCATATTTTATTAGTTTCAGGTGTACAGCATAGTGATTCAGGTTTCTTTTTGCAAATTATGTCCCATTATGACTTATTACAAGATATTCACAGCATTATTTTATAGAACTTTCTTTTCAATACAACATTCCTGACTAATTTCACTCCAATTCACAGCCACAAAATCTCCAACTGGCCTTCAGCCCTGCCTGGTAACCCTACCCCACTCCACATCTGTGAGCTTTCCCACTCTCCAAAGTGACCGTTTCACATCTTCTCTCTTCACATCATACCCACCTCAGTTTTAGTTGAGGACCTTGCCTCTTCACACTTCCTCCAGAAAACTGAAGCAACCAGAAGGGCCTCCCTTGTCACATCACCACCAAGACGAACACCCTATGTCCTCAGGGCTTCCTTCCCATGGTCACCAAGGATCAGGGGTCCTTCTCTCCAGAGACCAGCCGTCCTCTGGCTCCCATCTTTCTTCATCCGTCTCAGGGACTTTGTTCCTCCAATTATTCCTTCTCTTCAGCACCATCCATTTCACTCCCTCTATCAGCGTGCAATCCTGTGCTTCCCATATTAAAAAGTAGAAAGGAAAAACACAAAATAAAACTTCCTCTACCCCACATTTTCACACAGCCACTGCCCTATTTCTCTGCTGTACTTCACAGAGAAATTTCACGAAGGTTGCTTACGGTCTCTGCCTCTACTTCCTCTTCTCCGTTTCTCCCCTCGGCCCCTTCTGCCTGGTGCCTGCTCCATGGAGCGTCAAGCTGCAGAGTCAACACGCATGCCCTGCCTTCATCCTACCCCTCCTCTCAGAGTGTACCACTCCCTCCTTGTAGACCACTCTCTTCTCCTGACTCTGAACACACCCTCCCGGTTCTACTGCCCATTTGCTGGTTGCCTCTTGTCCAGCTCTTTCGCCAAATTGCTTCATTTTTCTGACCTCTGAGCATTAGAGTGGCCTAGGGTTTATGCAATGACCCCTTCTCTTCCACGTCCTCATGCATCCTTTAAGGAGTCTCATCCAGCATTTTGGCTTTATATAACACCTGTATATCAGCCACTCCCACTCTCTTGAACCAACTATTTGGACTATTTGGCATTGCCATGTGGATTTTAGGCAAGCACCTCAGACTTACGGCCAATCAACATTCTTGATTTTCCTTCCCAAAGTGTCTCCGCCAATCTTCTCTATCTCAAGGAGTGCCATAACAATGCCACCAATTGGTGCCATTAAATGGTACCACTTGCTCATGACAAAAATCTAGAAATCACCCTTGCTAACTTTTTTTGCATCATCCCCCACATGGAAACCATTAGCAAAATCTCTCAAGTTCATCTCTAAAACAGAGCCTGAATCTATCCATTTCTCCCCAACCCTCTGCTAACACATCTTGAGATAAGCCATTTACACTTCTTATGTGGAATGCTGCAATAGCCTCCTAACTGTTCTCCTTGCTTTGCTCTTATCTTCCTTACTTTCTCTTTTTTAATACACATACACACACACACACACACACACACATACAGAAAGGAAAGTTCTCCCCTACAGCTGAATTCCAGATAATAAAGTGTGATGGAATCAGAAATTCAACAATGGATGCTAAAACTTGTCAAGTTTGATGAGCAACAAGATATTTACACAGAGTCTCAAAGAAATTCCCTGCAAATCAGTTACTAATTACAAAGGGAGAAATAGTATCTTTATAGAGGCGAGACCTGGGGAACATCACCTTAAGCAAGTGATCAAAGCTAACATCACTAGTATAGGGACAAACCACATCATGTGCCTCTTGATATCATGCACTGAGGTGGACATCACAATATTTCTTTGATATCCTGCCAAAAATGCACAACTTGAATCTAATCATGAGAAAAAAACTCAGAGAAGCCCAAATTGAGGGACACTGTACAATACAAAATATTTGTTCTGTGTTCTTTAAAAACATCAAGGTCAAGAAAGACAAAGAAAGCCTGAGGGCTGTTCCAGATTGAAGGAAACTAAAGACACAAGACAAAGTACATGCAACACTTGATCCTAGCTTGAATACAGGACCTGGAAAAAGAAGTAGCTTATAAAGTACATTATTGGGACAATTAATGAAATTTCAGTGTGGACTACAGATTAGAATAATAATACTGCATAAGTATTAAATGTCCTAATTTTCGATGAGTACAGCAGTTACATAAGAGGATGTTTTTGTGGTTCAGGAAATATATTTTCGAAGTGTTTAATGTTACAAGAGTGTGATGTCTCTGCTTTATGTTCAAGTGGTTTGGGGAAACATGCATATATTTATAAGAATATACAGCTAGCTTGCTGTATCCACCAGTTCCACAGCCTCAGATTCAAAAATATTCAGAAAAAAAATTCCAGAAAGTTCCCGAAAGGAAAATTTGAAGTTACCATGTGCTGGCAACTATTTATATAACATTTACATTGTATTTACAACTATTTACATAGCATTTACATCGTATTAGGTATTATAAGTAACCTAGAGATGATTTAAAGTACATGGGAGGATGTGCATAGGTTACATGCAAATACTGCACCATTTTCTATAAGGGACTTGAGCATCTGCAGATTTTGGTATCCATAGGGGCTCCTGGAACCAATCCCCCACAGATACAGAGGGACAACGGTACAGAGAGAGATAATAGTAAATAAATAGGACCAAAAATGTAATCAACTGGTAACTCTGGGTAACAGTTCATAGGAGCTCTTACTAATTTTGCAAGTTTTCTGTAAGTTTGAAATCATAGCAAAATAAAAAGTTTTCAAAACACTATACATATCTGACCCTGTCATCTTCCTGTTAATTGCCCCTCCAATAGCTTCCCAGCAAATTTATAATAAAATTCAAATCCTTCTCCTGGCTCACACAGCCCTCCGTGACCTGGCCCCTGCCCGCCTCTCAGAGTTCACGCCCTACCATTCTTTCTCACTTACCTTGCTCGGCGAGGTCAGGTGTCTTTCTGTCTTTGAAATATTCCAAGCTCATTCTCATCTTAGAGCCTGGAAGTTGTTTCTCTACCTGGAGGGCTCTTCCCCTCAACTTTGCATTTTACTTGGTTCTTCCTTGACAGTCAGAAATGGGCTTCCAGGTTACCTGCTCAAAGAGGCCTTCCCTGAGCAACCCCTGTCTCTCTCTCTCTCTCTCTCTCCCTCTCTCACCCCACCCACTATTTAAGTCTCTGCAAAGCACTTACCATTCCATGTGTTTCTTATTTGTTTGTGTGTTATCTTATGCCCCCACTGAACTGTCAACCCACCAGGGGTGGTATTTTGTTACATTCACAGCTACATCCTTTGTGACCAGAATAGTGAACCTGGGTGTGTCTCATGTATTTTGATAATGCCGTATGTTACTCCCACATTGAAATGTCTCCTACTAGTAGAGAGAATCTCCTCATCAGTCATGAGTACCCTTTCCTATATAACCCCAGGGTTTTCTGTCCTGAGGATCATTCCGGTCACACTGAGAGCAATAGATATTTTGTTTCATTTCCTATTTTCTAGGAAGCCAAAACTCATTAAGCCCCTTCCCCATTAAGACGCTTGGGGACCAACTAGGAGGACAATGGGTATTATGTCTCCTACACTTCCCAGAAACGACGCCTGCATCTCATAAATGGCAGGACCTCAGTATGCAGTGATTATTTTTATCCTCACTGTTTTGACACAGCTGATGAAATACCTTCACATGCCAATTCCTAAGAGCCATACAATAGCCAGAGTTGTCCTAAGTTGGAACAGGGAGAGAAGTTTGATCCTGCTGTCTTCTGCCAACTCCGAGTGGGGTCTCAGATTTGCCATTTGACTTCTCTCTGGCAGCTGCCTCCCTTTGAATTTAGAAAGCGGCTCTTTCAACTTTGTGAATGAAGCATGGGTCCAACAGAATCAGAAACATGGGCCTCATTCCTGCTGCTAGCCAGTCCTCACAGTTTCCTGTATTAGTCACATTCATGAACAACAGAAACTCTAAGGACAATGCCATGTAACAGAGACACTTGATCTGATCCATAAAATTCATACCTGTTGTCATCTTTCATCCACTCCAGGAGGCCTGTCGATAGGATTGCCCTTCAAAATTGTCCCCAAATGCTCAGGAATATTGTATCTCCCTGTTAACCCACAGAAAACGAGGATGGGTGGAACGTGTGCTGACCTAAAACCAGTCTTTCTCGGTGCCTGCGATCTCAGAGAGGTTGGTGTTGCTGCAGATTCGCAGGAACAGGTGTGCATGGTGAGAGGGTGCTGCTCAGAGGCACCGCTGGGCAGATGGCTTCATGACACCATCTAATAAAAAGCAGTGACTGGGCCTCCCTGGTGGCGCAGTGGTTGAGAGTCCGCCTGCCGATGCAGGGGATACGGGTTCGTGCCCCGGTCTGGGAGGATCCCATATGCCGCGGAGCGGCTGGGCCTGTGAGCCATGGCCGCTGGGCCTGCGCGTCCGGAGCCTGTGCTCCGCAACGGGAGAGGCCACAACAGTGAGAAGCCCGCGTACCGCAAAACAAAAACAAAACAAAACAAACAAACAAAAAAAACAGTGACTCGCTGCGGCCTGAGGGAAGGAAGTTTAGAGTCCTAAAGAAGAGACAGGCACTTGGACACGTGTGCATGCAGAGATGTGCAGATGGGGAATAAATGAAAGGACGGGCCAGGTAAGAAGATGCTCGTGTTCCTCTGAGGACGGCCAGAGAGCTCCGCCTGCATCCGGTTTACGTCCAGACCTACGCTGCATGGGAGCCAGTGTGACCAGCAAGGTGTCATGACCAGTAGTCATCATTACAAATTATACAAACCCACGATGAAACAATGGATGGAAATAGGCTGAAGTGGATCTAGACGGGTACAGTGTGGTGGTAATCTTGCTTCCTATTAATTGCCAGCTGGTGACCTTGGGCATTTTAATTAACTTCCTAAGTCTCAACCTACTTATCCATAAAATGGAGGTAATAATAGTATCCACCTCATAGGGTTAATGTGAGGTGTAAAGGTCAGGATATATAAAAATCCTAAGGCTTGAGAAGCACTGAGCTTGCCCATTTCTGGACAAAGCCTCCACCAATTCCAAAGGTAATAAATCAACCGCATGGTATCTGTCACCCTGACTTCTCAGCCCCTGCCCAGTCTGAACATCTGCCTCCAAAAACCCAAGTCAGCGTTTTTAGCGGTTCTTCCATAACCTGCTGCTTCTTCCATAAGCCCAGTCTTTCAACCCAGAGGCAGTTCATTGGATTTTATGAACAAAAGCAAAACAAAGATGAGAGACCATCCTTTATAACACTTAGGAGTGTTATTCACATGTCAACTGATCTGAGTCTCAGTCACAACATATCATTGTCACTATTGAATAATGTCATAGGTAGATAGGAATTCAGTGCACTGTGCTAGGCTAGGGAGTCTGGTGATCTCCATTTGGGAAGTAGACAAGGAAAGCAAGGAGTTAGATCATAAGATTCTCCTGCCTAGTTCTGCTGTTTTCTTGCTAATGATGCTTCAATTGTCCTGCCCTTGAGGTTCAATGGCCAGTAAAAGATTTTAAAATAAAGTTTAAAATGACTTGTATTTGTTGGGGCTTCCCTGGTAGCGCAGTGGTTGAGAGTCCGCCTGCCGATGCAGGGGACACGAGTTCGTGCCCTGGTCCAGGAAGATCCCACATGCCGCGGAGTGGCTGAGCCTGCGCGTCCGGAGCCCGTGCTCCGCAACAAGAGAGACCACAACAGTGAGAAGCCCGCGTACTGCAAAAAAAAAAAAAAAAAAAAGACTTGTATTTGTTGCATAAAGACATTTCCAGAAAGGTTAAATGTATTGTTTGAGACTGCAATTAAAGTTCACAAGTTTCTTAAATCCTGAACCAGTACATTGTCTAGAAGTAGTATTAGTAGTAATAACAACTGTAGATAGCAATTAACAGGATTGAGGTCACCATTTCTTCACAAATATTATTGCCAGATATTATTTCCATTTTTACCTCCCAGAAAACTAAGATCTGGCCACTGATATGGTGACCATGATTGAAACCTCAGCAAGAGCTCAACCTGTTAAGCCACCCAACACACACGCACACACACACACACACACTGATATTAAATTTGGGTTCACTGCCAGATGGGCTAAAAATAAGAATAACTTCAGTCAAATGCAACCACATCAGAGAATTCACACTAAAAATGTCACTTTCACAAAAGGAATGCACTGAAAGGTCAGATGGAAATTTCCCCTTCCCACCCCCAAGTGCTCAAAGAGTGAATAAATATATAGCTCGCTATTGGGGCGAGTATCTTCAAGGAGGTAGCTGTGGGCAAGAATCAGCACTCCTCTGATCTGTAGAAACGGTTTTAAGAAGAAACATGAAAATAAGTGCAAGGATTCAGGGAGGTGGGAGTAAGGTGATTTTCCACCACCTGAGGTCAAGTGTAGGGGGTGTAATTTATTTCCTATATAAACCTCAAAGTCAATTTTCTAAAATAGAAAAAAAAGTAAAAGGGGGGTTGCTTGAACTGACTCTCTGGCCCTTTGTTCTCATTGTTTGCATTACCCATCCAAGTTAACTTATCACTCAGAAAAAGTGATGAGAAAAATTAGACAATGTCTTCAGAAAGTCCACACCGTTCTAATGGTCATTCACTTTTTTTCTCAGTAATTTTGACTTTGTTAATAAAGCTTAGGCAATAGAATTGTACTTTGAGGTAAATATTAAACTAGACCAACCCACCAAGTGGGCAGCCGTTCCTTTCCAGGAAATGAAGTGAATAATTAGAAAAATGGAGAAACATTTTCCATAGCCCTTGCTTCCTGCTTTCCCTTTCTTCTTTCTGTGTAATTTCCTTTCACAAAGTACTTTTTATGATGCTAGTTCTTAATGAGGAGCCTTATCTCTTGCCCTGAAATAATTGACCAGGAGAAGGGAGTTCTCTGTTTTAATGTTGCCTCACCAAGCATGGCCTTTGCCTCGTTCCCTTTTTTCTATGCTCTCTTTCAAAGGAGTTGACCGAACATCTCGAATTCATTATGTTAATATAGAGCAATAAGAATGTGTTCAAATTGTTTCATTCTGCCATCTTGTATGAAAATCCTATCCAATAAATGTTTTCAAATGGCCATTTATCTATAATTTAACATTAAAAGCATTAAATATAAGATTAACCCAAATGAGGTCTGTGGGGGAAAAAAACACCAGCTTAGTCAGAGTCTAATCTATTTCTTATTTCAGCTAAGCATGCATTGCCTTCCCTCCTCTTCCTCCTCAAATTTTCCACCTCCACAGGACGGATACTAACTCTGAATGTTTGAGGATACAGACTTACGTACAGCAGTTTCCCCTTATCCGCAGTTTTGCTTTCCGCGGTTTCAGTTACTCAGGGTCAACCGAGGTCCGAAATATTAAATGGAAAATTCCAGAAATAAGCAATAAGTTTTTTTCCAGATTTCCTTTTTTAAAAAAATTTTTATTTTATGCTGGAGTATCGTTGATGAACCATGTTGTGTTAGTTTCGGTTGTAAATTGCACTCCATCCTGAGGAGCGTGAAGAAATGTGATGCTGTCCTCCTCTGCCCTGGCCGGCTGTGGTGAATCATCTCTCTGTCCAGCCCATACCCACACTGTATTCTCTATCCACCCATTAGTCATTTAGTAACCATCTGGGTTGTCAGATCAGCTGTCGTGGTATTGCGATGCTTGTGCTCAAGTGACCCTTATAAATTTTATTACAATTAGTATATTGTTACAGTTGTTCTATTTTACTATGAGTTATTGCTGTTAATCTCTTACTGTCCTTACTTTATAAATTAAATTTTATCATAGGTATGTATGTATAGAAAAAAAATGATATATATAAGGTTGAGGACTAGCCGAGGTTTCAGGCATGCACTGGGGGTCTTGGAACGTATTTCTCTCAGATAAGGAGGGGCTACTGTATTTTATTTTTGTAACTTTACACTAACCCAACAATGAAATTTATAGCATTTACAAGGAGCCCTCCATGTTCTAATCAGTTGCAGCTCTTCCACTCTGAGTACCAGCACCAGACGTTATGTTTCCCACGAGCCTTTGATTAACACAGAACCAATGCTTCAGACAGAAACTGAAAAAGCAGCAAAGACATGAAGCTTTTTTTTTTTTTTTCCAGCACTGATTTCATGTTGGTCTAGCAGAGAGAAATTGCATGGAGAAGTTGACTATCATCACATGGCTGGTTCTTTGAGACTGATGTGACTTTTCCACTTGAAGGATTCTAAGCATTCAGAATGTCATGCATAACCTCAAAACATCCTAAGCCTGGTTCTCAAAGACTGGGCTCAAGGAGCTCCACCTTTCAAAATCAAGCTGAAGCTGGAGGCCTGGGAAAGTCCACAGCTGTGATCTGAAACAACCTTGTCCGAGGTATGTCAGGAAAGAAACTTCAAATGGCCTAGAGAACATCGAGAATCACTCGTGCTGTTTCAGAGTAAGGAAATATTAGAAACCCCATTGCCATGATTTGGAGGCTAGAACCTCCTGGCCATCGACACAAAAACTTCTACGAAATAATCTGACCATTCAAAACAAGCTTTTGGTGAATTCAGACTTGAGCATTGCTTTTTTCATAACTCAACCTGAAATTGTTTTTCATTTCATTCCACTTTTCAAAGAAGAGAGGAGTCTGGGATTTAAAAAATGTACCCTTCAAGCTCTACATTAAAACAAAGCCACATATTTTACTAAAATACGTATAATCAAGACCACGCAAATCTCAATCCTTGTTTCTAGGTTATGACTACGTTTGCTTGTCTACCTGTTTCTGGCCCAAGCCCTTAATGCCTGTTACCAAAGGATAGGTAGAGAATAGGTGTGCTTGCCTGAGGACAGGGAGGACCATAGCCCAAGGCCAGGGAACCTTAAGACATGAAGAGAAGAAAAACTGGGAAAGACAAATGCCCAGTCTTAAAGCATATGGTCAGACTCAAAATACAGCCATTATTTTTAGCACAAGAATCTGTGTTACTGCAGCTCAATAACAGCAGTCCCTCTGTCTATACTAAATCAGATTAATTATCTTCATGAACTCATCACCACTGACTGCTGTGTTTTCTCTATTACATGCTCTCCTGCCTCCCTCCAGGTCTTTCCAATTATTCCTTTGCTTTACCCTTCTTTCCCTATTCCAAGGCCAACTCTGTTATTACACTAAACTTGACCAATTCACCATTACCCTAGTTTGTCTGCCTGCCTCTAGTCTTTTTCCTTGCCCACTCCATCCTACATCCCATCCTTGAACTATTTTCCTAAAACTCCATGTTTTCATCATGTTAGCTCCATGGATAAGAACAAGCAAGGACTTCCCATTGTCCACACGATTCAGTCTAGTGTTCCAGAGCCCTTCCCCATCCCCCTCTGCCCTCCTTCCTACAGCATCACCTGCCATCTCTCCCTTGAGGGAACGGCCTCCCTCCAGTAGTCCGTTAAGATGTTGTCCATTGAAAGTCTGTCATACTGAGATTCTCAGTGGTCATTCTGATGGGAAAGGAGGGAAGAGGACACCTGAATCACTTGAAAGGGGCTGAGCTGGGAAACAGCAGCCATTCCTCGGACTTAAAATCCATCAGATGTCTTTGCTCTGCAAATGAGCTGAGAGTGGAGATGCCTCCCTCTCAGACTGGGAAGGGGGATTCCGTGGGGTGTTGCGTTGGGGCAGATCTTGGAAACAGATCCTTCTGTTGGCTAAGGCTGGAACTGGATTGAGGCACATGGCTCCACTGCCCACAGGCTCCAGGAAAGGCAAGTCTGATGTTAGCTCAGCTGCCAACCCAGAATCATGGATGAAGACAGACCCAGGCATCACTACCTTAACACACCGTGAGTGAATGTACTTCAGGCAAACTTCTCAGCGGCAACTCGAGGGCCATGTCCTCTGGGAAGCCTTCTCTGACCTTATGTCCTGTCTGTATGACCTCCCCTGAGCTCCCTTCGCATCCCACAGCGACCTAAACCAGAGCTCCGAGCTCACGGAAGGCAGTTCTCTGTTTTCTCACCTGTCTCCTCCCCTCCCAAGAGAGCTCATCACACAATGCCTGGTGTGTGGAGCAGCTCAATAAATGAAGCCAAGCGGTTCTGAAAGGAAAAGCCAGGGGAAGAGTGAAGTGGATTGGAAGCTTTTCATGTGAGCGGGACTTTGTCATACACATCTTTCCTCCGCAGACCCCAGCTCAGGGCTGCATGCAAAGAAGGCACTTGCTGAGTGAGGCAGTGATTGATAAGCGAATGCCATATTTTTTTATATTGGAGTGTCCCCTTCATGTCTTTCTCAGATCAAATGTGAAAGCCCAACACTGTTACGACTATAATTCTAAGAGCTTTATTTTCAAAACTAATGGTTAAAATTATGCCAGTAAAATTTCCACATGTGCAGCTTTAGTGCAACTGTCTTAGAGGGCAGATAGATATATTTCACCTTCTACATCATGGTGCACATGACTTTGGAGGATTTGCAAGGTTGTCTGTGACTTGATTTCCAGATGGGGCTGCAGCAGCAGCGCAGCAGCTCCCCTAATTGGACGTGTTGCTGGTGAGGCCGAGGGGTTTGCCGTTGCCTTTTTGTGTACACATTTCTCTCTGATGCACACGTGCTCTAATTTAAAGCACAGCTTAGACTGCTGGTTGGGGAAATCTGGCCTGCAGGGTCTGACTTCAAAAACAGAAAAAAAAGAGAACTCCCAATCCTGGTTTCCACCCTGGCCTTAACTAGCTCCTATTGTGTCCATATGGCAGGACATATGTTTCCCACTGCACAAATTTAAAACATCTGAAAATAATATTTTCCTGATTGAGCAGCCATTAGGGATGAGGCAGCATTTCCTGAGTGAAAGCCTCAGTCAGTGGCGAACCTAAGAGGAAGGATCCCAAGGACAAGGTCACGGCTCACTGTGGCTCAGCTCAAGTCCAAGAACAACCTATGAGTCCTGGGGTGGGAAGCACAGCATCGTCACGTTGCCCCCAGCCCTCCCCGCAGGCCCACAGTTCTCTGCCTGGAGTATGAGCTTCATAATAGAAAAGAACACACCATGCACATTATGTAAAAAGCAGTATTGAAATACACATGTTTGAATAGATTAATTTTTGTGATCTTATCTGTGTTTTCCATCGAGTAGTTTTTAGGCCTTGGAGAATTGTGGGAGAAAAAGTGGAAAACCTTTCCCATAAATTACCCTGGATTGGGCAAGGACGGGGGAAACTGACAGCTCAGATGAGGAAGTGTTACTGTGTTGCTGATGGTGTGGCCCTGTAATGCCCTGAGATTCTGGAAGGCAATTGGTTGGCAAGGAGATGGAAGGGCTCGGGTAGGAGATGTCTGGAGTCTTTGGGTTATGAAAGGGTAAAAGGCAGAGAGAAGGATAGTAAAGCCCAAGACGGCCCCATTAAAAATGGACGCTGAGCTGAGCAGCCAGATGCAGCCGGAGCAGCCCATAGGAGGCCTGGGGTGAGGGCAGCCTTCTCACAGAATTCCTGAGTTAGGGAACTCTGCAGAGTCAGCAGGCAGCCACCCTTGTGCAGGAGTTTCAAGTAAGCCAGGAGAGCTGCCCAGGGTCCAGACAGGAAGGAAGGAAGGAGGGAGGGAGGGAGGAAGGGAGGGAAAGAGGGAGGGAGGGAACGGATACGGGGAAAGCCTGGAAGGAAGGACCACATTCAGACTTGCTTCAGAGCAAGGGCATGTGTGCTCTCTCATCTAAAGTGTCACCTGACACTTCAGAACCCCCTCCCATCCCTCAGTTTTCCTAACATACCAAGTATTTTTCTTACTTGCCTTGTTTTTTTCCTCCCCGATGAGAACACTAATTCCATAAAGATAGGCAACAGTGTTTATTGGGTTCCCAGCGCTGTGCCCTCTTTTTTTTTTTTTGGTGGTACGCGGGCCTCTCACCGCCGCGGCCTCTCCCGTTGCGGAGCACAGGCTCCGGACGCGCAGGCCCAGCAGCCACGGCTCACGGGCCCAGCTGCTCCGCGGCACGCGGGATCCCCCCGGACCGGGGCACGAACCCGCGCCCCCCGCATCAGCAGGCGGACTCCCAACCACCGCGCCACCAGAGAAGCCCCCAGCGCTGTGCCCTCTTAAATGAAGTGTCAGCAAAACTGCCCTCATTCCGGGTGGCCTCTCATGGCCTCTTGAGCTGATGAGGAAGGTACAATAATCAGGTGCAGGAGAGGAGGCCAAAGAGGCCAGCAGGAAACTCCTGAAACCCTGGGCTGGCAAGGAGAGACTCCTGTCCCCAAAGGAGGCAGCCTCACGAGGCTCCCACGCGGCTCCCACACTCCGTGCCCATCAGCCAAGCTCAGGCGACACCCTGAAGCCACACTATGTCCTCCTATTCTCCCAGCCCTAGGAGGCGTGCACTATTTTTAACTTTATATTTTATATAAGATAACTGAGGCGCAGAGAGGTAAAGAATTAGGTTGAGCCATATACAATTGTCATTGTGTACCTAAAAATTATCAAATAGGGACAATATCCTATAGTTTGACCTAACTGCATGCTCAAGATCATTAAATTTCTTAAGCGCACAAGGCAGATACAAATGCATGTCTGTCCATCTAACTCCCAAGTTCAAGGGCAAAGCCATTCCAGTTGGAAGGACACCATGGGGAGCCCATGCCCTTAGATCTTGTTAGAATAGTCATACAATGAGGCCTCGGAGAGAGAAGAGAGGATTGGGAATAACTGCCTGTGTGAGCTATAGCCATATGGTCTTCCTAAAATACCTCAATTTTAAAATGAAGACTCCTTATTCAGCCTTAAAAAAGAATGAAATTCTGACACATGCTCCAGCATACATGAACCTTGAAGACATAATGTTAAGTGAAACAAGCCAGACGTAAAAGGACAGTGTATGATTCCACTTACATGAGGCACCTACAGTAGAGAAATTCATAGACAGTAAGTAGAATAGTGGTTGCCAGGGGCTGGTGGGAGGGAAGATAGGGTGGGATCCAGAGTTTCAGTTGGGGAAGATAAAAATATTCTGGAGATGGATGGTGGTGACGGTTACACGACAATGGGAATGTACTTAATGCCACTGAACTGCACAGTTAAAAATGGTTAAAATGGTAAATTTTATGTTGTGTATATTTCATCACAATGGAAAACAGAAAAGAAGGCAGTTCTTGCTTCAGTTTGGATCTGTTGAGTAATAAGCATTGTTGGATACTTTGATGCTAAAAAAAAAAGACTATTATTTCAACTTTATGCCTTTGTGACATAAAGTGTACATGTGTATGCAAATATAGTTGTGTGTACTCTATGCAAATACTGCTACTACTACTAATAAAGATAGCTAACGTTTATTGAACACTCGCTTCTTGCCAGACTCTGATTAAATGCTGCACATGTATTATGGCATTCCAAGTTCACAGGAACCCTGCAAAACAGGTACTTGGATCATCTGCTTTGTTTCATATGCACCGCCCTATAACACATTAGAGTCCAGTCACCTTTTTTCCTTCTGTGTGGAGATTCCCTGGAGAACTCCAAGAACAAAAGACTGTAAAGAAAACGGATTCGAAGCAGAGGCTTGTCCTCAATAAATTTTTGTTAAGTGAATAGCCACATGACCCAAGAAGAGTTCCTCAGGTTTTCTGATTATATTACTTAATGTTTGTGCCATCAGAGGTTTAAATAAGAGGAAGTGAGAGAAAAAAAAAAACATCAGGGTGAAAATTTCTGCCAAAATGCATTCTGATATTTTTACCAAGTAGAAACATGACTAAATATAGTCTACAAAAGCTGGCTATATTTAGAAATTTTTTTTTTTTGGTTTGTTTCACCCAAAGTGTAGTATCGTAAAAGGTCTCAGCCTTTTCAGATGAAGGAAATTTCATGAAATGGTTTTGGGGGAGTCTGGCTGTTGTTTCTGTGGGTGATATTATTGCCCCATCTACTCTCAGCCCAGGCTCCTTAGAAGCAGGACCGTCTGCAGTTTGACCACAGGGCATTTTTAGTTCCTTCTGGCACGACTGGAACTGGGTTAGGATAGTCAGCTAATAGTTCTAATTGTCACACTTACTGCACAGAAACTGGGGGGGAGAAATATGATTGAAGCTCCAGTCACAATCCTCCTGGAAAACGTGTGATGTCTGTCAGCTCGTCAAGAGTTAAGCAGCATATCTTGCACTTTCAAAGCCCGTTGTTTTGCAAGAAGTCTTAGGTGCAAACAATGAGACAAAAGCACGCTTTGTGAAAGACAATGACATCCATTCAAATGCCTCTCATTATATGCTCCGATTTTGCAGAGCCTTGTATCCAGAATTATCCTGTTCTATTAACTAGTCTGGTATAGTCTCAAAAAAAAAAAGAGTTTTTTTCTTAAATGTGGAGTTAGTGGGTGGAGAAAAAAGTTAAAGCAGAAAGATATCTCTTTCAAGTCATTCAGTCCCAGCGTTCACTGGTCTTGTCACACGTCCCTTTTAGCTCTTTATGGGAAGAGCTCAGATCTTCTCAGAAGCGTAGATCCCCAAGTGCGCACTTGAAGTTTACAATAACTCACTTCTCTACAAATGGAGTAATCTCCACAGTAAGAGACAAAAGGAAATGTCTGTTTCTTTTCTTCCCTCCTTCCATCCTTTTCTCCTTTCTTTTTCTTTCTTTCTTTCTCTTTCTATCTTTCTCTTTCTTTCTCTCTCTCTTTCTTTCTCCCTTCCTTCCTTTCTTTCTTTCTCTCTTCCTTTCTTTATTCTTCCTTCCTTTCTTTCTTTCTTTTTTGCTTTCTTTCTTTCATTCAACTTGTTGAACACATTTTGTTACAAAAATCCTGGAAATTGGGGAGGAAAACATCTCATTAGTTCTCTGGTCCACTCTGTTTCTGTCTCCTTCAACACATGCCTCAGAGATGAATTCCATCAGATCTTAAATCTGGTGAACAAAGTCATGCCCACCACTTCCCAAGGAGCTGAGCCGACAATTTATGAGATTTTGTGGTCAGGATATTTAGGTTTTTGGTCTGTGGTTCAACCTTATTGCAGTTCAAGTTCATAGGGCTCAGGGTGGGAGGGAAATGGATGGCAGGAAGGTGATCTCTGGGCAAAGTTGAAGGCAAGGAGAGGAGGCGGGGAGGGACTGGCTGACCACTGGCTGGGGGGCCTGGGTTTGTGTGAGGGGAATGATGCTCCAAGGCTTCCTGGATGGGTGGGGGAGTTGGGTGCAGCCTTTGGGATGCCCCTGCCAGTGGACAGCCCATCAGACTGGGGAACTCTGAACTCAAGACCCTTTACAACAGCAATCCCAAACCTTTTGGGCACCAGGGACCGGTTTCGTGGAAGACAATTTTTCCATGGACCAGGGGCGGGGGGATGTTTTGGGGATGATTCAATCACATTACATTTATTGTGCACTTTATTTCTGTTATTATTACATTATAGTATATAATGAAATAGTTGTACAACTCACCATAACGCAGAATCAGTGGGAGCCCTGAGCTTGTTTTCACTTGCCACTCACGGGTAGGGTTTTGATATGAGTCTGCAAGCAGTCGATCTATTATGGTCTCAGTGCAGTCAAACCTCTCTGCTAATGATGATCTGTATTTGCAGCCACTCCCCAGCACTAGCATCACCGCCTCAGCTCCACCTCAGATCATCAGGCACTAGATTCTCATAAAGAGCGTGCAGCCTAGATACGTTGCATGCAGTTTACAGTAGGGTTCACCACACTCGTATGAGAATCTAATGCCGCCGCTGACCTGACAGGAAGCGGAGCCCAGGCGGTAATGCGAGCGATGGGGAGCAGCTGTGAATACAAATGAAGCTTCGCTCGCCCGCCATTCACCTCCTGCTGTGTGGCCCGGTTCCTAACAGGCCATGGACAGGTACCAGTCCCTGGCCCAGGGGTTGAGGACCCCTGCTTTACAAACTTCATCAGCAGGAGCAAACATAATCAAGCAGCCACAAAACAGGATGCTCCGTGTGAAAAGGTCCAGGTTGCTGGGCCACCCTGGCCCTGCCCATCACGGGGGATAATTTCCTCCGGCAGTAACATCTTTTCACCTAAATAATTAGAGATTGTATTTATCTATCTAATCACTGTGCTAGTTTCACCAACCTGCAAAAAACAAAAGAGGTCGTATTTACAATTAGGCCTAAATGACAAGGGCTTCAAGCCCCCGTTGCTTCTAGTCTTTCCCGGAGTAGCTTTCCAAACATTTCAGAACTTCTCCAGAGCTGTCTGCATGTACCCATGAACAAGTCTTCATTATCATCCCGGCGCAGTGGCTGCAGAAACCCCAACAGAGCCTTCTATGCCAGATTCCCTGATCGCTGGCCCACTCCGGCAGCCTGCTTGGCCAGCATTCCGTAATGCTATGGTTAATGCTGTACCATAAGGCTACAACCGAGCCACCTGTTCACTGACCCTCATGCCTTGCTGTCACCACTGTCACCATCTCCTCCAACACACAGCCACCCCCCTTCACCAACCCCAGGGTAGGCCTTTGACAATTTGCCTGGCTAGCGTGGTTTCTGGTGATAAGTGGAGATGTTCCTCCCTCTTATTCCCTCCAGAGAAGACCCACAGCGCCATTGCTTGGGCCCCAGATATCACAGCGCTTCGACTGAATATCACAGCTCTTTCAGTTGCCATGCTTGCAGCCATTTCCCCAAAGCTCTCCCTTGGCAGCAGGTGGCTGCTTCTGCAGAGCCTGCTAGTATCTTTCCCCGTATCAGCCCTCACAAGGTGACCAGCTCATCTCTTCAGACCCGCCCTTCCTATGCTGAGCCTCTTGCCAGAGGCCCTACTATCCTCTCCCTCAAACTTATCTGGGACGCTGCAGGCCAGCAGTCAGTTTTATGTCTTCATTTCTCCTTTGTAGAGCCAGGGGTGGGTCCCTCCATCCCTATGTAAATTTCTGGTGGGACAGGGCTCAAACACAAATGGCTATATTGGTGGGGAGAGATAATACTTTTAACATCTGAGCCCCAGACGCTGAGTTAGGCCACATTATCCTGATGTGAACACAAACTGGATCAGATTCTCTCTGTGCCTGTTCAGACTGCGGTGATCAAATGTCTATGGCCATTTATTCGCCCATTTATGGATCCAGCATTTATTGAACACCTCTTATGTGCCTGGCACTGTACTAGGCTTTGGAAACAGAAAGATAAATAAAACAGAGTCCCTTAACTCAAAGCAGTCTACGAAAAAAGACAGATACATAAGTTACTTACAATGTAATGTTGTTATGTTCTCTGTAATAGGGCTAGTCCATGCTATGGAGAGCAGAAAAATGGAAGATTCCTTCTGTCTGGCAGAATCAGGGATCTCAGAGGCAGCTTCTGAGAACAGAAGACATTTAGGCTGGGTATTGAAAGATGAATAGGAGTGCCTTAGGAAGGGAGGTATAGCAAATTCCAGAGAGAGAGCTGGTAATGAGCATTGGCCAAGAGGCATGGAATTTCAGGGCTTACTTAGGAAAGCATTGGAATTAGGGGTGCTTACGGCACAGGGACAGAGGAGAGACTGGAATAGCAGGAAATGAGGCCGCTCAGGCTCACTGGAGCGGCTCACAGAGCAGTTAGTATGCCCTTCTAAGAACCTGTGCTTTTGTTCCATTCAGAAAACATTTATGAAGCACCTACTAGACACCTGACCTTCTGCTGGGCACCAGGCGTAGAAAGATGACTAAAGCATGGCCCTATCCTTTAGGAGGTTAAGTCACCCGGGGAGACAAACTTATAGAGATAATTTCAATATGATACTAGGGCATGCATAAACATAGGATGCTCTGGGGCACACAGGCTGGAGGGAGAAAGGGTGGGAGCATGTCGGGGGTACACTTGCTGAAAGCATTATTGCTGAAGTTTAATCTTGAAGGATGAGTGGGTATAACCCAGGATGAAAAGGGAGGAAGAGCTTTCCAGGCAGATGGAAGAAACACAGTGAGGAAAGGCATAGGGACACCAAACAGCATCATTTATTGTTTTTATTTACTTTGGAGGAGGAGATAAGCATCTCAGTGTTGCTGACATAAGAAGTGAGAAGTTGGAAGTGGCAGCAGGTAAGTGTGGGGAGAGAGGTAAGAGCTAGGACACTGAGGGCCTGATATGCCAGGCTAAGGCCTTTAGACTGTGTCTTGTACGAAATAGGGAGCTATAGAAAAGTCTTAAGCACATAGAGAATGGACTTGAGGACATGGGGAAGGGGAAGCTGGGACGAAGTGAGAGAGTGGCATGTACATATATACACTACCAAATGTAAAATAGGTAGCTAGTGGGAAGCAGCCGCATAGCACAGGGAGATCAGCTTGGTGCTTTGTGACCACCTAGAGGGGTGGGATAGGGAGGGTGGGAGGGAGACGCAAGAGGGAAGAGATATGGGGATATATGTATATGTATAGCTGATTGACTTTGTTAAAGCAGAAACTAACACACCATTGTAAAGCGTTTATACTCCAATAAAGATGTTAAAAAGAAAAGGGAAAAGTAAATAACAATAAAGTGGATTTAAATTTCTTTAAAAAGTCTTACGCAGAGGAGGGACGTGATCAACTTTGCATTTATATAGATCACTCTAGTGGCAGTACAAGGCTATTGCGATGTCCAGGCAAGAAATGAGACAGCCCTGAAGGAAGGGAATGCACAGGGAGATGACTTGGTTGTTTGTGTTGATATCTTCTATTGAGCTAATTTCTAAATGACGCTATTAGGCTAAATGTGACACTTTAGGTCCCTATCTGTTGTTAGTTTCTACCCCCCCTGTGTAGCTCCTAGACAGAAAGAAAATGACTGCCTTAAGAGTGAGTCTAGAACCCATGTTCAGAGCAGCACTAGTCACAATAGCCAAAGGTAGAAGCAACCCAGGTGTCCATCAACAGATGAATGGATAAACAAAGTGTGGAATATACACACAATGAAATATTATTCAGCCTTAAAAAGGTAGGAAATTCTCACACATGCTACAACATAGATGAACCTTGAAGACATTATGCTAAGTGAATAAGCCATACGTATAAGGGCAGTGTATGATTTCATTTATATGAGGCACCTAGGATAGTCAAATTCATACAGACGGAAAGTAGAATGGTTGTTGTCAGAGGCTGAGGGGAGAGGGGAGAATGGAGAGTTAAATTTTTAAAGGGTACTGCATTTCAGATGAAGAAGATGGAATTTTTCTGGAGATGGATACAGGTGATGATTATACAACAGTGTGAATGGACTTAATGCTACTGAACCATACACTTAAAAATGATTCAGATGGTTGGATTTATGTTATGTGTATTTTACCACAATTGAAGAAAAGAACACTGACAG
Source organism: Mesoplodon bidens (assembly GCF_964165515.1). Lineage (NCBI taxonomy): Eukaryota > Metazoa > Chordata > Mammalia > Artiodactyla > Ziphiidae > Mesoplodon > Mesoplodon bidens. Next base: position 27,633,681 of record NC_138168.1, on the reverse strand, counting down.
AAGATAAAGCTGTGCAGTATTTATGGTAGGTATCAATGTTTTTCAAATAATTAATAGAAATGAAGAAAATCCAAGGGGTAGGATGATACTGGCTGAGTAATCCAATTCATGGAAAACCTTCTCAAAACCAAGAATGACCTCTGACATCTACCTTGAACTGTGAGATTTACTAACTCTAAAATATAATCTTGCACCAATTCTTTAAAAAAAAGAGTCTAGATCAGCCAACCACATTTTTTTAAATTAATTTTTATTGGAGTATAGTTGCTTTACAATGTTGTGTCAGTTTCTACTGTACAGAAAAGAGAATCAGCTATATGTATACATATATCCCCTCCCTTTTGGAATTCCTTCCCATTCAAGTCACCACAGTGCATTCCACCTGTTTTTGTAAATACAGTTTTATTGGGACCCCATCACACCACACCCGCTGCATTATGTATTGTCTGTGGCTGCTTCTACTCAACCACAGCAGAGCTGAGTAGCTGCCACAGAGACTGTCTGACCTGCAAGGTCAAAAATGTTTACTATCTGGCCCTTTATAGAAAAAGTTTGCTTAACCCTCTTCTAGACATTTGAATATGGATTGTGTATTGGATAGCTTTGTGCCAGTGTTAAATTTATGGTTATTGGTGAGAATGCTCTTGTTCTTAGGAAAGAAATGCTGAAGATATATAAGGGAACATTCCAATGGTAGGTGATAGATAGACAGACAAGCAGGCATGCAAGCAGACAGACAGACAAATAGAGACAGAAAAAATATGGCAAAATATTAACACTTTGTGAATTTTGCTGAAGGGTAGAAAAATGTTAATTGTATTATTCTTGCAACTTTCCTAAAGTTTGAAGATTGTCACAATAGAAGAGGAAAAAAGGAATTAATCTACCTCTAGAGCTGAATTCCTTCTGTCCTCTGCAGCTTCTTGGACACTGGTGATTTTATGACTTTATAGGATTGCAGATTAGAATAAAGTATGAAAACCAAGTACAAGATCATGCCCTCTCTGCCTTGTGAGGGGTGTACACCAACCAGTCACAACCCATTTGTTTCTGGATTCTTTCTGGTGTTAATTTCTTCTTCTTTTGGATAATTGTGTTTTGGACTCTCCACATGCCGTACAAGTCATGCCAGCAAATCCTCTTGTGGATGGGCTATAAAAATAGCAAGTAAGTGGCATAATTTCCCTACTTGTATTTCTATAGTCACACAGAAGTGGAATGATTCTTCTTGTGTTCCACATGCCACTTTGAGTCTCTACTTATCCCAATGTTGGACTTGATTTCTCTTTGCTATTTTTTGTTTTAAGGTCTAAAATTTGACCCCACAGCTCACAAGCTAATTAGGGATATACAACACATACCCAGAAGGAGATACTGAAGAACCATTAACAAGGAACATACAATTTCATTCTCTATCTTAATAATTCCACTGCTTGAGACATAGCCTAAAGAAATTTCCAACACAAGCTACAAAGTAACGTGCACGGGGGCTTTCTTTGCCGTTGCTGGTGGGGAACTGAAGGTACTCTGGGAATCAGTGGGGGATTGAATAGGTAAAATGCATAAATGTCCACCTTGGAGCATCCTTAAGAAACACAGAGTAGGTATGTGCATAGCAACGTGTGCAAAGCAAAAAAAAAAAAAAATGTTGCTTGGTGAAACAAATGTGAGAAACAGAGTGATAAATAACAACACAGAAGTACATGCAAACAGACAAGTACACATTTTACAAGAATACTTAAAAGCTAAGCAATACACATTAAATATTTTAGAACAGTTGCTAGTGGAAGAAGGACCTAGGATACAAGAGAGTATATCATTAAACTGAACATTTCTTAATTCTTAAAAAGAGAGAAGGGCATGGCAGCACCAATGATGAAGTTTAAGGAAAAGAAAAAATAACTTCTAGGAAGAGCCAAGTACCAACATGCCATATGTATGTGATGAATGCATGAAGCAAAGAAGTAACCAGAGCAGGTGGTTATGGGGAAATCTTCCTGGAAAATGTGACTTTTAGGCATAGTGCTTTATCTCTCACCACCCCAACACTTCTTCTGTTCATCCCACAAAATACTGCCATCACATAAACTAATAATACTTAAGGATAACACTAACTATATTTGGAACATTCAAAATACAGGGACAAAATACAATTCTAAATAATTTACACACATTATTTAATTTAACCTCCACAAAACTCTTCTGAGATAAGGATTATTATCATCCTATTTCACAGATGGGGAAACTGAGGCTTAGATTAACTTGTCCCAAATGACATAGCTAAAATGTGGCAAAAAAAGATTGATATCCAGTCCTGTTTCACTCCAAAGGCTGTGCTCTTAACATCTTTTCTGGTGAAGACACATAGCAGACGCTCAAAATAATGTCATGACACACAGCAAACTCACACACAAAAAAGTGTTGCTTAATGCCAAACTAAGGAAGGCAATATCATTTTTAGAGCTTCCTTCCAAATTTGAAGCCACATAAATGGCAGCCAGAACAAATTCCTGTTAATTAACATGCTTGTTACAACATGACAGGTAGCCCCAGCCTTGGATCTGTCCAGGTTTACTCATTCATTGAAAAATTTTGATTTGATCAAGAATCCACATTGTGCCAGGCACTGTTCTGAGGTTACAGCAGTGAACAATTCAGGCTAGCTTCCTGCTTTCATGGAGTTACACTGTAGTGGAAGGGGACTGAACATTGACACAAAAATGAACAAGAAAAGTTTCTGAAAATAGCTCAGAAATGAACAGTTAGTGGTAAAGTCCTATGAAGAGCATAAAACAGGGATGGGACATGTCTTGGGGGCTGCTTAAAGTGGCTGGTCAGGGAAGGTGATGTCTGTGCTGAGATTTGAATGGCAATAATGAATCAACCACGAGATAATGGGGGGAAAGAGTATGTCATGTGCTCTATTAGATGATGCAAAGTCTTAAAGCAGGAACCTGATTCAAGGAAGAGAGAGAGAAGGCTGGTGTGGCTGAAGGTGGAGAGGAGTTACAAAGATTCTGACGATTGCAGAGAAAGGCAGGCCTTAGGTCGTGGTGGACTTTGTAGGCTAGGGTGAGTGTTACGATGCAACTTAAATTTTTATTAGACCACTCGGTTCTGGGTGGAGAACAGATTGTAGGGGCATGACTGGGAACAGAAAGCTCATTTGAGGGCTTGTTAAGAAGCCCAACCAGGCTTCTAGTTTTGCTATAAAAGAGTAGCTGAGGGCTTCCCTGGTGGCGCAGTGGTTGAGAGTCCGCCTGCCGATGCAGGGGACACGGGTTCGTGCCCCTATCCCGGAAGATCCCACATGCCGCGGAGCGGCTGGGCCCGCGAGCCATGGCCGCGGAGCCTGTGTGTCCGGAGCCTGTGCTCCGCAACGGGAGAGGCCACAGCAGTGAGAGGCCTGCGTACAGCAAAAAAAAAAAAAAAAAAAAAAAAAAAGAGTAGCTGATATTGTACTCATCCTCCTACCATAAACAGCTATAAACCCTGAACAAATACAACAACTCTTTTCAGACATTGGATGGCAACCAATACAGAGAATCACACAAAGTGCTTCTGACGTTCACCCTAAGAGCACTTTCCAAACTGGCACCTAGAAATCAAGCCCAAATAGAAATCAGTGATGGTCTCTCAGGGTATAGGAAATAACAGATGGAAATTTGAGGCTGCTGGAATGGCCAGAATTTGAGAGGTACTAGAAAGGACCTCTCACACAGAAAAAGAGACTTCAAAATTTGAATGATGATTCCTTATGTTCTTCGTTGCCACCTTGTGATGGTGAATTTTACGTGTCAACTTGTCTAGGTCATAGCACCCAGATATTTGGTCAAATGCCAGTGTAGATATTGTTGAGAAGATTTTTTTAGATGAGGCTAACAACTAAATCAATAGACTTTGAGTAAAGCAGATTACCCTCCATAATGTGGGTGGGCCTCATCCAGTCAGTTGAAGGCCTTAAGAGAAAATAGACTAAGGTCCCTGAGGAAGAGGGAATTCTGTCTCCAGACTGCCTTGGGAATTGAAAAGCAACATCAATTCTTACCTGGGTCTCCAGCCCTCTGGCCTGCTCTTAGATTTTGGACTTGCCAGCCCCACAGTTGTGTGAGTCTCTCAATCCCTCTCTGTCTCTCTCTCTCTCTGTCTCTGTCTCTCTCTCTCTCTCTCTCTCTCTCTCTCACACACACACACACACACACACACACACACACTACTGGTTTTGTTTCTCTGGAGAACCCTGACTAATACACCTCTTAAGCTGTCCATGCACAAGGTAGCAGATATGTAATAAGTCTAGAGAACAACCAGTCCAGCTGGAGCACAAAGAAAGGAACTATTAAGGATTTTCCAGATAAATAATGGAAATAAGGATTATTCAGATGGCCGAACCATATAGAAACTATGGGAAGTTGTAGGGATATTAATCCATCAAGTTCAAAGAAAATGAAGCCAATGAAAAATTGAGGCAATTATGTTTAAATAAAAGAATGTAGCTTTCTGACTCAGCAGCAAACAATAGTTACAAAGTCATAAAATGAAAACACTAAATATGGATTTAACCATAATTGTAATACAAATATATGGGGGAGGTGGGAGGGTAAAGGGGTTATATGAAAGCTAAAACTATTATCTGCCATAGTAAGTCAAAAGATAATTAAAACTATTAAGAGGTAGCTATATACATCTATTATTTAAAGGAAACATACAGGTAAATATCAAAAGAAACAGCTAAAAGTATTTAATATAGTTGCCACTGTAATTTAATATAGTTGCTGCTACAGAGTGGGATTGGTCTGTGTAGTGTATGTGGCAGTATTTTTTTTTATAACCTTTTAGTATCATGTGAACTTTTAAACTGCACAATTTCATTACTTTATTAAAACAAAACATGCAACAAAGCTACCATTTACCAAACCAGGAAGGACTTTGAAAGATACAAGCAGATATGACAAATGAGTCATGCTTTTTCTAATTTATTCAGAGCCTTGAGGTGTCAGAGAAATACCCCCTTCCTCCAAGTGTTATATCACAAAATTTCAGAGAATTTACTGTCTATTCAATAGATAATAAAAGGATTTGAGGCCCATAATTTTAAGAAAAGTTGGGAAAATCTGTAAAGTCATAAAGCACATTTGCTTGCTATTTGGATATTTACCAAAAAAAAGTGTGTTCACAAGAAGCCACATTTAAAGAATTTTTAACTAGTTCAAATCACTAACTACCAACAGAGTTAAATTCAACAGTCACAGGTGAAGTTTTACAAACACAGGCAGGAAGACTAAATAATACTGATAGGTTACACAGAGCTAGCTGTATATTAAGAATGACTGGGGAAGATTTCAGATTACTTTAGATATGAAAAAGAAGATTAAAATCAAAATTCAACTTCACCTTTTAAAAAGAACCACGTACAAAGAACATAACATGATGGAGGAAATTGCCCATGGTTTATGTGACAATTACGTGAAGCCAAGTAAGCCTGGTGTGCATCAGACTCTGACGCTGATGCATCACCTGCCCTGGACTGTTATCTCAGCTAAGGCCGGGGGAATAACTATAAATTTTGCCAGCACTTACCACTACTATTTTCCTGATTCTTGTCTCCAACTTCACTGTTATTATTTTCTGCAGTAATATTCAATTACAGTACTTGATTTGAGGAGATTCTAGAAAATTTGAAGAAAGACTCCAAGATGCTGACAGTTTGGTAAATAATCCCTAAGAGAAAAACTAAAAGATCTTGATCACTGATGTCAGAAGTAAGATAAGAGAACATACACATTTTTTTCTTCAGTTTGTATCCAGACCAACAAAAGAACATAGGCATGTGATCTGTCAACATGTAACTAGAGGTCAATAATTTTTAATTAGTTAACTTTTGCTGCTTTGTCCTTCTACTCATTTCCCAGACTAGGTTCCCAACGGCTTCCTAATAAGTTAGTCCTAATGAAATCAAATAAATTCTAAAAGGAACCAGTCTTCTCTCTCCTAGGATTATCTCTAGGTCATTAAAGACAGTTGACAAAGCAAAATCAAGATTTAATCTGTACCAGCCAGCTCAAATATTATTAGTTTTCAGGTTATTACATTTCCCTGAACAAATAGCACTCACTTTCTCACCATCTTAAAATTAAGCGGTGCAGGAATGACTTTGAACTAGACAGGGGATTTCCACATTTTCACCGTCTTCACTTTTATAAAATTCCTCAGTTTTATCCAGCTGTACTTAAAAAATCCAGACTCTGACTCTAAGAGAGGAAAGAGTAGAGTATTATATTCAGTAGACATTTAAATTAAAATTTCACGTATTATAGGCACTGTTCATAAAACTACATATGAATTTTAGAACTTTAATTCGTTTATCATTTATCAAAAAAGTTGGAGGAGAAGGAAGAAGAAACAGATAAGGCTAGAGATACGGTGACTTGAATCAGGATCTTTGGAGAAATAAAAATGAAAAGCATACAGTATATGTTTTGGAAGTCAATGAATAATAACAGGTAGCAAGATGATGGCAAGAGAGGTGGCAAGGACGACTCCTAAGTTTTTAGCTCAAGTGACTATGGAGGTGGGGTGCCATTTACAGGGATGTGTAGACTAGGGTCAGGTGTAAGGCTAGGACCATTTTAATTTTGTGGGCATTTTAATTTTAAGGTGTCTAGTAGACTTCCTAATGAAGATGGCAGGTAGGATGTTAGATACATGACTTTGGAGTTTCTGGGCCAGGTCAGAGCCACTGGTACAGATTTGGGGTTCACGGATATATAGACAGTATTTAAAGCCATAGGTCCCAGGGAAATTACCTAGGAACACAGTGTAAATATAAGAGGACTGGGACTGAGGACCTAACCCTCAAACATGTCACAGTTTAGAGGTTTTACAAAGAAGAGGCAAACGAAACCAAAAAGGCGTGAAGAGAGAGGAGGAACACCAAGAGTATGAATGATGTCACAGAAACTGAGAAAAGAAACTAACACTTCCTGCTGAAAGAAGGGGTAAAATGAGAAAAGAAAATGACCTCTCACTTTGGCTACGTGAAAGTCAGTAGGTCATTGGTGACCTTGACTAGAACCTTGACATGAGTTCATGGAATAGAGGGGACAAAAGCCTGAACGGAAGGTGAGGAAGTGGAAATTGTGTCTAGAGTCAGATCTTTCAAGAAGTTTTGCTGGGAAAGGAGACCCAGAAATGGCATAGTGGTGAGAGGGAACTGTCAGGCCAAAAGATTTGCTTTGTTGAGGCTGTTGTTTTTACTTTTTATTGCAGATATTTTCACACTTAATGTATGAAAAACAGAGGATAAATATTATTTATGTGCCTTCATGAACTCATCACTCAACTTCAACAATTATCCATTTTATGCTTGTTTCATCTAATGCCCCATTTTAATTTTTTTTAAACATTAAGATATAATTTACATATACTAAAATTCACTCTTTTTGGTATACATTTCTATGAGTTTGCATAAACACATACAGCTAAATAAACACTACCAAAATCAAGGTATAGAACAGTCCTACCACCCCTAAATTGTCCCTCATGCACCTACGTAATCACGCTTTCCTTTCACCCACAGACTCTGGCAACCACTGACTAGCCTGTTTCCTGCCACCATAGTCTTGCCTTTCCAGAATGCCATATAAATGGAATCATACAGTATACAGCCTGTATGATCTGCCTTCTTTCACTAAGCATAATGCATATAAAATTCATCCATGTTGCTGCATGCATTTGTAGATTGTTCTTTTTTATTGCTGAGTAGTATTTCACTCTATGGATGTGCCACAGTTTGTTTTTCCTTTCAACAGTTGAAGGACACTTGGTTTGTTGCCAGTTTGGGGCCATTATGAATAAAACCTCTATAAATATTCATGTACAGGTTTTGGTGTGAACATGTTTTCATTTCTCTTGGTTAACAGGTAGGAGAAGGATGTCTCGGTCTTATGGTAAGTATATATTTAAATGTATAAGAACCTGCCTAACTGTTTTCCAGAGTGGCTTATCATTTTTAATCCCTCCAATAATAAATGAGAGTTCTGGTGCTTGGCAGCCTTGCCAGCTGTTGGTAATGTCATGTTTTTTTTAAATTGAAGTACAGTGGATTTATTATATCATATTAGTTTCAGGTGTATAACATAGATATTCAAAATTTTTATAGATTATATTCCATTTAAAGTTATTTTAAAATATTGGCTATATTCCCTGTGCTTTGCAATATATCCTTGTAGCTTATTTATTTTATACATAGTAGTTTGTACCTCTTAATCCCCTACATCAATCTTGTCCCTCCCTTGTTCCTTCTTTCCATTGGTAACCACTAGTTTGTTCTCTATATCTGTGACTCTGTTTCTGTTTTGTTATATTCATTTATTTGTTTCATTTTTTAGATTCCACATGTAAATGATAACATACAGTATTTGTCTTTGTCTGACTTATTTCACTAAACATAATACCCTCCAGGTCCTTTCACATTGTTGCAAATGGCAAGATTTTATTCTTTTTTATGTCTGAGGGTAATGTCATTTAAAAAAATTTTTACCCAATTTAATACATGGGCTTGCAGTGGTATCACATTGTGGTTTAATTTGCATTTCTCTAATAACTAATGAGGCTGAGCATCTTTTCAAGTGCTTTTTTCGCTGTCTATGTGTTTTCTTTGGTGAAGTATCTTTTACCCATCTTTTATTTGGCTGATTGTTTTCTTATTATCAAGTTCTGAGAGGATTTTTGTTTTGTTTTTACTGTATTCTGGAAACAAGTCCTTTGACAGATATGCGTTTTGTAAATAATATCTCTTGACATGTGGCTTATTTTCCATTCTCTTAACAATGTCTTTCATAGAGAAGAAGTTTCATTTTGATAAAATCTGATTTGTCAATATTCTCTTTTATGAATCATGCTTTTTGTGTCATATCAAAAAATAGTTGCCAAACCCAAGGTCACAAAGATTTGTCTCTATGTTTTCTAAGACTATAGTTTTAGATCTTACATTTACATCTTTGATCTACTTCCAGTTAATTTTTGCATAAGGTGTACGGTATGGGTTAAGATTAATTTTTTTGTGTATATAATGTTCAATTGTTCCAGCACCATCCATTTGTTGAAAAGATTATCCTTTCTCCATTAAATTGCCTTTGCACTTTTATCAAAAAAATTAACCATAGATGTGTGGTCTCCCTATACTGTCCCATTGATCTATTCATCTATCCTTCCACCAATTACTGCAGATTTATACTAAGTTTTGAAATAAGGAAGTATGGATCCTCTTTGTTCTTTTTAAAAAGTTTTTAGCAATTCTAGTTCCTCGGTCTTTCCATATAGATTTTAGAATCAACTTGTCAATTTTTTTAAAAGCCTGCAGATTTTCATGGGGATTGAATTGAATCTTTAGCAGTCCTATGACCTGCACTTGAGAACTTTTCCTAAGTGATAAGGATGGTGATCCAATGAGCCAGAGCTTTTCTGTGACCCTTTGGAAACAGAACCATGTCCTGTATGCAGCCAGGTCACTAGAAGGCATAAAAGACTTGAATTATTTAGTAGCCAAGTTCACATACAAAAAGCAATGCCCCCGGTGGAAAATCGTACTAAAGTTGCTTTCGTTTTACTCTCCAGTGTTGCCCTGGATCACCATTCAGAAAAGGGAGCTATTTAAATCAGTTCTGAATTGGAACACAATGCTTACTGGGAGAAAAGAAAGTAGATATATTGCCCTGAAAGAAGAGAAAAGAATGAAGACATGGAAAAACCAGGAATCCAGGAATGTAGTAAATAGAAATTATGAGAACTTAAATAGGAAAAAAGAAATGAATGAAAGAAAATAGACCAAACCATTGAAACCAAATCAGTTTGGTTTCAGACAAGGAGAAAGTGCAGTAAAGGAAGCAGGGAAAGAAAAAAATACAGACAATGTACTACACGGTTTTTATTGCTCTGCTTTATATGAAGATTTTCTGCCAAAATATTAAACACATGCAATCATGATTTACATGCTGTGTATAAAACTAAATAAAATATACGCAACCTGCAAATAAATGGTCATTATATTTTACTTGTAATCAATAATGTCCCGTGATAGAGGCATCTGGAATAGCATATTTAGACACTATTTTTTAAAAAATCAATTTATTTTATTATTTTATTTTTTGGCTGCGTTGGGTCTTCATTGCTGCGTGTGGGCTTTCTCTGCTTGCAGTGAGCGGGGGCTACTCTTCGCTGCGGTGCGCGGGCTTCTCGTTGCCGTGGCTTCTCTTGCTGCAGAGCACGGGCTCTAGGCACGCGGGGTTTAGTAGTTGTGGCACATGGGCTTAGTTGCTCTGCAGCATATGGGATCTTCCCAGGCCAGGGATTGAACCCGTGTCCCCTGCATTGGCAGGCAGATTCTTAACCACTACGCCACCAGGGAAGCCCTAGACACTTTTTGAAAGCAAGAAACAACAAATGTTCTTTGACATATGTAGAACAGATATTAGTGTATTACTCATATAAGCGTGTGACTTTAACTTTCCACTTTATTTTATTTCTGGGGCATTTTCAAGTATTGTCCTTAATATACCTCTTACATGGTGATATGGAAATACAAGCTGTTTGAGAATCAATTGTAAGAAATTAGGGAGAGTGAGTTATATGGAGTGGTGCCTATTTTTAGCTTCTCAACCCTAAAACTACACATCTGATATTTAAAAATGAAAATCAATTACAATTCTCTTGGATGCCTGCCTCAGCTCCTGCCTCACATGTGATCATTTTGGCCACAGCGCTGCTCTCAGCATGTCTTTACATGACAGATTTTTTTCTCCCTGTTTTCAAGCATCACCTACTTCGCCACTCTCTCTGGACCCCTCCAGGCATATTGTGGTCCAGCCCTCATCTCACGGCCCTATAATTATGTTGTGGGCTGGAAGCAGGATGGAAAGATGGCAACTGTAGACATGTCTGCCAGCAGATGAGTGAAAATGTGTCTTTACTTGTCTTTATGCACTGGGAATATCTCTGATGGAAAAGAAAAAAAATACACACACACACACACGTATATATATATGACCTCTGTCATGCTCTCAGGGCAGCCAAACCCATTGTGATCTACTATGTAGATGTCAACTCCTCCACTTTCTAGTGCCTGGAGACAGACTTAAGCTCAGGAATCAAATGCAATCTAAAGTCAGCTCTCTGAAATCTAAGTGAATTGCACCTATTTTCCTCCTTTCTCCATTTATTAAGATTATCTGGAAATTTTCATCTGTTTCTACTTATAGAACCTCATTCTGTATTTTATCATTTTGAAGTTTCGCCTAATCACCACCAGGCAATGGCTCAACATAATATTACTGTAGCTTGAACAGTCACTTCTAGCAAGATGATTTGTCACCTTAATGATCCTGTGACCTTTAGGAATAAGGAATATATAAACACTCACTGTTTCCACTAGAAACAGTGTTCCCTTCCCCCTTAAAAAGATATATATATATATATAGCCTGCTCACATATTGAATATAAAGTAATAGAAACCCCATTCTAAACTTGGAAGAAACTGCTGTGCATTTGTGGTTATAATGTCTTAAGTTATCCACTGAATTTACCCATAAAATTCTCTGTGACTGCAGTGGACTAACCAGCATGCTCTCTGAAAATACACTGGTATAATTTCTAGTAAATATGGTAGATTTAGCTGACATGGTCAGGCCAACTTCCTACTTAAAACACCTAGATAAAATAAAGCTGTATGAAATAAAGCAAAAAATATTTACTTAATGAATAATTGAGTTCAAACTAAAGAAAGTTTCCGGGGGCTGAAAAAGAAGCAGTCGCCAAAACCTACAGTGGTAAGAATTGTAGCCAACAGGCCCTGGCATGGACTTTTTGGGGCTTGAGACTAATATTTTAATGCCTTTACAGGAACAGAGAATGACTGTGTGGAGCCCGTGGGCAAGGGTTAACAAGAGACTCATAGGGTTTTGATGTAAGACCATGCAGTCTACAGCACAGAACCATGGACCATTTGAAAAGGAGCTCCTAACATGCTACTGGGCCCTGGTGGAAACTGGTTTCTGACCATGCAACCAGAAGCTGGATAATATCAGACTCAACAGGGCCTAAAGTTGGATGGGCCCTGACACTCCATTGTAAAATGGAAGTGGTATATCTGGAATCAGGCTCAAGAGGGTCCAGAGGAGGTGACCAAGGCCCCTATGACACCTTTCTCTGTTACCTGCCTTCCCCTCCTCAGTTCATACCTATGGCAACATTTGAGGCAGGGGTCCCCTATGACTCGCTAATGGAGAAAGAACAGTTTGAGCTTAGTTTGTGGTGGATTGGCTTGGTATGAGGGTACAAGATGAAAATGGAATGCATCTGCACTACAGCCCAATGCAGGGTATCTGAGAAGGACAGTTGGGAAAATTGCTCTGATGAATAGATTCAGCCGATGCACTTCATCATCCACTCTGTGTAGAAAGAGAAGAGTCCCAACATAAAGATAAACATGAACTCATGGGCAATGGAGGATGGCTGAGCTGATTAGTCAGGGTCCTGGAAGGATTAAGACTGAAGTATTGGCCAAAGGAAGACTGGAAAAGAGACATGTGGATTGACCTGCATGAATAGGTTTACAAAGTGTGAGCGCATCCATTTCTGTATGAGAAAGTACACCAAAAACAAGAGACAACCAACAAGTTGGAGGACATATTTGCAAATCGGTATGCCAAAAACCCTTGGAAAATCCTACCTTGCATGCCAAGGCTGTCAGATATTTATTTGCCATCTTACAATTCTTCCTTCCTCTGGGAGGAGATAAAACACTGGCACTAGCATTTTTAAAAGCACTGTACACAAAGCCCTCGCCATTTCATTCCAGGAGATAATTCATACAAAATACAAGCAGGGAAAGACTAAGGGCATGTCATTCTCACATCTCACTCTTTATTCAGAAAAGTGGTGTATGCTTGATTCTTTATAATATATTTTCTATTAATGAGAGCCCACTTCTCAGTGCCCTTAATAAGAAAAGAACAGTTATAATTGGATTCCATATCTGCCAATCATTCTATCTTATAAAAAAGAAATCCAGACACCTTTCCTGACTAGAAACAGGTGCAAGGTCATGTCCACAGAATGACAACGTTTCTTTTAATCCACCTCTTTTAAGATGACATGGGGCAGACGGGCTGGCACTTAAGTATGCAGAGTTTTGAAATACAAGAAGGAACCTGAGTAGCAGAAGCTGAGAAAACATTGTAGTTAGTAGCTGTTATGATCTAATATTATCTTGGTTATAAAACAAAAGAGATTGGTATGAAAAACCTTTGAGTTGACATTTGTCTCCTGTGTTCATTTGTATCTCACAGTTTTATAAAAGAACCAACTAATTAATTTGTGTCTGACATAGAGAAGGGCATCGTTCCTGCTTTTGCCAAGTAATCCTAAAGTATCCACATAACCAACAATGTATCACTGCCCAGAGTACTTGAAGATCTCTTACAAATAAAGAAGATTAAGAAAATCCAGGGCTTCCCTGGTGGCGCAGTGGTTGAGAGTTCGCCTGCCGGGAACACGGGTTCGTGCCCCGGTCCGGGAAGATACCACGTGCTGTGGAGTGGCTGGGCCCGTGAGCCATGGCCGCTGAGCCTGCGCGTCCGGAGCCTGTGCTCCGCAACGGGAGAGGCCACAACAGTGAGAGGCCCGCGTACCGCAAAAAAAAAAAAAAAAAAGAAAATCCAAAAGAGAAGATGGGAAAACAATTCACAGAAGAGGGAAACCTGAATGATCAAAAAAACACATAAAGAGACATTCACCTTCAATAGTAATTAGAAATGGAAATTACGACAGTGGCAAAATGTTACTCATACTTTACTGAGTATTGGCAAGGTTGTGGGGAACGAGAATTCTCATAGTTCTGATGGGTATGTAACCACTTTGGAGAGCAATTTAGTAATAGCCAGAAAGTGGAAGCTTTGCACACCACCCTAGACATACTATCGCACAAGTGCGCGAGAAGACATACACAATATTTTTAGTCTCATTGTTGTCATAGAATAAAAAGTTGGAAGCAACCCAAATGTCCGTCAGTTGGGGAATAGAAACATAATTATGATGCATTCCCAAATGGAAAACTCTGTTGTAATTTTAAATATGAATGAACTAGTTCTACAAGCATCAAAATAGGTAAATCTTGAAAACAGCATGTTGAGGGAAAATACGATTTATGTAACCATTTTAAATACCTGAAACAGTACTATATGCAGCGCTGTTTGTGAATCCATACATATGCCATAAATATGAAAGCAGGGACAAGAAACAAGAACCAATTTTAAGAGAGTGGTTCGCCCTGGGAAGGGAGAAAGAGATTTCCATTCTGTATGTAATTTGTTTCTATCTTAAAAAGAAACAATCTGAAGCAAATAGAGGGAAATACCAACATTTGTTAAGTCTGGGTGGTGTATACTTTTATGATGGTTTGAAATGTTTTGTCATTTAAAAAATAAACATATTTCAGTGGATTAATTAAAATCGGAAATAAAGCAGAGGAGACTCCAGGCCTGCGCCAGGGTGACTGTGCAGCTCACCCTGGGCCAGGGGACACCGGTGGAGCTCAGGAGAGCCAGGCCGCCAGTGCAGTGTGGGTCCAGGGCCCCGGCTGCGGCCGCAAGTCAGCCGCGGGCAGCAGGGGACCTGGGAGGGGGGTAAGGCGCCTGGGCTGGGTTGGGTCGTACTCAGCTGGAAGGGGGCGGAGCTGGGCCCTGAGTCTTGGGCTCTCGGGTCCAGCTGAGTCAGCACTGGTGAAAGGGATGACATTTGGGCTGAGTGTCAAAAACCCTCCAGGGGAAGGTTTGGGGGCTGACTCATGGGCACCCTGCTCCTCCCCCGCCCCCTCCCCCTTCCTGCATCTCTCTCCTGCCCCCACCACCCGCCTCCCCATCCTCTTCCTCACTCAGGAACCTCTTTCCCTTTCTCCAGGTCTCCATCATGGTCACCTCTGTTTTGCCTACGCTATAGCATTGACGTCTATATTAACGTATTCGCTCTATTTAGTAAGAGGCTGAGGTTCCTCGTGGTAACTTAAAATAAATTGGTTATTTTCACATCACTAGAAATTAAAATAATTTAAAAACTTTTTGTGACTTCTAATAGATAGACCCTCACTCTAGCCCTGCTCAGCGGCCCTTGAGGGAAAAAAGGGGGCTTTCTCTTCCAGTATACTTCAGGTCTTTTCTAAAAATAGTCATCTGTTAAACATCTACTGCGTGCCAAACATTGTGTGGGCTCAGTGCTTTACATGAATTATTTCATTTAATTCTTTTTAAAAAAATCCACAAGCAATCCTATGAGGGAGCTGGATTAGCTAACCCCCATGTTACGGGTTATTTCCATCTCATAAGTGCGAAAACTAATGTTTGAAGAGCTTAGCTAACTTAGGTAAGTTCTAGAAAATGGCCCAGCAGAAAGTTAAATCCAGTCAGCTTCCAGAGCTCAGGCCGTGAGGGAAGAATTGTCCCTGATGGGAAGTCTGGACAGGACTCTTGAGCATACTATTTCACTCAGTATTATAAGTTCCAGGAGTTCATGTTTTCTGGTAAATTTAGGACTTTGTGCCTTCTCAGTATAAGTGCTCAGATGATTCAGTTTTCAACAACAAAACAGAATCTTATTTTGAGGGTGTCACATGACCCTCAAATATGGAAAGCTCTATTATAAAATAAAATCAAACATCTAATTTGGGACTTCCTTGGTGGTGCAGTGGTTAAGACTCCGAGCTCCCAAGGCAGGGGGCCCAGGTTCAATCCCTGGTCCGGGAACTAGATCCTACATGCCTGCCACAACTAAGGAGCTGGCAAACCACAACTAAAGAACTTGCAGGCCGCAACTAAGGAGCCCGCCTGCCACAACTAAGACCCAATGCAACCAAATGAATGCAAAAAAAAAAAAAAGACTCTGGCCTTAGTGATGATGAAAATGATGATGATCATCATCATAGTTGAGGCACATTATGAAGGTCTCACATTAAAAAAAAAGCATCTAATTAAAAAACCCATTTCTCTCTGTCTCACACACACACACACACACACATACATGCACTCACCTTCGGGCACCCACATTTCTGGATCTACTAACCTAAATCAGCAGGCTAAAGGGTTTCTCAGACTCCCCTCAGCATTAAGGATGCTAATTGCTACCCTAGCAGCTACTGGAAGATCAAAGAGCTGCCCACAGAGCAGAGCTGCACTGTTTCATCTTCCACAGACCAAACGCTAACACTGCCCACGCCCCCCCGTCCATCTCCCCTTCCGAGCTGCCACACTGGACCAATTCCTCTTCCCCTTCCCCACATGCTCTCCCCGCCTCTAAAATAACTGTGCCAAAAATAAACACTCAGAAAAATGCTTGCGGAATGAATGGAGACAGGTAACTTCACTGTTACTATGTTTCCCTTCGAATTACCATGGTTTTGTCTAGGGATGTGCTTGTTTGTTTGCGGTAGCGATTCAGAAACCCATCACAGGGAACCCTGCTCCGTCTTTCTCCCAGGAGCTGGGGCAGGAATGCTGTGGCCTGTCATCCCGCCGGCCCTGAAGGCTCTGGACCCAAACCATGCATCACCACCCCATCACCCTGCCCCTGGTCCTTAAGTGTGGCATGAAGTCAGAAGGCTTTCACTCAGGACAGTTCTGCATTCTGCTGGCGAGCGGGGCTACGAGAAAGGGTCCCCTTTCTGGAGCAAGACATCCCCCCTTGGGGGCTGGCACAATGGAAGGGGTCTTCTGTCACGTATTGCAAAGTGGAGTTGGAACAACCAGAGAGATTCGATCCCCCTCATGATGCAAAATGTCTGACCTCGAGTGGATGAATGAGGCTCTCTCCACACTCTCGGGGCCTCCAGAAAAGCTGTTCCAAGTTCCCTCAAGAGGAAAAATGAGATGCGACTACATAGCAAGCCAAGGAGCCCGTCGGAGTGGAGTGAAGAGAGAGAGAGTCTCAGAGGAGGGTCTCCCTAGGGAGCCTGGGTCAAGGTGACTATGAGTGAGCTGTGCCTTGTGCATCAACTCATCAGGTGCCCCCAACCAAAGATGGCACCTTGTGCACTGCAATGGACAACTTGAGTCTTCAAGGAGACGTCGTGTGGCACCGAAATGGGTCCCACTCCTGCAGGGATCTGCTTCCTCCTCACCCTCTGGACAAGGGGCCTCTCCCCACTGCCATCCTGGATGGCAGATCCAGCCCACGTTCACACTTGGGTCCCTGGCCTGGGCTCCCAGAGTCAGCTGAGCCCTGTTCCCAGCCCTATCTCCTCTGCCAAAATGTGGGCTTCATGTCCTAGGTTTCCAGGCCCTCCTCACCATGCTTAGTTTTCTTACTCTGTTCTGGCCTGTAGAGATTTTAATGTTATTTTTCCTCCCTCCCTCCCTCCTTCCCTCCTTCTCTCTTTCTCTCTTCTTTCCATGGTTTTCCCCCAAAGAAGTGCTTCTAAAACCCATGCCCACCTTTCCACATCGGCCTCAGTCTCTCTGGTTTAGGGTTTGTCTCCCCTGGACCTATCAGTCTCCTAACAGTTCACCAGCCCTCAGATCTGCCCTCTCAAGTCTATTGGAAACCACAGTCACGTGCAATCTCCTCTAAGCATGGTCTGTGCATTGCACTCCCTTGCTCAATGCCCTCAATGGCCCCTATCAAGACTTTATTATTTATGCTGCGTCAAGGATCCCTGTGTGGTGGTGTGTAAGGGAACTATCAACCTTGAGTTCTAACTAGTGCAGTCTTTCTATCTGGACAGCTGGGCCTGGCCCACAGAGGTCCGAGCTGCAGAAAAGTCCTAAGAGCCTGAGAACAAGATACAGACTAAACGACCTGGTGCTGGCTTTTGGCCACCAAGATCGAGTTCCCCCAAGTTGTTGCTGGGTAGGAAAAGGATGTACCCCGGGGGCTAGAGATTCAGGACGCACATGTTTGTTCTGGGAACAGTGGTTAGATGGTATGTGAATATATACAGTGCAGAGTCACCTAAATGGTCTTCCATCCAAAATTCCTCATCTCTACCCTCCCTTCTAGCGCCAGCTTCCCGGGATAAAAAGTGAAGGGAAGATAGGATGAGGAACGGGGCGAGTGCACGATGAGAAACAGCCGAGCTGCCGTCACAGACGCGATCATCCGACAGGACCATTCCTTCACTGAAGTCAGCGAGAAGGCAGGGTCGTCAAGTCCTCACAATGGAGGTGGCAACCTGAGTGCCAGAGGCAGCCATGAGCAGTGACATGAGCACTTCAAGCCCAGGCCACTCAGAGAGTCACAGGAAAGACCAAGGCTTAACATTGAGTTCCCATGTGACACACCCCAGGGATCCCTTGGGTGGAAAGGCAAGAGTATATGGAGGCCTTTCTCCAGGTGGGATCTGAGTCTGCTCCATTAGATTGACAGCCATCCCTCATTTACATACTCAGCCCAGTAACCTGAGGGTATGTTGGTTGTAGTTGAATAACTTGTAAACTGAACAAAGAAAGTCCCTTCTCCTTAGCTAGCATTCACTTTTGGTCCCTAATCCACAGACCAAATATGAACTGTTCAACCCTCATTGAACACACCCGAAACACCACTGCTGCCATGTTTTTGTTCATGCTATATTTGGTTAGGACGCCCTTCCTTCCTCCACTTCTCTGGATTTAGTTCTTAAAATTGTATGCATCCTTTAGGGCCCAATGCCACCTCTTACAGGAAGTCTTCCTTGATTACCTCAGTTCTAAGTGATTTTTCTCTGCTGAGTTCATATGGCCGTTTCTACTTGCATGACGACTCCTCACATCCCACTTTGTGATGGAGCTATTCGTGTGGGTCTCAGGTCACAGTGACTCCAGGTGGCTAAATCCCATGGGCATTTTTAGTTGCCATCTTACTTGATCTCTCAATAGTATTTAATGCTATTGAATATATTCTCCTTTTTGGAATACTCATCGCTGTGGCATCTGTATAGACATCTGGGGTTTGCCTGCCTGGCTTCTCTGCCTTCTTCAGGTAACAGCACTCTGATTTTCTTTTCAGGAACTTTCTGGCCACGAGTTATGGGCAGGATTGATTCCAGCCTCCAGCTCAGAGACTAACATGTAACCTGAGCTGCACCAACAAGAGTGATACGTCGTGTCTTGCTGAAACCAATGAAAGAGAGAGGTTTTCTTCACCTTAGGTAGGATGTAAACCTGAAGCTTCTGGCAGTGCCCTGATCAGGCCACCACATAGAATGACCCACTCTGCAAAGAACTGAGCAATGGAGAGAGAGGCAGGCTCCTGAGGACCTGTTTAAGTACTTGGATCCAGACACATCTGGCTAGTCCTGAGTTTAGGTTATAAGAGTCAACAAATGCTTCTTCTGCTTCTCCTTCCTTTTTTCTTAAATCAATTGAAGATGGACTTCAGTGGCATGTATTTGAAATATTTGAAAGAGTCTAGTTCAGCCTCCAGGACAAAACACCCTCTTGGCTCTCCTCCTGCTGGGTTATTCCTGCTCAGTCTCCTTTGCAGATGAATCCTCCTCCACCCAGACTTTAAATGTCATAATCCATCAAAGACGGGTTCTAGTTCCCCTCCTCTTCTGTTCTTTATGTCTCCCTTGGCAATCTCAGCCACATCTCTGGCTTCAATCACCATCTCAAATTTGTAGCTTTAACCCAGGTCCCTCTTATGACTCCAAATATATAAATTCACCTGTGTACTCAGTGTGTCTTCTTGAATGCCTCAAAAGCATCTTGGGCTGGTCACATCCATCATGAAGTGTGACTTTTTCTCCCCAGATAGCTTCCCCCCTCTGTTCCTTTCACAGCAAACAGCACAAGACAAAAACCTGGAGTCATCTAATCTAGCCTCCACACTTTAGCCAAAGTGATCTTTTTTTTTTTCCAAAGTGATCTTTTTAACACAAATTAGATCAAGTCTCTTTTGTCTAAATGTTTCCAAAACCTTCCTATGGCTCATGGGATATGTCCAGAACCAGGAATGTGGAGCCCGAGGCCCTGCCCAGTGTGGTTCCCGCCCATCTTGTTTCTCAATGCTCTTCGCTCCCTCCCCGAGCTCCCTCACTCGGCCTCTTATCACTTCCTCAAAAGTGGCACGCTCACGGGGCTTCCGTGGTGGCGCAGCAGTTGAGAGTCCACCTGCCAATGTAGGGGACATGGGTTCGTGCCCTGGTCCGGGAAGATCCCTCATGCCGCGGAGCGGCTGGGCCCGTGAACCATGGTCGCTGAGCCTGCGCATCCGGAGCCTGTGCTCCGCAGTGGGATGAGGCCACAGTGGTGAGAGGCCCAAGTACCGCAAAAAAAAAAAAAAAAAAAAAAAAAAAGTGGCATGCTCAGGCTCCTTCCTCAGGGCTTTTGCACTCACTCTTCCCTTTGCCTGGAACCTCTCCCCCATCTCCAGCAAGTTCACTGCCGTCATCCTCAGGGCTCCGCTAGAAGATCCGAGAAGCCGTGCCTTACTCTTCCAGATTGCATCAGGCCACCATAACCCACTTTCCTAGCATCCGGTCACTTTCACTCCTCATACTCATGATATCAGTTTTCGTCTTTAATTCCCCAGGAGACAAGCTTCAAGGGGCAGAGACTGCATCCATCTTTCTCATTCATGTTTCCTTAGTACTCAGGCCTGCTGAGGGATGGCCAGTGGGCACCAACGAACATTTGGAGAAGAAAGCGCTGGATCCTTGATGTCTCCCGCTACATGAATAAGCTCTTGGAGACAATGAGGAAGCAGGTGGGTATGCAGGCGGGCAACATCAGAGCAGTGAGACCGCTGGTGATGAGGAAAGAGCGTGGAAAGGGGAATTTCCAAGGGAAATAGCACCCCAGTGGGTAGATAGAAGCCTTCAGAGCAGCAGGGGGAGACCATCCTAATTAAAGTCATGCTGATAAAGGGGAAGTAGGATGAGACACTAGCGTGGGACAGTGAGTTTGTTGATAGCTATTTGCCTGGCTGCGCTGTTTCGTTGAGAATGGAGTGGAAAGTCCCAGGTGACATTTTTTCTAATGCAGATGCATTTTGAGGATGAGCATTTATAACTTCATCAAAGAGCTTCTAACATGTGTGTGATGTGTATCATGGATAAAATTAAAGATGTGGTGTGGGCTCGTCATGGATCATTCTCTTATGTAATTTAAGGTGTGTGCTGTACACGCTACCGTCACGCGTTAAAACCTTAGAAGGAAATGTGACCTGGCACTGCTGAAAAATTCATAAGGCAGGGGCAGAGAAGCATCACTCTCTGTAAACTCTCTGTGCCAGGAGATTTTTCTGTGCTACCAAACAGTGCATGTCACCTGGACACAGAAGTCAAGAACAAAACATGAAAGGTTCATTTTTTAAAATTTAATAGAAATGTGTTGGGCAGTTAATTTATGCCATTTCTGGGACTTAGTCTATGATCTCATTTAACTTCTTTGTGCCTCAGTAAAATTGGGATAATTAGGCCTGTTAGGAAGAGCAAATAGATAATAATACATTGAGGGTCTTAAAAACAGTGCCTGGTCCAATATAAAAAGTTAGCTGGTATTATTTTCTAATGTTTTATTATAACTATATCTGGTGTCCTTTCTAAGAACTGAGGTTACAGTTGTGAAGAAGACAGATGGGACTCTCATGAAGCTTCTATGCCAGTTAAGGTGGAGGCCAATTAGTAAGTAAACTAGTGAACAAGGTCATTTCAGAGAGGGATAGATGCAAAGAAGGGGATGGGGTGGGGCATTCCTGTGGGCAGAGGCCACTTTCAAAGGAGCCGACAGGAAAGGCCTCTTTGAAGAGGCGACATTGGAGCTGGAACCCGAACAGTGGGAGACAGGAGAAGAATCCTAGCAAAGGCAGTCCAGGCCAGATGCACAGCAAGTGCAAAGGCCCTGAGGCAGAACTGAGATGAAGTGTGAGAGGCAGGAAAATGCAGTGTGCCTGGGGTATGGTGAGAGAGGAAGAAAGTGGTATGAGATGAGATCAGATGTGATGAGATGGAGAAAACCATCAGCACCAGGCTGGACTGACCAAGGAACAAATGGCCAGAATCATGACGGAACATTCCTGCTTGTAGGAGAGTACAGTTCAGCAGAGTGTGACCCTAAGGTACGCAGGAGCCAGGGCCCTGAGCTTAGAGGCAAGAACGGCTGAGGCAGAGCCTTGCCAGGGTCTTGGCCTCCAAGGAACCATGGTCTCAAGAAGGCAGGGCCTCTCTGCTGGCCATCAGTCTCCCTCCCTACCTGTCACAGGAAATAAAGCGAGTTGTTTAACCCGTGTCCATTCCCTCTCTCTTCCTCATTGGCACAAGTTTGATTTTGCTCATGGCAGCAACAGTCCATCCCCAAGTGAAACCGGATTAGTCTAACCTGGTCAGAACCAGCCTGCAGCTTGAAGCCTGTGGTGAAGGGGTGCTTAGATGCCCAGCCCCAGAGAAGCTTCTCTCTTAGGTGTGAGAACAAAAACCAACGGCTCCACACCCAACCTGGACACAAAACTGCAACTACTCCCTGCTGTCGACACTCACAAAACTTGGCTATCCCACTGTCTTCCTTAGAATGACTGTACTTTTCCAGGATTGTCTCACCTGAGTTTCAAAAGACTCATGAACTCTTCAGTGGAAAGAATCAACAGTGCTCACCCTAAGCTTCTTTCATGCCTTCTCTCAAAATCCTTACCTTGCTGTTTCCACTGATCTTATGTTTCATCAACTTCTAATTCTCAGTAAAATCTGATGTCACCTTCCCTGCCTTGAGATACTGCCCCACCTCTGTCGAGGTGTGTTTTCTGTTATCAAAAGGTGATGTTGGTAATAATGCTCGAGAAGCCAGCCTTTGACAAGTCTGTCGGTCAGCGGAAACGTTGCCAAATGTAACCTGCAAGTAAACACATACAAGTTATAGGTGTATTTCAAAAGCTAAAGATCTCCAAGGGGATAAAGAGGCCTGATTTAAAGGAGTGCAGGTAAACATGTATCAACTTTTGGATATCCCTCTGAAATTTGTTCAAATGCCTTTTACCAGAAAATCAGTTTATAAATCTAGTGCAGTTTGCAGAAGTTCTCAATTAGAGACCAGAGGCCACAAGTCCGTTTTAAAACAATATTTTCCTTAATGTTTGAAATCATCCATTATGTAAGCTCTTATCTTTCTTACTAACAAATAAAAGATGCTACGTCATTAATTGATCTTTATTATTTTCTGTGCTATTAGGATCAGAAAGCACGATAGTATCCTATTTTTTAAAAATCTTTTCTGTATTTGGAGTTCTGGACAACGGTTCATTATTATTATCTATATATAATCATTCTTTGGTTGATAAGTAATTCATTAAATGGTTTGATTTAATCAATAGACCAGGCTCCATGGTCAATGGACTTAGCAGGTTTTACATTTCTTTGGAAAATGAAGCAAATTGTCACCTACTCTTCTGTGAAAACAAAAAATTCAAGAGAGAAGGCTTGACAACTGCTTTTACAATATGCAACAAACTCACAGCTTGGAGTGTTTTACTTTGCGAGGCAGACTCACGAGTGAGAGCCTGGGGTGAGGGAGAAAGCACGGGAGACTGTGGGCCGAGGTGCAGTCCTGGGGCCACCGCTACCCAGGGGCCAGAACCCAGGCCGGGGACAAGCACGTTATTTAGATCATCTTATCACCAACACTCTGTGAACTAGGTACATGCTACTTAACGTGCCTTTACTGAAGAAAAAGTTTAGGCACAGAGAAGTTAAATAATACACAAAAGATCACACAGCCTAGTAAGCGCCAGGACCGGAATGCAAGCCGAGGCCATCTGTCAGAGCCTCTATGAAATAACACCTGTTAGTGGAGGTGCCCTGGCAGAGGCAGAGGAGAACAAGAGACAGCCAAGTGAGTCAAGGCTGGGAGCCTCTGGGGAGCCGGTGAGTAGGCTGGGAGGATCGTATTACACATTGCATCAGACTCTAGGCCAAATCCGAGGAGCAGAGATAAGATCCTCCCTTGTTTCCAGCTGTGAGACTTGGGCCAGACCCAGAAGCTGCCGCCCTTTCCTGTAGCAGTCTCATCTTGAACATTCAGTGTCAAGGAGGTCTCGTTAATAATGCAGGCTTGTAACACAAAGCAGGATGGCAGGTTTGTTTGTTGTTTTTTTTTTGCGGTACGCGGGCCTCTCACTGTTGTGGCCTCTCCCGTTGCGGAGCACAGGCTCCGGACACACAGGCTCAGCGGCCATGGCTCACGGGCCCAGCCGCTCCGCAGCATGTGGGATCTTCCCGGACCGGGGCACGAACCTGCGTCCCCTGCATCGGCAGGCGGACTCTCAACCACTGCGCCACCAGGGAAGCCCAGGATGGCAGTTTTGAAGAGATGCCTGCCACTGCCCAGCTCCCCTCTCTGAACACAGGCAGAGGGAGGGTGACAGCAAGACGTCCAAGATGCTAGATGAGCTGAAGGTAGCCAGCCACCAAGAGGGTGGGCTGTGGATTCCATTAGGATGTAGCGAAGAATAAGGTCCAAGGAGATTGAAAAGCTGAGGACATGAGGATGTGGCAGAGATTGCAGAGACATGTCAGTCAGAAACGGGCTGCCTACTGAAATGAATTAAAAGAAAAAGGCAGAAGAGAGAGCAGTAGGTAAATACGGGGGAAGGAACATGAAGAAAACAGTGTGAAAACAGAGCAGGGATCACAAGGGGTGATGTTGTAGTGCAACAGGACCCTAAGGGGCCTTAACGGGACAGACCTCCCCAGGCCCTCTGCCTGCCTCTTGTCTGTAGAAAACCTTCAGTTAAAGAATAAATTTAATCAGGGAAGTGAGAAAATACAGAAGCAAAGAGAAACAGTCAAATAAGACAAAATGATAATAGTTTAGCCATCAAACAAAGTCAAGGACATTTAGTTCCTCCTCAAGGGCTATAGATAATATTCTGAGCCACGTCCTTTGAGCTGTTTTGCAGATACTAAAACCCGCATGAGGTGGAAGAAGTTAACTACACGATGACCAGACTGTAGCCATGACATAAGCTGCCACAATTCTGAGAACTGGCTTCAAGGAGAACAAACTGATCCTGGAAGCGAAGACCAACTGTACTTAAAACCATCGGGCATCGGGGCTTCCCTGGTGACGCAGTGGTTGAGAGTCCACCTGCCGATGCAGGGGACACGGGTTCGTGCCCTGGTCCGGGAGGATCCCACATGCCGCGGGGCGGCTGGGCCCGTGAGCCATGGCCGCTGAGCCTGCGCGTCCGGAGCCTGTGCTCCGCAACGGGAGAGGCCACAACAGTGAGAGGCCTGCGTACCGGAAAAAAAAAAAAAAAAAAGGAAAGAAGGAAGGAAGGGAAGGAGGGCAGGGTGGGGAAGTTGTGCCCCAGGGCAGCTATGCCTGGCTAGCCAAACTGACCACCTTCAGGAAGGCTTCATGCAAATGGCTTCCTGCCTCTTCTCGCCTCTCCACCTCCTCTCCCAACACACAGGCAGCAGCTCCATGCCTCCTGCTCAAACTACAAAAGGGGGCCAAACAACCCAGGGCATGCATAGCAAAGCACTAAGGAGGCTTCGGGGAGCCTGCGCCCCCATGCCTAGGCCTCCTGGGTCATCCCAGTGCACTAGGTCAGTCTCTACGGCTGCCCTGGCATTGACCTCTGAGCCTTGGGAGTCTTCAAAACCCAACCCAACCAGTGAGCTGGTTTAACACACACTCACAAGTTCTCCACTGCTCAGTGAGCCCAGTGCCACACCAGGAGCTTGACGGGGACTCCTCTCTTCAGGCAAATACTGCCCCTGCTCCCACACTGGGACACCCCTGCTATTATGGTCAAAGGGAAGAGGGCTAAACCTTGTGCTTCAGTCAGCATAGGCTAGGTCATGCTGCAGTAACAACTCCAATAGCTCAGCGACTGAAAAACAGGTGCATTTCTCACTCACACTACACATTCATCAGCGGTTGGCTGAGGCTCGATCCTCCTAGAAGAGCAGCCACCCTGTATCTATGGTAGAGGGAAGGAGAACTGCGGAGTTTCTCACAGTGGCATTTCAATACTTCAGTCTGGAAGTCACACACACGTCAATCACCTTCACACACATGCACAGTCATTGACTGGAAGAGTCACTCGCACCCTCCCCCGGCCCCCGCCCCAAGGGGTCTGGGAGTACAGTCCTGCCACAGGTCGGGAGGGCAGAGAGCTGGAAATAGTGACCCCAGTCTGGAACTGAGCCTTAGACGTGCGACCCAATTAATCTTAAGCGCCTTCCCCTTAGCAAAGTGCCAAGGGCTGGACACCCTCCGCAGAGGAAGTGTGGGAGGCCCGGCCGAGAAGGATGGAGGTGCTCTCTAGTCAAGCCTGACGCACGGGGGGACCCCGTTCCATACTTTCATATCTGAGGCTCCTCTCCTGCTGTGCAGTCTCAGCTCTCCTGAGGCAGGTACGGCCCAAAGGGGGACAGTGCAGAGGCAGGCCTGCAGGCCTGCCGTCCTGCCATCCCAGCGGGCGGAGGACGGACTTCTCCACGCTGTACTCCCAGGAAGGGTCCGGTGAGATCGGCACTGCAGTAAACAACAGCAACAAAGGGGCTGGCTTGAGGATGCACTTTCTTTTTTAAAAAAATAGTATGGACATTTTCCCCTCCCTCATTTCAGGAATGGAGCACCATTGTTCCTTACTAAACAGTCCGCATGTCAAAACTGCTGGGATGGGTTTAAGGGGAAGCAGGGTGGAGGGGGGCAGGGAGGCAGAAAGGAAAGGGAGGTGTCCGGAGCGAAGCACAGCCAGGCAGGGGGGAAGGCGGTGGCCACGAGCAGACAGGCTTGGCTATGGGGAGAGCGCGGGATGTGGAGAAAGAGAAGGCCAGAGAGAAAGTGCTCTTATCACATCCCTTCTCAAAGACATCCCAGCAGCTGGAAAGGCGAACTCGCTCTTTAGCAATGGTTCCTGCTTCTTCAAAAGTGGATCAGAGGGTCTGTGACTGCGTGAATCAAGAGAAGGACGCACATGGCGCCTGGGCTGAGGATCCCCACCCCTGGGACAAGACCAATGCAGAAGAACACTTAAGGCTTCCAGGAGAGGAAGACATTTGGAAACCAGAGGTCCCAGGAGAGCTGGTCACTTGCACTGACTCCTAGGCCAGGGTAGATAAGAGTGCGGGGTAGCTGAGGAAAACTGAGAGCCAGATGTCTTAAAAATATCAAAGGAAGCTCCATCTAACTTTTGGTCTAGACCTCAAAAGAGCTGAACCAGATGACTTCTGCCAGATCTTTTGGTTTGGGGGTTTTGTTTTGTTTTTCTGTGCTTGTCCTATGAAAAGCTGGGTGGTCACAGCTTTCCCGGGTTCTGGAACCTTCTGGAACCTATGTAACCAGTATGGGCCTCAGAGGGGAGTGGAGAAAGCAGAAATCTCAAAATATAGAGAAAGAAAGAAAAAGAAAAAAAAGGAAGGGAGGGAAGGAGGGAGGGAGGAAGGAATAGAGAAGGAAAGAAAAGAGAAAAGAAAGGAAAAAAGAAAGACACCACCCCCTTCAGTTCTCTTCACTGCCCACACAAAAGCTGGTGATGTTTCCCCACTGCTCCCCAAGTAGCCAGACTGCACTCTCACTAACCGGGGTCATCTTTCTTTTTATTTGTTTGTTCGTTTGTTTGTTTGTTTGTTTATGGCTGCATTGGGTCTTCGTTGCTGTGCACGGGCTTTTCTCTAGTTGCCGCGAGCAGGGACTACTCTTCTTTGTGGTGCACGGACTTCTCATTGGGTGACTTCTCTTGTTGCAGAGCACGAGCTGTAGGCGTGCGGGCTTCAATAGTTGTGGCTCGCGGGCTCTAAAGCGCAGGCTCAGTAGCTGTGGCGCACGGGCTTAGTTGCTCTGTGGCATGTGGGATCTTCCCGGACCACGGCTCGAACCCATGACCCCTGCACCGGCAGGTGGATTCTTAACCGCTGCGCCACCAGGGAAGCCCAGGGTCATATCTTTCTTGACCTAAGCTGTGCTCTAGGCCCAGGGACAGCAATCAGAAATAATCAGGTTAGATCAAGCCCATGCCATCCTGGAGAACGGGTACAATGATCTCCGCTGGGGCCTCCCCAGTAACTTTCCCTCTCTGAGCAGGGGAAACACACGGGCGGCTGCTGAAACACCAAGGGCGGCTCAGGAAAGATGCGCGACTCTCTAACAGAGGACAGCCGGAGGGCGGTTAGCCAAGAAGGGGGCCGACAGCACAGGGCAGCCAGCAGGCGCGAGGCCGCGACAGGCTGGCTGGGGAATGCCCCCACCGGCGGGGTGAGAAAGCTTCCGTGGCCGTGGTAATCTTGATGAAGAGATGACTCGCCCTGCAGCAGCATCCTGAGGGCTGCCCATATCCGCCCACGCGCCCACGGCGGGCAGGCGAGTCCCACTCTGTCATCGTCTCAGTTGGCAGGCACCGGGCACACTTAATTACCAGGGAAGCAGAATCAGATCACACTTCCTATGCCAGCTCCTGATTTCATTTGTGTTGTCTTTTTTTTCTTTCTTTCTTTTTTTTTTTTTTGGTCCTTTTCCATAACTCAGTTGAATGGATCCGAAAGATGTCCGGAACTGGGTTATCATCAGGGATTCAGAGATAAGGAATTTCATTCATGCATCATTTCATTGACGGAATAAATATTTATTGAGTGCCTGCTGTATACCTGGCACTGTGCTTGGTGGTAGGGAGATTCTCATTTTTGTGTAGCTGTTGAGATTTGGACAGCATTTGCCATCCTTTTCTATGTTGTGGAGGGAGGGGCTGTGATATTTGGACACCACAATGGGGCAAACTGGAGGTGATCCCTGCCCAGAGGAGGCCACCTGGCTCCTGGGAGCTGAAGGGATTGGTTGCCATTTCACAAGTGGGTTACTCTGCCTTAGAGCTGGGCTTTTGCATTGTTTCTATTAATGAAGTATAAGGTGGTGCCTCTAATCAGGTCCTGGCAATCTCCTCAAATGCCCTCGAGGGAAATCTTCCCTCCCATGGCCTTTTCTTTCTCATTTGAGTTTCGAGGGCTTGTCAGAAGGGAGTTTGTACAGAGAAATGCTGGCCGTTGGGTTAGCCACATCATGAAGGTAAATGATTTAGCATACTTTTTTCTGCAGTCGGGAATCTCAAGTCGAGCCTGTAGGAATCCTTTAAAGAATAGGTATTCAGACTCTAGTTAGTGTTTCTCATAATCATTAATACAGGATTATTTAGAAAACTGACTGGAATGAATATTCCCAAACTCTTGGTCCTCCTGGACAGAAAAGCCTCCCTCTTCTTTGACTGGTGAGACTAGGAAAGCAGCTTTCACAGGGCATATTTCCTATATTAAGAGAAAGAAAGAGAGAGAGAAGAAAGAAGGACAGGAGAAAGGCAGGAAGAAAAAGGAAGGAAGGAAGGAAGGAGGAAAGAGAAGGAAAGGGAGAGAAAGTCCAAACCACACATTCACCAGAGGAGGAGACCAAGGCCCAGGAAGGCCACAAGACTTACCAGGCTCACACAGCTTCACAGAACTAGCACTGGAGTACAGGTGGACTTCCCGTTGCACACCTACGTTATCTTCTCTCTTTAGCCAAAGACACCAAGGCCTTTGACTTCAGCCACAGGTTTTTAGGGAACACGTCATATACTGGGTTTTGCTTACCTTTTATTTAGCAATTTTCCAAACGAACTTCTATCAGACCTCTGCTGATTTGCTTTATTTAATCAGAGAGATTCTTGAGGAAGAGAGCCCCAGATAAATATTTTTATCTGGCTAAAGATAAAGACAATCTTCTCATGTCACAGCTGAGGTGCTGTGATGAACCCCGTCTGTTGGACTCCGGTTGTCTCCTAGTTGGGGGCGGGGCACGTAAAGCAGGCAGCCTGGGAGAGGCAGCTGTAGCACTAACACAGCCCTCACCTTCCTCCACAAGAGTGTAGAAGACAACCTTTGTGGCTGAGAGAGGAGGGCTAAACCAACACATATAATGACAAGGCCTCATCAAAACAAATTATTTCCTTTTCACCATCACCTTAGTAGTCAACTTTTCCATTATTGCCCAGCTTTATCTTTCTGTCAGCATAAAAAAAATACCATCATGAGGTAAAATGTGCATGGTATCCACACAAAGGCATACCGTCAGGAGGTTTCACGGCTGTAGACGTGCCCTCGCGTTCCCCCCGTTTCCTCCTGCTTGGTGCTCACATGCCGGTGCCTGGCAACCCGGTGCCTGCTGTGGTAGCTTACCCGGGGGGGCGGGCAAGAGGCGATAGACCAGGCGAATGCCCGGCAAAAGGTCAGATCCGGCCAAGGACCGTTATCAGATGAGGTGGAGGGGTGTGAGGTGACTCACTGTGAAAAGGCATTATGCATGTATAACCATACTTCCCTTTATCAGAAAGCGTGCCCTTGAAACGCTGCGTCTAAACCAAGTTCTGCAAATCCAGTCCTGTGTTCAAGGAGTTGGAGAAACTTGCAATTCACACGATTCCTCTAAAGCATCCTTTATCTACCAAAGATAGCATTTGTTTGTTCATTCATTTGTTCATTCCACAACTATATATTTATTCAGGACTTTAGCAGGGCACTGGGTCAGGCACTGGGAATATGAGGGAGGCGGGGAGATAAGACCTTTCCTGTGCTTGTGAGCTTCAAATCATTACACAAGCATTACCAGAGAAATACAGGTGTTCTAATTGATTTTTTTTTCTTTTTTGCCAAAATGGGTCTTCAGAAATATCTGCTTATCAGCAGCCTAGTGACTAAATAGAACTGTGTTCTCGGGGCACCTGTCCCTCCTCCCTGACCCATCCACGGAAGTTTGTTCCTCCAGGGCAGGATTTCCAACCTCTTTCCCCAAATGTTTTCATTTTAGTTTTGCTTTGATCCAAATCTTTTCTTGCCAGCCTATTCGAAGTACAATGTGATCCGGCAGCTTGAATCCCAAGTGCATCTGGGAAAATGACCCTTGGGAGAGAGAGAGCCGCTTTGGAGATAAGAGCACCTAGTTGGGGAATAAAGATCATTTGAGACGTCTCATTAGCACATAGGTCTCTGCCTGCTTATGGTCAGGTACCTAAGAGAGTGACAAGAGGGTAATTAGCAGGAGGTTGAAAGATCAAGCACCAAGGTTGATCTGGCTGCCGGGCTGCTGAGTGTCTGATCTGTCGCCAGTGGAAACCAACATGAGGACCTGATATGATGCCGTCCCTGGAGGGAAAAACCAGCCACTTAGTCGAAAGCTGATTTCACCTCTGGGGTCGGGTAGGGCAGTAGTTTGTCCCTGCTGAGATTGATACGGGTGCGTCTCCCTGCCCCACCATCTGACACCTTCCAGAGTGTCTGATTTGCAGACTTGAGGTCACACAACCCGTCTTCTCTGACCCAGGGACCCACTTTACAGCCAAGGAGGTGCCACGCTGGCCCACGACCTCAGGATCCAGTGTCCCTTTCATACCCTGCACAGTCTGGAGGCTGCCAGCTGGGGAGGGTCAGAAAGTCCTCTACAGGGCCCACGTTATGTTCCAGGTTTGGCATAAAGTCTTCCTTTAAGATGCACAGTATACTTTGGACACTTTGAATAGGGGGCAAAAGTGGCCCCTCTTCTCACGTATCTAAGTGACCTGATTGGGAGCTTTGTGCTTCTTATTTCTTAAAGGCACAATAACCAGATGCAATCAGAGCCTGACAAAAACCTGGTCACCGGAGAGACAAGGATTCTTGGGCAGCAGGGGGATCTCAGGGTTACCCCACAGGACCAGCAACCTAGACCAGCAAAACTGCCATCTGAGAAGATGAGCATCAATCATGCCTCAGGGTAGCATCAGGACTGTAGTTTGTCCAACCAACCTCCCTGTTGTACATCTTTTTTTTTTTTTTTCCATTTAAAGGAATTGAGAGAAAACCAGCTGAGTGTGAAGTAAGCCATCACCTTAAAGAATCAGTGATGGGCCAGAGTGAATTTAATATGAAGCATGAGTGAATTTGAGCAATGTAAGAGGTGGATGGGGGCCAAGGCTGTTGGTGCCTCATCCGTAGGCCTTCAGGGTCCACGTGCCCTGTGCACACCCAGTGCCTCTTACTGCAAGCGCCTGCTGCCGGGAGCTTCGTCTGGACTTCGCGGGTGCTTGACCTTGCGCAGGGCAGGCCAGGGGCGCTGGGGAATTGACGCACTTGGGAACAGGCCTCAATAAAGCACAGCAGGCAGTATGACTGGGAAAGCAGTTTGGGGAACATATAACAGAGAAACCTAGCGTCCAGGAATGGCCTCTCTGAGACGTGAAGGATGAGCGGGGGTCAGCCAGACAAAGAGAAAGAAGACGAGTGCTGACAGGCACAGAGATAAAGGGAAGCCATCGTGCATACAGGGAAACGGCAGGAGCACAGAATGGACAGAAACAGGCAGGGGTTGTACCAGAAGGGTCTTAGCATCCTTGTTTTGGAATCTCAGTTATTTCCTAAGAGCAACAGAAACCCACTGAAGGGTTTTTTTTCACAGAAGGTGACAAGATCCGACTTAGGTGTTGGGAGATTACTCTGGCATAGTATGGAGAAAGGTTTTGAAAGAACAAGGCTGGAGACTGGGAGACCAGGATTCCTTTTGGCATTTGGATATATGAGTCTGGTGTACAGGGACATGGTGTGACTAATGATACAGTCATTAAAGCCCACTGTACAGGGCATAAGATGTTCCAAAAGGAATGTAAAAAATGAGAAGAGCGGACAGCCCAGGCCTAAGCCCCGTGGACACAAACATTGAAGGAAAAGGTAGGGGCCTAGGAGACCCCAAAGAAGACCAAGGAAGAATAGCCAGAGAGGTACATGAAAAACTGAATAGGATGGCAGCTAGGGAACCCTAGGGGAGAGAGTATCTGGCCAACGGCATCTAATGTTGTTAAGAGGATAAGCAAGATTAGTCTCATTCACCGCTTCTGACAAAATAAAATACAACCTTTTAGGAAAATAATTGGAGGTGTGCCTCGAGAACAATAACCCAACTCCTGAGAATTTATTCAGAGGAAGTAATCCAAGTGGAGGGAAAAAAACCTACTTATGTAACTATGATGATATTATTTATAATGGTAAAACAAACAGATAGTAAAAAACCTTTCATGCCTCTGATAGAGAATTGACTCAGAAAATTATGAGCCATAAACTTAATGAAATATTTTGCAACCATCAAATATTATAATTATGACTGCCATGACACCACATTAAAATGTATATAAAATAGCATCAAGTGAAAAAACAAAATGCAAGGTTCTATGTAAAAAGTAAATATGCATAAGGGTAAAGACGGAAAGAGCATGGAAAATATAAATACTTCAAATGTTAGAGAAGGAGAATTGTGAATTTTTAAAATTATTCCCAGTATTTTTGTTACACTCTTTATAGACAATACATTACAATCAGGAAGGGAAAAGAAAAACATACTACAGAGCAACTTTACAATAGGTAGAAAAACCTCGTACAACACCAAGCAACGTGCTGTCTGTGTAAGGATGAGAAAACAAAACATAAATTTTGCCACTTATAGCAGGGTTTTGTGGAAGTGTTTATTGCTTTCTGGACCAAAGAGGGTCAGACAACTGACTATATACTTAATGCTCATCTAGAGAGAATAAAGGTCCAAATAACCCTTAGTGTGAAAACTGTTTACTCTTGGAAGCCATGAAAATAAAAGGAAATTAAGTGAAACGCAGCCTGATATTCACTAGATTCATAATATTCGCTATAGATTCTACACACTCTCCCGCCTACAGGGAAGAGCAAGGGAATTCACATCTTTTGAGGACCAGCATGTGCCAAGAATGCTGCTGGTCACTTACACACAATGGTGTGCACCCCCCCAAGGGAGCCTGAGGACCCCCGCATCTTCTTACGTTCTCCAGTCAACAAGCATCAAAATCCACAGAGTCTGTCCCTGCTTTGTTCACCCCCTCTCAGCTCTCAGTGGGGAATTCAGTGAATTTCAGTAACCATCTCGTACAAGTGGACAAGAGTGGAGACATGGCTTTGTTTCCCCAACTTACTAAATTTCAAAGTCCCCTCTTCCCTTTCCATTTCACCTCCTCCTTTCTCTCCTCTTAGCTCTGCCATCATAGTTCTGAAATTCATTCATGCGTGAGCCTATGGCTGAATCTCTGTTGTGTAATGTTCCTTTATTCTAGTAGCTAATCTTCTTTTCATCTCACCCACGTACAGCATTTGAGCTCCATGCCTATTACAACGTTGTGGGACATCGGGGCACTCCCTTCCAGTTGACTTCTAAGGATGATTTCATTTCATCCCTTGATAATCACATCCTGGGTTTATTCACTTTTCTAATAATTCTATTAGAATGTTTATAAGATGACGTGCTTTTAATTGTTTCCCTCACCTCCAAGGTACAGAGAGTAAGTTTCTCTAATGGCTTTGTAACTCCCATCCTTTATTTTTTATTGCTAATGGACTCTCCAGTCATATAAAATGACTGATGAGTGCAGTCGGAGAAAAGCAGAAAAATCAATACCTGCCCAGACTCCACATTAGTTAAAAGCAAGTGAGGAGCTGAGGCTGGCAGACAATAGAATTTGCTCTCACTCTTAAGTATCTGAAAGAAGGAAAAATTAGCTCAGATGGGCTGTAAAGCTCTCAACAAAGGAGACTTTTCTTTATAAACACAGGGTGTTGGAACAAGAGAATACCAAGGTAGGTTGGGTGTTCCTTAGACATCTGTTGTGCTCACTGTCTCCAGTAGAGGGCAGTGGTAGACACAGACACTGACCCCCAGGCACCACCAAACCGGTGCTGCCTCTCCCACGCGCCTCTCCTCCCCTTGCAATAGAAGGTCATGCTGCGGTGACTCGGACCAAATCCAAACCACACCCTTGCGCAGACGTGGTCATCGTTAGCAGAGCCTCAGAGACTGCAGGTTCTCATTTGATAAACTAGGGTCTGCACAGCAAACGTACTAAGCATTGTACACGCATCATCTCGAGTCGTCACAACAGCCCTATGATATGGGTACTATGATCATCATCATCTCCATTTACAGATGAGAAAAATGATCCAAAAAAATGGTCAGCTTGCCCAAGGACACCCAGCCAGTGGTTAGAGCTGATATTGGAAGTGGTTCCAGTCTGCACCCCAAGAGCCCAGCCACCATGCTATGAATGGCTGGCCTTACAACCTGTTCTGTTCATATGCACCATTTATTATCTTGCTCTGGGAACTTACCTGACAGCAGGAACCTTAGGTAACTCATGCTTTCATCCATTCACAGCTAGCAGAGGGCTTTGCACATGGTAGGTGGTCAATAAATAAGTCTGATTCATCATTCAAAAGTGCTTTAGTGTGTCTTTTGATGGTATTGTGATGGGTGGAATAGGTTCAACATACTCCTCAGTTTGTCTTCATTCACGATCTAAGGCAGCAGACAGCAATGACACAGATGAACCTGTTGAAGACACAGACAAGTGAGAAATAAACTTGAACTAATACCCACCTGGATGCAGTATTTAGGTTACAAATATAAACCAAGGACAAAAGGCTAAGGTGATCTTCTATGCCTGTTTCTTTAACCTTCCCACTCTGCTACTCCCAGGTTTCTTAAAAACTTCCATTAAAGTCCAGATTAATTACAGCTTCAGATCACTGTCTCCAGAAGTTTCTGCCAGCCGCCACCCCCAGAGCAGAGTGGGTGTGGGTGGATTTCTGCTCCCAGCTTTCCCTTTCAATATTTCAGCCAACTACCCATGTCATGGTATCTCTCAGGGTTTAGTACCACTCATCCCAGAGCACTCGCCCTCATCACCAGTCCTATCAAAGGCAATGAGACTGGGACTTCCCTGGTGGCACAGTGGTTAAGAATCCGCCTGCCAATGCAGGGGACATGGGTTTGATCCCTGGTCCGGGAAGATCCCACATGCCGCGGAGCAACTAAACTTCTGTGCCACAAATACCGAGCCTGTGAGCCACAACGACTGAGCCCACGTGCTGCAACTACTGAAGCCAGCGCGCCTAGAGCCCGTGCTCTGCAACAAGAGAAACTACAGCAATAAGAAGCCCCCGCTCCCGCAACTAAAGAAAGCCCACGCACAGCAACGAAGACCCAGTGCAGCCAAAAATCAATCAATCAATCAATCAATCAAAATTTTTTTAAAAAGGCAATGCGACTAAATCCATGCTTACCTATAATTTCTCACCCTTGTTAGGACTATGTAGATAAGTACGTTTTAATGTGTCTGCATGTCATTCCTTTTATCACCTCTATTACTAGCAGGGCTTTTATACTAATTAATTAATGCAGCACTGTAGCCTTGATGGTTAACCAAGGTAATCATGGATAGAAGCAGGACATATTTTTATCCTTTAAAGAATTAAAGAGCATTATATTGTAATGATGTCTAGAAATAGTAAAGAGCTCGAGAGTAGAGAATTAAATGACTGTTTCTTAAACTGGGGCTCACAGA
Source organism: Mesoplodon bidens (assembly GCF_964165515.1). Taxonomy (NCBI): domain Eukaryota; kingdom Metazoa; phylum Chordata; class Mammalia; order Artiodactyla; family Ziphiidae; genus Mesoplodon; species Mesoplodon bidens. Next base: position 27,597,312 of record NC_138168.1, on the reverse strand, counting down.
TGATTTCTCAGAGGTCCTAGAGTTCTCTGGGAGAAACTTCTGTGTTGCATTTTTAGTATATTTCATGAAACATTAATATAAGCATATTGTGGGTTATGGTTGCCTTTGAGAGGCTGTAGGATGTAGTGGTTAAGCAGACTGCCTGTGTTTACATCCCCACTTTGCCTTTACTGGCTGTGTGACCTTGGAAATTCTCAGCACCTCAGTTTCCTCATTTGTACAATAAGGCTACTTCTTAGGGTAGTGGTAAGGGTGACATGGATTGAAACATATAAAGCACTTGGAGCAGCGTCTGGTACACAGTTAGGACCTTATAAATGTTAGCCACTCTTTTAATTATTACCAAAAAATGCCTTATGGTTTCAAGGTTTGTGTTTGCCTGTGTATTTATAGTCACATAGTAACCAATACTACTTGAACTTCAGAGCTAAGAGGGGAAAAAAAAGGAGCCTGGATACATAAATGTGGTACATTAATGTTGTGTTCACATTTAGTGAAGTCCAAATGCTATCACAATATGCTATACGGTGGTGGATTTTTAAGAGTGTGAATGGAGAAAAGGAGTGGGAGAATTGAGTGACTCCCAAAAGCTCACAGTGGTAGAGAAACACTGAACTCAAAAGAATGTGTATTATAGTGGACAGCGCCATATTCCATGGCAAGAGGCATTATGTGCTCAGCAAAATCTCCTCTGTCAGTATGAATTAATGGTGTGAATTTAAATTTTCTTTACATTTACTTTTATTTTTACTTAATTTATCCATTGCTTTTTAGAATTGTATAAGAGCTTTAAGCAGGAGTTAATGTCTCCTTTTTGTTTTACATATATAAATAACATTATTCTGGATGAATACTGGGACTCCAGAGGATTTTTTTTCTTTGAAAAATTTTCTTTGAAAGAATTTCTAAACTTCCCAAGCTTAAAAACACTGTGCCTAATTGTTTTCACAGCCTTGCTCTTTGGTTTGGCTGGTGGACCAGCAATGAACCAAGCTCATTTCGGACCAAGTTTTGCTCTGCCTGTAATATTCCCTCCTTTTCATGTGACACTGGAAGCATATATATCCCCCAAATACCATAACCACTCCCTTATTGTTATTATTTACTTACTTAACTTCAAAGTCTCTTAACTTTGAATGTTTAAAAATGTTCTCAAGGCTTAAAATAGCTTGTCCTACACACTATATTTATTCAAATATGCAAACATACACAAACAAAGCCGCAAGCAGCAGCACTGTAGAGCATGGTCCTGAGGAAACAGTCACCTGCACATCCAGCAGACCCTATGCTTTCCATGAGGAGAATTCAGTGAGGAAAGCCCCTGAAAAGACTTGACCTCCAGCTCCAAGTGGTGTGAGAGTTTGGCCAGAGTTGGGCTGAGGTAAGAAGTCCAAGGTCACAGCCACTCTGGGGCCTTCCTCATGCTTCACAGTTTGCCTCCACTTGGAAGGCCCCCAGCAATATAAAGGGATGGTCCACCTCCAGTTTTTTCTATACCTTTCTGCTTTTTCTAATTCTCCTACCATGCATGCATACCGAGCGTTCTGGTGCTGCAGAGGAAGAATTGTATTTACAGAGGCCATGAGGTTTTAATTAACTGGTCTAAATTGTTGAATAAATGCCTGCATCCCTGGGGATCAAACCCCAGCTGAACAAGAGGAAAGAAGCTAAGTGTATCAACTGAGACAAATTCCTAGGAGTAATGTCTAATTAGCGGCTCTTTCTCTACCCAAGAAGCAAAGGACTATTGACGTCACCCTAAAATTTAAGAGTTTTCATGAGATCTTGAAGGTAGATGTATGATCAGTCATTTTCAACATGAAGAACGCAAGACAGGAGTGCTATTCAAATTAGCTCACAACTGGGAGGAAAAGGGGTTCCAAGAACCAAGCCAGTTGCCCCAAAGGCCCAGCTATACCAGGTGTTAGCCATTTGGCTGCTACATCCTGGGGGGTGGTCTAGGCAGTCCCAGAGGAGGGCAAGGGAGGGATACCCAAGGGGCTCAGAGCACAGCAATTTACCAGCCAATGGAGAAATATTACACTACTTTATAATAGCTACGACTATAGCAATGTTTGCTGGCTAACTCTCAGCCTGAATTTACCACTCCTTGGGTCCCAAGCTGGAGAAACAAAGAGTCTGGTCGTCAGCCTTTGCTCAGGTTAGGAGTTTAGAAATTTGCTTATTTTCCATTAGGGCATGAGGACAGGAGCACTTTCAACACCAGGCAGTTGTGACTAATTGATTAAAGGTGAAGAAGCAGACCTCAACATGGCGAGGGGGTGGGAGTGTCAGAACCTACCTCCTTTTGAAGACAAGATCTTAGATTTCCGCTGATGTGTCATCTCTCCTGGACAGACCGTGGGTTTTAAACCACATTCGAAATGTACAGTTAGTCTTTCAGTGAAGGTTTCCTCTTAGACGGGAATCAAATTCCAAAGCATTTGCTTGGTGGATATTTTTAAACGCATGTTCTCTAGCTAATATCAAGCCAGTCGCAAAAACAAATGCTCATCGACCAATGGAGGATGCAGACCCGTATTTTTCTGGGGTCGTTTTAATTTGCCGCCGGCCTAGGGCATACCGTTTTTTCACCTCTTCTGCCAACACAGCCATTTTAGGTATAAAGGGAGAAGTCAGTATATTCATGAAAGGGAGAAGCCAAGGTAAGCTTCTGTGTGAAAGCAAAGTCTGTGCTTTTATGAATGGGAGGGTGGGTGTTCCAAAGATAATTGCTTTTTGATCTGAGTGATTGAAGGAAATGACTTTTCTGAACGAACCTTGCACAGAATTCAGTCAGTCAGGGCACAATTTCTTTCACATGCCACAGTTCACCCATCAATCCCACCCCCAGATCCCCCGCTTCCCGTGTGGACTCTGCCTGGTGCGCAGAACAGCCCACACCCGCTTTCCAACTAACATCAAAGAGTGACAAAGGAGAACAAACAAGCTCTCACCATATCTGAAGCTGTAAACTAAAATCATTATCCCCATTCCCTTGTCGCCCACAGAGTTTTCAGTCCAGGCAAAGTTTTTAAGCTTTTTTAAATGAAGTTCTTCGAGGCAGGATGTTTGAAGCAGTCATCCAAGCTTGTCATTTAATGGAAACTGTGTGCAGGAAATTGCCAAGATGGAGATATTTGAGTCAAGCAGCCCTCTAACTGGAGGGAGGGAAGTGAAGCAAATTCTCCCGTCTACATCTTCTGAGTTCTATGGGGAAGGGTTATTAAGAAGACCAGCCCCCGCCCAGAGGATGGAGGATTGGGAACACTGGCTTTACCTTGGAAAATCTCTCTCTCTCTCTCTCTCTCTCACACACACACACACACACATAGACACGCACACACACACACACCCCAAATCGCAGTTTGTCAGAACTTACACATCACCACTTCTCCCCTACTGGCACTCCCTGGGAGAGAAGGAGGAAAGCAAGGCTCAAAAGCAGGGCCTAAACCCAGGTCTAAGAATAAACTGTACCAGATCTTTCTGGTGACTGTAATTGTCCACATTTATGATCCGAGAAACAGGTTTAACTGTCTTCTGGAAAATGGGTGGTCTTGTGTTGTCACCTAGACAAAATGACGGCTGTCTCATGCCCTTATCTGGGCTCGGCTTTGCCAGACATTGTGTGTGTGCTAATGAGCAGGTCCTCACACCCGCCTTGTGAAGGCAAGTGAGGGGCCCATTCAGTGGCCCTGGGAGGTGGGAGTGAAAAGCTGGCACTTTGTGGCCACCACCCCTCCTTCCATGGCAGCCAAGGTGCCCAGCTGAGCGGCTCCCTTGAGCGCTGAGCCCGAGCAGAGGAATTGTGTGTTCTGACATCCTTTGCTAATGACCCCAGATGCCACGCCATTAAAAAAACCCTATAGGTTTTTCCTCTGATAGCAGTTTTGAAAGGAGAGAAAGGGAAATGGGTGTTCAGTGAATGCCTCTTCTATACCAGGCAGTGGCCGATTTAATTTTCCCCAGAGCTATTATATCATTTTCCAGATGAGGAAACTGAGGCTCACAGAGAGATGAGATGGATTAGGAAAAGGGGATTAGGTTATAGAGGAGAAAGGGAACCTCCCATCCCTACCACCAGAAAACAAAAACAAAACCCAACTCTGAGGTCCAGGCAACTCACACTGACCGGACCAAAAGTACTGTTTCCCTAGTAGCACCAACCAAATCTAGGCTGGCACACAGAAGGTGGTGGCGACCTCCCAGGATCTCCGCCCTGTCCTTTATCCAGTAGATTCTAATCCTAAGGGGAACCAGTGACTGTCACAGTCTACCTGGCATGGCTGTCACCTGTCCTGACCCTTCCTTACACCTCTCCAGCTGATTTCTCTGTCTTGTCCCATTTCCCTTTTATTTTTTTATTATTTATTTTTTTTGCAGTACGCGGGCCTCTCACTGCTGTGGCCTCTCCCATTGCGGAGCACAGGCTCCGGACGCGCAGGCCCAGCAGCCATGGCTCACGGGCCCAGCTGCTCCACAGCATGTGGGATCTTCCAGGACCGGGGCACGAACCCTTGTCCCCTGCATTCCAACCACTGCGCCACCACGGAAGCCCCCATTTCCCTTCTTAATCACAGGATCCCTCACCCCACGAAATCCAGCCCCTAGCTGATTACTTGCCTGGCAGACAACTTTTAAGTACTCTCCATGGCAGTCTGTAAAGCCAGAACAGTAACCCCCAACACTCACACCTGGAGCTTTTGCACAGTAACTTGTAAGTGGTTTGGAAAACATTAACCCCACCATAAAGACGCAGATAAAACCCTGTCTCCCCTCTCAGTTCTTTTTTTCTTAACTCAAGCACAAATCTTCCTGCCCACTAGAAAGCTGATATTTTCTTTTCGATAACTATAAAAATTAGCAACTTGGATGCACTGGGGAGAAAAAGATAAACTGCATATGTTCTTGCTTCTCTTTTTATCTAACCGAACGGTACAGTATTCCTGGGACGCAGATGCCTGCTCTGTGTAAGTGATCGTCGTAGAGGGCTTGGCATCCCTCATCTATCACACTGCCCTCTACGTATCTACGGGGCTTGGAATAATCAAATCTGGGGAGCTGTATACCTTCTTGTTGTCCAAGTTCATTTCACAACACATTGGTTAAGCTGGATTTTTAATATGTCACCCAGGTCAATGTCAGTGAGCAGCTCTGAAGGCCTAATGAAGGTGTTTCAGTAGACAGAAGACTGGCAAGGCGGTGCCGTGTTCCCTAGGGGGCTCTCCCTGAGCCATTCCACCCAAACCTTGTAAACACACACCCTTTCTTGCTGACCTCCCGTGAGTCAAGGCTGTCCGTCATTCCCAAGCCAGCAGTGGTTTTATAAAATGCACAAAGGGTAATTACAGAAAGACCCCCCCCACGAATATTCACATGTAATCTTTTTTTTTTACATCTTTATTGGAGTATAATTGCTTTACAATGGTGTGTCAGTTTCTGCTTTATAACAAAGTGAATCAGTTATACGTATACATATGTTCCCATATCTCTTCCCTCTTGCGTCTCCCTCCCTCCCACCCCTCTAGGCGGTCACAAAGCACCAAGCTGATCTCCCTGTGCTATGTGGATGCTTCCCACTAGCTGTCTACCTTACGTTTGGTAGTGTATATATGTCCATGCCTCTCTTTCGCTTTGTCCCAGCTTACCCTTCCCCCTCCCCATATCCTCAAGTCCATTCTCTAGTAGGTCTGTGTCTTTATTCCTGTCTTACTAGAGTCTGTCATACAGAGTGAAGTAAGTCACATGTAATCTTACCCTAGGACTTGAACCCAGGCTCCCACTTGAACCGTTTCCTACATAACTTCAATCTGGCAAACACAATAGTATGCAACTGCTTGGAGGGAGAGAAGGAAGCAGGGGTGGAGGCGGGAAAGGGGAAGTTCAGACGAGCACAGCCCTGATCTTGAAGATTACTGTAAATCCTTTAGCACTGTTGAAACAATTAGATCACTTGATTGGCCTTAACATTCCAAATCCCATAAATTAGCCTGGTGGGCACCTCATACTGTTAAGCAATGCATTATACTGTTCCCACACCAACGTCTGGCTGAAGGAGAACAGACCAATTTTAATTTTAGCGCTAAGAAATTATACCTATTCCAGGCCTTGTGACAACGTCTATAATGATACGTAGAAATGTGGTTTTGGTTAACATTTTATTTTTAAAAATTACTTTTGCTTTAGACATCACATGAATAAAATTTTTAAACTGCACTCCATTTCAAAAGTTGTTTTCTTCCTCAAAATTTGGAAGTAGATATTTTGAAATGGTAAATTTCACTCAAGTGTTTTTTTTTAAACACCATCTTTTACAAGTTGCAAATACTAATACTTCTGAGATGCAAATATTCACACAGCATGAAGTACTGTGCTATCCACCACTGTCACACTAAAACAAATAGAACATATGGTCCCTGATGTTTTATAAGTCTCCTGAATTATAAAACCAAATAAACAAATAAGCACGTATATCCATCACAGAGCCCATAAAGCTAAAAAGATGCATGTCAAGTTCATTATTAATTCTCATGCATGTCTCAAGAAAGGTAGATGAGACAGACAGAGAGAGATACAGAAGAGAGAAAGGGAGAGGGAAGCAGAGAAGGCAAAAAGAGAGAAAGAAGAAAGTACAAAAATCAACCCCTGGGGCTCCAGAGCAGGGCTGCCGCTGGGGGAAGTCGGGGGCTCCTCGAGGATGGGGGGGAGGCACCTTTTCCCATTACATCCCAGGATGGCAGAGGAAGCAACAGGCTCTGACAAGATGGGACCAAAGATGGTTGATTATGTCACAGTCATCAACCCTAAAATCATGCTAACTATGTGCCAGGCACCTTAACCACCTAAATCTTCCTAACAACCTGTGAGATTTAAACCCATATTCAGATGAGTTTAAATACAAGAAGTCTAAGGAACTCGCCCAAGGTCATGCAGCCAGAAACTGGCAGAGTCAAGATTAGAACCCAGAAGACAGGCTCCAAGAATCCATGCACTGAGCAGCCACTGGGCTCTGTTGCAAACACGCTAGAACTCACCCCACTGTGTGCGTCACTCCATCAGGCCGATAAAGGACCCTGCCTAAAGACATGCTCAGCCTTTGGGTCACCTCTGTCCGTGTGATACAGTCCTCTGACCTTGCTTTGGCACAGTTTTTAGCTTCTTGGAACTAGATTCGAGTTTTTGGAACTACCAGAAATCAGAGCCATGCATGGTAAACGGGGTGAGCTCTGGAAAATAAGTTTTTAGGTGAACAGCAGTGGATGATGGTGAAGTAATGAAACTCTTTTCCTCGTGTGGCCCAGGAACTGCTTTGATAGAACCAAAAGAGGGGGTCCGCACGTGTTACAGGCGATTGTGCATTGTTGAAATTCACATGCAGGGGTCATTTGGATCTTTCTGAGAAGTTTGCTTGTTTTGATCACTTTCCAGGCAATTCCACACTCTGTCACTGTGTCTGAGGAGCGTTTCCTTTTAAGTATAATATTTATCTCTAGTATAGTCTTCTGTAACCTTAGCTCTCCCACACAGGCATCTAGAATACTCTTGTCTTTCCTGATAAAAAGTAGTAGGTGTAATGACTTTGGTAGGACTGAAATAGGAATCCTGATCTTTTTTTTAAAAATAAATTTATTTATTTAATTATTATTATTTTTTTATTTTTGGCTGCGTTGGGTCTGCATTGCTGCACTCTGGCTTTCTCTAGTTGCGGCAAGAGGGGGTTACTCTTCGTTGCTGTGTGCGTGCTCCTCATTGCGGTGGCTTCTCCTGTTGCAGAGCACGGGCTCTAGGTGCATGGGCTTCAGTAGTTGTGGCTTGCGGGCTCTAGAGTGCAGGTTCAGTAGTTGTGGCGCACGGGCTTAGTTGCTCCGCGGCATGCGGGATCTTCCCAGACCAGGGCTCGAACCCATGTCCCCTGCATTGGCAGATGGATTCTTAACCACTGTGCCACCAGGGAAGCCCAGGAATCCTATTCTTTTAAACACTGATATCTCATGAGAGGTTTACCAGAAAGAAATAAAACGACTTCAGTGGCCAGACCCCACAGGCTGCAGTGCTTGGGGAATTCCCAAAATCTAAAGGGTCAGTATTGCTGGCTCCAGGACTTGAATTTATTAGTTCATGCAGAGTTAACTAATTAGGATGAGAGGAACTGACTCACACTAACTCTACACATTAGAAACTGATGTATAAACCAGACTAGACATTTACTTATTTACCATGGAGGAATTGTCCTTCCCATAATTAAACAACCTATTGTGACCAAACACAGTGTATTTCTCCAGTGCGTTAAAACTGATTTCTCTTTCTGGATTTCAAGAAGGCTCTTGATCATTTGTCACCATTCCATCACTTCAGACTGTAGACATTACGATAGATTAAGCTACTAATCCTACATTAGGTTATTTGTTTCAACCATTTCTTCGTATTATCTTCTATGCTTGGTCATCTCAAATGGACTGGCTATTTCCCAGCCCATCTACAACTCACCTCTTGATTTGGACAACCATATAGTATTTCTCAGTTAATGATCTATGTTCCTTACTTGGTGTGTTAGAATTCACTTGTATATTAGTACTAAGTTTAAATTAAATAAAAACAAAAGTTTAACTGTTCCCTCCTCACTAAAGACAATTACAATAATAGCTGACATGTGTTGACTTCCTACTATTACCCAGGCTCTGCTATAAGCACTTTGCAGGTATTGACTTATTTAACCCTCACTACCCTAGGAGGTAGCTTCCGTGATTCTCCACCTCTCACAGATGAGGAAACTGACCTGAGAAATAACTTTCTCAGGGTCAAAGGGTTAATAAGTGGCAGAGCTACGATGCAAACACTGTTTGATGCCCACAGTCTTAACCACAACACTAAATGACCCTCTGAGACTCTTTGCGACTTGGGTGTTATGACTCTTACAGATGAAAACAAAACACACACACAAAAAGGAAGCAGCTGTTTTTCTCACTTGCCCTGACTCTAGCCAACTGTTCTTCACTTTTTTGCATTTTATCCATGCAGAACAAAGCTATATTTGTAATTAAACTCCAGATAAGTAAGTACCTGTTTTTAGCAGGGCCAAAAATTTGAGAAGGTTTAGCTGTAGCTGATAAAATATTTAAATCCAGTGATGTTTTGGATGGAATGTAAAGACTCTTTCCTGTGTTATCAAAGCCTTGGGATATCCATAGATCCTTCCATTCTGCACTTTCCCAGTCGTTCCCTCACAGACATCGCAACCCTCTCCTCGAGTTTCTGGGGCCCCCAGCTGGGGAGAGCTACACCTGGGCGTGAGAACAGGGAGCATGATGGCTGCAGGCAGGACAAGCAGCTAGATGAGAACAAAAGATAATGGAACTATTGGGCAGCTGTAACGATGGTCCACTTCTGACTGAGAAATCTTAGGCAGGTCAGTTAATTGTTCTGCCTCCGTTTTTCTCCCTCTGAAATGGCATTAGCAGTACTTGCTTCTGCCCACCTCGTGAGGGGAGTTTTGACACTAAAGAGGCAATATTTAGAAAAGTTTTTTGCTCTCTTCAGAGTGTCCAAATAGAATCCAAATTTGTTGTGTATTTTCTACTGCTGAACACCTGCATGAGACTATTTTTAAGCTACTTTCTTTTAGGCTTCTTATAGCAGCAGGTAGATTTGGACAGTTTGACCTTGGCCCAACCTTAAAAAATTGATCCAGCAAAGCAAACGGCCCGCGTTGGTGATGGCTGAAGTGTGGTGGGAAGGACTTGGAGTGAGGATGCTTGGGTTTGAGTACTGAGTTCAGGCCCTGCCATCTGAGTTGGGTGAAATGGAAGCAGTCACATCCTCTCTGGGACTCAGTTTCTTCATCTGTAAAATGGGGGCTCTGTTTTAGAGTTGTGATGAGGACATAGGGGAATGCATATGAAGGGGTGCCATGATTGCACAAATCTAACTCCTAGTCTACTTCTCCTTCGCTTAGCATTGGAAGAGACCTCACACATTGCCTGGTCTCATCCTTCCATTTACAGGTCAGAAAACTAAGGCTCAGGGAGGTCAGATGACTTCTTCAGGGCCTTGTCTCCTGACTCCTGTTCCCACTCTCTCTCTACTTCCCTGGTTTTCAAGTGGCTTCTTACTACAGAAGATGCAGGGCACCTCTGTGGACAAGCAGCTTCTGAAAGGACACAGAGACAGAGGGCACCCTCCCAGGATACTAGTCAGCTTGTACCTCAAGTGTGAAGAAGAAAAGTCTACACTCAGATGTCAGCCAGAGCTTGGAAGAAATAGATTCAGCCATTAAAGTAATCCTCGTACACCTCAGTGAGTAAATACAGTCACCCATATAGGAACGAGGTAGGAATAAAACAACAGGTGCTTTGAGAGGATTACATGTATTTGTTACTGGGGACATGCAAAAGCCATTTCCAAGCATTTATTATTTTCATTTAACATTTATTCAATAAAGAGTGTTGCAGAGCACGCTCTCATAATCTGAGCCACTTTTGACTTTGTGCACAGCTTTTCAGATACCTGCAATTTCTTCCTCTTACTTACAAAGATGTTTATTGAACTACAAGAGGTAAGTAAACACCTGGAGAGATCCCAGAGGAAACCTGTTGAGTGGTTCCTCTCCCTAATAGAAGGGATCAGATAGATACCTGAACTTCAGTGTATCGCAAAATACTCCAGCAGAAGGAATTAAGCCTTTAAATGTCCATACTACTGCTAGACAGAGAGAAGCAGAAAATTTCAGGGTTGGAAGAAACATTATGATGGAGTCTGGATGCCCCAGGATTTTGTTAAAATGTAGATTCTGGATCAATCAGTCTGCAGGTGGATTCTGAAGTTTTGCGTTTCTAACAAGCTCCCAGGTGATGTTGACACCGGTTTGGGACCACACTTTGAGTAACAGCTCCATTCACTATGCACCTGTTCTTAGCTATTATTGGATAAAGCAAATAAAGCTTTGCAAAGTCTTTTGGGTGCTTGTGTTAAGAAAAAATATAAGTTGATCAAGATATCACTTATATGTGGAATCTAAAAAAATGGTACAAATGAACTTATGTACAAAATAGAAATAGAGTTACAGATGTAGAAAACAAACTTATGGTTACCAAGGGGGAAAGGGGGGAGGGATAAATTGGGAGGTTGGTATTGATATTTACACACTATTATATATAAAATAGATAACTAATAAGAACCGACTGAATAGCACAGGGAACTCTACTCAATACTCTGTAATGACCTATAGGGGAAAAGAATCTAAAAAAGACTGGATATATGGATATGTATAACTGACTCACTTTGCTGTACAGCAGAAACTAACACAACATTGTAAATCAACTGTACTCCAATAAAAATTAATTTTTTAAAAAAAGGTTGTCTCTAAGTAGAGGAGAAACAAGTGCTACCTCTATCACCAAAAAGAGATAACTGAAAATCCTAGTTAAGATTAAGGAATTTGCAATTTAATATATCACTTTCTCCAAGGGGATCTACCTTTGAATCAGGGCTGGAGGGAAAAGAGAATGCTGAACACACTGTTCCTCTAATAGCGCCATGGCAGGCCCAAGGGGCGGGTACGTGGGAGACATATCTGGGGGAATGTGCCCTTTCTAGCACGCCACAGCACTTTCAAATATTCTGACTCTGGAACCTATGTCTTTTGAATCCTATACCTGAAATAACCAAAAATAAATATCTGTATGTAATTCTGTAGACATTTCAGCCAATTTCCAAGTGTAGAAGTTTAACTTAAAGGACTACACTCACCATAGTTTAAGCAACTTTGTGTTTCCCATGGTATTTAGCACAATGCCTTGCTCAAAGTAAAGCCCTAATAAATATATTTTGACAGCGGGAGAGGGTGAGTAGACATATATTCATAGCCCTGGGAGATATGGTGACAGGAAAAACTACTAGTTTTTCATTGGTTCCCATAGGCAAAATTACTATATAAACTGGATAATTCAATTATTTTGCCCTCAATCAATTGTTCTCTTGTAATTAATCCAGTCTGAAACTTTACTGAGTAGGTCCTGGATTCAGCCTCTCTACACGAGAATTTCTGCTGTTTGGGGGCTCATGTAGCAACCAGTTTGTCACCTAGGACCATAAAAATTCCAACACTCTAAAAAAGGTCTTGGGGCTTCCCTGGTGGCGCAGTGGTTGGGAGTCCGCCTGCCGATGCGGGGGACGCGGGTTCGTGCCCCAGTCCGGGAGGATCCCACATGCCGCGGAGCGGCTGGGCCCATGAGCCATGGCCGTTGAGCCTGCGCGTCGGGAGCCTGTGCTCCGCCACGGGAGAGGCCACGACAGTGAGAGGCCCACATACCGCAAAAAATAAAAAAAAAAAAAAAAAAAAAAACATAAAAAAGGTCTTCACACGACAGTTGATCCAATGTGACAGTAGATCGACGAATGTAAAGATGTATTGACCTGTAAAGGACTCTACAGTCACTGAATACATGATAGAAAGTTAGTTTGATTATGAACAAAGTTATTTCAACTTTCTTTTCTTCACCGAATATTTGTTAATACATTGAATTCAAAACACCAGTTTTTTTTCAATTGAAGAACTTCAATCCTAAGATGACAGATTAGAAAACATTTTAAATCACAAACCTTTTTATTAAACATGGGGGGAAATGAGTTAGGGTGAACTCAACAGAAGGTAAACATAGAGTTTTCAAATTGCAATTATGTACAGCTCAGTCACAAAGCCCTGTACACTTTTTTTCCAATCAGCTTTACTGAGGTGTGAGTTAAAGTGTGCAGCTTGATGAGTTTTGACAAACATGACTGCCACTACCACCAAGATATAGAATACTTGTCTCATCCCCAAAATTTCCTTCAATCCCTTTATGATCAATGCCCACCAACCTCGACAACTACAGATCTGCTTTATGTCACTATGGTTTTGCCTTTTCTAGTTGTTTATATAAGTGGAATCACACAGCAGGTAGTCTTTTTGGTCCCACTTCTTCCACTTAGCCTGTTGCTTTTGCGATTCATCCTATGTTGTTGTGTCTAGCAGCAGTTTGCTCCTTTTTATTACTAAGTAATATTCCATTGTGTGGATATATCATAATTGGTTTATGCATTCCGCAGCTGATGGACATTTGGGTGGTTCCTAGTTTGGGCTTATTGTGAACAAAACTTCTATGAACACCCATGTACAGGTCTTTGTGCTGGACATAGCTTTCATTTATCCTGGGTAAATACCTTCGATGTGGGACTGGTGAATCATATAGGAAGTATATATTTAACTTTATAAGAAACTACCAGACTGTTTCTCTGAAAATGGCTGTGTCATTTTGCATTTCCACCAGCAGATTATGAAAGTTCTAGTTGCTTTACATTTTCACCAAAACTTGGTAGTTAGTCCTTTTCATATTGGTCACTCTAGTGTACGTGTAGCAGTTATCTCGGTATCTTAATTTGCATTTCCCTAATGACTAATGATGTTGAATACCTTTTTTGTTCCTATTGGTCATTCACATATCTCCTTTAATTCACAATTGTTTACAATGGTTTTAGAGTAAAGGTGGCCCCACTTTAAAGATCAATGGACTAAGGCCACAGAAAGAAAATGTAAATGCTCACATGTATGCCACAGAGCTCCTGAGACAATGTCCTTAAGGAAGAAATGAGAGGTTTTATTAAACAGAGTTAGGAAAACTGATATGTGTGAATTTCCATGAGTACATTTGCTAGTCTTCCTAAATAGAGAGAGAGAGATTTTTAAACACAATAGTATAATTTTCAAGTGAGAAAAATATTAAATCCTAAATTAAATGAGGGGAAAGAAAATACCTTAAAATGTTCATTCACAATTTTTAAAAATCTCAGCTTTAGGTAAGATTTTGACATAAAGTGAATATAGCATGGCAGTGTAGAGTGTTGGAGGTAAAGCCAGACAGTCTGGATTCAAACCCTGGCTCTGGCACATATGTGCTGATAAGCCAGGTTGTTGAGCACTCTTGAGTCTAATGTCTTTAATGTATGAAATGTATAAAATGAAAATAACAATATTATTATTATAAACAGTAATAATAAACAAAGGTTTGTTGGGATAACCCATGTATTTAGAATGGTGTCTGGCATGTATTAAGTGTAATGTAATAAATATTAGTCATTGTCATTATTATGATGTTATGATTATTATATAGACACTTGAAAGCATGAGATTGAAATACGTAGCCACTGAGCTAAACAAACAAACATGTAATTTTCTCTATAAATAGACCCTTTACAAGATTGACACGAGATCAATCCAGGTCACCACTGGTTGGAATGAGGTCTATTTGCCACCTCAGAACACGTTTAAGGAAGACTCATTTCTGCAAAACCATCCCAGGGAATATGCTAGATGAATTGTCCTCCTTTCTAAAAGGAAGACTTCACCTCTTCCAGTACTAAGACAAAAGAGCTGAGAGAATGGTTTCCTGAAAACAAACCCATAATTTGATGTTCTTCAACCCAAATAATTAGCCAGTGACTCCTAAGGAGTTTCTTTGTAAGACATTCTGGATATGAGGCCAATCACTTGCTAGAACAGCAGCTTCTAACCTTAGCAATATTAAGGTAAAAATAAATTAATTAAAAATTATTATAATCAATTAATTATTAAAAAATTATCACCAATGATTTTTATTTTATTGAAATATAGTAGATTTACAACATATTTGTTTCAGATGTACAGCAAAATGATTGAGTTATATGTATAAGTGTCTATATTCTTTTTTTTACATTCTCTTCTATTATAGGTTATCACAAGATATTGAGTATAGCTCCCTGTGCTATACAGTAGGCCCTTGTTGATTATTTTATATATAGTAGTGTGTATATTTTAATCCCAAACTCCTAGTTTATCCCTCCCCCCATTTCCCCTTTGGTAACCGTAAGATTGTTTTCTATGTCTGTGGGTCTATTTCTATTTTGTAAATAAGTTCATTTGTAACCTTTTTTTTAGATTCCTCATATAAGCAACATCCCATGATATTTGTCTTTCTCTGTCTGGCTTACTTCACTTAGTATATAATCTCTAGGTCCATCCATGTTGCTACAAATGGCATTATTTCATTCTTTTTTTATGGCTGAGTGATATTCTAATGTGTATATATATCACATCTTCTTTGTCCATTTATCTGTTGATAGACACTTAGCACCAATAATTTGATACTGTATTTAAATTAATATTTTAGTAATCATTTCATTTTCTACCTACTTGTGAAAAATAGTACACATATATGTAGGGCAGTTATTCATTAAACCAACTAAAAATGCTTGCTGAGGACCCTTGCAATCACTCCAAGTACCCCCTCGGGGTCTAGGGCTCACAGATGGGAAACCTCTATACCAGAACATACATGCAGATTTTTTCAACCTTGGCTCTCCTGAGGGAATTCCCCCATGTTGTGTTCAGTGACATCTTCTTGCACTAAGATCATAACAATTTCACCGAGAGTTTTGTGTTTATCGTGTAGAATGTGTGTACAAGCCACACAGCGTTGTAAAGGCCTCTAAGCCCAGGAGAGACAGTCCAATTTCTTCAAATACTTAAATGTTCTCTGTGTTCTTGACTGTGGTTTGTGGTATCTTCCTTCTGATTCTAGCAGGATCCTTTCTGTAACTGGTCCTAACTGCTTCCTGTAAGGATGCAGATTGCAGAGATGGTTCCAACTTACTCAGTGAAGGCCCTCCAACTTCTGGACTTCTTTTCTTCTGCATGACAAAGATGAGACTTCTTCTCTATAGAGATCACAGGTGCATCTGTACAGGTGTGAGTCCCTTGTGAACCCCTGGGAGAAGCTATGACTTGTGGGGTCAGGTCCCATTCATTCATCTCCTCTTCACGCAATGGTGGAAAGCCAATAGCGTTAACACAGGCAGGGAGGTGAGTCAGCAACGAATTGTTCTTATGCAGCAAAGACCAACTGGTGGTTGGCTTTTTTAGTGAATTCCAAAAATCTGGAGTCATTTGAGTCCAAAGGGGGAACTTGTGAGAGTAGGGGCAGGGCAAGGGGAACAAGGTAAAAATAGAAGCAACAAAAATATGCCTTCAGTGTTTGCCTGCTCATTAGACCAGCACTGAGCCAGTACTCCCATGGCCTGAATAACTGATACTTTTTATAAGTAACTGAAGAGCTATAAAAAGCTTAGCATTTAAGAAAACAACAAACAGCTGTGTCCAATGAGCAAGAAAAATCTAAAGAAAGAGCCTGTCTGAGTGGCAAGAGGTCACACTGCTTCAGGAGGAAGTGCTAAAACATCACCAACATTTGCTACATCAGTGTGTTTTCCTGGCTGGTCATACTACTCTTCCTTTCATCTCAGTGCCACTTCCCCATTGAAATAGAAAAACAAATGCATGTCACCAGAACGCTCAACAATGTTTCCTGGAAACAGCGTTTCTTTTCTGGGCACTTAACCGTGGGTTAGGCAGCGGTACCCATGAGGGGCCCCCGGTCAGCGGAGTGAACCAACACCTTATGCAGTCAGGCTGAGCCTCACTGCCCTGGGACCCCTGGGCTTAGTTCACATGTGTCTTGAGGTCCCACACAGCTGTCCTTCACTTTAACGGAAAATGCCATCTGCAGGAACCACAGCTAGCAAAGGGCACCAATAAACCTCCCTACTTCCTCTGGTAATTATCCATAAACTCAATAATGAGGCAATTACCAGTGGGAGGCAGTATGGTAAAGGGATCAAATATATGGGCTTGGGGCTCTGAATTCCAACTCCTGCACTTACTCCTGGGTGACCTTGAGAAGTTAACTAACCTCTGCACCCCAGTTCCCTTAATAGTCATTAGTAACCCAAACAAAGTCACCTTCCCCTAGCCTTCAGCTGAGCCTTTGGTGGGCTTGTTAGACAATGGTCTATGATGGCTCTAAGAGGGCATACAGCCATCTTTCCTAATTTCCAAGCTTTAGGTATCTTTTCTTAATGGCACATAATAAATGTTAGTTGGGACAAACAGTAAGTGAATAGGAAAATGCAGACCTAGATCCAACCATTTCAATAATTACGTTAAATTTAGGTGGATTCAACACTTCTATTTAAAAAGCAGAGATGGTCAGAACAGATAAAAAGTAAAACCCAGGGCTTCCCTGGTGGCGCAGTGGTTGAGAGTCCACCTGCCGATGCAGGGGACGCGGGTTCGCGCCCCGGTCCGGGAAGATCCCACATGCTGCAGAACGGCTGGGCCCGTGAGCCGTGGCCGCTGAGCCTGCACGTCCGGAGCCTGTGCTCCGCAGCGGGAGAGGCCACAACAGTGAGAGGCCCGCATACCGCAACACAAAAAAGTAAAACCCAACTATGTATTGCCTATAAAAGATATACTTTAAACATAAGGATTCAGATCAGTTGAAATGAATTGGATGGAAAATGTGTGTCATGCAGACGATAAGCATAAGAAGGCTGGAGCAGCTATAATAATATTAGATACAGCAGACTTCATTACAAAGAGTTTGCCATAGGAGAAGAGGGACTTCTCATAATTCAACAGAAAGACATAATAATTATAAATGTATATGCACCTAATAACAGAGTTTAAAATACATGAAATAAAATAGGCATTTAAAGGGAGAAAAGACAATTCTATAATCATAGCTGGAGATCTTAACACACCCCCCCACAGCAATTGATAGAGTAGCTAGACCAAAAACTCCCTAAAAATGTAGAGGATTTGAACCATACTATTAATAAATATCAGCCATAATTTTCTTTTCCTTTGATACACATTTTCGGACACTTGCAAAGCTGCCGGTTCTGGTTCCTTACCAGCAAGGAAGCCACGCAGTCCATTGTCCCTTCAAAAGGCACAGAGGTGTGGATGGTATCATACTTGGAGGAACCTTTCAAAACTTAGTCTGTGAAGAAGTGTCTGGATGCTGCAAGGTGGCTACATCTTGTTGTTTTTCTTTTTTCCCCTCTTCAGCCTGTTTTATATGAACCAACTCTAGAATCACCCGTCTGTTCCCACAGCCATCCTGCCATCTGCTAGGCTTGACAGCCATTGCCGGAGCTCTCAGAATCCTTCCCTAATATATCTGGAGTGTCGCCACCACAGATGTTTAGCCATCACATTTCATACATACTGCCTAGGGCAAGACCTCCCTCCGTATGAGGAGAGTGTTGGAGGTCATGTGGAATATTAAAATCCTTTGAAACCCTCCGTAGCAAAAGAATTTACACTTTCCTCTGCCCCTTAGGTGAACTCTAAACAAACATAGCCCTCATTTACCTTTATTAGCAACTACTCAGATAAAATTGAAGATTGTATTTGAAAGAAAAAATAAATAACAAAAAAAATTGAACTTTTGAAAAATGTAAAAGATCAGGTTGTACCTTGACAATATTTGCCGCTGCTTCTTTTCTGCCTCAGGCTGTGAGTTACATTGCAGCCTTGCATTCCATGGAGTGCCTGCAGAGTGAGATACGTGTGCTCCAAGGGCCTTATTATCCCAGGTGAACTGGGCAAAGACTTCCCCAAAAAAGCAACTTATTTTTCTTTCACTTGAGGACATGGACCTCAGGTAGATAAAGTTTCAGTTAAAAGGTCTGCCTGCAGAGAAGTAGACACTTCCAAGGTTTGTGGATTTCACATGTGTTGGCATCTCTAACCACCATAAATCTCCTTTCCAGCATTCCATTCATCCCAACAGCCCTTGCTATGCCAAGGCCATGATGGAGGTTAGACAAAGTCTAGGGATTATGGATGTGGGACAAGAAGGGGCCTTTGCAAAGGTTTTCTTTAAGACCCATGATTTAAATAGCCCATTCAGGGGACTTCCCTGGTGATCCAGTGGTAAAGAATCCGCCTGCCAATGCAGGGGACGCGGGTTCGATCCCTGGGCAGGCAACTAAGGTCCCACATGCCTCGGGGCAACTAAGCCCGCACGCCACAACTACTGAGCCTGCGCGCCTCAACTAGAGAGAAGCCCGCACACCACAATGAAGACCCGCTGCAGCCAAAAAAATTTAAAAATTTTAAAAGAAAATAGATTCATTAATTAATTAAATATTTTTTTAAAAATAGTCCATTCAGTCATAGGCTAGGGCAACAGAAGATCATGGCATTGATAGAGGTAGAGAAACCATTTCTGAATAGTGAAGGCTTCTTGTCTCAGGATGCCCTCCCAACAGAGCAGTAGCTCCCAGAGAGAAGAATCTACTATTTTCAAGCCCTTTTGCCTCTAATCCCATTGGCAACGTCGGTATTCTCTCCTTAAGGAACATTCCTAGCACTTCGTCTCCCAAATGGCAATACCACAGCCCAGTCAGCTGCAGAAGACGTGGCCATCGATCACAAGATCTTTCCCCACCTTTAGGATCTTGTTCACCTGGACTCTTCCCCATGATATGGCCTGTTAAAAAGGAACACAATTATAAGATTCTCCCCTTCCTCAACAGAGTATTATTCTTTGCTCAAAAAGAGAATCTGGTTCATTCCATGATTAATCTTTTCAATGCTCTGGAAGGGCCAATAGGTGACAGGCATGAGGGGAAAGCACTTCCACGAACACATTTTTTACTGGAACTTGTCCTTTTGCAAAGCTCTTCTGCCAGATTCCATTAGGAAATTGCAAGCAGATTCATTTATCCAAGTGCTTCTCTCTCTCCTCCTCATAAATATATAGACATCACATGGCAGAGAGGGAGAAGACGCTGATTCTCTTGCATGGCATACCCTGCACAGCAGACGTGTAGGCAAATGCCAATACTGAACACGGTAGTGCGTGCATATATGCATATGAATATAGATCATGTTATTACTCCTTGGCAATGAGCTTCCAAGTAGCTACAGAGGGGAGGGAAAAGTCATAATCAATACAGCTGCACTTCAGAATGTCAACTGAAGGCAGACAATGATAAGAAGATGGGCAAGGCTGTCCCTAGCAACATGAAAATAAGAGCCAGGACCACCTAAGGATTGATTAGGGACTGGGCCAAATTCCAGCCCTAAACTCATCACAAATTATGCTAAG
Source organism: Mesoplodon bidens (assembly GCF_964165515.1). Classification (NCBI taxonomy): domain Eukaryota; kingdom Metazoa; phylum Chordata; class Mammalia; order Artiodactyla; family Ziphiidae; genus Mesoplodon; species Mesoplodon bidens. The sequence continues at coordinate 27,577,342 of NC_138168.1, read as the reverse complement.
AGCTCCCCAGGGAAGGCTCCAATTGGCATTTTTGAGCCACACGTCCCATTCTTTTGATAGAGACATCAGGACTGCCTGGGAGACTATCGGAGAATAAAAACGCAAAGCAAAAGATGAATTCAGAAAGGGCTGCTCACCCTTCCAAATTCTTTCAAGTTTCCCGAGAAATCCTTCAGCTCCTTTCAAGCAAGCTGATATTATTATTCCACTTTGTCATTCAGGTCCCTGATGAAGGGACCTGATGAAGGGCACAGCCAGCGCGCAGAAAGGTAAAGAGAACAGTAGATGAAAATGTCAGCGGACAGGTAGGAAGGCTGCAGCATGGCGGAGACTTCCAGCTGGAATGAGAGAAGAACCAGCCCCCAACCAAAACCTATTTTTCAGGGAATACACTTTAAGACTGTTTTCCTTCTTCTTCCAGGAACACTTAGGTCTTGTCTTTTTGTAGACAGAGACATACACTTAATCACAAGCATATTGTATGAAAGAAAAATGTATAGACCTTCTAGACCTCCAAATATATAGCAAAGGTTCCAATTTTCATTACCAGAAATAACCAGAGGAAATGAGAAGCAGGTGCGGGAAGGCTTCCCTGAGCGATGCCAGGGCTTCGTTTTAATTCAGTCGTGTATGGGCTGCCACTACCTCCCGGCCCTGCTGCTCACATGCTCAGAGGTCAGGCTATTAAAATCAGCCAGATACACACAAATTCGTTTCTTTTAGACCCCAGCTCTACATGCCTTGCCAGCAGAACACTGCACCAACTTCTTGCAGAAGCATCACTGTGTCTCTAAGGTAATTGAGGTTCTTCTTAGGTGACACAAAATGTTTGGGGCATAGCTTTGGGGAACTCAGAATTCATCAGAAGAGAAGTGCTCATATACAAAGCATGGAACTTCTTTTGGGTGGGTGGTAGAAATCTAAAATAAGTTCCATATTTCTTCTATTGGTAAAGTAAATCTTAATGGAGTATGGAATATGTGGCTTGTTGGTATTGGGAACTGTTCAGATCACATACATTTTTGATAATGGCCTTTGTTTGAGGACTACTGCCTGGTGAAGAGGAAGGACGAGGTAGATCTGAGGATCTACCTTTTTTTTCCTTTTCATAAATAACCCACATTTGCTTCTTTTCCGTCTTTAGGTAGCCCTTTTAATGCTTTGAAAATTTAGAGCTGCCCACAAACTAAAAAGAGGACATTAGCATCTGCTTTGAATATATCTACCAGAGACCAAAGCCCACAGAGAAAGAATAACAGTTAATTTACTGGACAGGAGTCCATTGCAAGTGCCTGTTGTAGGATAGTTCTTTGTTAGTTTACAACGCAGCTCTGGGATGATCACATATGGCAGTTTCAGTAGAGAAAGTAGGGTCAGGAATGGACTCAATCCCTGGTTATGCCACGTCCTGGTTGCTGACCTTTGACGAGTGACTTAACCTCTGTAGAACTTAATTTCCTTATCTATAAAATGGGGGATTGAACTAGATGATTCCCAAGGTCATCTTCTGTTATAAAATTTAATGATTCTAAGTCTCCAGCCCTCTTGGAAAAACCACCTCTGGCTATGTTTGTATGAATTGACTACACAAGCACTGTAATGAGCTAAAAAGATTTCAAAGTGACAAACTATTATAACTGACACTAAGAGGGTAGCCATGATCCGAATGAATGAATTTGTTCATAATTCATCTCCATGGAAAGAATGGAGACACCACAGGGGTCTTTGGCTATGGTAGACTGTTTGGGACCAGGCCTCAGCAAAAAATCTCCCACAAAGAAAGGTCAGGGCCTCAACTTCAGTGCTTAAACTCACCTCCCCTGGAATTTCACCCACTGGATGCCCCAAGAATGCCAACTCTCCCTTCCTAAGCCTCTAATCCAACAAGGAGACAGGCTGTGACTTCGCATGTGGATGTATAGAGCTCCTGGACAGATAGAAATAAGTTCTTGCTGAAGGGATGGGTAATGACACTGGCTGGTCAGGCACTTTCAAAGCCAAAATGCTCATCTTTTGTGCCTGAGTCAGAGATAAAGGGCCTCACTCCAGAAGTCTGATACCTTCCTAAGACCTAAAATTCATCCAGAACCGCATTTATTCTTGGGTCTCCATTTCTGCTCATCTTGCTCATTAACTACGGTAACCCCAGTGTTTTTCTCTCCCTTGACTGCCTAGGTTCACCCTGATTTACATGATGGACTTCTAAGGGTTGGAAACAGCACTGACACAAATATGTACACTGTACTCACAGCGGGTGGGTGTACATAGACACACTCACACAGGTGCACACTTCCTTTTCAAAGATTTTTGTCAAAAAAAAAATTAAGCTCCTTGGGCAACCTCAAAGTTAAAGTCTTTAAGTGTTAAAGTGTGGTATTTGCATTCACAAATACTAGTGTATTTATAGGGCATTGTACCAAGATGATCCAAAAAATGTTTGCTTAGTTGAATGACTCTTTTTTTTTAGGTTAGAGTGTCTCCCTCATTTTAAAATAATTACTCCTTATATATGTGAAATATATTCAAACTCTTTTAGAACTCTGAACTTTTCTTCTGGACTTAATAAAGAAAATAACATTGACTACTGTGAAGTTTTAAATGAACCTATTACTTTTGGAATAGGTTATCTCTGGCTGATAGATAAGCAGCTGTTATGGGTTGAATTTTGTCCTCCTCCTCCAGATTCATATGTTGAAGTCCTAACCTCCAGTCCTGAGAATGTGATCTTATTTGGAGATAGAGTCATTGCAGATGTAATTAGCTGAGATGAGGTCATAGTGGAGCAGGGTGGGCCCCTAATCCAATATGACTGGCATCCTTATAAAAAGGGGAAATTTGGAGAAGGACACATATAGGGAGAACATGATGTGAAAATGAAGGCAGAGATCAGGGTGATGCTTCTTCAAGTCAAGGAACAGCACAGTTTGCCAGCAAAACACCAGAAGCTAGAAGAGAGGCACGAACCAGATTCTCCCTCACAGCACTCGGAAGGACCCAACCCTGCCAACACCTTGATCTTGGACTTCTAGTCTCTAGGACGGTGAGACAATAAATTGTCTGCTGTTTAAGCCTCCACTTATAGCACTTCGTTATGTCAGCCATAGGAAACTAAAACAATAACCAAATTTGGGGGTTTTCTTCTCTAGGCTTGTTTCTAAATTATCTAGACCGAATGCCTCTAACAATTTGTATAAGTCTGCTTTGTTCATTCTACTAACCACACACACACACACACACACACACACACACACACAGACGGCCATGTCCCTACACGGAGATAAGTGTCTGGACTCAGCCCTACTGAGAACGGTTGCTGGGAATGCCCCTGAGACCATGCCATAATGGTAGACGTCAACAGGGGTTGTGTTTTCTTACTCTTAGTCTTGAATCAGTAAAAGACGAAGAAAAAAAGCACACTTGCGTATTCACTGGTTTAGGCCCAGTCATGATTCCTTTAAAGACGCTGCCAATAGATTTTAGTCATTCTCTGGCAAAGGTTTCTCCTCAACCACAAACACTACACATAGTTGCGGAATGAGTCACCACCTTGAGTAATCTAATTCCTTGACCAGTACATGCCTGCAGCTCACAGCACACAGTGTCCTTCCTTGTGTATTTTGTTTTGCTCTGTTCTCGGGAGCTTCTTGAATACTTTCTTAAGGGTACAGTAAAGGATTCACTCTGGATCCTCAGCTTCCTCAGCAGCCTGTGACCTGCCTAGTCATCAAGAACCAAAATGTTAAGTTTTATTACGCTTTCTCATATCTTCAGTTAAGCTAGAGGGGGTATGATTACTGCAAAAAAGCAGTAAGTGTAGGTTAAAAAAAAATTTTTTTTCCCCCAAACTGGAAGCCGTTTGCTAAAGAATCCAGGGGAAAACCAAAAGGGAACGAACTGAAGGATGATCCAGGGAAGATGGTGAAGCGGAGCCCACACCGTGTCACCAGCCAGGTTCCCACAGAGGCTCAACTTACATCACCAAATAACACCCAAGAGTTATTTCTATCAATAAAGTTTAAAGCAAATAAATCTCTGAGCTTATTTTTGCATGTTTTTTTTAAAGTGTTCCTTAAAGATATTTTCCAGTCCAACATATTATAACCACAACCAGGAAATATTTTTTTCTCCAAGGCTGATAGATTGAAACATTATGAATATTTATAACCTGTTCTTTTAAGAAGAATTTTTTATGAGTATCTGGTAAGCACTTTTTGAGTTTTTTTCTCTTTCTCTTCCCATGAGTGGGTACCAATATTATGGAAATACAAATTGGAGAAATTAAACCATCAACAAAATGAAAAAGCGACCTACTGAATGGGAGAAAACATTTGCAAATTGCATATCTGGTAAGGGATTAATATTTAAGATACATAAGGAACTTACACAACTCAACAGCAAAAAACCAAATAATCCAATTTAAAAATGGGCAGAGGACCTGAATAAACATTTTTCCAAAGAAGACATACAGATGGCCAACAGACACATGAAAAGATGCTCAATATCACAAATCATCAGGGAAATGCAAATCAAAACCATAATGAGATACTACCTCACACCTGTCAGTATGACTATTATCAAAAGGACAACAAGTAACAAGTGTTTGCGAGGATGTGGAGGAAAGGGAACCCTCTTGCACTGTTGGTGGGAATGTAACTCGGTGCAGCCACCTTGGAGAACAGTATGGAGGTTCCTCAAAAAGTTAAAGATAGCACTACCATATGACCCAGCAATCCCACTCCTGGGTATTTAACCAAAGAAAATGAAAACACTACCTTGAAAAGGTATCTGCACCCCCATGTTCACTGCAGCATTATCTACAATAGCCAAGACATGGAAATAATTTAAGTGTCCATTGATGGATGAATGGATAAAGGAGATACTCACACACACACACACACACACACACACACACACTGGAATGTTATTCAGCCATAAAAAATAAAATCTTGTCAAAAATAGATAAAATAAAATCTTGTCGTTTGCAACAACATGAATAGACCTTGAAGGCATTATGCTAAGTGCGGTAAGTCAGAGAAAGACAAACAGCACATGATCTCACTTCTATGTGGAATCTAAACAAGCAAACAAACAAACAAAACCAAGCTCATAGGTACAGAGCACAGACTGGTGGTTGCCAGAGTTAGGGGGTGGGAGGTGGGCAAAAATGGGTGAAGAGGGTCAAAAGATACAAACTTCCAGTTATAAAATAAATAATCCATGGGGATATAATGTACAGCATGAGGACTATAGTTAATAATAGTGTCTTGCATATTTGAAAGTTGCTAAGAGAATAGGTCTTAAAAATTCTCATCACAAGAAAAAAAAGTTCTGTAACTATGTATAGAGACAGAAGTTAACTAGAATCATGGTGGTGATCATTTCACAATACATACAAATATCAAGTCATTACGTTGTACACCTGAAACTAATATAACGTATGTCAATTCATTATACCTCAATTTTTTAAAAAAAGAAAGAAATTGGAGAAATAAAATACTTTAAATTCATTTCTACTATGCTGGTCTACTCCATAAGCAAATGCAGAGGGAGAAAGACACATCTTAAGTGTATGCTGTAAATGAGGAAGCTTTCAGAACAAGCTGAAGAGTGGCTGTTTAATAGTATTATTCATAACTTATATTTGCATGGCAATACACAACTCTCACAAAACTCAGTTCACCCTCAAAACAGCCCTGAGAACTAGATATAGGACCATCAAGGAAACAGAAGTTCCCAGGTTCCATGGAAGGTGGTGGAGCAAGGACTCTCAGCTTAGTGCTCTTTGTTCAGCATTCTCTAAGGCAGCTTGGCCCACACCGGATGCGCAGCCATCTGCCACAGAGAATTCTCTAGTTAACGTAGGGTGAGACTCCTCTCCACCTAAGGACAGCGAAGTGAGCCACAAAACTTCTCTGAGCTTCTGTTTTCTCATCTGCAAAATAAGGACAATGTCACCCGTCCCCACAAGATAAGGTGAGAGTAAAATCAAATGATGCCAGCGAAAGAAGTTTAATAAACCATAAGTGTTATGCACATGTTATACAAAACCCTTCTCCTGTCCCGGAGCTACATCGCAGAGTGAATAAGGACGCTTATTTACTGTTTGACCTTAGGCAAGTTTCTTAATATTTCTTTTTTTTTTTTTGGCGTCGCACGGGCCTCTCTCTGTTGTGGCCTCTCCCGTTGTGGAGCACAGGCTCCGGACGCTCAGGCTCGGCAGCCATGGCTCACAGGCCCAGCTTCTCCGCGACATGTGGGATCTTCCCGGACTGGGGCACGAACCCGTGTCCCCTGCATCGGCAGGCGGACTCTCAACCACTGCGTCACCAGGGAAGCCCAAGTTTCTTAATATTTCTAAGGCTCAGCTTCCTTATCGGTAAAACAGGAATATGACAAGGACCTTGCCCATGAGATTATGGTTGAAGCGTAGAGGAAATAATCCATGCCCAAGCACTCAGCACTAGTCATTGCATGGACATAGCCAGTCCTCAGCAAATGTTGGCTTTCATTAGTAAAGCTGTGTTTGATCCCAGCACTTTACCAGCTCAAGTATAAGCAAACAGCCCCAAGTCGTGTCTATCCAGGCTCTTTGCTCTGATGGCAGTTTCAACTCTATTCTCTCAAAAGACAGTTTTGGATGAGTTCCACTTACCCTTTGTTTTGCAAAATCAATATCTCCGGTCCACAACAAACTTTCAGCCACTGAACATGGTTTGCCCTCCTTTTATTCCTACAGCATAGGATTGGGTTGGACAATATTTACCCCATCCTGATAGGCAGGGAACAGAACCGACACACTCCTCACCTTGGTGTTCCTCCCCAGAGAGGGGCAGTGTGACAGTGTTACTTCAAAAGTTATTTGGTGAAATTGAGTTATTTGTAGTGAGGTGGATGGACCTAGAGTCTGTCATACAGAGTGAAGTAAGTCAGAAAGAGAAAAACAAATACCGTATGCTAACACATATATAAGGAATCTAAAAAAAGAAAAAAAATGGTTCTGATGACCCTAGGAGCAGGACAGGAATAAAGACGCAGACGTAGAGAATGGACACAAGGAAGGGGGAAGGTTAGGCTGGGACAAAATGAGAGAGTGGCATGGACATATACACACTACCAAATGTAAAACAGATAGCTAGTGGGAAGCAGCTGCATCACACAGGGAGATCAGCTTGGTGCTTTACGACCACTTGGAGGGGTGGGATAGGGAGGGTGGGAGGGAGACGCAAGAGGGAGGAGATATGGGGATATATGTATATGTATAACTGATTCACTTTGTCATAAAGCAGAAACTGACATAACATTGTAAAGCAATTATACTCCAATAAAGATGTTAAAAAAAAGTTACTTGGCAGTTACGGAGCCAAGTTTTATGAAACACAGAGGAGAAGAAATTATTTTATGTACTAACTAGGAAAAGTCAACTCTAGCTGTCAGTGAGTAAAGGAATGTAAAAAGCAGCAAAGCACCTGACATATAATTGGCACATAAGACAAGCTGCGCTAGAAGAGAAAAAGTAACAAGGTGTCTTCTGGATTGGATTGATGTCTGATCATGGCTTTGAAGAATGTTTTAACAGGAAAAGCAGAATAAACACGAGCACAAACTAATCTTAAAATCTCATTCATCTCTGGCTAGGAACACTACTTCTTAATTTAATCAGGTAACTACATTTTTCTGTAACTTAGATCATCAGAATATATATATATATATATATATATATATATATATATATATATATATATATATATATATCTTTACGCATTGCCTGAGGGTCATATAAATTAAACATATCCACACTCACATGAATGGAAGCTGTTTACCTGTGCTCAGGTACGATGGCGGCGCGTGAGCCGTTTCCTCAGACTTGCTTTCAGGGAATGTTGAAACCCTGAGATGTTCCAGTGATTTTCAGAGGAGAGAAACTGAAACTCAGGAACTAGAGGCAGATGGAGACATCCTGAAATCCTTGCCATTTCCTTGTTCCTGAGCATTTCAGAAGTAAATGTGTTCATCCTCAAACATTTCATTCTCCTCTTAATTCTTCCCTCTGGGTGGTCTTACAGGGTCTGTGTTTCATATCTTAGACTTCCTACCCTGTCTGCTTTGTTTTCTTCAGAACGTCAACATTTGAACACGTGACTCACTATCTTATGGGAACTTGATTCAGTCCGTGAACATTTATTAAGTGCCTGCTACCTAAAAGGCACGTACAGGGCACTGGGGTTGATACTGTAAACCCCCAGACATCTGCAAACAATATCAAGGTACCAAGCCCTGAAGATGTGAATTTGAAGAAAGCCTAACTCTTGCACTCTAATATGTAGACAAGTGAGAGATGGAGGGAGAGAAATAATTACAACACAACGTGAAAAGTGCAAAACAACCAGCTGGTCTGTGGGTTTCCCCCCTTTTCTGACCTTCCTGCTGAAATTTGTGAACGGTCGTGGTGGCGATGTCCGGGCTCCTCCTGGAGAAATGGGACGCTCGAGCTCCAGCCCCAGCGTAGAACCCGGCAATGGATGGAAATCCAACCCATTCACGAGGCACCCCCATCTCCCCATATTCCCACAGAGCACATGTTTTTTCTTTCTCACAAGAGCCGTAGATTTTTCCTATAGCTCTGGAAAGAGCCTTTCACTGGGACCTCCTACCCTTCCCTCAATTCCCGCTCTAGTCTCGTTTTTTCTCCCTGCCCCCCACGTCTCTAGGTGTCTGTGACTTCCTTCCTGTTCCATTGTTCCAATGCTGTCATCCCCTCATCATGCTGGGCCTCCCCCAAACGACATCGTGGAAACGGCCGCCTCCCTGGAATACAAGAAAGTATGTCTTCTGCACTGTGGGAAGTTACAGTATGTTACACTGAAAGAGTCTGACACCATCCTATTTACATGTTGCATTTTTAAACTGAAAGCAAGCATGTATAGATAAAATATTTCTCTTTCTAAGACAATCAAAGTGCAATTTGAAGAAAACCCACAAGGAGCCTTTACCTTTCTACACTCATGAATTTGACCCAAACGAAAGCATGAGGAAAAGAAAATTATATAATTGTGAGAACTTCCTCTCTGTTTCAAGATCTATACATTCCTGGAGAAATCAAGAAACAGAGAGACATGCAGGAGGCGGGCTGAGCCAGGGGTGAGCATTTCTCTCTGTGGCGGTCCCCTCAGGGGCTGTGGCTTTGGATGCCTCGTCTCTAACTGGGTGAGACAAGAATGCCATTGCTGCAGCTCTCACCACAGTTCTGGGAATGAAGAATAGCAATGTTCCTTATTTTTACATCCCAATATAATCTCTTTATTCAAGGCCTACATTTCAGAAGGTCTCAATTTGATATGTGGATCTTGGAAAACCCCGTCTAGAAATCAGGAAGACAGCCGGGGGCGCCCAGGAGGTTGAGCCGTGCTCCCGTCTGTGTGGTTGTGAGGATGCTCTGACCTGTGGCTGGAGGCCAGGCGGTTGGGGTCCTCCCCCGCTCCAGGCAAGCTAGGAGGCAGTGCTGCGGCTCCAGGCCTGCTGGGGCTGAGCCCAGACTCTAGAACCTCACGGACGGCAGGCAAACCCCGGCTCCATCACTGACAATGTGATTTTGAGCTGGTTACTAAACTTCTCTGTGCCTCAGTTTTCTCCCTGTGAAATGGGGAAAACAAAAGAACCTCATGGGGTCCTCATTGGGGTAAAGTGAGTTAGCATTTAGGGGGTTCCCAGAGCTGTGTTGGACATGTAGTAAACACTACACGCATGTTTACTAGTAAGATGCCCAAGACTCCAGGGGAAATCCAATTAATGGTAAAATGGTCTCCTTTATCTGGACATAAACTATGAAATACCAGCACTCGATATACTTACATCTCAAGTCACATAATGCCAGATCCTAAAGACAGGTTTTTTTTTTTTTTTTTCTGCGGTACGCAGCCCTCTCACTGTCGTGGCCTCTGCCGTTGCGGAGCACAGGCTCCGGACGCACAGGCTCAGTGGCCATGGCTCACGGGCCCAGCTGCTCCGCGGCATGTGGGATCCTCCCAGACCGGGGCACGAACCCGCGTCCCCTGCATCGGCAGGCGTACTCTCAACCACTGCGCCACCAGGGAAGCCACAAGACAGGTTTTTAAAAAGGCATAATTCCTGGTAATACTGTAACCAACAAATAAAACAGAGGTAGCAACACAATACATAGGATACCACCGAGCCATTTCAAGGCAAAAGAGGCATCTACCCAACAGGAACAGGGTTGTGCCCTTGCCCTTGTGAGTACATGCCCTTCAGGACCCAGGTGTGTATGTGCTTCCAAAAAAATGACCCCACTGAGATGGGCAGACTTTCTCCCCAGATTCCTGGGTTCAGAGAAACGCACAGTTCACTATGGCAGTTTGCTCAACTCTAATTAGGAATCTGATTGCTGGTTGGCCTTGCACAAAGGACTTTTAATTAGGGCTGAGAACGCTTAGAAAAATCCACTTGGCAAGTCGACTCCTTCCCTCTATCTCTTTTTTAACATCTTGCCAAGATCATAAGGAAAGGGAGAGCTTAATTACAGTTGGTGTATATATCTTTAAGAAAAAAAATACATTAAGTGCTTTAAAATAGGCTCTCTTGGCTCTGTGATCACAAGGATTTTACTCACTTCTTATCCCTGATTGGTCTCATTCTCAGTTACAGATGAATCAGACACATTTTGAGCAGCTTTAAGATTTGCTTTTCATCCAAAGCCAAGTAGGCAAATGGCAGTGAATTCACAAGCTTTTCCAAATGATCTCATAGGTTCCTCCGGCTCCCCTGTGGGGACCGTTTGACCTCTGCAAGGCTGTTATATTAAACACCCCCGGACTGCTTGTGTCTCAGGGGGTGAGGCTGGCCACGTAGGGCTGGGCAAGGCACTCCACTTTCTAGAAGGCGAATTTCAGGACCTTAATGTGTGCATGTGGTAGCCGTGAATCGAAAAAGAAAATAAGCACAGAGAAGACTCTCAGCCAGAAATGTGAGCCTGGAGGAGATGCGGTGGACACAGAGCCTTGGAGATGGATGCTGTCCTGAAATCAGCATTTCTCAAGGCGTCGGTAGAGCCACCCTCTCATTATGTCTCCCAGCCTGAAAACAGGTGACCCACGCTCCCTTTCAATCCATTGGAACCTGGCCCTGGCAGCCAGTGACTTTCTAATTATTTATATGAGATATCTGACAGTACAGAGTGGCTGAACCGGTGTAATATATGCGCAGGGAGGCTCTGTGAACCTCAGATCAGCCCCTCGGATGCGTGAGATTTCCCGACTGAAGTTCACGTTTACCGCTCCTTTAATCTCTGCCTTTTTTTTTTTTTTTTTTAACAAGCCTTTGTGCCTCGGTGCTAAGGATCCCTTTCATCTAATCTCAGGCACCTGAAGCTCTGCTCTTGAATTACATTTCTTCACTTATATTTATGTTTGATGCAAAAATAAGAAAGCGGGTAGAAGCATAAGACGCTGTCACGTACGTCTGAAAGGGATCTGTCGATCATCCCGGAGCCCCATCCAGCCCTTTCACACTTTTTCTACGTGATGCTTCTGTGCAGACTCTTGACTTTGGCTCCGTGGAAATGATCTTAAAATTCAGGCACAACCCTCTCTGCTGAGCTTGTGCGGCTCTTGGTCAATAGGGCTTTTAAACTCTTCTGCCTTTTGACTTAGACAACTGGTGAGGGGTGGAGGGTTTCCCAAGCCCTAGGAATATGTGCCGGCTACCCGAGTGCCTTCCAATACAGACATCTTTCTAAGGTCGCCCTGGCTCTGCAGTGGCAGCCGCGACATATACATTTCATGATTTTATGGCAAAATGTCATGGACTAAAGCTCCTTAATATCAAAGAAAGTATTGGAGGGGGAGCAGCTTTCTAATTCAAGCCAGGTGAACTTCTAAGATATGGGGCTGATTTATCACGCCATATGTATGCCTCTCCTGGACATTGCTGTTACCCCATCTTAAAAGAGAGATCAGACATGAATTTATCACCATTACGTTCTTCCTGCTTTTAAAAATAATCAGGTTTCTGTGTTACCTTCCTTCTCAACTGCCAAGAACATGCTCCAGAACTTAGCATTAGCTCTTCTGACAAGTTGGAGACGGAAATGTCATTATCCTTGTTTTACAGATGGAGAAATCTGAGGCTCAGGGGGACTGTTTTGCCTAAGGTGAAAGTATTGTTTTAATCCTAGACTTTTATTCTTATCTCTTCAAATTTCTTCCTGAGGGTGGTAATGAGCTTGGAGGATTCATCAGGACTAAACCTTGTCTGAAGACTTGTTTATAAAATTATTTCAATAAAATCCGCAATCAGATTGGCTGGGGTGTGTCTTCAAACCGAGCGGCTTCCCTAATGAGCACACTCATCAGGGCGGCAGAATCTCCTTACCAGCCGGCTGCTTCTCCCACGTTTTATCAAGGCGGGCGGAGGAGGGGGTCTGGTGTAAGTTTATTAGTAATAAAGACCAGAGCCCTAGGAGCCTTTATACAAGAATCTGGTTTCTTTTTCATTTCTTTAATTATTTTAAAAGTTAGGTTGGAAAATGTTTGTGGAGCAGCTAATAATGTGACTTCAGATAGGGATGGGTTGGCAGGTCCCACCCATTAGCTCTGAAACGGCTGGTGACTTGCTGTCTCCTAATTCCCCTTCCTTGTGGTTGTGCTATTTGCCCCTCTGATTCCTATCTGCCTCCCCAATTCAACTCACACACTTAAGTTACGTATACAAAAGACTGAATTTTCAAAGTAAAAAGGAACCCAGAAGGAGGATTTTTATGTTTCAGAGCCCAGGGTTTCCAAATATTCATGGGTCTGGGAGCCACCATGGATGCCTGTTGGTTAGGAGTTTGTCTTCCATATTTTCCATATTTGTGATGTTTTGAAACATAGGTTCTTTGGTCATTTACAACAGGACAGCACCACTGAAGACAGGAAGCCAAATTGTGGACCATTGTGGGGCTAGGTTGTCAAAAGGGCCCTCACCCCAAGGTGGGAAAGTACTCCTCAGTCCTAAAGATCCACCATTGCCCGAAATATCTCTTTTTGTGGTTTATCCATGTTTTAGCATGTTATAATAGCACATATTTATTTCATTTTAATATTTAATTCATTTTTATTGATGAATTCCTTAGTTGGATGTATCTAATATTTTTAACTCTTCAACAGTTGATGGACATTTGGATTGTTTCCAGTTTGGGGCTATTATGAATAATGCTACTATGAATAACTGCGTACAAGTCTTTGTGTGGATGTATGTTTCATTTCTCTTGGTGGATTCTACAAGTAAAATAGACGGTCCTCTTTTTAAATGTCCATCAACTGGTGAGTGGATTAACAGAATTTAGCAGATTTCAAACTTACTTATGTTCCCGAATGGTTTAACATAACAGAAATCAAGCCACCAGGACCTAGAGAGGTTTTGAAAGGAGTTTTGTTTGATAACTTTGTCAATTCCTTCTCAAAGTTATTGGTTTTCTCATATGTATAATTTATTTAATGAATTTTAGCACTTTCCCCTAGAAATCGTCCATTTATTAATATTTTCACATGTATTAACATACAACATTATCTTATTCCATTTAACCTCCTTGCAGTATGTTCATATCCATTTTCTATTTCTAACATTATTTGTTTGTATTTCCCTTTTTTCTGGATTCAAATGCGTGAAAAGTATTTCCATTTTGTTAGCCTTTAAAAATAGTAAAACACTTGATCAATTATACTTTATTTTCTAATTTGTAAATTTTTGTATTTATCTTTCTTGTCTATTTCTGCTTATTTGGATTTGTTTTATTCTTCTATTGCTAATTTTTTTAGTCATATGATTAGTTTTTAAATTTTCATTATTTCTGGTTTAATATTGATAGTATTTGAGACCCTAAGCATACTTCCTGGTACTGATGTGGCCACATTCCATGAACGCCTATATATAATTTTCAAAACTTTCTAAATAGCTTGCAATTATAGTTTTGATTTTCTTCTTTTATGAGATCCTTATAAAGAATTATTTACATTTCTAAGTGGTTGAGAGTTCAGATTTTTTATTCTTATTTAAACTTGTGTAGGTTTTTCTATCTAAAAGATAAAAGTTTTCTTTGTGTTCTTATGTATTGTTTTGCTCAGGGTTTCAAATAATACTTTTTAAAAAGGCTCATTTTTGTTAGGGACCAAAATTCAATATTGGCCTATAAATCAACTTCAATAATTGCAGTATTTCAGACTTTGGTGTCCTCTTTTTTGGTTGTCAAAATCTGGTATTTAGGTCTCCTAAAGACAGTTGTTTTACTGTCAATTTTTGTTTTTTAATGTTTAATGCTGTGCTTTCATCACATGACTTTTATCACTGTAATATTTTCATTCTGCATTATACCTTTTGTCAATATAAAATGCCAAATCGATCCTTTATCACAAGGAATGCTTTATGATGAATCCTACTTTGTCTAATTATTACTGCCATTCATCTTTCTATTTGCATCTCCTTGATAAAGATTTGGCTATTGTTTTATTCTTTTAACTATTTAGAATTAATTTTAACACTTACTGATATTTTTCCTGATTTCCAAGTGAATTCATGTTCATTGCAGAAACACTGGCAACTATAGAAAAGCACAGACACACAAAATCATCCATTATCCAGTATCCAGAGTCTTCTCTTTTTCCACCCTCTTCTTTAAAATTTTTCTTTGATATGTTCAAAGAAAGCAGAAGAGCCTACATCGGGGCCTACAGGTCACAGGCCAATTAAACCAGAAACCGGATCCTTCCACAGTCCAGAGCATGGAGAGACAAAGTTATCAGGAAACCAGCTCTTGTTTCTGCTTCACTTCTTGAAATTCAAAAACAGCAAATCACATTCCTCTCTTGTCTACTGTGGGAGCGGAGAAATAAAGTGATTAGATTGCCTAGGATTCAAAGCAAGAATGACGTGAATCTGCTGCAGTCAGGAGGGGAAGCCAGGCAGCTCCCTTGTGTCAGGAGTTCAGAAAAGGTGATTCCAGCGGGTGCCTCTGAGAAGCAAAAACTTGGTTTCAGCATGGGCCTGGGGCATGGGTCGGTGTATACGTGTGTTATTGTGTATTTGTGTGTGTGTGTCGTGTGTATGTTGTGTTTTGTTGTGGTGTGTATGCTGTGTGTGCATTGCTGTTTGTGTGTGTTGTTGGTGTGGGTGCTTTTGTATTTGTTCATGTGTTGTTGCTGGGTGTATGTGTTTTGTGTGTTTGCATGTGTGTATTGTTTTGTGCTGTGTTGTTTTTTTGGGGGGTGCACAGTAGCAGAAAGGGTTTGGCAGTCCAGAGGCCCTGCTGACGCTAAGCAGATAGGCAGCACAGCTGAGTCGTTTTCTTCTAGAGGTCAAGAAACTCTTGGTCTGGGACATCTCTGGTGGTGCAGTGGTTAAGAATCCGCTTGCCAACGCACGGGACACGGGTTCAAGCCCTGGTCCTGGAAGATCCCACATGCCAGAGAGCAACTAAGCCCGTGCGCCACAACTACCGAGCCCGCATGCCACAACTACTGAAGTCCGCGTGCCTACAGCCCATGCTCCGCAACAAGAGAAGCCACCGCAGTGAGAAGCCCGTGCTCCACAGGGAAGACCCCGCTCACTCAACTAGAGAAAGCCTGCACGCAGCAACCAAGACCCAGCACAGCCGAAAATGAATAAATAAATAAATTTTTTTTTTAAAAAAAAGTAAGCTTTAAAAAAAAAGAAAGAAAGAAACTTTGGGTCTTAGATCTGCCTCAAGTCATGTTCTGGCTGAAAAGTAAGGTCCAGAGCTTAAGCAAAAATGTGTCCTATGTCAAAGGATCTGAAAATAGGCTCTTTAAGGAAAGGTTAAAAGGATTGAACCCTGGGCTTCCCTGGTGGCACAGTGGTTGAGAGTCCGCCTGCTGATGCAGGGGACACGGGTTCGTGCCCCGGTCTGGGAGGATCCCACATGCCGCGGAGTGGCTGGGCCCGTGAGCCATGGCCGCTGGGCCTGCGCGTCCGGAGCCTGTGCTCCACAACGGGAGAGGCCACAGCAGTGAGGGGCCCGTGTATCGCAAAAAAAAAAAAAAAAAAAAAAGGATTGAACCCTTTAACATAAAGGAAGAAAAGATTAAGTAGCTACTTAATTATTACAATCAAATCCATGAAGGTTCTCTTAAAGAGAGTATTCAGTTGTTTTCCACTTTCTATAGAAGATAGAAAGGGTGAAATGCAATCCACTTAAAACAATGGAAAGATTAAGGAGTTTCTCATCCCTCAGATTTGTACAACGTGGAACAGTCTGCAGGGAAAGATTATAGAATTCCCAGCCCCAGTGATCTTTGAAGAGAAATAAATAGCCCTCCAGAATGCAGGGGCCATGAACTACTGGAAACCAGCACAACCTCTGGGCCAGGCAGACCTGGGCTGGAATTCCAGCTCTGCACAACCTCCTAAAGATTACCAACCTCTTTACTCTTAGCTTCCTCATCTGTAAAATGGGCATAATGACAACTGTGACACAGATTTTTGTTGGATTAAATCAAATGACAACCTATATAAATCTCCCAGCCCAGTACCTGGTATATAGCAGGTACCCAATAAATGTTAGTTTCCTCCCCCTTTCAACTGTCTTTTGATGAGCAGTTAATCTTGTACATCCTTTGACCACTAAAGAGAACCCTACCTCAATTCCATTCACTAAATATTTACTGAGCACCTCGTTTATATAAGGCACTAGCGTCGACCCTAGGCCTCCCAGCACCCACTCACCTACCTTTGTTATGCCTCCAACTTTTGGGTGTGACCCCACCCACTCACCCTCTCAGTCGGTGTGGTTTTGCTGGAGCTTACTGGGTGACACGTGACCCAGGCTTTGCCAATCAGAACATCTGATTGTTTTGTCAAGAGGAATTGGTTCAGGAAGGGGAACGTGACCCAGTCAGAGACAGTGAGACCCAAGGGGGTTTGCTTGAGCTTGCTGGACAGCAGACACTCACTTCTCCCAAAGCCCGGGAAGCCCGGGAGGCTGAAGCAAGTACACCCATCTAACCTCCTCAAGAGCCTGAGAATCACAGTACACAGAGGACAGCAAAGCTGAGTTTAGAAACAGGGAGAAGCCAGCTCAATCCCTGGACTTTTCAGTTACATGACCCAATAAATTCCACTTTTTGTTGAAGCCAGTTGAGTTGGGGTTTTATGTTGCCAAATGCATCCAAACTGATATAGGCTATTATTAAATAGCCTATTTAATAACCTATTGTAATATTATTATTACAAAAATAAATAAGACCGAAAAGCTTATACATTGTAAATGTTTACAAAAATAATAATAGTACAGGGCAAAGTATTTATTATATACTATTTATCTAGGGCTTACTACAGGCCAGACACCATGCTAGTGCTAAATTCTTTGCACACATTGTTTTATTTAATCCTCACAACAGCTACTTTTATGGAACGAGCAGCATTTGACTTTGAACTTGAGAGATGGGTAGAAACTGGACAGGTGTGAGAGGAGAGTAAAGAGGGTAAGTGGGGCTTCCCTGGTGGCGCAGTGGTTGAGAGTCCGCCTGCCGATGCAGGGGACACGGGTTCGTGCCCCGGTCCGGGAAGATCCCACATGCCGCGGAGCGGCTGGGCCCGTGAGCCTGCGCGTCCGGAGCCTGTGCTCCACAGCGGGAGAGGCCACAACAGAGAGAGGCCCGCGTACCGCAAAACAAACAAACAAACAAACAAAAGAAAACAGGGTAAGTGGAAGAGGGAACAAATGGTGACAGGAAAACGCAGGGACAGTTTGGGAAGCAACCAGCAATCCTATTCACTGGGGCTTGGAGGGCACGAAAGACAGTAATGGGAAATAGAAGCGAAAAGGCAGACTGAGGTCAACTCACTGGGAATTCAGGAACACCAAGGCAAGGAATCTGTGTTATTAACATGAGGTTTTTCAAGCAAAGAAGGAAGAGACCCCCAATTTACTCTCACATAGCTTAGATTTTATCTGGGGAAAATATTCTTATGAAGGAAATAAAGATTGTCTCCAAGGTGAGTACAGAAGAGGGGAAATAATTGATGTGTAAGTATTCACAACTTTTGCCCCATCCCTAATCTTGATAGAGACTGACTCTTCCTTTTGGGTCAGCAGTCAGGCGTTCTCAACTGTGCAGAGTCTAGGTAACGGGGAAAACACAGCCAAGACTTTCAGAATCTGAGAGGGTAGGTTGGTCTGTAGAAGGAAGGGTTTAGGTAATGGGCAAGGGAGAGGGATTCGCAAGCCTGAGCTGGAGCTTGCAGGATTGGAACTTGAGGAGGGAAAAATGAGAGATTCTCAGGGAGCTGTTGCCATCCATGTGAAGGAAACTGAGAGAGATGGGAAAGAGGGTTTGTAGAATGTGGTGCTGTGAGGTTTCTTGAGAGAAAAAGCAGAGATCTGAGGCACGTCCTCGTAATTACTTTTTCACGCCCAGGCTGCAGACGCTGGGATTTGTTATCATGGGGAAGAAGAGCTAGTTTTGATCCTTACTGAAGAGTATGACTGGCTGACGATGGGGAAGAGGAAAAGCATTTTGTGCTCAGCTTGAGGAAAGACACTGGATGGATCTGCCCAGGGAATGTGCTGGGAAGCAGCCTACCCTGAGAAAGAGGCGCCAAAAAAGAAAAGTGAGGATGTGCGAGTATGTCAAACCTATGTGAGGGGCTCCTCCAAAAGGTAAACCAAGAATTGCCATATGATCCAGCAATTCCACTTCTGGGTATAGACCCAAGGGGATTGAAGGCAGGGGCTCTAACACGCACCTGCACACCGGCGTTCACAGCAGCACTATTCACTGAAGGCAAAAAGTGGAAACAATCCAAGTGTCCGTCAACGGATAAATGGATCAACAAAATGTGGTGTGTACAATGGAATAGTACTCAGCCATAACAAGGAAGGAAATTCTGCTATATGCTGCAACATGAGTGAACCTCAAAAACACTATGCTAAGTGAAAGAAGCCAGGTACAAAAGGACAAATAGTGCAAGATTCCACTTATATGAGGTACCTAATATAGGTAAATTCATAGAAAGTAGAGTAGAGGTAACCAGATCCTGGTGGAGGGTGGTGAGGAGTTATTGTTTAATGGGTACAGAGTTTCTGTTTGAGATGATGAAAAAGTTCTAGAAATGGAATAGTGGTGATGGTTGCACAATACTGTGAATATACTTAATGTGGCTGAATTGTACACTTAAAAAATGTTAAAATGGTAACGTGTGTTATGTATGTTTTACCGCAGGTTTTTTTTTTAACATCTTTATTGGAGTATAATTGCTTTACAATGGTGTGTTAGTTTCTGCTGTATAACAAAGTGAATCAGCTGTACATATACATATATCCCCATATCTCCTCCCTCTTGGGTCTCCCTCCCACCCTCCCTATCCCACCCCTCTACATGGACACAAAGCACCGAGCTGAGCTCCCTGTGCTATGCAGCTGCTTCCCATTAGCTATCTATTTTACATTTTACCACAGTTTTTTTAAAGCCACATGTGATGTAAAGTTATCGATGCTAGACTAGGAACTGGGGGTTGTCTACTGTCCCCAGACACAAGTCTGGATCAGAAGGGAGAGCTGTCAAATGTTGTTCTAAGAAAATTAATCAATAGCCATGAGGGAAAGAAGCTTGGACCAATGCCAACCACTGGCCTAAGGTGTGAACTTTCAAACCAATGAGGACGTGGTAATTCTAAGAGCCAGACAGAGGGAGAATTGAAGGGATTTTTAATTGCTGGATGGGGAGAGAGGCATTGGGGAAGCCAGGCAGTTTTCGTGGCTTAGGCATGTTTTTTTTCCTTACAAAATATTTGCTACAGTGGTTGATTTCCATTTTTTAACAAACCAAGTATTTCCTCCTGAATATCACCTAACTTTACCTTTCTCAACTGCTGCCATAAATAGAACTCATCAACCACAAAGTCTCTAGAAAATTGTCAGCCTCAGCCAATAAATAGCACTCAACCATATGGAAAAAAGTGGGCAGTCATGACTCAGACAAAGTGACTCTGCTTTTCTGAATGGAAAAAACATTCCACATTTTGATCTTGACCAAGAATGTTACTGAATGCAGCTCTGAGGTCTGTAAATACACCTTTTTTTTTTTTTCTTTTTCTTTTTGGTACTGCAATGTTTCCTATTGCATAACCATATGCTTTGACAAAGAGACAAATGTCACATTCTCATCTGACCAATATAAAAGCCATCTTACAACCTATTTTTCAGGATCTCCTCTTTTACTTATGTTTTTATCACCTTACTATTCCTGTAATATATCTTAAATCTTTACACAGAATCCAAAGCAAAGTACACACTGAAGTAAAAACCTGAATTCCTAAAGGTTCAAAAACGGTGTGTTGCCCCCTTAGATACAGCTTAGATTTGTTCTATTATCAAAGGGCCCCTGGAGTCTCTTAACCACAAATGAAGTTAAAGCAGTTAATCTGTTTAGCCCACTTACCACCCATCGTCACACAGTAGCAGAGCAGAGTCTTCAGAGACTGGGAAAGGGGGAAATATGTTTTGATAATGAGGAGAAAGGTCTGACACTGAACCAGGTCAGTGCTAAAGAGATGGGCCAGACTGAGGGCCGCAGTGAGAGGCTCTGGGCAGCTCACAGAAGCAGAAGGACAGAGAGAAGAGAGGATGAGAGTGCTCGCAGCTGATATGATACCTTTGCCTTCTTCAGGCCACGTGTTACATGCAAAAGGAAACTAGCTGGGCTGTACCAAACTACATCACTTCGACAGCTGGAGATGGGTGATATTCTTCTCCAAGGCATCTATTTGCATCCACTGATCATTGTGGAACTTTGGGGGCCTTATAGGAAAAATACTTGAACCATGTCCACTTCAGGAAGATGCAGATATATTCACTCCACAAATATTTACTGAGTTCTTCCTACCAAGCCGGACACTGTGCAAAGTCCTGAGGATAAAGCTGTGAAGACAAGAGCCCTGTCCTTCAAGAGCTTACAATCTTAGTGGAGGAGAGCACAATAAATAAGATAATAAATAAACAAGATAAGCAATGACCGTGAGAACTACAAGGAAGGGAAAGAACAAGAGTGAGGAAGTAAATAGAAACTGCCGAAGGCAGTTTCAGGTAGGCTGTTCAGGGACGTCCTTAGAAGTGTGTAACATCTGAGCTTGATCATCAAGGATGAGAAGGAGCCAGCCAGCCTCCCCATGGGGAAGCTTCTCAGAGCAACGCAAGTGCCGGGCCTGAGAACATGTGTTTGAGAGAGAGAACAGAAGCTGGAGTTCTGTTGGTTCTGATGGTTTGCAGAGCTGGCAGAAGCCAGATCTTGAGGACCTTGTAGACCACGTAGGGGTGGTCAGAAGCCACTGAAGAGTTTTAAGCAGGAGACTAACATGATTTTATTTACATTTTTAGATGATTGCTCAGACTGCTGTAAGGAAATGGAGGTAAAAGTGGAAGTGGATTACTCAGGAAGCGACAATGATAATCCAGATAAGTGATGATGGCAGCTTAGGCTAGGGAAGTGGTTCTCAAAGTGGGGTCCCTGGACCATCAGTAGCAGCAGCAGCACCTGATAACTTGTTAGCAATGCAAATTCTTAGGCCCTACCCCCACCCCACTGAATCAGAGACTCTGGGGTGGGACCCAGCCATACATGTATTAACAACTCCTCCAGGTGATTCTAATGCACACTGAAATTTGAGAACCTCTAGATTAGGGGTATGGAAATAGAGAAGGTGTTACGGGTTGAGTTTTTGTGTCTCCCTAAAGTTCATATGTTGAAGCTCTAACCCCCACACTGTGGTTGTATTTGGAGATGGGGCCCCTAAGGAAGTAATTTTAAGGTGAAGCAAGGTTATAAGGAAGGGGTCCTGATCCAATAGGATTAGTGGCATTATAATCAGAGACCTTTCTCTCTCTCTCTCTCCCCCTTTCTTTCTCTTTCTCTCTCTCTCCCCCCAATCTCTCCCTGTCTCTCTTTCTCCATACATGCACAAGGAAGAGGTCATGGGATCCCAGAGGGAGACGGCAGCTGCCTACAAGCCCAGAGAAGAGGACTCAGGATGAGATCTGTCTTTCCAACACCTTGATCTTGGGCTTCTCGGCCTCTAGAATTGTGAGAAAATAAATTTCTGTTGTTTAAGTCACCCAGTCTGTGGTATTTTGCTGTGGCAGCCAGAGCAGACTAAGACAGAAGAGAAGAAGTGAACTGCAGTGGGAATAAATTTTGAAAGCAGAACTTGGCACTGCATTGAATGTAAAGAGTGAGCTCACAGGGTTGCTATAAAAGGCATAGCTGTGAAATCCTTCTTAACCAGGAGAGGAAGGAGTTAATTCAGAGTAACAGTGAGTACGTCCCCCTCATACTGAGACTCTTCGAAATATGAGGAAGAAGCATGATTTGGCAGCCCAGCATCTGAACCCCCTTCCTAATTCAGAATATCACCTTGTATGTGGGTCCTAGTGGGAGACACAGCCCTGTATCCCCCTATAGACCTTGAAGGAGGAGTGGTTTCCCTCTCATAACTCATTGTCATCCAGGGCTTGGGAACATGACCTAGGCTCAGACAACCAGATGCCCTCTAGGGACTTGCCTCTGGAAGGAGCATGTTCATGGCTTTGGCAGTGGAGTCGAGGTTCATTGGAAAGGATGGTGGGGATCCAATGACAGCATCCCAACCCATGACATGACCTTGGCCAAATTATTTCCCCAGATGGTTTTCCCACCCTTCCCATCTATTTATGAGCAGTAAGATGCTTCCAATAAACTCTTTTTCTGCCTAAGTTAACTAGCGTTTTCAGCCAAGTTCCCTGACTGGCCAAGAGAGGAACTCTATAAAGACTGGACTTCTTGTGTGTACATGGGGGCTGAGAGCCCTTAATATCTGGTTACTAATTTAATTATTTGTACTCACAGGCTGCAGCCAGAGACATCTGGGTTACAGGGAGCCAAAGGCAATAGCTTCAGTCAGTTGCTTCCCCAAACTGTGTCTCTTCATCTAAGTGCACAATCAACAGGTAACTGAGACTTTAAATAACAGAATTTCCATTTTTTTTTCTAATATCTGACCCCATGCCTCATCTTCAAGCCAACTGCCCCATCTCACTGATGACGTTGTAAGGGCCTCCCGATTATCCCTGGCCTCTGGCCTTCTCCACTGCAGTGGGTCATCCTAGAGCACTGCCCTGACCATGCCATGCCCGCTCAAACATCATTAATAAACTGTTCAGAATAAACTCCAAACTATTAGTTTGATATTCAAGGTCCCACACAATTTTGTTTCTCCCTATTTTTCTAACTTACCTTCTAGTACTTTCCAATATATACCTTATCCTTTAAAAAGGTTGGCCTATTTGTTGTGCCCTGGGCATGCACCATGTATTCCCACCCTGGCCTCCTCTGCCCCAATCTAGAATGCCTCTCCTCTCCACCTTCTCTCCAAATCTTTCCCACCCTTCCAGACCCACTTCTGTCCCCACCTCTCTTGGGAAATCCTCCTTGAACTGCCTTACCCACAATGATCTCTCTCTTCTCTAAATTTTTTTTTTTTTTTTTTTTTTTTTGTGATACGCGGGCCTCTCACCGCTGTGGCCTCTCCCGCTGCGGAGCACAGGCTCCGGACGTGCAGGCTCAACGGCCATGGCTCACGGGCCCAGCCGCTCCGCGGCACGCGGGATCCTCCCGGACCAGGGCACAAACCCGTGTCCCCTGCATCGGCAGGCGGACTCCCAACCACTGCGCCACCAGGGAAGCCCTCTTCTCTAAATTTTTAAACTCCTACTGTTCATGCCAGTCATCTGTTGCTCTTCACGCACTGCCTGGCATGATTTGTTTCCTTTTCCTGAGCTTATGCCTTACTGCATCAACCAGATTATAACCCCATTTAGAGCAAACGCCACTTTCTACACAGTGATTGACTGCTATGATTACGCAACCTCACGTCTCCTAGACTAGATCATGGAGGATGATGGAGAACATGATGGAAACATAGATAAGCAAGGATATAATAAACAGGTCTCATTGTCTGCCCAATCCATAGCCCCTTCTAGAGAATCTTCTGCATCCCTCTATACTGCATGACCCTCCTCCAACCCACTGTAAGAAAAGCACGATATGGCCTGATAAGGCACTTCCAGATGAGAATTTGCCTGAAGAGACACAGAGACTGTTGTCAGCTGGTGGTTGTTACTGGAGCTTGGAGAGTGTGATGGAGAGCTGGACTGGCAGCTGTGTTGGATGAAGTAAGCAAGATGACTATGCGAAGGAAGCTGGCTTAGATGAGAGGTCAAAAGAGGAGATTTTCAGAGACAGAGATTGTGCAGCTCCTGGAAATGGAGAGAAGGGCTCAGCTCCTGGTGGTCTCCTGGTTCTTAGGTCCCGTCTTTCACTCAGCAGGGTCTGGCTGTATTTCCTGTCCATAAGATCCCCCTTTAACATTTCAGGAGACTGGAGCTAGGTGGAGCAGGTTTCTGGTTTTTGCTTTCAAAGGAACTTTGGCTAGAAAAGAGGCAACACAGGCTGATAATAATTCTTACCCTCCACTCTTTTTTTTTTTGCAGTACGTGGGCCTCTCACTGTTGTGGCCTCTCCCATTGTGGAGCACAGGCTCCAGACGCGCAGGCTCAGCGGCCATGGCTCACGGGCCCAGCCGCTCCATGGCATGTGGGATCTTCCTGGACCGGGGCACGAACCTGTGTCCCCTGCATCAGCAGGCGGACTCTCAACCTCTGCGCCACCAGGGAAGCCCACCCTCCACTCTTGATATTACTCCCAGGCAGGGGTCCTTGGGTCCTGCCCCTTCCCTTCCCCTAGGACTGTGACAGCAAAGCGTGACTACTAAATTCCTAGCATGGAAAACCAAGAGGCAATTGCTCAAATGCTGTCAAAAGTGACATTCAAGTTTGAGTGACAATGATGGCTTTGGTCCTGTCCCCATCCACTTCTCTATTTTTAGTTCTGCTCCTGCTCTCTGCAATTACAATGCCTAGCGCTGAAGCAGTTGCCAGGAGTTATTTAACAGGTACCTTGCCCTTCTTTGAAGACGGTGCTTTGATCCTGAGCTTACATTCTCCTCTCAGTGACAGAGACTTCAAAATGTGCCGTTTCACGAAACATCAAGCCTCTTCTGGTATTTTCTTTGAATGATGGGCTTGAGCCCATGGATTGATCATAGAAATGGGAGCTTATCATAAAGAAATTTCCCCAAACCCCAGTGTCTTCAGCAAGTCACTCTCCATCTCTAAAATGGGACTAACATGCCCAAGCTTTCTCAAAGATGCCAGGAAATAAATCAATATAACAGATGGAAAGTGCTTTGTAAATTAACCCAAATAGTATTATTATTCTAATTATCAATGCCCATTTATCTTCAGGTAGATCATTCAAAGTGTAAATGTCATGAACAAAGAACTACGCAACACTCAGAGCTGTGTTGGGATGCAGGGGGCTACTTTGGCTCTCCTACTAAAGGATGCTGATGGGCATGCCAGTGGACATGCTGTAGTGGCAACTCATGCGTGCACACGTATTTCTCTAATATTTGAATTTTTTACATTAAACACAAATGACTTGTCCCATGAGAAAACCCTATGAGTGAATTAGGATCAATCAAGGGTAGGAAAATTGGGGAGGGAAGGGATTAGGGAAAGAGTTTATGCAAATAAGAAAAATGTCACCCTTATCTGAAGAATGACAGTTTGTCTGATTCTTACTCCAAAGTGGATCTCCAGCCTTCAGCATCAAGAATATATCACCAAGAGTTACAGATCAGGTCCCCCAGAAACCTACTGGAATGCAGGAATTTTACTGGGGAGTCCTTTGGGGAACCACACCTGTGGGAGAGTGAAGGAAGCTGGACTTGGGCTTCATTCTGTCACAACAAAAGCCTCATTGGACCCCCAGGATACTCTTAAGCTGGGTTGACCCTGTAGACTTGTCCCAAATGAAGCCAAGAGGCAGGACTCTGTCCCCACCCTGTCAGTCACCGGGTGCAGACTGCCCCCAGGAAGTGTTAAGATGGCTCTCTTCATCTGAGGGCAATTTCTGGGAGGTCTTACTCAGCCATGAGCTGGGGAATGAGCTTGAAGCAGGGGCTGAAGCAGGGGCTGCAAGGATCTGGGCATAATGCAGCGTCCATCACAATGGGCCAGAGCCACCCTTGTGCTTCATGTGTCAGTGAAATAAGCAACTGATAAGGAATTCCCTGGGCTTCCCTGGTGGCGCAGTGGTTGAGAGTCCGCCTGCCGATGCAGGGGACACGGGTTCGTGCCCCGGTCCAGGAAGGTCCCACATGCCGCGGAGTGGCTGGGCCCGTGAGCCATGGCCGCTGAGCCTGCGCGTCCGGAGCCTGTGCTCTGCAATGGGAGAGGCCACGGCAGTGAGAGGCCCGTGTACCGCAAAAAAAAATAAAAATAAAAATAAGGAATTCCCTGAAGAAAAGGTGGTCTTCACAACAGTCTTCTTGTCCTTCCAAGGACACTCTGTAGGGGATGGAACATATCTCAGACTAACTGGTATCTGGCCCACAGGGCTAACAGGAGAATCTGTGGCAGAGACGCAGAAAGCTCCAGACACTACCCTGCGCCTACACCCCAGACAACACACACACACACACCGCTGTCTCTTTAACCCACGGACTTGCATCTCTCGTCACTGTTATTTCACTCTGAGTGAGGTCTTGGACTTAGCCCAGCTGAAAGGATTATTTTTCCTTTTCAAGTTTGCTAGTTCCTTTAGTACATACACCTAAGAGCTGACGGTATTATTATTTCAAAAAGACTTATGGCTATTAGCCTCGAATTAAAAGGTTATTATCAGAAACAACTTGGAGAATTAGAAGATCAAAAATAACATCTGAAACCTTTGCAATTCCCCCATTAAATGATAGGACATGCTAAAACTTATCTACACATCATTTTGCAGGAGGAAATCCTTCCAGGCTTTCTTAAACTTTTACACATATCTATTCCTTGCAACATTTTTATAAAGTTCACTGGAATACATTGCAAAGAAAAACACCCTTGATTTTTATCAAAACTATATTTTTCCTTTAATTTCTGAGGAAGGGCATTCTCTCTCACCTAATGAAATTCTAAAGTGGCAGCTCTAATGGCCTCTTTGTCCCGTCTTGCTGATTACCCTAGCACAGAAATTTATCAGTTCAAGAAGATGTATTAACTTCCAGGTTAATTCAAAAATTGTATTCTATGTTTTTCGTTCACCTATAATAGACAATGTGTCTGGTTATTATCTGCTAAGAGGATCACCATTTAAGCTTTTCCTGGATGCTCAATTCTTCTTTGTACATTTGCTAGGATTTTTATCTTCAGCCAGGAAAAAATGTATGTTGTCCTACATTAATGGTTTGGCAGATTATAAACAACCATTGTTCCTTTCTCTTTTTGATGGTCTTCAGATTTTTTTAAGTGACTTTAACAAGTTCTTTGGGTCTCCCCAGTCCTTTCCAACTTATCACAGTCATATTGTTGATGTACCTCATTGATGGACGAATAACCATTTATCTTTTCTGCCTGAGTATGAAACCAGTCCCTGCCTGCACTTGTTGGTATGAGTGAGTTCTCACCAGTGTGTGAAGTTATATAAATTACAGATACCAGTCATACCCAGCATAACTGAGTACTGGACCAGTGAGGCTTCCAGCAGTTCCTGTGTGAGGAAAGACTGCAGCCTGACATCAAAATCCATGTCTTTGTGCAATCTATATATACCTGGACCCAGTTCACCTGGTATAGGAAGAAAGAGAAATCCACTTACTTTGGTATTTTCCCAGCTTTCCTAAACTAAACTTGATTCTGTATTTATCTACCCATTCATTCATTCATTCATTCATCCACTCATTCATTTAACAGGCTCATATACAGCATTCACTAAGGGCAGGGCACTGCTCTAAGTACTTTAGGGTTGAATGCATTTAGTCCTTACAATACTGTATCAATGGTGCAGGTCTGCACACACACACACACACACACAGACAAACACACACACAGACAAACACACACACAAAACGTCCCTTACCCCTGATGTGTGTCTACTTCTTTGTCTATGCCTCGTATGTGATCACGAGTTATACACTTATTTATGTGTTTGTATCATCCCAAGCTGGATTATTGGCTCCTAACAGGCAGGAACTCTCTGCAGACATTTATCCAAATGCTGTGACTTTCAGGGACTTCAATAGTTATATTCCCTGCCCGGCAAACTGTTGAAAAGGGTGTCACTTGCTGATGCTGGAGCTTCCTGACAATAAACTAGCTGGCTCCCCCTTCCTCTTTTCCGGGGTGTCTGTCTAAACAATCACCACTGCCGCATGTACTGTTGCTTCTACACAACACACACCCGCCCCCACTCAGATAACTCAGCATGGCTGGGGATACCTGGAAAGACAGCATTTTTCCTGCCAAATTGCAAGACCGTGGATGAGGGCTAGAGCCATAGAATTTGCTCCTGTGCCTGGGCCTGGATCCATCACAGCCGGCTCTACCACAGCAGTGAAACTCTATGGAGTTCTTAGTGCAACACTCTGGAAATTAGGGGCTTGACAAATGGTTTTGCATGATGCTGAAGCTGAGGATCAGGGAACAAAATATTCCCTGGAACAAAGGGGCACATTGTGAGTGAATTCACCTTTTATTACAGGCTGTCTGGCCATCAGATCCCTCTGTGCCCAGCACGTAGAGAAACGAGACCACAAACACGAACACAGGACTGGACACGTAGAGACTGGGACCATGGCACCAAGCGCTTCAACACCAAAATGTCTCTACCGTGCAAAAAAAAAAGGTCCTTAATTTAATAACCAAGTTGGGGAACTATGAACAGACACAAAGGATTAGGAACTCACAAACCAGCCTGAGCAAAAAACCCCGACAGATTCCAAGCTCAATAGCAAGTGTTTATTCAAAAACACTAATTAGCAGGCAAAATGTGGGTTCATGAAACAGTACTCTTCAGCAAGTGAGGAAGGATGGAGCAGGTAGGGGGAAAAAGAGTAAAAGACAATTTCCCTAGTGAGAATGATGAGAGAATTTCTTGCTCAAGGGCAAGTTTTATAGAAAATCATGATCCAGTGCTAACAGAGGAGAAAACTTTCCAAGGAGTTAATGGAGCAGTTAGAGAAATTCAGGTTCAGTAAATCATGAGGACTGGGAGTATTGATCCAAACATTCTGGTGGATGAAAATATGGAGCTGAGCTGCTGACCAAACTATATAATAGAACAGCTCTTCCAAAGAGGCTGGGGATTTCAGCTGCTGAGTCGATGCTGGAGTCTTGCCCACGCAGCTCTCCCTCCCAAGCTGGTTCTCTTAAGAAATACTTCCCACTCTATCCTGGAAATTAGTCGACTAACCTCCCACTCACATAACTGCCCTTCTCATCTCTGATGATTCCCAAATCCACAGCCTACAGCTCTCATCTGATCTCCAGGGAATCGGGCAACTCACTATCACAGCTAATTAGACACTCATCCTGCCCAGTGGTCTCATCACCGTCACCAATGAGAAAAACAAACAAAGCAAGCGAACAAACAATAAATCCATCCCAATTGTGTCCCCTGTCTGCCAGCCTCAAAAACATGGATTTACCTGCGATCCCTCCCACTTTTTCAGCTCCTCTACCCAAGTTGCCAATAATATCAGCATTTAACCTTGGCCAGTTATTCCAGTTATTTCTCTAATTCTGTTACGTCATCTGGAGAATGCGAATAATAAGAGATTGAGGTGAGGACTGACCAAGGCCATGTGTGTGGAGCATTCAGAATGATACCTGGCATTTCATTATACACATAAACCATCATTTTGACCAGCACTGTCATTGCATGAAAATATTTCTTCACTTCTCTCCCCTATACACTCCATCAGCATCATATCAATGCCTTCATCGCCTGAGCCATTAGAGTTTGAGACATTAATGCCCCAAACCTTTAGAGCCAGGAGACTCCTAAGAGAAATCAAGACCAGTCCTTGCTGCATGCCACAATCTGCTGGGAGCTTTAAAAAAAAATACAGGGGACTTCCCTGGTGATGCAGTGGTTAAGAATCAGCCTGACAATGCACGGGACACAGGTTCAATCCCTGGTCCAGGAAGATCCCACGTGCCATGGAGCAACTAAGCCCATGCACCACAACTACTGAGCCTGTGCTCTAGAGCCCATGAGTCACAACTACTAAGCCTGCGTGCCACAACTACTGAAGCCCACTCGCCTAGAGCCCGTGCTCCACAACAAGAGAAGCCACCACAGTGAGAAGCCCTTGCACCGCAACGAAGAGTAGCCCCCACTCGCTGCAACTAGAGAAAGCCTGCGTGCAGCAACGAAGACCCAACACAGCCAATAAATAAATAAATAAAAATAAAATAATAAAATAAAATAAATTTAAAAAAATAATTAAAAAAATACAGATCCCAAGTCCCGCCCCCAGACTTCCTGAATCTGAAACTTGGAGGAAGGTGTACATAGAAGCAGTTTTGTGTTTTTTTTTTTCCCAACAGCTTCTCTGTGTCTTCTGCTGCAAAGTCACGGATAGGAAACACTATCTAAGACAATCCTATTGAATGCTCTCATTCTACAGATGAGGAAACTGAAGCAGAGAGAGCTTTAGAGACTGGATCAAGGACACGGAGCTGGGAAGCAGCAGAGCCAGGAGGAGCCCAGATCCCGTGATTCCCAATCCAAGTCCTTTCAGGCCAACCACCGTGGCTGCTCTTAGCCTTGTGGATGCCATAGCTCTCTCCCTACTCTTCTCTACCTCCAGTGTCTCCCCTTCTAAATACTTGGTCTACATCAGCCTCTGTTCAAGAACCTATAGTTGTTCCCCAGGGCAGGGCTACTACCCCTGGGGAGTGTGAGCTGTAGGCAAATATATTTTGCAGGGTCATGTATATATAAATGTTTTGTTAGAAAATTAACCCACGTAAGGCACAGTGATTTACTGGTGAAGATTTAGAGCAATGGGTACTTATTTATTGCCCAACGTGAAAATTCTCATCTTCTTCATCTCTTGTGAATGACAGTTAACCCAAATCAGCAAGTCAGCACCATTCTACCTGTCCAATGTCACGCAGTCTTGCACAAGAAATAACTTGCTAGTCAGTGTTAGTGGGAACCTATGCTGACCAAGCTGATCTCCTGAGTTAGGCCTGACCTTTGCTCTAGGATCCCATAGGTATGAATGTTAGAGCTCCTCTGGATATCTGGTCACCCTTACAGGCTGGATAATGAGTAGGATAGTGCTCTGAAGGG
Source organism: Mesoplodon bidens (assembly GCF_964165515.1). Taxonomy (NCBI): domain Eukaryota; kingdom Metazoa; phylum Chordata; class Mammalia; order Artiodactyla; family Ziphiidae; genus Mesoplodon; species Mesoplodon bidens. The sequence continues at coordinate 27,546,116 of NC_138168.1, read as the reverse complement.
GAGAAATAGGTTCTGGCTTGGACACCCTGTCCAAATAGCCCTGCAGGCTGGGGACTTCCTTCATGGAAAGCCATCCAAATCGTGGGGATCTCTGAGGTGTGGGGACCCAAGATGGGGGTCTTGCCCATGGGTAAAAGCAGTACTACTGTGTCATCAGCTGGTTAACAGATGGAGATCTATGGATGAGTACTTCAGAGACACTTTTCATAGCTTCATATAGGTGTCTGGCCAATTGAATTATATGTTAAATAAGTAGGGACTTGGAGGCATTAAAAATTAATAGAAAATTGTATGAATAATGAATCTGTGGTGCTGTATAAAATGATCATACATTACCTCCAGGTTACACAATGCATCCTTGAAATGGTATGAGCTATGTGACCTTATAGTATTCTCACTGGTGGCCTGAGGTGAAGAGGAACAAAGGAGAAAGTAAATAAAATCTGGTCCGGGTGAAGGACAACATTCAGCTGCACAAGTTACTTATTCCTTGAAGCAATGCGCCTAAGGGTCTCTCCACACCCCCTCCCTGTGGGAGACATGCCCCACAGCCTTGAGCCTCTGAGCCCAAATTGCAGATGATGAGGCTGATCGGTGCCTCCTAGGATAGAAAGACCCCTTAGGATACAAGTAGAGCAGGTTAGGTCAGCCATCTTGGAGCCATGTCAGCCAGGGATGTGGTATGAGGAACTGCATGGATCTGGTCTGGCCCACAGAGGATCAGGCAGGGGGAGAACCAAATTGAAGGCCATGTTCACCAAACTCCCACCTCCACCCCTTGCTCCTCCCCTCCCCAAGCCTGCTTTGGGGTTTCCCAAGAAAAGTACCATGTCTGTCTCCAGCCTCCCGAGGTCATTTTCCAAAGGTTTGGTAGTCTCCCATGCTTCCTTCTCATCCTGCCAGTATCCAATTACTTGGTCATCACACACACAGCACTGGAACATTTTGGCTTACAGAGTTTTAGATAATATGTTGGCTCAACAAGAAACAAAAAATAACAAAACAAAACAAAACAAAAAAAGGAGCACTTCCGGGCAAATTAGAGACAGGAAGAGCCTGGTAACACAGGTGATGGGGTGAACATTTACAAAGTCTGCCTCCCAACACTGTTTCTTTGATGCAATTCTTTTTTGCCCTGAAGGAATTTCATGGTAATGAAATCTGTACTCAAAAATCAAGCCTTCCTAACTAGAGATACCTTGGGACTGTTTGCTCTGTGCTGTGTAGCTGTGTGTGGCATGACCCTGTTTCTGAGTATGTGTTAGGGGTATGGGGGATGTTGCTATCAATGTATGATCTAAGTCTGCTTTGAAAACTGATCCCAAGGGGTAAATTAAGATAGGGATCTAATTTGATGAGACATTAAAATCTTCTGACCTGTCTTATCTAACAGAATTCTGTTGCTTGTTTTCATTATAAAGATCTGGGGTAATAATTTTATTAAGTGCTTTCATTCCCCCCCCCCCAGATTTCTAGCGGAAAGTCAAAGATCCTGATTTACAAACAGAGGTTTCTTAAGTACTATTTTTAGAACAATGCTGTACCAGATTTATAAGGGTCTTGGGGGGAGAAACTACAGTCACTTTCGAGCAAAGTAGCATTTCACTGCATAATAATGAAGTACTAATTGCTCTTTGTCATCACTTTTTATGCAAATTGCCCTGGAGCATTTGCCCAATATGCATTTTACATTTCAACAAAGAAAGTGGAGTCTTGACAAACAAGAATCAAATACCCAAGCAAAAATAAAAATATCAGCTATAAAATAAAACTGCTTAAGGTGCATTCTCTATGGATATAAATTTTTCTATTATATCATCCCCATTATTAGATTTATTTGACCAATAAGATTCCTTTGAATCTAAAATAATGGTTTATGAGTCAGGCAAAAAACAAGTTTGTGTGCAAAACCTGCATATTTTGCTCATCGTACAATTTGCAATGGAAGTTTGATGTGAAAATGATGTTCCCAGCAGAATTTAAATAGACCAAGTCAAATCAAAATCTAGGTTGTCAAAGGAATCAAATTGTATCAAAGAATTTATTACAGGCACAAATCTCACTATTTTAGAGGTTTCAGTTATTCTAATGGTTCCCATTTTCATAGAGACAGTCATCAGGGTTATCAAAAAAGAAACATGATTTTGCATGTCACAAATAGGTAGAGAGTTGAAAACATATCTCAAGGATATGTGTATTCAAATTCCAGTCTGGAGATGGTTACTAGTCACTATCATGGTGACACCAGGCAATAGAGGGAAAAAAAAGAGAAATGTGATGTATACGTTTTCTGGGACCTTCAGAGATATCTAAAATTCAAACCTGGGCTTCTAGGTCATTATGAAGATATATTTATCAAGGTAAGAGGATAGAACATATTTTATTTAACAGTCTGTTAGTTTGATCTATACCATTTAAATATTTAAACATATGGCACGTGGGCCTCCATTTGTACTGTTGCCCCAAGCCCCACAAATGTTAGAGGCAGCTCTACTTCTGAGAACCACTCCTCCACTTCCAATTCCCCAGCTTCCATCAAATCTGTACATGCTCATTCTAAAAATAGAATACAATTGACTTTAAAGTCAGCTGACTTCGAGGGCCATCACCTATGCTATTGAGTAAATCCACACTTTGCAAATCGAAAAATACATTACATGACCAGGTCCTGTTTACAAAGCAAAAGAGGATTTCTTCCCAGATGTACAGAAATGAACAGTTGCCTTATTAAATGACCATTGTAGAGTCTAATTTCCAAAGTAGGATAATTCCCAGAATAATAATTAATAACAGGAAGCCTGCTTAATTCCACACTTCTAAGCCATTTACAGCCCTAAAGTCATTAGTCCACAGTCACTTCTTCTGAGCTGGATCCACAAGTTATCCACTCACTTTTACAAGCGCCCAGCCCCAGGCTCAGAAAAGTATTGCCTAAAGTCACTGAATGGGGCTTCCTGGTGGTGCAGTGGTAGAGAATCCGCCTGCCGATGCAAGGGACACATGTTCGTGCCCCAGTCCGGGAAGATCCCACATGCCGCGGAGCGGCTGGGCCCGTGAGCCATGGCCGCTGAGCCTGCGCGTCCGGAGCCTGTGCTCCGCAACGGGAGAGGCCACAACAGTGAGAGGCCTGCGTACCGCAAAATAAATAAATAAACAAATAAATAAATAAATAAAGTCACCGAATGAGTCAGGGGACAAGTGAAGCGCGGAACCACTCATGGGCCCAGACACCCTCCATTAGGCAACCTGATTACGAGATGAAACGCTGGTAAACGTGAGCTTCTGTACCCAGGAAATGCACTGTGAAGGGTATAATGAATTTCTTATACTGTGTAGTTTATGTATAAATCATATTAAAGCATGCTGAATAGGACATTATCATACTTCTATTTTGCATTACAAAAGTAACTAATGTAAGCTGCAAAGTGTACTTTTAATCCATTATTCATTGCTAAAAGTAGTCAGACCAGTATTCAAATACCATAAAAGACTACCAGGATAAGCAAATCTGCTTTTCAACGGATGAAGATGAAACAGCAAGCTTTTAAAATCAATTTTAAATTAGTCAAGCTGTATTTATCAAAATTTATATCAAATCTATGCATTCCTAGTTCAGTTGGAGGAATTATGACAAACCATAACTTCTTCCCCCCAAAAGATTATAGTTCTCCAGTCTAGCATCAATATAATTACTTTCATTATGTGTGATTCTCTGATATTGTCTGTTTTACCTCATTTTTAATGCTCACATTGGGTCAAAACATATTTTTAGTTTCCTTGCTCATTTGGGTTCAGTTCTGTACATTCTCGTTTTCCACAGGGAATGCCTCAAGTACTTAGCACTTCTACAAATGTTTCCCCAGCACACAAGCAAGGAGTTGGGGTGTCTCTATCAAGCCCTGAGCACCCCATCTAAAGTACCCCTCAAAGGTCTTTCTAGTCAGAGTTCAAAATCCAGCAGTCATAAAAGAAAAGACTGAGGGTTTCCCTGGTGGCGCAGTGGTTGAGAATCTGCCTGCTGATGCAGGGGACACGGGTTCGAGCCCTGGTCTGGGAAGATCCCACATGCCGCGGAGCAACTGGGCCCGTGAGCCACAACTACTGAGCCTGCGCGTCTGGAGCCTGTGCTCCGCAACAAGAGGCCGCGACAGTGAGAGGCCCACGCACCGCGATGAAGAGTGGCCCCCGCTCGCTGCAACTGGAGAAAGCCCTCGCACAGAAACAAAGACCCAACGCAGCCAAAAATAAATAAATAGATAAATAAATTTATTTTTTTAAAAAAGAGAAGTTTGATACAAATTGATACAAAAGCAACATAAGCACAAAACACAAGTGACAGACTAAGAAAATGTTTGCAACCTAAGTCACAAAAGGCCAAGCCCCTTAATGTTTAGTGAGTCTTAGAAATTGAGAAAAGTCCAACAGTCCAACTGAACAAAGAACATGAGCAAAAAATTTACAGAGGGAGAAATATAAATGGTCCTTAAATATGGGAAAAGATGTGCAACTTCACTCATAAAGTGCAATTCAAATTAAAGCTCCATGATGATATCATTTCAAAATGGCAAAAATTTCCCAAAGTTTGATAATATAATTGTTGACAGGGCTGTAGTGAAAAAAACACATATGCTGGTGGAACTACAAATTAGAGTAAACCTAGGGGATGACAATAGGGCAATCCCTAACTAAGTTACTTGCTTTGACCCAGTAATCCCTCTTCTGGAATTTATCCTACATATAGATTCACCTGCACACTTATGAAATGCTATATATTCAAGTTTATTCATGACAGTATTATCTGTAGTAGTAAAACTTGGTCCATTAATAGATGTGATGGTTAATTTTATATGTCAACTTGCCTGGGCCACAGGGTGCAGATATTTGGCCAAATGTTTTCTGCGTATACCTGTGATGGAGTTTCTGTTTTTTGTGTTTTGTGTTTTTTTATGTGCTCATTTATTTTTTTAAAATTTTTATTACAGTATAGTTGATTTCCAATGTTGTGTTAGTTTCTACTGTACAGCAAAGTGAATCAGTTATACATATACATATATCCACTCTTTTTTAGATTCTATTCCCATATAGGTCATTAAAGAGTATTGAATAGAGTTTCCTGTGCTATACAGTAAGCCCTTATTAATTATCTATTTTATATATAGTGGTGTGTATATGTCAATCCCAATCTCCCAATTTATCCCTCCCCGCCCTGCCCCCGCTTTCCCCCCTAGTAACCTTAAATTTGTTTTCTATATCTGTGACTCTATTTCTGTTTTGTAAATAAGTCCATAAAAAAGAACAAAGTAATGCTGTTTACAGCAAAATGGATGGACCTAGAGACTGTCATACTGAGTGAAGTAAGTCAGACAGAGAAAGACAAATATCATATGACATCACTTTTATGTGGAATCAAAAAATGGCACCTGTGAGCGTGTTTTTGGATGAGACTAACATTTAAATCTGAATAAAGCAGATTGCCCTCCCTAATATGGGTAGGTCGGTTGAAGGGAACAGAACAAAAAGGCTGACTCTCCCTTCCCCTCCCCCTCCATATAGTAAGAGAGAATCAGCTTTTTCTTGTTTTCAAACTGAAATATCTGCTCTTCCTGGGTCTCGAGCCTGCTGGCCTTCAGGTTGGAACTACACTGTCAACTTTCCTGGGCCTCCAGCTTGCCAACTCATTCTGCAGATCCTGGGACATCCTTTTGGATTGGTTTCTCTGGGAAATGTGACTAATACACTAGGGAATTGATTACATAAACTATCATGCACATATTAGGAATACTACTCAGCTATAGAAAAAGAAAATGGGGATGATCTTGGTGAGATCCAGGGCATATTAACTAAATAACAATTATATGCAGAACAAGATGTATTATATACCAACCTTTACATGAAAGGGGAGATACGGATACCTATTTGTAATTGCTTATATTCACATTAAGAAACATTGAAAAGAAACACAAAATTAGTAAATAAAATTATTCTTTTTGGGGTTAAAGTGAACCAGGACACATACTTGTAAAGGAATACACTGGACACCAAACTCCACGGATGCTCACATGCCTTGTATAAAATAGCATAGTACTTGCATCCTACACACATCCTCCCATATACTTTAAATCATCTCTAGACTAGTTATAATATCTAATACAATGTAAATGCTATGTAAATAGTTGCTGGCACATGGCAGATTCAAGTTTTGCTTTTTCAGAGCTTTCTGGAATTTTGTTTTTTGAATATTTTTGATCTTTAAATCCAGTTGCAGAACCTGAGAATATGGAGGGCGACTGTATGGACTAGTATTGCTCAAAGTGGGGTTCAGGGAATAGTGCCCATCCAGGAACTGTTTGTCACTGAGTTTACAAGCTACAATTGTCAATTCCACATCATTGTGACCCTCAGTTTCTGAGCGGAATTAGGTAGAATTTTTTCCCCACTCACTCAAAGTCATTACCTTTAACTTACCTTTAAGAGACAATGCCCAGATGGAAATGCTACGCTGATACCTAAATGCTGTAGAGCAGCTTGGTATAAAAAACTCTCTTCCCTTTGTTCCCTTCTCTAATAAGAGGTCCTCATCACCAGCTTAGACAGTATCTAATGGAAGTTGTTTCCTAACTCCTTGTCTTGTCTAGGAGTGGCTGACCAGCAGCTAGTTCCATTTCCCTTACTCTCCTATTATGATCACCATGCATCACCATCAACACAAAGGAAGCTGAAAAAGAAATCAAATAGAACCTAGAACATTTTCATCCACTTGGGAGATTACAATGATATGGCCATGATTTCCAATCACAGATTGGTAATTTTCATGGTTTTCCAGGAGATGAAATACTGCCCATCCCAAACTTAAGTTTTTATCCTTTGAATCTAGAGAGTCTATATTTCTCATTGTAAAACAATGGTTCCCATGGGAACAAAGTATCAGTTTCTCTTAGCAACCACTGCAGCTTCTATAGCATCGATAAACTTGGTATCAACATGAAACTACTTTTACTAAGTGCTTATTATTACTGTAAAACCAAGATTACCATAGTATAACTGAAAAAAAAATCTAAGCAGGATACAAAATTACATATAAATTGTGGTAAGTATGTACAAAATAACATAAGTATAAAACACAAAAAGGTCTCGGAGAAATAAACTAAAATATTAACTCTTTCTTTCTTTGTGTCCATGTTTTCTAAATTTTTGTTTTGTGCACAAAATAACTATCACGCCAAAGAAAGAGATAACTGTAAACACAATACAATTGAATTTTAACTTAGAGATGGAGGAGGTAAGTATCATATAAGTTCTACACGGTGTGTCACAGCATTTTCTTCTCTCTCTGGCTTCATGACTATATCACTGGATGTCAGTGCCAATCACTTAACCACTGGCCTGCAGATTCTTTCCATGAAAATTGATGTCTAAGTTTCTTTTGAACTCTAAAAGTCAAAGACTTCATAATTTTACTTTTCCACAATAATTTAATGTAGAGGGTTGCCCCAATTTTGGAGCAGGTTTTGGAGGGTATGAAAATCACCAGGAAAATAAGGAATAAAAAGTGCTGATAAGGATGTAGAGAGAAGGGAACCCTTGTACACTAATGGTGGAAATGTAAATTGGTACAGCCACTATGGAAAACAGTATGGAGGTTCCTCAAAAAATTAAAAATAAAACTACCATACAATCCAGCAATTCCACTTCTGGGTATACATCTGAAAGAAACAAAATCACTATCTGGAAGAGATACCTGTTCATTGTAACATTACTTACAATAGCCAAGACATGGAAACCACCTAGGACCAACCAATGTTAACATGGACAGACTTGAAGGCCTCATGTTAAGAGAAACCAGTCAGATAGGGAAAGACAAATGCTGTATGATCTCACATGTGGAATCTAGGAAGACTGAACTCATAGATACAGAAAACAGATTGGTGGTTACAAGAAGTGGGGAGTGATGGGTGGGCAAAATGGGTAAATGTGGTCCAAAGGTAGACTGACAGTTATAAAATAAATAAGTTCTGGGGATGTAATATACAACATGGTGACTACAGTTAACAATACTATTTTGTATATTTGAAAGTTGCTAAGAGAGTAGATCTTAAAAGTTCTCATCCAAAGAAAAAAATGTATAACTATGTGAGGTAAGAGATTTTAACCAAACTTATTGAGGCAAGCATTTTGCAATATATACTTATATAAATCATTATGTTGTACACCTTAAACTAATACCATGTTATATGTCAATTACATCTCAATGAAACTGGGAAATATAAAATAAAATAAAGTAAAATAAATAAAAAATAAAATCACCAGGGGAGCTTCTTATAAACTGGTGCCTGGGCTGCAACCCCATAGATTCCCCATGAGCAGGTTAGACTAGGGCCCAAGCATCTGCATTTTTATCATGGCTTCCAGGAGATTCTAATGTAGACCACATTTGGACGCTAATCCACGTTCTATGCACAAGTCTTGAGACATAAACATTATCTAAGAAAAGAAACCATTTGGCACAAGAGAATGAGTCTTCCTTGAGATCATTCAAAACTAAGTGGTATGGGCTTCCCTGGTGGCGCAGTGGTTGAGAGTCCGCCTGCCGATGCAGGGGACACGGGTTCGTGCCCCGATCCCGGAGGATCCCACATGCCGCGGAGCGGCTGGGCCCGCGAGCCATGGCCGCGGAGCCTGTGTGTCCGGAGCCTGTGCTCCGCAACGGGAGAGGCCACAGCAGTGAGAGGCCCGCGTACCGCAAAAAAAAAAAAAAAAAAAAAAACTAAGTGGTACAATTGGAACTTGGGCAGTTTTTGTCCTAAACTATTTCACTCAGACTCATCTGTTCTCCCCTGTCACCTTGTTATATTAATCCTTGATCTCGGCTCCATCAGTATTTTTTTCACCTTTTGAAGCATCACTCTGCACCACCTGCAACATCCTCTGTGACTCATCACTGAAACATAACAGACTCCCTTCACACGTGGGGCCTGGCACTTGGAAAGGCGCGTGCTCTTCCCTCCGCGAGGAGGCCTGCCTCAAGTTCTCGAATAGAAACGATGCTTGCTTTGTCAAATGCGACAGCAGCGGACCTGCCACTGGTGACCACTGGTGGAAAGCTAACGATAAGTGTTGGAGACAACGTAAGACAGACTGTGTGTTATATATAATCCTCCATATGCAGATGCTGACAAACTAAACCACAGAACCAGCAGGCTTTTACTGGGAACGTTTCTTGTCCCGGGAATGTGACACTAGGACCCACCTGTGAGCAGAAAGGAAAAGTCCTCCCTAAAGGGGTTGCTTCTTAAAGATAAGCAAATTTTTAGAATTCACAACAGAAATGTCTGTTCTAGATGTTTATTGTAGAAAGACAGTTCTTAATTTAATAACCAGGAGAAAACACTCTAAGGACTACACGGTGTTGAGTTCTGATGTGAGGCTGGGAAAGGTGTTCATGTCTTGTTGTTGATTATTGTTCTACATTAAGTTCTATTTACTTAAAAAAATTTTTTTTTGCCCACTCCTAAGTTTTTTTACCAAATTACATAACCATCAGTCATAGATGAATGTCCCCGTGGCTGCACATCACTGCCCACCTCTGATGATGTTGAAGTTTTAAAGTACGTGCCAATCATTGGATGGGAAAAAAAGTGTTTCATTGTTGCTTCTCTCTGTCTTTACATGATTACTAATAAAGTTGATCAGCTTTCTCAAGTCACAGGCCATCTGTTGCCTCTTTTGTGAAGTGCCATTTAATTGCTTTGCTTATATTTCTACTGGATGTTTCCTGTCTTTATTTGCATGTAGACATGCTTAGTATACTCTGATGTTGGTGCTTGGCCATAGGTTCTCTTTAAACACATCATGGGTTTAACAAAACACAAGGTATGAAAATTGGTGCATAAAACACAGTGGGACATAATGAAACACATTTTAAATGCATCCTTACCTTTACAAAAAGATTATTTACATCCGCTTTGAAATAAGAATATTCCCTTCAGCATTTAAAATATCATTAGTTTGTCTGGTAATATTTTATTTCTCTATCTGGGTGCTGGTTATATGTATGGGTGGTTCACTTTTTGAAAATTTGTGGACCTGTAAACGCATGGTTCGTGCCCTTTACAATAAGTATATTTTAGTAACAAGTTTACCTAAAAATTCATTAGATTTATATTCTAATGTGCATATAACTTTTCATGGATGTAAGTCTGCTATACCTTTTGAAGATGGCATGTTAGAAATCTCAGCGAGGGAGGGAAAAGGGAACTAGATAGAATGAGTTCTATGAGTTCCAGTGAGGCCACAGGAGGTGAGAAGGGAGACCCAAGTTAAGGTAAAGTGTAACCCAATGTCAACAGGATGGCATGGCCATCTAATATGGCCTTTTTTAGGGTAAAGTCAAACGTCAGAGCTGACCATTTTTATTAGTCTCTCTCATTAAAGAAAACTAATAAATCAAGATACAAATTGGGGCCACGAAGGTAAAAATAAGTCTCGCCAAATGACTGGAACTCCATTCCCAAGAGATGTAGTGTGAAATCACAGAAGATGGGATTTGAATACTGAACTGGCCACTCCCTGCCTGTCTGAGCCCTCGTTTACTCATCTGTTAAAGGGAGATAATAGAAGCAACTTTGTGGGGTTGTTGTGAAGATTAAGAAAAGAACACATATGAAGTACTGGTCCAGGGTCTGCCTCAAATAAGAGTAATTATTATTGCTCCTGTCCCAAGATGTGAAAATTTTGAGGAAAAAATTGTGTTTCTGTTTGGAATTACTTAAATTTTTTTAAAGGCAAAATTGAATTTTCTTTTTCCATGGAGAACTAAAAATACTTTCAGGACCAATATATGATTTCTATGTGATGAAAGAGTGTGATCTGGTGTTTTTCTCTTCCAGTTCTTGAGAAAGGTGTGGAACATGCAGGCTTCTAAGTAGGTACTGACTATTGGTGCTTAAGCTCTTAGCAGTTAATATAAACCCTGGATTTACATGGCTTTCAATTTCCTTTACAACAGTTGCCTGAGTCGGGTTTATCACCCTTGTCCCAGTGCACTCGGGAGAACAGACAAGGTGAACAAAACGATCAAGCTGGTGAGACTGTCTTAATGTGAAAATGTTGGAGCAAAGCACAAGCTTTAATTTTTCCGCCCAAATCAAAATCTGATGAAGTTGTGTTTAGACACGGCTTGGTTCTAGACCTCAAATTTACTTGTGTATACTCATCTAAATACCTAAGGATTCAGGTGGGGTGTGTTTTTTTTCCTTTAAATTACTTTTATAGTAATCATATGCTGTTTGGTTAGCATCAGATAGATCTCTATCTACAAAAAGCTTTCTTAATATAAGCAGGAATCTGTGAACATAAAAACCCTTGAAAATCATACTGGAGCCCAGATTAAACCCACAAATGCAAGAAGGTCCGGGGTCGAGGGACAGCCTCTCCTCCTTTGCCCTGCTGTTGTGATTGTTGAGACTCGGTGAACTGGAACAAAATTGACAAGGGGCAAGCTTGTCATTTCAAGTCTCCCAGATTAAATTGACATCTTGTTTTTAATTTCATTTCCTTTTTTATTTAAAAAAAGAACTTGTTATTCACATCTTGAAATTACGCTAAAGTGTAACTTAACTGTCCTCGCACTACCTCTCTGCCTGGTTGCTCACTGGACAAAACACAAATGTGTTATCAAAAATAGCCTCTCAGCCATAAAACAAGAATGAAATAATGCCATTTGCAGCAACATGGGTGGACCTAGAGATGATCATACTAAGTGAAGTAAGTCAGACAGAGAAAGACAAGTATCATATAATATCACTTATACGTGGAATCTAAAAAACAAAAAATGATGCAGATGAGCTTGTTACAAAACAGAAGTAGACTCACAGACACAGAAAGCAAACTTATGGTTACCAAAAGGGAAAAGAGGGGGGTAAGGAACAAATTAGCAGTTTGGGATTAACATATACATACTGCTATACATAAAATAGATAAACAAGAAGGTCCTACTGTATAGCACAGGGAACTATATTCAGTATCTTGTAATAACCTATAATGGAAAAGAATCTGAATATATATAACTGAATCACTTTGCTGTACACCTGAAACTAACACAACATTGTAAATCAACTATACTTTAATTTTTTAAAAAAGTAAAAAAAAAAAAAAAAAAGCCTCAGTGCAGGCAGCCCAACACAAACATAAGCATGGGCGGAGGAGTGGCCTAAGGAATGAAATAACCATTGTCTGGGAATCCCCTACCCAGTGCTATACAAAATATCACCAAGATCTTTATACTCAAGTCCACTGCAGGTACTGGAAAACAAAGGCAGGAATTTAGTCTATATTTTAAGAGGAAATTATTGGGGAAATGGAATTAGTCTTTGATATGAGCAAAGATTCCATGCTAACAGTTCTCTGGTTGCTAAACCTTGACTCTATCATTTAGTCTTTGTCATTCACGGCAAGACTTTGTGACTCAATCTTACTATCTATGACACAGGAATAACACAAGCATGCTTTATCTTCTGCAGTTGTTGTACCCTTGAAAACTGTGTGAACTGAATTGTGGAAAATAAAATTACAATCTCTGATTATATTAGGAGGAAAAAAATCAATATTTTAGGAAACCTCAAGATGAATCCTTTTGTCAAGTGAAGAATCCTTTTATACCTTATCTTAAAAAATAATTTCCATGTTTAGTATTATATTCTTTAAAACTGGAATGTATTTTAAAAGGGAAAGTATGATGATTTTTATGGGCTTTATGCTATCGGTCAGACCCGGGTTGCCTACCCCTTGGCCTCTAAGGACGTTTCTAAAAATATACCTTGTTTCCTGTTCATCTTCAAGCTGCAGCGCTGGAGTGAGAATGGGGGTGGCCACGGAGGGATCTGTTGTGGAAGATGATACTTTAGGGAATAAAAAGTAACTCTGTGTTCCTGGGAGGATTAAAGGAATGGGAAGTAGAAGCGGAAGCTGGAGAGAAGGGATGAAAATAAGAGGTAGGGCTAGGGCTGGTGAAGGAGTTTAGAGCAGAACTGGTAGACAGCTTGACATGCTTGGGAAGCCTAAAGATGAGAGTGATTAAAAGGTGGTGAAGGAAGGGGACGAGGACAGAAAGTTGGAGAGAGAGGCAAGGACCCAGCTTTGCAAAGTCTTGTGTACCGTGATATGATGCTTGGATTCTATTCTAACCTCAGCGGGAAGCCATTAAGGGCTCAAAGCCCTAAGGGTGACATGCCACAGTTGACTGGAGGCAGGCAAGACTGGAAGCAAAGAGACCATTTAGAAGCGACTGAAGCTGCAGTGGTCCAGGCAGGAGAGTCTTCACTGAGGGAAGGGAGTGGCAATGGATGGAAGTGGACAGACGCAGGATAAAATCTGAAGACAGAATTGTCAGGCGTGACTGAAAGACTGAATATAGGACATGAGGGGATGGAGGAATCAAGGATGACTCCTGGGTTTCTGGAATGAGGGACTGAGGGCCATTTGCTCTCCCTGTATTTCTCTGTCGTTTTTGGACATAATCTCGTGATTCCCATTATTTCAGCTCTAACTGTATTCAGGATTCTCCCTCTCCTGCCCCAACCCCTCTCCTGAATTCCAGATCCATATTGCCAACTGCCTGCTGTACATCGAATGCCAATCCTCTTCCTCTTCTTCCTCAATTCCGAAACTTGAGAACTTAGGTTGTTTTAAAATTTTACTTCCTTCTCTGTCGCTCCCCAACATCAAGTCAGTTTCCAAGAACTGAGAGACTTTGCCTCCAGAAGAGCCATCGGTTCTACCCCTGCTCTTTTCCTCCCACCCCTTCTCCAACCAGGCCTCCTCCGCTCCTGGCCAGACTCCCGTGCAAGCCTTCTTCCTGCTTCCTCACTGCCTCTCCTGCTCTCTCAATCCATCCTGCACTCTGCTTCCAGACTGAGCTCCCCAAAGTGAGAAATTCAGTCATTTTGCGCCCAGGCTCAAAAGTCATAAATGAAAAAAAAAAGAAAAAAAAAAAAAGAAAAAAATGAAAAAAAAGAAGAAAAAAAAAGAAAAAAAGAAAAAGAAAAAAAGTCATAAATGGATCGCTATTGATGGAGGAATTAGGTGCAAACACCTTTGTCTGGCATTCAAGACCCTCTGCCACATAAACACCAGCACATTTTAGGGGTATTGTCCGCAGAGGTGGCACGACAGTGTGAAAACATTGGGAGAGGACAGACAGAGGGGTGGGTATTGGGGGGTGGATGAGAGAAACTGAATACGAGGCTGTGCCTGGACTGGCCATACAAACTGAGTTGCTCCTCTTCGAGAAGGCCTTTCACAAAAACTTAGTTCATGTCAGAATTAGACCGATCCCGGCTCAAACTAAGTTGCCTCAAGGAAACTGCGGTTGACAGGGGGCTGCTTTTTGTCTACCTGGCACCTCTTTCTCTTTCAAGATGGGACCATGCCAGTCATGGTTTTTATTTCCCTGTCTAAACTGATGGGCCCATGGTATGGGAACGTGACCCAGTAGGGCCGATCAAAAGCTTGATATACGGATCCCGGAAGAGAAGGTGTTGTCACCCCTCCCCAGAGATGTTGAGCAGGGAGGTTCACGTGAGATCTTGGAGCTGCTGGGGACCACCTTTTCCGTGGTTTCACAGAGCAAGCACTTGCTGGAGTGCGAGACCAACAAAGAGGAGAAATGCAGCTGACGGAGAACCAGAGACCATGTGACTGTGTCCTGGACTTCCCAGTTACACAAACCACACAGATGTTATAAGAATGGTGACAGAAGAGGGGAATGTAAAACATTCCAACCCACGGTCCTTATCATAGTGAGTCAAGGTTTCATTTCACTTAAACCTGTCCTTTGCCCTTGGGATGCTCCTTGTCCAATGCCATCCATCTCAGCCCTGTGTCTCTACCCAAGCCAGGGAGGGCCCGCCGTGGTTTCCTTTTACCTCCCACCTTGCGGGGGACATCTGTGCAGGCAACACTCCTGGTTCCTCTCCGCCCAGCCCAAGCATCCCTGCTGCGCTGGAGCTTTGGGAAGCGCACGTGGTGAGTTTGCTGGCTCTATTCTCTGTCATCAAACTGCCGCCCACCCACTGTTCCTCAGTGGAGTATCCCAACCCTAAATAGAATTAATTGTCTCTACAATATACTGAGCCTTATTCAAGGTAAAGGATGGTACTATTCCACCAGAGCTGGCTACAAAATGTAACCTCAGTTATTTGAGACTAAAAGCAGGAGCGTTGTGTGATGTGTCCACACATACAAACATCACTCCACAAAACTTCTGAGTTAGTAAAGTTTGGATTATCTGAGATGCTCACAATGGAATAACAGTATGTGTCTATTTCAGGTGAAGACCAACAATTGCTTTGAGTTACTCATGGTTTTAAATAAACTAATAATAGACTGGAGCAATTTTATCGCATTCCATTATACATGTGGGCCAGGTTGTCTCTGTATCTTCCTCTTTAGGTGAACAAAGCATGAAGCATGCTGTTCCATCACGACTGAGTCTTTCATAAGCCACAACAGTTACTGTTGTGGAATACTAAACGTGACCCCAGTGGCCTGGTGGCATTAGTGCATCTTCCAAAAGTGCTCAGTTTTCTCCTGGGAAGTAATTTCATCAGTGATAGGCTACAACTGAGGAATTTCTGATAAGCAATGAGCACATATCGAATCCAGGCATATCACTTAAGGTTTTATGCTGTTAGCAGAGCTATAGCAGGGGCTGCCTGTTAAAAAGCATCTGTGAAAAGCAGATTATGGAAACAGGAGGCTCTATTCAAGTGGAGGCAGCTCAGCCTTTAAATAAATGTGTTTTTAATCATAAACTGTCACTGTTCTACAGACCTGTTTTTCCTATTAGCGTGTTGGAGATAATGTTAATGAGATTTAGTGTTTTAAGGGCAGTTAAAGTCTTATTATGAAAGGCAGCATAAAAGGACACAGCAGGATTCTTCTGAAGCTGTGAGTCATTATTTATCTGTGTGAAATCTGATGGCACTTAAATCTATATACGAATCATCTAAGCAACAAAAACTCAGGCTTAGGTGACGACACACACGATGTGTCCCCAAACACTTCTCCTCTTTGTTACTTTTCATACTCCTGAGAGAAAACACAAAAAAACCAAGGTTGGAAGTTTGAATATCAGGGGGAGGGGGTCACAAGTCAGTATTTCAGAAGACAGCTCACTTTTGTCATATGAATGTAACTGAGGTATTGATTACTGCGTTTATCCACCAGTAGCCCCTCTAAAAAGAGAATGACCTACACACAGGGGCAGCTGAAGGGGAAGGATTGGATGACCTTGTTCCTTGTGACACCCTTCCCCTCTCCCCAGCCCCCTCTCCAATTTGGTAATGACTGATTGTATCAGAGGTGGGCTCCTAACCCACCCAAGGCAGCCAGTCTGGCCACCTGATGTCTGGCCATCAACCAGACCGATCAGATTTCTTCTCTCACAATGTTGAAATAAGGAAGACCTAGTAAATAAGATAACATGCGACAGGAGTTTAAGCTGAAAAGATGTATGTAAAGGTGTCATAAAGAAGAGTCAGGGCCTTAAAAAGGAACAAATGAAATTTGTTCCTGAAATTTTTAGGGAACAGAAATTATAGGCATAAGCGGGTGTCTTGGTTGGGCCCCTCTCTGAGACTCAGCTCGGCTGGGATGTGAGAGGGCAGATCTCATCTCTCCCATAGATCCTCTGCACTCAGCTGCATTGCCTAGTTTTCCTGCGGTTGCACATACCTGTGTCTGACAAGACAGAGGAGGAGAGAGGAGAGTAACAGAGGCTACAACGCAGGGAGCAACCTCGGAACCCCTGAGGGGAAAACAAAACAAAACAAAACCTCCTAAGCAATAAAGAAATCCATCAGGCCAGAAAGGTGGGCTGGATGATGCTAAGAGGGCTGGGTATCAGGAGAGAATTGTGGTTTGGGTACAGTCTGAGAGTCTACCTGAAAGCTACAAGCTCTCCTTCCTAGTCTCCCCTCCCTCCTCCAGCCCCTCCCAGGAGGGGGTGTGTGTAGGCATTTCCCCAGGACAGAGAAGCACACGAGTGAATGAGCAGAAGCCCTGGCGTGTATCAGAGGGCAGGGCTGGTCTGTGCCACCATGGGGCAGCGTGGGCTGTGCTGGCAGGAAACCTCAGCGAGGGCTAGACTGGCAGCCAGCACAGCAGAGGGCAGAGCCCTAGAAGCTGTGATGCCTAATTTTAAGTGTCAACTTGATTGGGCTAAAGGATGCCCAGGTAACTGGTAAAACATTATTTCTGGGTGTGCCTGTAAGAGGTTAGCATTTGAATCAGTAAACTGAGTAAAGAAGATCATCCTCCCCAATGTGGGTGGGCACCATCCAATCCACTGAATGTCTGAATAGAATAAAAAGGCAGAGGAAGTGTGAATTTGCTCTTTCTCCTAGAGCTGGGAGGCCCATCTTCTGCCCTTGGGCGTCAGAGCTCCTGGTTCTTGGGTCTTTAGACTCCAACTCAATTATTCCACTGGTTTTCCTGCTTTACCAGCTTGCAGATGGCAGACTGTGGGACTTCTCAGCTTCCACAGCCGCATGAGTCAATTCCTATAATAAATCTCTCCTAATATCTATCTATCTATCCATCATCTATCTATTATCTATCTATCATCTATCATCAATCTATCATATATCATCTATCTATTTATCATATATCATTTATCATCTATCATCTATCATCTATCTTTCTATCATCTATCATTTATCATCTATCTATCATCTATCATTTATCATCTATCTACTTATCTATCTTCTATCTATCTATCATTTATCATCTAGCTATCTATCATCTATCTATCACTACCATCTATCTATCATCTATCACTTATCATCTATCTTCTATCATCTATCTATCTACAATCTATCTATCATCTATCTATCTATCATCTATCACTATCATCTATCTATCAACTATCAATCATCTATCTATCTGTCTTCTATTTATCTATCTATCATCTAATCTATCACTATCATCTATCTATCACTTATCATCTATCATTTGTCATATATCTATCTACTATCATCTGTCTATCTATCTACATTATCTATCATCTGTCATCTATCTATCTATCATCTATCACTATCATCTATCAACTATCAATCATCTATCATCTATCTACCTGTCTTCTATCTATCATCAATCTATCTATCATTTATCATCTATCTATCTATCATCTATCTATCACTATCATCTATCTCTCTATCATCTATCTATCATCTATCATTTATCATCTATCTTCTACCTATCTATCATCTATCATCTATCTTCTATCTATCTGTCTATCATCTATCACTATCATGTATCAACTATCAATCATCTATCTGTCTTCTATCTATCATCTATCATTTATCATCTATCTATCTATCACTATCATCTATCTCTCTATCATCTATCTATCATCTATCATCTATCATTTATCATCTATCTTCTACCTATCATCTATCTATCTATCATTTATCATCTATCTATCTATCTTCTATCAGTCTATCATCTATCACCTATCACTATCATCTATCAACTATCAATGATCTATCATCTATTTATCTTCTATCTATCTATCATCTATCATTTATCATCTATCTTCCATCTATCTATCATCTATCTATCTATCATCTATCATCTATCTTCTATCTATCATCTATCTTCTATCTATCATCTATCTATCTATCTATCTACCTATCATCTATCAACTATCTATCATCTATCTAACTATCCTCTATCTACCTAACTGTCTATCTTGTTCTTTCTGTTCCTCTCATGAATCCTGACTAATACAAAGCTAAATGAGCTGCCTCCCTGCGCACACTCTGAGCAGGAGAAGAGCTAATGTTTTGCCACCTGGCAAAAGAAGACTAGGACTAAGGCGGCAGCTAAGTGGGTGATGTTCCACAGAGATGACAGAGGAAGTGGAGGAGATGAAAGCCCGTCACAGAGAACTGGAATCTCACCTTGCTCCTTCCTTCCTGCCTTAAAGTGACTCCCCCCACCCCGCCCCAACAATGCAGGTCTGGTCCCCATGGTCACTCTCACCGAAATAAGAGGCACAACCAGAAGCAGAATAAACCAAATCTGAGAGCCAGGGAGTCTAGAAAGCAATCTTTGGCATTTTCTCAGCAATAAAGTATGAGTTTCCGTTTTTAATTTTGGGAAATTTCATATTGTGCAATTTACTATTCTTCTGAGAGCTGCCAGTACTATTTGCCGTCCATTTGGTATCTGGACCAAACCCAGGCATTTACTTGCAGAGGCTGCTTTCACTGGTTTGGGCAGCATTGTCTATCGGTTAGGAGAACAAGCTCTGGAGCTAGACTTCATGAGTTCAAATCCTGCCTCGGATACTTTTTTTTTTTAAGTTTTCTAAGACAGTTTATTGTAAAATTTTCATCCTAATTTGAATTTTTAAAAACATCTTTATTGGAGTATAATTGCTTTACAATGGTGTGTTCATTTCTGCTGTATAACAAAGTGTATCAGCTATACATATACATATATCTCCACATCCCCTCCCTCTTGCATCTCCCTCCCACCCTCCCTATCCCACCCCTCTAGGTGGTCACAGAGCACCAAGCTGATCTCCCTGTGCTATGTGGCTGCTTCCCACTAGCTATCTATTTTACATTTGGTAGTGTGTATATGTCCATGTCACTCTCTCACTTTGTCCCAGCTTACCCTTCCCCCTCCCCGTGTCCTCAGATCCATTCTCTAGTAGGTCAGTGTCTTTATTCCCGTCCTGCCCCTAGGTTCTTCATAACCTTTTTTTTTTTTTTAAGATTCCATATATATGTGTTAGCATACGGTATTTGTTTTTCTCTTTCTGACTTACTTCACTCTGTATGACAGACTCTAGGTCCATCCACCTCACTACAGGTAACTCAATTTGGTTTCTCTTTATCTGCCTCGGATACTTGAAGGGGGTACCTCTTTAGGAAAGCACTCCACTCCTCTGTGACAAGATTCCTGCTTCCCCAGGTAGTGGTGAAGATAAAACAAAGTGACCAGCCCTCCTGGTCTGCCCGGGATGGAAGGGCTTTCCAGGATGCTGGACTTTCATTGCAAAAACCGGGAAAGTCCTGGGAAAACTAGGATGTGTCGGTCACCCAAGGATAAAATAAGCTATTGCAGGTAAAGCAGTAAGAACGATGGGTGCTCAACAAATATTAGCCACTGATATTAGTGAACCCACTGCAAATGTGACTATTGCAATGGTCATTGCCTCCCCTGAACTTGGAGGTCTGGGATGAGTGTCCTGGTCTTTTCTAAAAGGGAAGATGTTTCTCCAGAGCCCTGGAATCACTGGAAACAGGGTAAAGACGAGGGTGGTGTGCCTGCACTGAAAGCAAAGTCTGCACACAGAGCCAGACTCTAGCCTCCGCTTCTGGCCTGAGATAATGCTGGAAGTGCCCCCTCATGCTCCCCTAATGCCCTCCCCACTTTGCGATGGGTCCACCTGAGCCATGCTGGCTGTCTGGCTGGTCTGCACTGGAGATCTACAGACAGAGCTTGATCTACTGAGAGAAGACTTCTAGTCTGCAGAGTCAGATTTCCCCTCAGGACACCCTAAGTCTCCCCAGGAGTTACTAGTGAATTTCTGAAAAATGAAAGGGCCTCCTGGGAGGTTCCATTCCTCGCAGACCCTTCATACATTTTATCCCTGAGGGGCTTGTAAGTTTCTTCATTGTCTGGTCTCAAATATAGGGGAGAATGGTGTACATGGAGGGGCACTTTAGTGCAGGGCTTAGGTACTTAGGGATTCTAGGCTGCCTGGGAGTGATCACGGGCAGCTTTTCCTCTTTAAACCTCGGCTCCCATATTTACCAAGTTGAGATAATAATTGCTAAGATTTACGAAGCACTTACTATGTGCTGAGAAATTGACATACAATATCTTAATTAATCCTCAGGACAAATCAAGGGGTGTTCAATTTAGGAATCCCATATTATAGAAATCTGAGGCACAAAGAGATGAAGTAACTTGTCCAAGAGCACACAGTTTGCGAGTGCAAGAACCAGGTTCAAATTCGGGAAGTCTGGCTCCAGAACAATAGCTTTCAACAAGGTATATTCTGACTCTATGCCCACCTCACTGGGTTGTTGTGAGAAATGAAGTAAAACATACAAAGATGCTTAACAACTGACAAAGGATTAACCTCCAAAATATACAAGCAGCTCATGCAGCTCAATATCAAAAAAACAAAAAACCCAATCCAAAAAATGGGCAGAAGACCTAGACATTTCTCCAAAGAAGACACACAGATGGCCAACAAACACATGAAAAGATGCTCAACATCACTAATTATTAGAGAAATGCAAATCAAAACTACAATGAGGTATCACCTCACACTGGTCAGAATGGCCATCACCAAAAAACTACAAACAATAAATGCTGGAGAGGGTGTGGAGAAAAGGGAATCCTCTTTCACTGCTGGTGGGAATGTAAATTGATACAGCCACTATGGAGAACAGTACGGAGGTTCCCTAAAAAACTAAAAATAGAATTACCATATGACCCAGCAATCCCACTACTGGGCATATACCCTGAGAAAACCATAATTCAAAAAGAGCCATGTACCACAATGTTCATTGCAGCACTATTTACAACAGCCAGGACATGGAAGCAACCTAAATGCCCATCAAGAGAGGAGTGGATAAAGAAGATGTGGTACATATATACAATCGAATATTACTCAGCCATAAAAAGGAACGAAATTGGGTCATTTGTAGAGACCTGGATGGACCTAGAGACTGTTGTACAGAGTGAGGTAAGTCAGAAAGAGAAAAACAAATATTGTATATTAATGCATATATGTGAAGTCTGAAAAAACTGGTATGGATAATCTTATTTACAAAGCAGAAATAGAGACACAGATGTAGAGAACAAACGTATGGATACGAAGGGGGAAAGGGGAGGGTGGGATGAACTGGGAGATTGGGATTGAGATATATACACTATTGATACTATGTATAAAATAGATAACTAATGAGAACCTACTGTATAGCACAGGGAACTCTACTCAGTGCTCTATGGTGACCTAAATGAGAAGGAAATCCAAAAAAGAGGGGATATATGTATACATATAGCTGATTCACTTTTCTGTACAGCATAAACTAACACAATATTGTAAAGCAACTATACTCCAATTAAAAAAAGAATAAAAAAATATTTATCAAATTTAAAAAAATACACAGATGCTTAGCATATAGTAAGCACTGAATAAATATTGGTTTTATTTTTTTTAGGGGTGGAGGGCTGAAAAGATAATCAAGATAAATGGTTCAGCATCAGCATAATCTTCATTCACATACAAGAATAGACAGTGAGTCTACTAAGCCAGCCTGATACTGTTAGAAAAATTTAACCAGTATTTATTGATCATGCATTCAGTGACTATCACTGTACAAAGAACTTGGGGTGGAGCTGTGAGTGAAACCAGACACTGTTTCTACATTCCTGAAGCTCACAGCCTAAAGAAAGAGATTAAAATTGAACAAATCATTCCACTCCAAAAAGAGGAAACAAATGAACAATCCAAAAACTAAATTAAGAAAACAATTCCATTTACAATAGCATCAAAAGAAAAAAGTACTTAGGAATAACTTAACCAAAAATGCAAAGACTTGTACCCTTGTAAATTGCAAAATGTTGCTGAAAGAAATTTTAAAAGACATAAATGAACGGAAAAGCATCCCATGTTCATGGATTGGAAGACTTAATACTGTTAAGATGTCAATACTGCCTAAAGTGATCTACAGATTTAATGAAATCCCTATTAAAATCCCAATGGTGTTTTTTGCAAAAAATAGAAAAATCCATTCTAAAATTCATATGAAATCTCAAAAGACCCTGAAGAGACAAAACAATCTTGAAAAAGAAGAATAAAGTTGGAGGTGTCACATTTCCTGATTTCAAAACTTAACTATTGAGTTGGCCAAAAAGTTTCTGAAGATGTTACAGAAAAGCCCAAACAAACTTTTTGGCCAACCCAAGACAAAGCTACAGTAATCAAAGCAATGCTGTACTGTCATAAAGACAGACACAAAGACCAATCGAATAAAATAGAGAATTCAGAAATAAACCCTTGCATACATGGGCAAATGATTTTTGACAAGGGTACCAACATCATTCAATGGGGAAAAGATAGCCTTTTTAACAGATAGCATTAGGAAAACTGGATATCTATATGTAAAAGAATGAAGTTGAATCCTTACCTTACACAATATACAAAAATTAATCCAAAATGGATCAAATACCTAAACATAAGAGCAAAAACTATAAAACTCTGAGAAGAAAACATAGGGGAAAACTCCTTGACATTGGATTTGGCAATCATTTCTTGGATATGACACCAGAAGCACAGGCAACATAAATGAAAATAGATAAATTGAACTACATGAATTAAAAACTTCTGTTCATCAAAGGACACAATCAACAGAGAGAAAAAGCAACCTAGAGAATGGGAGAAAATATTTGCAATTTATATATCTGATAAAGAATAAATACCCTGAATATATAAAGAACTCCTACAACTCAACAACAAGGAAACAAATAACCTGATCAAAAAATTGGCAGAGAACTTGAAAAGACATTTCCCCCAAAAAGATATACAAATGGCCAACGAGCACATGAAAAAGTGCTCAAGGTCACTAATCATAAGGGAAATGCAAATCAAAACTGCAGTGAGATACCACCTCACACTCATCAGGATGGCAACTATCAAAACACAAAAACAAAAATAACAAGTGTTGGCAAGGATGTGGATAAACTGGTACCTGGAGTAGTCAAATTCATAGAGAAAAAAGGGAGAAGAGAGGGTGCAAAGGGCTGAGAGGAGGGAAGAAAAGGGAGTTGATTCTGGATACAGAGATTCCATTTTGCAAGATGCAAAGAGTTCTGGAGCTGGATGGTGGTGATGGTTGCACAACAATGGGAATGTACCCAACATTACTGAACACTACACTTAAAAATATTTAAGATGGTAAATGTTATGTGCATTTTACCACAATTTTAAAAATACATTTAAAAAGAGGAGTGGAATATAAACGTAATGAATGCTGCAAAGGATTGGGTCCAAGGTGCACATAAAGCAGCTCTGACCTGGGTGTGTGTGTGAAAAGTTTCACTAAGTGCAGAGCGGGATGAATAGGAGTTTGCTGGGGAAGAAAAGAGGCAAAGAGAACAGCATATACAAAGTCCTTGTGAGGTGAGGGATCTTCATTCACTTGGGATGCTTTATTAATTATCCACGAAGTACAAACATTTGTTTTCACCTGGTTATTTCTCCTTTTTTTAAAAAAAAAAACGGAGACATAACTTACAAAGATTGCACAAATCTTAAATGAACAGCTCAATAAATTTAGTACCAACACTTTGAATCAAGTAACCGTCAAAAGGAGTATTGTCACGCTTCCTTTCCTCCTTCCTGGCCCTTTCCCTGGAGGCAGTGGTGGGGCAGGGGCTGAGGAGACATCACCAGGGAGCTGGTCCAGATGGAAGGAGAACAAAGAAATGCGGCAACTAAATGCAACCAGGGATCCTGAATTGGATCTTGGACCAGAAAGGGAAAAGACGTTGTTGGGACAGCTGGTGAAATTTGCATAGGATCTCTGGATTGGCTGGCAGCAGTGCTGACTTCCTGATTTGGATGTTGCATTGTGTGTAGGACAGAGTTGTTACCTTTTCAAAATACCCTCTGATGTATTTAGGGGTTGATGGGCATCATGCTGAAACTTGCTTTCAAATATTCAGAAAAAGAATAATAATAATGGGTGTGTATGTGGATATCTATAGATAGAAGGGGTGGGGGAGAAAGAGAGCAAGAACACACAAGTGTGTCAAAATATTAACAATTGGGGTATCTCGGGGGAGGTGATATGGGAGTTCTGTGTATTAATCTTGCACGTTTCCCAAAAGTTTGAAATTATTTCCAAATAAGTTATTTTTCAAAGACACTCTCTATGATTGAAAGGAACCCACAGGTGAGGTTGAGGTCAAAAAGGAAGAGAAACATGCCGTCTATCACTGAATTTGAAACAGGAAGGTTTGAGAGGAAAAGAATTTTTAGTGTTTCGTTTCTGCTCTCTCCAGAGTGAAGTAGGCTATCCTGAAAATAACCCACTGGAGATTATAATACACTAATAAGCAAACGTTCTGATTCAGTATCTGCTTTGGATCACACAAATTGGTCATCAGATCTGGGAATCTGGGACCCCTTCTCTGGATCACGGCCCAGCACGATCCTGAGACACTCCTAGACCAACCTTCACACCACCCTTTCCAGCCTCAGAAAATGAAGGATGGAGGAAACCTACCAAGAGGATTTGGCTGGTGATGACAGACCTGGGCAAAGCTGTAAATCCAGAGGGTGCTGAAGTGAAACTGGAACAAACACAGGGCCTCGGTGTTTTCATCCATCTGCAAAATCACCCAACACCCCATTTAAGTCTGGGCACGAGTCACCGGGTTTCCACACACACCTACCCTCTGAAGTGCAGTGAGGTGAGCCTGGGTGTGCGGTGCTGAGGGAGACTGCTTGTAGGAAGCATCTCCAGAAAATGGAGAGACAGACGAGGCCCAGAGCTCGGTCATCCACACAGGCACCGTGCCTGACGCATCCATCTGGGCGCAGGACAGCTGTGCTGACCAGTTCTCCGTTGTCACCAGCGTTCAGGTTGGATGCCCTTGTGTAGTTATATCACATAAACAGGTTTGTTTTTAAAAACAGATTAGAAACTATAAGTATAGTCATATATTTTTTGGGGAAACTGCCATAGAATTAGTGAACTCAGCTCTGTGCCCCTCAAAAACTCAGAAGCTGGATTGAGGAAAAAAATTTCAAGTTCGAGTACATTTGTATTAGAATAAAATCATCAAGGCTTTCTTTTCATAGTCATCCAAAAATTGTCAGATTACTTCTGTCTACAGCCAGACTTTTTCAAGGTTCTTAAGCAAAGATGTAATGATGGGTGAAAATAAGCAGTTTATTGACCACAAACATCTTTTTGAGGTGGGCAAAATGAAGAGATGGATATTTAAATTTTATTTACTCATCTATCTATTTAAGAAAAAGCTAGGCATCACCACAAGCTCTGAGGGGGGAAAAGAGAACATTGTTAGAATTACTTTTTTTAGAAAGGGGAAAGGAAAGCAATAGTAGTATTATTACTCTTATTATTATTACTCCTATTGCTATTATTTTGCTTATTTGAGCATTGAACTCATCACCTCCTTCCCTGTTTCCCAGGTGAAAAAAAAATCCAGCTCTCAGCCTCAGTTTTCTTACTTCTTATCCCCAACTCTCATCCTGAAGCTTCAAAATCTTACCATTGTCCTTTCTTTGATGACAATCCACTTAGGTTTCAGGTTCCACTTTTCAGAGTAGATATCTGATAACCCTCTTCTGTCCCCAGATTATGCTTAATGCTCAAAATGAGCACAAATGTCTGCCTTTCTCCTGTCCACCCACAGCTACTCCCACCTGCCCGGAGTTCTGGATTCTCGCTGTGTTTCCTCCTTCATATCCAGTGCTCCTGCCTTTATCTGCTCCATCCTTCCAGCCTCTGAGAACAGCTGTGTTGGGGATGGGTGTGGGCAGGACAGGAATGCAGCAATCAGGAGGGGAGTTGGTCCAGAGACTGGACCGTCCAGCCTCTTTCTTCGCACAGGTTCCTACCTCCCTGTCTCTCCAGGGACCCACTTCTCCCATTCATTCTCCCTCCCCCTGAAGTGGGTCTAGAACCTCCGTGCTGTCTCCCTGGACCTTTCCTTGTCATGGGATGCTGTTCTCAGACGCCTTCTTGAAAAGTCCGCCTTGCTTTCCTTGATGTGTCAGTCTCTGGACCATCTCCCCTCCTAATCGCTCCATTCCTGTCCTGCCCACACCCATCCTCAACACAGCTGTTCTCAGAGTTCCAGCCCTGGCCCTCCTTCCTTTTCACTCCACCACTTTCCAGAGTGATTTTTCCCTCCCCCTACATCCCAGGATTGGTTCGTCCCTCTGGTCATTCCTCTCTCTCCCTCAAGTCCCTCATGCAAATGACCCCTACGTCTTGAATATCTTTCAATCCACCCCCTCCGCCTGGACTCAGCCCCACTCGCTGCCTTGGTTTGGGCTCCCATCATCTTGTCCCTGGATTTCTGCTATTGTCTCCATCTCCTCAGGCCCCTTCATGCTGCCAAGGCTGTGTTCTTTCTAAAACCCAAACTGATTATGCCTCTTTGACAGCTGGAAACTGGTCATTGAAAGCCACCCAGCCAGACTTTCCAGTATCTCTGGGCGACTCTGAAGACACAAGATAAACTCAGAGGATTTTCCTGCAGTGTATTAATTTTTTTAAAACATCTTTATTGGAGTATGATTGCTTTACAATGGTGTGTTAGTTTCTGCTTTATAACAAAGTGAATCAGCTATACATATACATATGTCCCCATATCTTTTCCCTCTTGTGTAATTTTAATCATAGATTTTGAGTGTGGGAGAGGAATTTTTTTTTTTTTTTTTTTTTTTTTTTTTTGCAGTACGCGGGCCTCTCACTGTTGTGGCCTCTCCCGTTGCGGAGCACAGGCTCCGGACGCGCAGGCTCAGCGGCCATAGCTCACGGGCCCAGCCGCTCCGCGGCATGTGGGATCTTCCCGGACGGGCACGAACCCGCATCCCCTGCATCCGCAGGCGGACTCTCAACCACTGCGCCACCAGGGAAGCCCTCCCATAACTTTCTGATCTCCTTTCTTGACGTCATAACGTCTCACTCCTTCCTAGCACTCCAACACGTGGAAGCTTTGGTCTGACCAAAGTCCAGCCTCTGGGGATCCTTTTGTGTTGAACGTCCAGCCACTTTCCCTCCTCTCTGAATCCTTCCCAGCCTTGACGCTCAACTCAAATTCCACCTTCTCGGTGAAAACCTTCCTCGCTGTTTCAGCCCTCATAAATTTTTTTCCTCTTAACACCTACAACACTTAAGTTCTTATTAGAACTTAATTACACACATCTTGAATTTTATAACTTTTATTGGCTTTCTTTATTACAGAAGTAATACATTTATATTAGAGAAAAAAATTAAAAACCAGTTAAGCAAAAAGAAAAACCACTCATAAGCTCTTCAGCTTGAGGGAACTACTTTAACACTGTCTGTATATCCTTCCACACCTTTTTCTATGGACGCTTAGACAATTTTTCCACTTTGGGGATAATACTGCTTTGCAATTAAAAAAAAATTTACTAATAAAGCATTGAAATACCAGTATACGTACTTCTTCAACATCATTTTTGATGAATCCATGATATTCAATTTTATATATGAGCCACCACTTATTCAGCTAATTCTCTGCTGTAAGGCATTTAGATTTTTCTATTTTCTTTTTGCTTTTATACCAAAAAAATCTTTCTGAATAGTCAACATTTTCAATAGTATAAATTCCAGTAAATACAATTTCTATGTGATAATTTTAAATATTAATTATGAGTAATACATGAAATAATTAATAAAAGTAATTAAATATAAAATCACTGCATTTGTCAACTGTTTAATTTATGTTAGCTTTGACTCCCCACCTAAATTTAAGTTCCTTAAGGATAAGATTCAGTGTTTTCTAATTTTTCATCTCTCATCGGCACAAGAGATATTCAATTGTGCACGAAGAAGAATTGGTCTATTTCACTTAAATTTTATGTGGCATCAATTCTTCATTGCAATAGAAGATCTTGGGCTATGTTACTATAGATAATGATGTAAGAACATTTTTTCTTCTTAAGGACTATTTCCAAAGTCCTTCTTAGGAACTGAGGTGATCTTGGGGGAGATAAAGATGGGATAAATAAGAGGGATGTGTTGTTAAAAAGCGAAAAGGCTGCCAGCCAAATTTAACAATAGCTAGAAGTAAAATTTCTGCATGATCCTAGTTACTCCAGAAAATTACAGTGCTCTCTAGTCTGGAATACACTGATTATTTTTCACAACTTGTATGAGATTTTATACAATGAGAAATAACTCTTCCTGGCAGTGGCATGTCCACAAAGACTCTAGCAGCAACTCTCAAACTTCCTCTGCGCTGCCCAGCAGTCCTGCTACATCGCCCTTCACTGGTCCACTTTTTCTCTCTCCTCCAACTCCTACACCCATCCCTCCTTTACCATCAGCTGATCTCCTCGCTTCTGAGTCCCCTAAGAAAACAGAATCACTCAGACAAGGACTCCCAGCATCTCCTACCACCCCATACCAGCATCCCCGAGCATCCCCACCTGAGCTGCCTTCCCTCCTCTTGTGGGGATGAACTGGCCCCACCTGACTCAAGTACTTCACTCCAAAAGTTAACCCCTCTCTCTTGGCTTCAACAGTTTCCCCTCTTGACTGGATTATTCTCACCAACAAGCTCTAATTTTCTCATTGCCCTCTACCCATGTCCCCATTTTGTCTTTCACAGCAAAGCTCCTCTAGAGAGTGGTCCATATCCATTGCCTCTACTTCCCCTTCTCCCAGTCTCTCTCAAATCCACTCCAGCCAGGATGAGTCCCTACCACTCCCCTCCGTCAAAGACACCAATGCCCTCAGATCATTAAAAATCAATGGTATGTTCTCATCGGTAACACCCATCAGCAGCACTGACACAACGGATTACCCCCAGATTTCGAAACATCCTATGTTACTTGGCTTCTAGGATGCTACACTCCCCTCTCCCCTTCTCTCTCACTGGTGCTGTTTCTCAGCTATCTTGGCCAGATCTTCATTTTCTTCATCTTCTGCCCTATAAATGTTGGCATGCCCCAGGTCTCGTCCTCAGACCTCTTCTTTTCTTCACCCATGTTAACAGATTCTCTATGTTGATGACACACAGATATCCATCTCTGGTCTGGACCTCTCTCTTGAAGTCTCAATTCCCATGTTTAATTGTCTACTCGACGTTTTCACTTAGATGTCGACAGGCATCTGAAGTTTACTTTATCCAGATGCAAACACTTCAACTTCCCCCCATACCTGCTCCTCCTGTAGCCTTCCCCATCTCATGAAATGGAATCTCTGTTAATCAGCTATTTAGGCCAGTCTAGGATTTCCTTTGACTCCGCTTTCTCTCACATCCCACGGTCGAATTGTCAATAAATCCTGTCTAGTTTACTTTGAATATATACCTAGATTCCCTTTATAGCTATCGTTGCAGTCCAAATTACCATCACCTCCCTCTTGGTCTATCTCAATAGCCTCCTAAGTGGTCTCTGTGCTCCCTCTCTTGTCCTCTCCTCGACTTAGCAAACGAAATGATCTTTTAGGAGTTGAGGCCAGGTCATGTTCTCTCTCTGCAGAAACCCCTGTAAATTTCACCTGAACTAGAACCTACTGGCTAGCCCTCTGGCATCATCTCCTGCTACTCTCCTTCTTGCTCTTCTGCATCAGGCACTGTGGCCCCTTTGGTGTCCCTGGAGCATGCCAAGTCCACTCTACCTCAGTCCACTCTACCTTTGCGCCTGCTCTTCTCCGTATCTGAAAAGCTTTTCCCCAGGATAGCTGCACAGCTCACCCCCTCACTTCATTCGTATCTCTGCTCAAATGCTTCCTCATCAGGGACAACTTCTCTGACCCAATCACCCTATCTAAGAGTGGCCCCACCCCTGGCACTCCTGAGCTCCTATTTTATTTGATTTCATAGCACACTCTTCACCTCCAGATATTACAACATACAACTTGACATATATATACATATATATATACACACACATATATATATATAGTCACTTCATTTTCTGTCTCCCTCCCCCATCCCATCTCATCACTAGAATGAGAATTCTGCATGCCAGCTTGTAGAACAGTGGCTGCCACATATAGGTGGCTCAATAATTTTTGAACAAAGCACCACTCAAAGCTATCCAGATTTCACCAGTTTTCCCAGGTGTCACCTGTGTAGTACTGAGCTGGGGTATTATGGTTTAGATATACTTGAAAACATCTGGTTTTGAAATCATAATCCTCAGCCATAATTCTGAGGAATTTGCCCAATGAGTAGAACTCAGTTTCTTCTTAACAGAACTTCCTTCAGTGCGCCGGCTCCTCCTGACTTTGGTACCCTCCCTCTAAACATCTCACTCCGTTCTCTCTCATCTGATGTTAACTTTGTCCTGCTGTGTCTCATTTAAGGTACCACATTTCAAATTCTGCCTAAGAAAAACCATTATATCTTCTCAACATCCTCAAATCCTATAAGAGGGTGCTGGAGAGCAAAAACATCAAAGACTTGGGAACTGCTCACTTCTTTCTTCTGTCTTCCTTTGCTCATCTTTTTGTTTCCTGCATGTTTTAATCTTTCCTATTTTATTTTATAAAATCAAGGAGATTTATAGGGATAAGGTTTACTGACTTCAATGTTATGGTACAAATTATTGTCCCTGGAAATCATATCCTGCCTTAGAAATGCATCACAGATGAAGCCCATATTCTGGATCAGCACACACATCTCATTATGTAGGAAAAAAAAGTATATCAGGAAATGTTGAATGTTGCAGGCACGGGAAATAAATTGACCTCTACACAAGTTACCGCCATGAATACACAGAGGGAAGGACCTGCGTCTGTTTCACATTGTAAAAGCCTGAAGTGCCCAGAGCAGCACTGCAAACCCAGGGAATGGCTGGCAAATGTTCACGACGAGAGTGCTAAGGCCGTCCACAGCCTAACCTGTGCAGCAGTTCTGGTAAAAGTGTCCAGTTCTTGATTTACCATCCTAATTTCATGTAATTCTGAATATGCTTTAGAGGCTTTAATTCAAATTACCCACTTCTAACTTTGAAAATGCAATAACTAACTCCCTACCAGACTTCCAGCTCCTCAAAGGCAGAGATTTTGTCTTATGGACAGCCACAGACAGAGGCACGTGATTGCACTACTGGACGTGACCTTAGAGATCGACCTGGCCTAGTTCAACCTCCTTGAATGACTAAATAATACAACCTATCATAGTTGCATTTGTTTTTTCACCTCTAATTGCTGTCCCATTCCATACTTGAGAATTTCAAACTGAGAAAGCTCCAGTCTGAGTCTTTGGCAAATAGACTAACTGAAATGACCTAATAGCCTTTGTTGTATCCACCTGGGACCAGAAGCAAGGTGGCAAAATGGGCTTGTGGTACCCCCTTCCAGCCCCTCTCCACACCCCACGGTGATGCACCCAACTCCATTCACAGCTGGGCGGCCACGGCCTGTTTGAAGAGAAATGAATTTACTGGACCCTCAAAGGGATCTTCTCAAGCCTGGATCTTGTGAGAAAAACATTTCTTGGCCCTACAAAAACGCAAAAAGTTATCGCATTGACACTCACATGTTTACAAGAATGAGGAATGCAGAAACATCACCGTTCATAAGACTATAAGAAATGGTCCCGTCAAGGCAGATCGGGGGTCATCAGGATCCTATGCCCTTGCCCTGAGGCCAGGCAGGGACCTCACAAGCAGGGCGATTTGTCAAAGGGGGCACCAGACCCACAGTCAGGAGACTGAGGACCCCTCCTACCTCTGAGACCTCTGTTCATCTGAAAACTGGAGATGCTAGCAGAGGAAAGCTCCCAGGGTGGGTCTCGACCTACCCAACGAATCTCTGCAATGGCCTCTTCCGCTTCCTTTCGGCCATCGCTTAGCTTTCCACGCAGGCGTTCAAAATGGGGCCTTTTAAAACTCTGCCCTCAAACGAAGGTGGTTCAGAGCAACACTTTGGCTGATATCGCGAGACTCCCAGGGCAGCGCTTCACTGCTTCCTCAGCATAGGCCAGGGCCCATCTTACGGGCGGGGGGTGGGGGGAATTTATGATCCTTCTCTCAGTTGAGCGAGCCAAAGTTTTATAATATTCATTAAAGATCAGCACCGCATGTAATAATACGATACTGCCTGTACACAAGGGGCCCAAGTTATAGGTGTTCAGGGAACGTGGCCTCGACAGGCATAAAGTGGCAGGCACCAGCACTACGCTAACACAACCTTCTTTTATTGCAAATGTTCCTTCAGTCGAAGTCCTAATTACTTTCTGTAAAACCCTTACCACCATCAAGCTTTCTTCCGACTGGGCAGCCACACTATGGCCTTAAAGTGCAGCAGCAAAACCCTGGCGGCCTCCCGAGTGGGCGGCAGGGGGGAGGATGGAACCCATCAGGAGCTGAGGATTTGCAGCTGGGAGGCAAGCTTTTCAGTGAGCTTCGCGATTGCTCGCGCCCCTTCTAAAACCCTGGCGTGGGGACTTAGAGGCTCCCTCGGTGGGACAGGCCGAGGCCCTCCTGGAAAGGATTGAAACGTCAGTATCAGTGTTAGGTAAGAAGCTACTCTTCCGCGCCCCAGCCCCTCCCAAGAGGGGGACCGGTCAGCTTCGAGGGGCCCGTGGAGCATCTTTACCTGCCCCTCCTGGGAAACGCTAGACAACCCCGGAATCCCAGGTCTCGAGGTCTGGCTCCCGTTCCTGGGTCTAGTGCCCTGGGCTCTGCCGCCCCCTCCCCAGGTGCCACACCAGCTCTCACCTCTCCCCCCACCCACTAGCCCCCCCAGCCCTGGCCTTTCAAGGCCCCTGCGAGTCGCGGGCAAGGCCGGACCGAGCCAGGCGGCCGGCGGGCCCTGAGCAAGGGGCTCTCCAGGCCGCGCGGCCGCACAAAGCGGGGAGTGCGGCGGCTGCAGCGTGAGGCGCGCCCCCTCCCGCGAGCGGGCCGAGCGCGCGCCCGCCCCCCGTCCCCCGTCCCCCGCCCCAGCCCCCGGAGCGCCATTCGCGGAGCGGCTTACGCTAGTCGCCGGGCGTACGGCGCCCCAGCGGCCGGGGAGGTGCGCTGCCCGGCTCCCGTAAAGTTATTGTGAATGGGGAGCGGGTGACGTCAGCGCCGAATGTCAACAATGTAGCGATTGAGAGTGTGGGCGTTCCGGGGAGAGCGGGAGCCGAGCGGCCCGGAGCAAACAGCGCCGAGCAGCCGCCGCCTCAGCAGCAGCAGCAGCAGCGGCAGCAGCGACCGTGCACGCCCGGGCTGCGGTCGCAGCAGCGCTAACGCGAGCGCCCGCCGCCGCCCTAGCCACCCCGCCTGCCCACTCCCGCTGCCGCCGGGCTCTCGCTTTCTCCCCGGCCTCCCCTCGACCCTTCCCCTCCCCCTTCCCGGCACACTCGGGGGGCTGGGAACGTGCTGCCATGTGATGCGCGTCCTCTCCGAGAGCTTTCGGTGACCCCCCTCCCAGGCTGCGGACCGGGAGGACGCGGGGAAGAGGAGGCGGAAAAGGACGCAAAGTTCTCTGGCGAGGTGAGTCCCCGGCCGCGGGTCCCGGGCCCTGGCGGCGGGCGGGGCAAGTTGGCGGGGGGAGCGGGCGCGCGGGGCAGGAGGGGAAGCGTGGGGAAGCGGCGCGGGAAGGGAGCCGCGGCCGCCGGGCGCGCAGCCGCCCGCCGAGCGCCCTGCCCGCTTTTATGGCATTTTCTAGGAACGGTAAGGGGGTGGAAGCCGAGACGGCGGACGCGCTGCGACGACTGTGCGCTCTCTCGCCTGGCTGTTTACGGCGGGCGAGGCGGCATTGTATTTTGCTCGCGTCGACGGGTGTTTTGGAACAGCAGGGGGAGGAGGAGCAGAGGGTAATAAGTCAGGCGTGGGGAGGGCGGGCTGGAGGGAGGCGCGCGTCCGCGCGAGCCGAAGCAGCTGTCAGACCCACGGCTCGCTCCCGGCCCCGCGAGGCCCGGGCGCCCCGGCCCCCAGCGCGCGACCGCGGTGCCAGGCCGGGCGGCCTCCTCCCTGCCCGCGGCGTCCGCGCCCGGGGCTGCTCCGCGAAGCTTTGCGCTCGGCTGTCAGTCGCCGCCGGGTAGCTGGGACCACAGCGACTGGCGGGGCATCAAAGCCCAAGTTTAGGGTCCCGGGTAGAGGCAGGCTGCTGGCTCGCGGCGCAGACCTTGCGCTGAGCGCTGGGTGGAATCACTACTACCAATGACCGGGTTATTGAAATGCGTCCCAGGGAGCTCAAGCCGAGGGGCTCGTGCCTTCAGAGAGGGAAATCTTGCACCTTCCTCCCCCAAGATTCTGCATAAAATCAAAGTGCAACACACACCCTCTTCTCCCTGCCCACACTTCAGTCTGCAAGCCCCAGAAGCTCCACCTAGGAGAGGAGTTTATCCAGGGGACACCTCTCCACCTACCCCACGCCGAGGCGCCCTGTGGGGTCTCGCACTTTTCCTCCTCTCACTGGGTGGGTGCTCAGGAGCCGAGCGCCGATGGAGAGGGAGGCGGGCGGCGCTCCTGGGCTACGCCAGCTGCGAGAGGGGACTCGAGTGAGCATCTCGGCGACCTCGGTTTGGCCGAGGATTTGCAGGAACTCGGACCGTGAGAGGAAGCCTGCAGGGCCGGGTGTACGCGTGTGAAAGGGGTCGCGCACCCCTGGCTTCGGGGGTCGTGGGCGCGCGGGGTATCCCCAGCATCCTCTCGCGTGTAGGGGAGTTTGATAACTTGGGGGAAGTTCCTGCACAACCGCTGTCCGATGGTTTTGTCTGTGGCCCGAGAAGGAACAGCGCCCGCAATTTGCCTGTCCGGTCACCGTCGTCGCCGCGACCCTTGGGACCTGGGAAACAAGAGGGACGAGGGCGCCTCACCCCCGACTGAGCTGCACACTCCCGGCTGTCGGGCGGGCGGCGGGACGCGGCGTTCCTCGGTTTTCACCTTCACTGTCTAGTGCTGCCGTCTCTGACTCCTTATGTAAATTTAATCTGTTGAGTGTGTTTAACTAAAAAGGGTAATTACTTTAGATAAAAATTCTTTCCTGCCTAGTGCGAACCTTGGCGGAGATGATGCCTAATGAGATATTTTGCTTTTGTCTGTTTAGAGTAAAATTAGAGATGTTAACTCTGATAACGGTTTTCTCAGATCATTTAAATGTAACATGTAGGAAAGTCATGTCGAGCTGCGAAGGCTCCGGCTGACATGAAAGAAGCTGAGCGGGAAGGGCTGCCTCTCCTTCGGTGGAGAGGCTCTTTTGGTAAGGCGGCGGCGTCTTGCTTAAAATGTGAGACTGCCTCCACCCTGGTGCTCCGGCGGCTCGCAGCTCGCGAGTAAACGGCGTTTTTCCTTCTTCCAGGTAATAGTAAACGTGAGTCAAAATGACATCTTGTTAGAATTGGTCTTTAGTCTGTAAGAGAGATTGCTAAATAAGTGCTGCATTCAAACTGCTCCCGTGAAAGGTCTGTCAGCATTTCCATTATAAATTCAGGTTTTCAGGAGTTTCTCATTTCGCCCCAAAACTTTGAGTGGCTGAAATGTCTCTCCCTCCTAGTGTTCTGCCTTAAAAAATGCATTGATTGTCCACTTCCATCCTATTTGCTGTTCCTGAAACTTGAATATCATTCAAATGGGGGTCCCAGAAATGGAAAACACAACCATGGAATAAAGTACTTTTGTTAGAACATACTTTATTTGTGCTGAATAATATTTTCATTTTGGATTTTGGAAGACATTACGTTTGCCACTTGGTCATCATAAATGTGTTCATTCTTTTGGTGTCCATCAGTTCTGCAGGTGGATTGAAATGTCAGTTCGTGTTGTATATGCCAGGATTACGTGGAAGAACATTCTCGTCATATATGTGTGTGTCTGAGCTCATAGCTAAATTATATGCGTGCCTGTTAGGTACCTGTCAGTTCTTTGTATGTTGCATGTGAGGATCTTCCATAGAGGAGAAGAGGTAAGGCAGAAAGGGAGGGAGGGAGTCAGGGACACCCACACCCCGCAAGTCACTTTTCAGTATTATCAGTGCCTGGAAGAGAGCCATTCTTTTGAGTTATGCCTCTGACTCAGTGTCCTCAGGCAAGTCCCTTCCAGTCACTCACCTCTGGCTGCAGTGTGAGGGGCTTAATTATTTGCAAACTACGCTGACATCCCTGGATGAAAGGCACTGCATAAATGCAAAGTATTGTTCTGATATGGAATTTAATGATCCATTACAGTTCATCAGGAAAATGCACTTTGCAGTGGTAGTCAGAAACGTTTCCACCTGATGGAGGGTAATAATAACTGCCTAAAAGTAGGTTCAGATTACAGATGAGACAATTAACTCTAGCCATGTGCTCTTCAATTTGTTGCAATTCATTTTGTGATCAAAATGAGTCGCAGAGAGCCAGATGGTCAGGTTCACGTTCACATCTCTCCTAGGCCAGCGCTTCACTTCTGAGCCCACTGTCTGCACAGCCAATGGGGACTTACTCATTAGCGCTTGTGAGCTGTTCCTCAGAATTTGTGATCGAGGCTCCTGTGATGCCAACAAAAGGGCTCAGGCCGATCTGTATTGTTGGGAGCAGTTTAATTTTACTTGGATTAACTCATGCCTAGTGTCTCTGGTATGGATCCAGCCTTAACAAGGGAGGAGAGAGAGCCTAGTGGCTGTCTAGCTCAGCAGGGCTGGGCTCCACTGCTCTACTTTTTGTATACCTCAGATTTCAGGGGTTACGTTGTCTGGCTTCTTGTAAATGTTGGCTTATACTCAGTTAAATAAATACCCTCCCTGTCTGGCTGAGGGGTTGAGGAACAGGACCAGTTTCGTGGACATGTGACCTGCACTGTTGCACAGGGCCCCTTCCCCCTCTCAGAAGGACCTCACACGTGGTTAATCTTCTGCTGTTGTCTTCTTGAGAGCCTTAATAATCCTTGAACATGGGGCCCTTCATTTTCATTTCTCGCTGGTCTCCGTGAGGAGGGGGCACGACGTGGAGTGGCAGGCAGCCACTACTGTGTCTCAGTTCCTTGTCGTCGACTGTTGCCAGGCAGGAATGGGTGGGAATACTGGCTTTGTGTTGCCACATCTTCTGATTTTTCCGAGGGAAGCTGGATATCAGGGTTTTTAATGTGGAATCCCCTAATTTTTAAATATTCACTCAAACATTTTCTAAACGCTGGGTGGGAACACTGTAAGCTCCAGAGCTGGCCTGCAGGCTGCCCGGCTCCCAGTGCTGAGTGAGCTAAAACATCTTATTGTTTAATATTTCTGTATCTGGCGATTTTCTAAAGGCCTGGTGCATAGGGAGACAGTTTGTGAGTCTCCACCAAGTGAATGGTTAACAGCGGTCAGGAAAATTGAAAAATGCAAGAAAAACAGAACTCTAAATCAAATGAACTCAACACTGAGTCCCACTCAGGGATCGATAGCTTTCTTTTTAACAGAGAATACAGCGTGAGAGTCCAAATAATTAATATCGAGGGCACCGTATAAATCCTCTGCAGGTAAATAATCCATTGCTTTTGGGTCACCTGCCCTCTATGTAGTTGTTATTGACCAAATGGTGTAACATGCCTGTTTAAGGCCTAAGGACTCCTCCATGAGAATTTGACATTTGCAAACACCCACTAAAACAATAGCTGTGATTTATTGAATGTTCACCACATGCCAGAAACAGTGCTGACTGCTTTCTCTGCACATAATCTTGTTAACTCTTCAAGGCAGCCCTATGAAGCAGGCATTGTGCCCATTCTACAGAAGAGGAAGGCTCTCGTTGGAAAGAATTTCATCAGAATGCAGTGTGTGTTGTCCTGACTGTCTAAAGGTTATTTCCCTGTCCTATATACACAATCCAGCCCTGAGTCAATGACTGGGCGTGGGGTAGGGGTCATAGCATACCGAGAACCCAGTTCTTACCCTCACGTGCAAGGAACAGGGAACAATGCAATATGCAACATATCTGTCAAAATCTGCGATTCAGACAGCAAACACCGCATCTGCTTCCCTGTCTCCTCCTTTCCTTGGCGGGATGTTGAAGAGGCTCCAGTGACATAGGACCCTATCACAGGCACTAGCAGTTCAGAAGTCAGGGCTCCTTGCAAAAATTGGCATTACTCTGGAAAAGAAAATAAGAAGCTTTTGGCAGAGCTGAAGCCGAGTTAGGGAAAGCAGTACCAAGGCCTTGGTAATGACAGAAAATCACTCCTGTATTGTCGATGACAGCGTATAACCCATTCCTATTCCATTTTTAAATTTTATGTAAATATTTATAAATTGTTCAAGTCCAAAGTGAAACCTGCTGTGAATTAAACATTTTGTAAACTCAGATTGCCCAGAATATTACTCATCTTTTTTGGTCTGGGATGATATGTAATAGAAAAGTAGCTCTTTCTTTGTCAATTCAAGGTTTTTACTTTTTTTCCCTTTTCTTTTTTTTTTTTCTTTTCGTTAATTTCAAATGGCAGTTTCCCTAAAACTGAAACTTACTCCTACCATCAGTATGCTACTCAGCTTCCCTAAAGCTGGAAGTCTCCTTAAAACCACCAGGATGTCCTTTTCAAGGACCCTTTCTTTTCTAAAGAATATGGAAATTGAACCTTGTCCTACTAATGAGACTACTTCAAAAATCAGGCAGGAATGTTGCCTTTGTTTTTCCTTGAGCTATTTTTTTCCAAAATAATAAATCTCCCCAATCTGAAAGCATTTCACGTGCTTGTTCATTCTAGTCATTGGAATTACAGCCAAAATGTCTCTCAGTCTTCCCCAGTGACCTCATAATCACCACTTCTCCAGCATATTCCCCTGGTTAACGTCTCTTTTGTTCCTCAGCCTGATAATAAATTGGCCTTTGGTTCTGAGATGTGTCATTTGCTTCCCTGACCTCTTCGTTCCTCTCCTGGTGGCCGTAGGACACTGGCGCTGATGCCCCTGCGAGCGGCTGCCTGGTTGCCGGTTCCCTCTTCTGCTTGTGTCAGCTTTCATCCTCTCCTTTCCCAAGCATTTAAATCCTCCCCTTTCCAGTCCTCCCATACTTCTCGTGATTTATCTCCATTTGTTTCTGAGCCTGCAGCTGGCATGTGGACAAACTCCAGGTTAGTCGCAGAGGAAAACTTCCTGAGTTTCCAAGTCCGTTGTCAAGTTTAGTCTTGCGCCATCCTTTTGTCTCTCCCCTGCCATTGCTTCAGGAGTTTCCTCCGGACTCTTCACAAGTCTACTCCATAGAAGGCTTAGCTTGGACTTTCACTTTGGAGTTTAAAGCTGGGAGAGCCCCACGTGTTTACTCCCGTTCTTTTAAGTAGGGAAACAAAGTGAAGGTGCCGCTCAGGAAGCTTGCTTAGTCTCCTAGTCCCAACAGATTATCTGCAGGTTTTATTTTCCTGTATTCTCCTCAGCAACAGGAGCTCATGGATGCCATAAAATGGGCCAAGTGTCCAGAAACGCCATCCTTTAGAGGCAAGTGCCTCATTCATTCACTAAACAAACGTATACTGAGTATCTCTTACGTGGCAGGCGCAGTGCTAGGTGATCATGGTGCCAGCGGGGAGCAAAGCCAGTCCTGGCCCTGCCCCCATGAAGCGCCCCATCTGGTAGGGGGGATGGCATTTATCAGACAGCCACAGATAACTTCTTGCAAGTTCTGGGAAGGAAAGGTATTTTATGCACTGGAGGATGTACTGGGGAATGTGACCTGGTTGGGAGGTTGGAGCTGCCCTCCTCGAGGAACTGTGGAGTGAGCTACCACTAGGGCCTGTCTGAAACTGGAGGCTAGCTCTCCCAACCCTATTAATTTACTCCTGTCTGTGGCCCTTTGGAGTATTGCATAAACCATGCTATAACCCGTGGAGTCATTTTGGCAAATAATGGTTCCTGTATACAGAGTCCAGAATTGATTTATTTACCTGTGTCTTTAGAACCTGATAAAAACAGAACTGTTAATTGCCAAGAATACTGTTCGCTTCTATACTTGGAAAAAATGCAAGTTAGCATTCTTATTT
Organism: Mesoplodon bidens; assembly: GCF_964165515.1. Taxonomy (NCBI): domain Eukaryota; kingdom Metazoa; phylum Chordata; class Mammalia; order Artiodactyla; family Ziphiidae; genus Mesoplodon; species Mesoplodon bidens. The sequence continues at coordinate 27,505,435 of NC_138168.1, read as the reverse complement.
TGGACATATTGAGGGTTGTTTTGACAATATTTGAATGATGAGAAGCTACACAGCCATGCCCTCCCAGTTGGCTGATGTGTGTGGGCCCCAGGCGAGGGTCTCTAGTGAAAATGTGAGTCCAGCTTATCGGAAGCCCCTGCCTACCCGAGAGTGGGAGGGTCTCCAGCCTCTGCAGACCGAGGATGATTATATAGACCATTCTTAGCACAGTTTAGGAGTGCAGACAGTGTCTATTCAAAACAAATTGCCTTTAGTGTATGCTAAAACTCCTCTATTTTCTTTTTCTCTGATGGTAGCTAACCTGTGTTGGGAACCTCCTATGTGTGTTACTGATATTAACTCATTTAATCCATATAACCACCTAGAGGCAGGTGTGATCATTAGAAGGTGAGGCACAGATGTCATCCAGCTAATGAGTAGCTCAGCTGGGATTGGACACTAGGTGTCCGATGCTAGAACTTGTTCTCTTGACCACTGTGCTCTTCTGCGTCCCCTTTTCCCTTTTGCTCTCTACCAGGTCTCAGAAGTGGAAATATAGGCCATCTCACTCTGAAATACTGGATATTTTATCGACATCTATCTGAAAGATAAAATTGAAAAATAATTTCTCAGTGAACCTGAGTGAATGTATCTGTTGTCTTTCATCTGACTCACTTTCTAAGAATTTCATTCCTCACTTCTAAGTGTCCATCTGGGGATCAGAGCATGGAAGTGATGACGTGTAAAGACAAAAGGAAGAGCTAGACACAAAACATGAATCCCATGACTCTGGTCCCAGGGTTTTCCTGTAACTCATGCTCCTACCCTGTTGTTATGCGAATAATTTGTTTATAGCTTCCTTCCTTCCTTCCTTCCTTTCTTTCTTTTTGGATGAGGAAGGAAAAGGTGTAGGAAACCATTCCTATAACAGGTAGATTATTCTACTGAGGAGGAAGAATTTCATTCAGAGCCAATTCCATTAGAGTTCCTAATTAGAAATATTAGCTGCTAGTAACAGATAAAAGCAGGTAACCTTTGCTCTCATTCTAGTCAATTTCAGGAAGAGATTATCTTGCCAGATTAGTATGTTGCAACCTTCAACAGGAGATTTGAATGGTTTTAAAGGACTCCGCTAGGCAGTTGATTTGACAGTGACCCTGATTACCCCAGGTTTGCAGGGTCACTGTTTAGAATGCTGACTCAGCTCTGTCCTGGGCTGGACGTCCAAGTTGTCATCTTTAGTCAAGCGGCATTATCCTTGGAGCTGCTGGAACATTAAGCGTACGCTTGAAGCTTAATTTGGGAAATGATCAAGCGTATGAATGTACTGTGCTTATTTTTCAGTATTTAGTTCAAATTTTGGAGGTGGCTAAATGGGGAGATGCTTAGTGTGTCACTGTTGGAGGTTTTAAGTGATTAAAAAAATCAAGCAGATGAGTGCATAAAGATTTCTATGCAAACAATGATGAGCTTAAATTAAAGCTGCTGATTTAGTATGAGAATTACTTGCATTGATTTGTAGAACATCTATATAGGTTCAAGCTTCCATATTATGCAAATGAATGAGCCCCGAAGAGTCAAACTGTGAAAAAAAATGAAATTAACTATAAAAGACATTATTACCCATTCAGCAAGAGGAAAATGTAGACATACTTAGCATTAACCCTTACTTTTCACATATCTCTTTGGGAAGATCTGCATCAGGGTGACGGTCCTTGCTGCAACTGTAAAGAAGCCAGCAAGGCTCACTCTCAGTTCTCCCAGTGGCCGCTTTCTGCCCTGACTTCTTCACCCTGTGCTTTGCTGCCGTTAGGCCACCCAATGCCCTTAACCAGTCCCCTCCTTCCCTTTCAAAACCAATCTCAGAAAAGGATTTTTATGAAAACCATATTACTAGGGTATAAATAACTGAGCATACCTAGTGCATTCGTTCTTTCTGAAGCATCAGCTTATTAATAGGAGAAAAAGCCAAAGAAGTAAAACCCTAGAGATGGGACTAGTAGAATTTCATACACTGGTAGGTACCCTGGTGATGGGAGGGAATTTCTGAGTGAAGAGAGGGCTCTTTATAAACCCAACCCTGGAGACAGAGAATATAGACAAGCAGATTAGAGCATATAAACCACTGTAATATTGAAAATACGAAGGGCAAACCTAAGTGTCCATTGACAGATGAATGGATAAAGAAGATGTGGCACATACATACAATGGAATATTAATCAGCCATAAGCAGAAACGAAATTGAGTTATTTGTAGTGAGGTGGATGGACCTAGAGTCTGTCATACAGAGTGAAGTAAGTCAGAAAGAGAAAAACAAATACCGTATGCTAACACATATATATATGGAATCTAACAATAAATAAATAAATAAATAAATAAAAGGTTTTGAAGAGCCTAGGGGCCGGACAGGAATAAAGACACAGACATAGAGAATGGACTTGAGGACATGGGGAGGGGGAAGGGTAAGCTAGGATGAAGTGAGAGAGAGGCATGGACATATATATACTACCAAACGTAAAATAGATAGGTAGTGGGAAGCAGCCGCATAGCACAGGGAGATCAGCTCGGTGCTTTGTGACCACCTGGAGGGGTGGGATAGGGAGGGTGGGAGGGAGATGCAAGAGGGAGGAGATATGGGGATATATGTATACATACAGCTGATGCACTTTGTTATGCAGCAGAAACTAACACACCATTGTAAAGCAATTATACTCCAATAAAGATGTTAAAAAAAATAGAAGGGCAGGTAATTTTTAATGTGATAATATGTTTGTCAGCGAGCATCACCTTTCTCTTGCCAGATACTGGATCTGATTGCATAAACCCGGGTAACGAGATGGTATGTTATTTGACATTTAAACGGAGCTTCAGGGGAAAACCACTTGGTCTATGATTAGGAATTTTTGTCAGTTAGTCAGTAGCAGTGAACCCGAAATACTCTATTATCCTTAAATGTTGAATTTTAAAAGGAAAAAAAAAGCAATGGATTTCACTCATCTGCCTCCCCAGCCCACAGTTTTATTATAAAATTGAGTTAAGTCTATTTCAAAATTGGCATGCCCCGTGCGTTTAGCACGGTTGGTGGTGACATCTGGACATTTGGAGAAGTTGATTGATTAATGAAGCCATGCTTCTTTTAGATAGAAGTGTTGCAGGCTGGATACCCAGCTGTGAAGAGTCTGAACTGCCCTCCATTCTACCCCTCCCCGACGCAGACGCTTCCAGCAACCATGCTATGTTGAGTTGATGGCGCCATCTAGCGCCCGTCTGTGGAAATGTCCTGCTGGACTCTTACCTTTCTTTCTTCCTTTGAGGTCGGATCTCTCTCTGAGCAGCTGGGTGACGAGTTCCGCCCCTTCTCTCGGAGTACACTGTCTAGTGGAGCGCCTCTCCCTAATTCCTACTTTTCCTCTGCCTTGTGTTTAGTTATGCCTCTGTGCCTTCCTCTCTCCCTGACTCCAGTTCTTTCTGTTCCCCTCTCCCTGGTATCCCCTCTTTGTTAGCCCTTCTTCCTTTCTTTTTTTTTCTTCCAACTCTTGATCAGCTTTTTGGAGCATACAAAACAAACAGTACTCACAACTGTAAAGATTTTTCTAATGATATGTTACACCAAAGTAAGAGAACGTCATGCATCTTAAAGTGAAATTAACCATTTAAATCATGCTTAGAGAACCAGGGTAAAACTAAACAGAGTCCAAAAATCTCATCTAGAAGACTGTCCGCCATCTTCCTCTAATTAGACGTTTCCTCAAACAGTCAATCAAGAATTTTTAATTGGCTTTGGAAGAACTACTGTTATAGTATTATTTTCTCTTTTTAAACTATAAATGTAACCTCTCACTCATATTTTAAATTTGAGACAGCCTTCATGGAATATTCTGAACATAGCGTTTCTATGGGAAAATGTGTTCTGAGTTCCAGACAACCCATTTTCCTCTTAGATTTTTGGCTCTGGTATTAAGTGAGAGAAGGGAGATGAAAGATGTATAGGACTCAGTCTGAGATGTGATTACACCAGAACGTTTGTGGGATCTGAGTTTGTGTTCAGGTTTATGCTCCCACATCAAACAATAAATTTTAAGTTTCTACTTATGTTAAGCATCTCGATATTGTGGGTTTGAAAGTAAGTCCCCTCTGAAAAACAGGAACTGTGCTTGTCTGTTACCAGTTTTTGTGGTCGAATGGGTAACTATTTTGATTTTTTTCAGAAGGGAGGAAAAGCAGTTAAATCCAGTTAAAATTAAAACCGGTTAAAATTAACTGGCTCGTGAGATTTGAACGCAGCTGTTCCACACATCACAACACGGAGAGTGAGCTGTTTATTACCAGTCTTCATTATTATTAGTTGTGACTACTGCTTTTTGAGCGGCTGCATAGATTGTGTCTATTTTGGGGTTTAACCTTGGAAAATAGGAACTGCGAGGGAAGAGAGGTTCCTGTTGGCCGATTTGCATGTACCTTGTTTTTGTTTTGGCCGGGTAGGTGTGTGCACCTTCTGCCTGCGAGAGTCATTCAGCATGTCAGCAGTTTCCTACCAGCAGCGAGTGCTGACTCATGCAGCTGTTACAGCCCTCAGCTGGCCCCTCTGTAATCTGCCCACAGCACCAGCGCTGCCTTGGAGAGCACCTCAGCCATTTAGCTGCTGGGAGGCTATTTTCAGATCTGTGGTCACTGCCGACCTCGGTTCCCAGGTAGAAAACTGGGCATATTTCTGCCTCGGCCAAGACTGCATAAGCATCACAGCATTTCTGGGAAGCCCCCAAGAAAACCGATTTTTACTTCCTTTTAATTTTTCTGGGACTCTTTTGGGGCCAGGGGAAGGGGGATGAGAGTAAAGGGAAGGGACTATGCTGTTATTTCCTCCGAAGCACCAGAAGGAACCTTCCTGAACCATTAACTTAGGCTTTCCTGGTGTAACCCAGACCTGACCCACTTCTCCCTGCACGAGTAAGGAACGTGTGCCCGGAGCAGGGAAGCGGGCAGGGGGGTGCTCAGCGGCCAGCCCCACTTTGTTTTGTGTGGTGCAAGTCCTTAAGTAATGACAGATTTTGTTTATATCTGTTGCATGTTACTAAGGTTAAAAAAAAAAACAAAACCCAAAACCCCAAACCTGACTTTGGGTCATACTAAAGCTGGCATGTGTTTTCAGAAATGGTTTCGCTGTTTGTTTTTGGAGTTCAGTTCTGCTTATTTTCATCGGAAAGTGAAAATGTTACTTTTTTGAGGTTTATAAATAAACTTCCTTTTGCAGATACAAGTTGATCAGAGCATCCTAAGCTATCTTGAGAAGGATGATTAAAGTGAGATCCGCTGCGGAAAGGAAAGCTTTGCACTCCCTTGTGGAGTTTGCCTCCTTTTTTTTTTTTTTTTTTTTTGGCTTCAATAAGCATGCTGAAGCTGCTTTGACCAGTAATAAAGAAAAAGCCAAGCCACAGTGACTGTGTGTAACATGATGTTGATGGAAGTTCTTGGTTTCCGCCGATACAAATGACTCATCAGTATCAATAGAATTGTGACTTCTAATAATAACACAGTGCAAGACCTTCAAAACATGTGGTTTTAGCCCTAGCTGTTAGTGAAAGGTTGGAAAATATTAGTTTGAGCTTTTTTTTTCCTGATCTCTTGATTTCACCCAAGTATAAAGTTGTTTTTTGTAGGTGTGACGATCACACTATTGTTTTTTCATCTTACTGTTTTTAGTTTCATTATGACCAAGTTGCCAAACTCAGATCATTTCATCGTTTAGAAATCTGTGCAGTAAGCATCTCCTGTCGGGGCTGTGTTTTGAGGGAAATGTGGCTGCAAAGCAAATCTTCCCTGAACAGAGAAAGGAAAAAACTGGTCCAGGCTCTGGTCGGCCAAGCTGCCCGCCTCCTACACAGCGTCTATTGTGGTGGGCTGTGGGACCGCTGACTAGACTATTGCCATGTGAGTCAGTGTCAGAGGATTCCAAGAGGAAGGGTCACAGAAAATGCGAGTCAGAGGAAACAGCCGAGTGGAGAAGGAACAGTTATCCCAGGAAGGAGGGTGCTGCCCTGTTTCCACGGCTGCAGGGCTGCCCAGAGACCCTTGAGCATCACAGGGAATTTAGGTGTGTGTTTGTATGTTGCAGCCTATCTATCTACTTGCATCTCTGTGTGGGAGCATTCTTGTTGTGTTGTTCTGTTTTGGTTTGTTTTGCCTGCAGTTTGGTCAGACCAACAGCGATCACTCTCTTAGCTCTGTACTGCAGAGGTCTTACCCAAGAGCCTTTCCTTTTTACATTCTGTAGTGAAAGCAACTGAATTTCCAGACTATGAGACCAGCATCTGCATTTACATTTATAGTTATTTTCATTCTTAACGCTTCATCTTTAGACATGTTCCATCACTTGTCTCCTAGCTACTAGAGCCAGTGGCCGTTGTGCCTTGCTTGCTACATCAGCCTTGATCTGGGATATAAATGCTTTATAAAGAGAAGTGCAAAATAAGGACGTCATTAGTTGAAATTTTGTGTCGGTCTTGCCTCTTTCACACTGCCTTTTAGATGGATCTTTTTGTTGTTGTTTCCTGCCATCTTCTCAACATTTTCGATTTTTAATACTTATACTTCCCTGTTACTCTTTTTACCCTGGTGTCTTGCTACCTGGTAGAGTTTCCTTTCTGGGCCGCTTGTTCTTTCTCTCTCTTGGCAAGTTTTGCATTTCTTCCTCTGGGTGAACACTCACCTCTTCTCATTTGCTCTCGTAGATTCTTTTTGCTCCTGCCTACATGCCCACACCCTTTCTCACATCGTTCTTGGACAGACCCAGGCACGTTGCACACATATGCACGCACTCTATATACATATATGTAACACCCGTGTGAACACACGTGCACCGACATGGTTCCCCTCCCTGACCCTGGCCTCTTGCTCACGGAGGCCCTGCAGTGGCCTCGGGTCCTCCTGTTGCCATCCCTGCCCACAGCTGGTTTCTGGGAGGGGTCTTTCAGGCGAGAAGAACATTGGAAGGGGACCCTGAACTGGCTTCCCACCTGTGTCTAAGAATGCATCCTGGAAAGGAGGCTGGGTTCTGAGGAACCAGGAAAAAACCCAAAGGAGGCCCCAGCTTCGGGAGCCAGGGAGGAAGTAGGCCTGGACTCAGGGAAATCTGCAAAGGAGGACAAGACGTTGAGATGGCTTTGCCACCAGCCTGGAGTTGGAGAATCCCCACGGGGTCGGAAATGCATCAGGATGGGGTGGGGTGACTGGGGATACTTAGGGGGAGGAGGAGGCTCAGAACTTAGGGTGTGAAAGAGGATAGGGATCTTCGAATTGCCTTCTTGCTGTTAAAATGCTCATGCAGCCTGGTTGGTCTGGGGGAATGGGAAGGAGATCCCAGGGGACACACAGTCTTCCCTTGTGGCCTTGAGCTGTCTCCTGCCCCCATCAAAGAGGCCTTCCCTGACCCTGTGGAGTGGGGAGAACCATCCTCCTTCCCAGGCACCCCAAGCCCACTCCTCTCCTTCTTTTCTCCATAGCTTTTATCACCCTCTGGCCTCCTGTATGTATTGCTTGCTTGTCCATCTGTCTCCCTCATTATGAAATCAGCTCCAGGACTCAGGGGCCCTTGTCTCCTTTCGTCACTGTGGAAGTCCAAGGGCCTGGAAAAGTGTCTGGCTCTAAGGGGCTGCTCATTAAACACGTATTGTTGAATGAATGAACGGACTTACTGACTGTCCGTGAAAAATCACCTATGGCTTCTTGCCCACTGAACACGTCCAAAGTCCTCAGCACAGCCTGTAAAGCTCCTTATAACCTGTTCCCATGCTACCATTTCAGATATATTTTTCATCAATGTTTTCTTCTCACTCAACTTTTGTTAAATATCTTTCGAACTGATTTATGTTTTTATTTTGTACAGTTTCCTAATGTATGAGTTATATGTGTTGGCTCTGAAGTTCTCTTAATTTGTCCTAAACTTTCTTCTTGCACGAATCAAGAATTACTTATCGAGGGGCTTGCTCTTTGCAGCGAACTCTGTTAGGCCCAGGATGTGGTGTGTGAAATACAGTCCCAGTCTGTAGGGAAGTTACGTTTCATCTTGGAGGTGACATATATAAGCATGAAGCATTTGAAGTACAGTGCACAGCAGGGTGTGATCAAGGGCCAGGATGAATAGTAGAGGTAAGTGTGGTAGGTGTTGGGGAGAGAAGAGAGCTGGCGAAGACTGGACGACAGGAAAGCCTTAAAAGGAGGAGTTGGATCTGTATATGTCCTCGAAATATTGTGGGATTTGCTGAAATGGTCCAAATTCCCAAGTTGATATCCTTCGAGATTTTATAGATGTCAGGTTCATCAGCTTTATTGTTCCATATCAGTCATTGTCAGTATACTGTCCTTTTCTTGACCACTCCCAAATTAGACCTTCTTAAGATATAATTAATGAAGAGCTATGAAGGATTCTAAGTGTAGCCCTAGGAAATTCTTCTATAATAGTACAAAAAGTTTAAAATGTGTGAGGAGGCCTTCACTTCTGTTGTTTGAAAAAACTGTGAATAGAAGTTCCGTTCATTAAACCATGAAGAGTGAGGAAACAAGCCCAAAGTGATTGATTGATATTTGTGGGACATTTATGGTACTGGTCCAGCGTATGTAAAGAACACATGAATCAATAAGAAAAAGCCAGACAACCCAATAGAAAAATGATGCTGTACATTCATATGCTTAAACAAGCACGTCACAAAAGAAACCGAGACAGCTCGTTTAATAAACGTATGCAAGTTAAAATCGTAGTAATATACCATACCCTCTGGATTGGCAGACATGTACATATCTGACATACCATGTGTTGGTAAGGATGTGGAGGAATGGGAGTTCTTATAGATAGTTGGTGGAAGTATAACTTGATACAATTACATTGGAAAACAGTCTCTTACCTAACCAGATTCAACCTGTTACTAACTTACAATCTAGCAATCTTACTCCTAGATATACATTTAGGAAAATGTCTGAACTCATGTGCTTCAAGAAACACTGACAAGAATGTTCAAAGAAACATTGCTTATAAGAGCAAAAACTGGAAACAACCCAAATACTCATCAACATCATATTGAATCAACTGGTTTTGCTGTACTTAGGCACTGGGATACTATTTGGCCATGAAAAAAAAGAGCCAATAACACCACATACAGGAGGGTGTGGAGATGTGCTGAAGAGCAAGGATTCTGCCTGGGTTCAAAATCCGGGTCTGCCACTTATCTTGTGACCTTGGGCAAGTTTCTTAATCTCACTGCAGCTCAGTTTCGTCATCTGTATGCTGGGGAAAATGATAGGGTCTACCTGATAGTGTTGTTAGGAAGATTAAATGAGTTAATATTTTTGACATGCTTAGGAGAGTGACTGGCATGTAGTAAGTTCTGTGTAAGTGTCTGTTAAACAAAAATGCATGAACCAATATGGATGAATCTTAAAAACATAATGTCCAATGAAAGAAGCAAGACACAGAAGAATATGTACAGAATGATTCCATTTATGTAAAGTTCAGAAGCATGCAAAACTAAGTAGATTGTTTAGGGATGTATATATAGATGTTAAAACTATAAAGAAAATAAAGGGAATGATTGCCACCCAAAAAGATCAGTGTAGTGGTTACCTCTAGAGGTGATGGAGTGGGATAGGGTGGGGAGGGAACTCTTTGGGGGCTTCCAAGTTCCCAAAATGTTTTATTTTCCAGCCTGAAAAGTGGTCCCAATGATGTTCTTTTTTATAATTATTTTTTAACAGTGTGTGGGTTTTTTGCATCTGTGTATACATATTAGATAATAAATATGAAATGGATTTTGTGAGTTATTTTCTGAAAATATTTCTCATTTGATTTGTTATTTTTAAATTACCTCAGAAAATGCCAAGCCCAAAGCAGCAAGATGACATTTAACAGGAATAAATGTAAATTCCTACATTTGGGTTAAAAAAAAAAAAAACCTATTCAAGAACAGAATTTGCACACCTGCTTGGTACCAGTTTCTCTACAAGATTGTGAGCTGCCAGTGCAGTGTGGTCTTTGGTGCTTACAGAAGGTGAGACTTCCATAGAGCCAGGTTAAGTGAACCGTGCCATTTAGATGGGGCAATGCAGTGGTCTTGCTCAACTATTCCCAGGCCTGGCTGCCCCATGTAGGGAATACTGTGCCCCGTCCCAAGGGACTATTTTAAGGAAGATGTTGACCATGGAGGGAGCATCCTCTGTGATCAGGATGTTTAGGGATCTAGAAACTGATCACTTCTAAGAGTAGTCAAGGAAGTGGGGAAGTTTACCTTGGAAAACAGGAGATGTAGGGAGAGAAAGGGTGTCTCTCTTCCATCATTAGAAGAGGAAGCCAACTTTCTTTGTTGCTCCACAAGTCAGATCCCTGCAGCGTCTACCGGTGCAGGCAGTTTTCAGGTCCTGGTGGCTGGAGATGCCCAAGCAAAAGCTGTGGGGTCTCCTTTAGGCTTGACTGGAGCCTCGGTACCCGACGTGTGGTTCCTGGACCAGCACCATCGGCATCACCCAGAGCTTGTTAGAATGCAGAATCTCAGGCCCACTCCACACCTATGGACTCACAATCAGCATTTTATCGGAATCTCTCTGGGGACTCACTCACACATTAAAGTTTGAGGGGCACTGGGTTCATTGTTTCTAAGGTCCTTCATAATTCTTAAGATTCAGTGATTTTATTTAGTAAACTATAAACTCAACTGAAAATGACCAGTTCATAGGTGACATTATCAATTTAAAACGCCTGACTACAGTTAATAATACCGTATTCCATATTTGAAAGTTACTAAGAGCGTAGATTTTAAAACTACTCGTCGTAAGAAAAAGTAAATTTGTAAATATGTGTGGTAACGGATGTTAACTGGATTTAGTTGGGTGATCATTTCACAATATATTGTCACTATGTTGTAGACCTGAAACAAATGTAATGTTATATGTCAATTATATCTCAATTTTTAAAAAGTAAAAATAAAATCTTAAGGTGTTATGTATACATAAAGCAAAACGAATTTTTGTTGCTGAATTAGTTTGAAATTGATTTGTCCATTTTTCCCCTAAAGGAAAAGTTAGCTTGCTTATGTACTGGGGCAGCTTATAGCAATTAAAACGTAATATAATAGTGATTTTTTTCTTTTTAATATATAGGATGAGATTCTTACTTTAAAATTATGTTAATTTCTTCAAATTTTTTTCTTCTGTATTCTTTAAAATTTCCAGAGTGGATTAAGGTTCTGAGTACCTGTTAAGAATACTCAAAAGAGACATTTAAATAATAAAAGCATCTCATAATAGATTGATTTTATATTTAGCCTTTTCTTTTTTTTTTTTTGCTTGTGCATATTCCATATTTTGACCTTATAGGAATCTTTGAAGTCTGAGTATTTTACAGTGATTCTCCACAGTGCCCCGTATCTTTTAGATTCTAGATCTGATATCAGGCAAGTAAAATAGTTTTACCTTTTCCCCCTCAAAAGACCATGACTAATTTAAGCTCATCTCTTTTTTTTCCTTAAAGATTTTGCTACTCATCCTTTTAACTGATGAAGTTCAGGTGGAAACCATGATTCATTTCATCCTTTTCCCTTTATGTAATTAGTCATTTATTCTTTTGATGTCCATAGTAAAACTAATACTTAACATGATAGTCATAAGATTCCAAAATAAAGAAGTAAATGTAAATGACTTACAATCAGATATAAAGTATGCTTCACTGTATGGCAAAAATGAATAGGGAAAACTTTTCATGAATAAAAGATGTTTTTTAAGGCCGTGTAACCATGAGTTACTTGGTTTAAGCACATATTTCCAGATCTATTTTCTTTTGGCATATAGGATAAAGAAACTGTACTTTGATGGTTGGCTTAGAAAATATGTGGTGTATATATGTCATCTAGATGAGATAATATATGACAGATGGCTTTATAAAATGTAAAGTACTATAGACATTTTAATAACTTTAGTGCATTATGATTCTGTTTTAATTTTAATTTAGCAGGGTTTCCCCTCCTTTTATAGGATTGACTTAACATCTAAATTCCATCTTAGTGTGATTCTTCAGGTTTTGATTTCTTTATCCATAAATGACTATGAATAAATGTCACCACACATTATCATATTAGTAATTGTGAGGTGGAAAGCTAGACTTTTTGCTACCAGCTTGCTTGCTTGTTTTGTTCGTTCTTTCATTCATTCATTCATCATGAATATACACTGAGCACTTCCTGTGTTCAAAGCTCTGGGCTGAGTGCTCTGGGAAGACATAAAATGAATAAGACAGTCCCAGGTCCAAAATTTTTTATAATTTATAAATTTGTTTTTAATAATTTTAGCATCTTACTGAATTTTAGATTGATCACCATTTTAAATACTGAGTAGATAATGAGATTGATGTTGAACTTAATAGCTGTTAAAAACACAGTTGCCCTTCTCTAATGATTAGTGATGTTGAGCATCCTTTCATGTGTTTGTTGGCAATCTGTATGTCTTCTGTGGAGAAATGTCTATTTAGGTCTTCTGCCCATTTTTGGATTGGGTTGTTTATTTTTTTGACATTGAGCTACATGAGCTGCTTGTATATTTTGGAGATTAATCCTTTGTCAGTTGCTTCATTTGCAAATATTTTCACACTGGTCAGAATGGCCATCATCAAAAAATCTACAAACAATAAATGCTGGAGAGAGTGTGGAGAAAAGGGAACCCTCTTGCACTGTTGGTGGTGGGAACAGATACAGCCACTATGGAGAACAGTATGGAGGTTCCTTAAAAAACTAAAAATAAAACTACCATATGACCCAGCAATCCCACTACTGGGCATATGCCCTGAGAAAACCATAATTCAAAAAGAGTCATGTACCACAATGTTCATTGCAGCTCTATTTACAATAGCCAGGACATGGAAGCAACCTAAGTGTCCATCGACAGATGAATGGATATAGAAGATGTGGCACATATATACAATGGAATATTACTCAGCCATAAAAAGAAATGAAATTGAGTTATTTGTAGTGAGGTGGATGGACCTAGAGTCTGTCATACAGAGTGAAGTAAGTCAGAAGGAGAAAAACAAATACTGTATGCTAACAGATATATATGGAATCTAAGAAAAAAACAATGGTTCTGATAAACCTAGGGGCTGGACAGGAATAAAGACGCAAACATAGAGAATGGACTTGAGGACATGGGGAGGGGGAAGGGTAAGCTGGGACGAAGTGAGAGAGTGGCATTGACATATATACACTACCAAATGTAAAGTAGAAAGCTAGTGGGAAGCAGCTGCATAGCACAGGGAGATCAGCTCAGTGCTTTGTGACCACCTAGAGGGGTGGGATAGGGAGGGTGGCAGGGAGACGCAACAGGGAGGGGATATGGGGATATATGTATATGTATAGCTGATTCACTTTGTTATACAGCAGAAACTAACACACCATTGTAAAGCAATTATACTCCAATAAGGATGTTAAAAAATAAATACAAATACAATTAATTTTGCTAAAAAATAAATACAATTTAAAAAATAAATACAATTGTTAAAAAATAAATACAATATTCTTCAGTTTTTAAGAGCAAGGTTTAGGAAGATTACTGCATATTTCTATAAGGTTTACCTGATCTTAGATTTTTTCAGAATGCTTTGAAATCACATATTCCAGTCTAGCCTGTGCTGTTCAGTTTGGTAGCCACTAGCTACATGTGGCTTTTGAGCACTTGAAATGTGGCTAGTCCAAATCGAGGTGTGCCGTGCGTATAAAATATACACTGGATCTCAAAGATTTAGTATACCAAAAAGGACAAAATGTCTCTTTACTAATTTTTTATGCTGTTTCCATGTTGAAATGATAATATATAAGTTTAAGTAAAAAATGTTTTAAATTTTACCTGTTTCTTTTTACTTTTTTTAAATGTGGCTACTAGAAAATTTTAAATTACATATATGGCTCACATTATATTTCTATTTGAAAGTGCTAGTCTGGATTCCAAAGCGTAGCGTGATTGAGAGCGCTCAGAGAAAAGAGTATCAGAGCTTAACACAGAGAGTTGTAGAGATGAGATGCCACCGACAGAATCCACTTACTCGAAGAAGAAACCGCAGTCTGTGCCTTTGTCCTACTTTCAGAGATGCCTGCTTTCCTGAACACACAAAAAGAGCATCGGTGTAGCAAGCATTTATTTAGTGTCTACAATGTACAGAGCATTGAGGGCGATTAAAATAAATATCACACAGGTCCCTGCCTTTAGGAAAAAATACAGCCTACTAGGGAGACCAGATATGAGCCTATGACTTGTTAAATGATGATATGAGAGATAAATAGCTATTCAACACTGATCCAAGAACTGTCACAAACACTTGGTAGAGGAACTCAATCAAAAAAGAAAGAAAGTTCACCATGGCCTGGAGGGGTGCCCCACAGAAGGAGTGCCTTGACCAGGCACTCAAGAGTGGGTAGGATTCCACCAGGCAGAGGGAAGAGGACGTGGCGGGGTAGGAAGGGAGTAGCGTGGTAACAAGAGAGAGAAGATGGGAAGGCACGAGGCAGTTGAGAGGTCAGCTGAGTCTGAGGATGAAGGAGTGTGAGGTCTAAGTAGTGTAAATGTTGCATATCCTTAACAAAGTTTGTAATACTGTATTTCCAGTTGCATTTATACTTACATTAGTATACAACCTTATAACTTAAAGAATTCTCGGTAAGTACAATATCATTTAATATTTCAGGCAACAGTGATAAGCATTTGCCTATCCTTTTTTTTTTTTTTTTGCTAAAAGTATACTGTTATGTCATTCAGTCTTTGCTGTTGGCTCCATTTTATAGAAGTAGAAGGCAGAGAAGCCAAGATTGCATGATGAATGATAAAATCTTGAATTTGAATCCAGCTCTTTAGCTCAATTTTGCTATGCTGAGCCACTCGAATTTTCACACCTGTTATTCTATTTGCTTTGCCTGTTTTTGAACTTTATATACATGGAATCATGTAGCATGTACTGTTTTGTGTCTGGCTTCTTTTCATTCAGCGTTTATGAAATCCATTCATGCTGTTGCCTGTAATGGTCGATTTTTTATGCTTGGTGCTATATAGTATTCCATTGTGTGAATATACCACTGTTGTCTCTATGTGTAGTTTTCAGTTTTCTGGCCATTATGAATAGCATTGATGTTGAACATTCTAGTACGTATCTTCGGGTGAACACACAGTGCATTTCTGTTGGGCATATATGTAGAAGTAGAATTACAAAGGCAGCTTAGTTATTAAATTATCTTGGAGATGAGGCTGAAACTTGGCTTTGTGAAGAAAAGCCAAAACTGCAGTTAAAAACTGCAAACTTTTTAAAAATGGAAGTACAGTTGATTTACAATGTTGTGTTAGTTTCTGGTATCCAGCAAAGCAATTCATACATATATTCTTTTCCATGATGGTTTATTATAGGATATTGAATATAGATACCTGTGCTATACAGTAGGACCTTGTTGTTTATATATAGTATTAGTATTTTACTATTTTATATATAGTAAAAAACTGCAGACTTTTGTTACCTCAAATACTATATCAAAATAAATATTAAGGCAGCCTTTACAAAAGGATCTAAGGTGGAAGAATTTTTCTGCTTTAACACATTTTCTGAAGGAAGAATGAAAGTAGTAAACTCTTTCATCTAGATAGAGTTTGAAAGGGGTAAGATATTAAAAGACTGAATTTGTATTACTAAGGTTTCTCTTACAGTTACACTTTTCCTTCTCCAAGAGAAGTTCTGTCAAATGAGTAGTGGATAATTAAGATGAGATTGTTACCAGGACGGCATTATCCTAGGGTATAATGAGGAATGAGTACCTGGGGTTATGTTTATTGGGGGATGAGGGATTGGAGGTGGGGATAAATGGTAGGAAATTAAATCTCCAAATCTATAATGATAGCTACAGTTCCCAAAACGTTACTGAACTTTCCTCCAATCCTCCGTCTTTTTATTAGGGGAATCTGCAGGCAATCGAATTTGCATTCTTGCAAAGAAGGCAATTACAAATTCCCTAACCTGTTTTTAGAAAAAAAAAAAAAAATGAAGGCAGACATTTATCCATAGGCATCCTGTGTGAAGGAAGGGTAGTTCTAGGATTTGCCAACACAGAAGACTTCAGTGTCTACCTTTGCAGCTTCTTAACATTAATGCTGATCATTTAAAGATGGGTATTTTATATTTAGACTGACAAGAGTTGTCAACCTTAAGCAGACTGGGCAGAGGAAGAAATCCTCCTTTTTCTCTGTGCTCTGACTCAGGGTGGCCCTAGGCAAGTTACATGGCAAATGGAAACGTGGCCCAGTGGACAAAGACCGTTGTTGCTATTACCGGTGGTTTTAGAGGGGAGAATAGGACATGAACTTACAACATAGTGCTTAGGGACTGAAAGTTTCATACCTGTATTGCTGTGATGGACATCTCTTGCGTTTTCTAGAAAGTCCCTCCTTGTTACTGTGATGTCGGTGAAGTGTGTATTTTGGATTATGGGTATATGTTTAAAAGTCAAATTTTTCTTTAACGTCCACTGATGATTTCTTTAGGATTACATGTCAGGGTTCGGGTCAGAATTTGAGCTTATTCAGTTTTTCCTCTCGCTTTCCAAATTAAATATCAAATAAGAGCATGATGGGGGAATCAAGTTATTTTCAAGTCATATTGGAAGAGCAGGTGTGTTCTCGCCTGATTTACAGTGCAGGTGCATTTTAATTTAACTCCTTAAGATGGTGATTAAAGAATTATTCAAGTAGAACAGAGCAAAGTTTTAAAAATGACTTGTGAACAGTTGCTCTTATTTTTTCCCTGTTTTCTCTCCACTTGACTTATAGGACGTGAATTTCTGAAGCAGCCCCCTCCAAGAATACTGCTCCAAATGTGTGAATTACGCTCATTCAGTAAGATCCAGCCTTTTCATTGGTAGGACAATGTGGAGGTCACAGGGCCCTGGGTCTTGTCTTTGTCAAGCCTGATTGTAAGGCAGGGAACAGTCCTCCCTCCTTTTGAACCCAGTGACATATTTCCATTGGTCATTGAACACCAGGGGGAGCAGAACTACAGACCCCAAAGTACCCCCCCCTCCCCACCGTGGGCTCCCACCCTCCACCAGAGGATTTGCTGCTTTGGTCCTTTAAGTGCCCCGAATATTTGATGGTGAGATCATGCTCTCGGGTAGCCAGTTATCAGGCTTGTGTGGGTGTGTGTAGAGGGGTCTCCCCTTAAGCTTAGCATTAGGTCTTGGTGACAGAATCTAAATAACACAGGTTACTCATCACGAGTTGAAGATTTTCCCCTTTTCACGGTGATGCTGCTGATATAATTTTGTACGTTGGCTGGTGATGTGTGCGTACTTTGTGGCTGCTGAGATGCAGCTGGAAAGTGTATGGGGGTTGTGTGCTTCCTCTGAGGCTGCTCCGGGTGGTCAGGTGGGGGGCGGCCGTGATGAAGGTACCGCACCACTTCCTGCAGCGTGTCTTGTGAGCGCTGTAACCCACTCCCTGAACCCGGGTCCCACTTCAACCCTGGTTCTCCCCTGTGTACTTTATCTTTCGCTGCTTCTGATTTGCCTGCTGTGGGTTTATGACTAAGGTTGTTGTGGTTCAAAATTCCCTTTTTAGCTATGAAAAATCTTTCAGGTTACTTTGTGTTCCCATCTCTCTTTCTTCTTTTGCCGTGGACTTTCTGGATTTTGTCAAAATGAGTGCTAAAAAAAGGTCTTAATATCGTCTAAGAGTTAGATAAAGGTGAGATGGATCATATAATCCTTCATGAGAGCAAACATAAGATCAGCTCATGTTCTTGGCATAGTGAGTATGTGAAAATGCATTTTATGTTGGAAGCTGTCAGTTATTTAGCTCAGTTATGGGAAAGCCCATTTCAGAATATTGACAGAGAATCACTGGGCTTGGAAGGGGTTCAGTTAGATCGGTCTGCGCTTCACCTATGGGTCTTTTGAATTTCTGCATCGTATGGTCCTTGGAGCTGGGAGAAACGTGAGCTGCTCTTGAGGGGCTTACAGTCTCACTGGCAGGGAACCAGTGTTTATTAATATGCCTGACAAAGCGATGATCTTATTTCTTTACATGATCTTATTGTCTTTGAGAAAACTTTATCAGTGAGGTAATAGTATAACTTTTTCAGAGAAAGAAGCTGAGGGCCAGAGACCTTGAGCACTCACTTAGGGGAGCTCGTAGCAAAGAGTCAGGCCTTTGGCTCTAGAACCAATGCTCTCGGCAGTGTGTGGGCTGCCTCTCACACTTGGTCGTTTAAAGAACAACTTGAGGGCTTCCCTGGTGGCGCAGTGGTTGAGAGTCTGCCTGCCGATGCAGGGGACACGGGTTCGTGCCCCGGTCCAGGAAGATCCCACATGCCGCGGAGTGGCTGGGCCCGTGAGCCATGGCCGCTGAGCCTGCGCGTCCGGAGCCTGTGCTCCGCGACGGGAGAGGCCACAGCGGTGAGAGGCCCACGTACCACAAAAAAAAAAAAAAAAAAAAAAAAAAAAGAACAACTTGATTTAGGGACATCCAGAAAGTATAATGGAAGTTCAGGGACAGGTGCAGCTGGAGTAATTGGAGAAGAGCCACTGGCTGGGTGGGAGTTATCCCTGAGCCTTGACGATCGGTAGAATTTGTATCAAGCAGCCAGGAGGAGAAAGGGTCTCCCGCCCAGTATAAGCTGGATGAGGGCAGGGATGACAACAAAGGGAGAAAAACACACCGGATAGACCCGTCTAGCTGGGAGCCATCAGAGGTTAGCACCGAACCAGTGCTCACTGCGCAAGGCACTCTTCCAAGTTCTTTACATCTGTTAATCCTATCCTCGCAGCAGCCCTCTCAGTAAGACATTATCAACTTCGTTTAAGGGTTTAGGAGACAGAGGGCAATGAAGTGGTGGCACTGGATTCAAAGCCCGGGCGTCAGGCCCCAGAGCCTGAGCTCTGGGCAACTCTGCCCTATTCACCCCTCATTACTAGGCGATGCAGGTGATGGGAGGGTTCTTGAATCGCTGGGGACAGTGATGGAAAGGTCAAAATGACAGAGGTGGTGATTGGAAGATCAAAATGACAGCAGCGAGTTGGCCAATTTGGGAAGAAGAGGAGAAGCAGTTACTCTGAGCTAAACGGGATCTGGTCAGTACCAGCGGGTAGCAAGAGACAGAGGTGAGATTTAACGCATCAACAGGCCTTGGAGGATTGGAATTGAAGTTGTAAAGAAGGCCCTATGCTTAGGGGACTGGGTGGCATTTCTGCTGTTGAAGAAGTGAGTGAGGTCACAAGAGAGGCTCTTTTGTATGAGGCAATCACACAAGGGGAGGAAATGAAGGCTTTCGAATGGGTTAAACATGCAGTAGAGGTACCACGTGCTAGAAAGATGGTTCACTGGAGAGCTGAAAATAAGGGAGAGGAATCCAAGGCAGGGGATAGGGATGGTTGAGGGGTTGTCTGCGAGGAGAGAATTGATGCCCTGCAAACAGATGATTTCTCAGCACGAGAAACCCAGGGCCTTGGGAAGCACCCTTGGTCAAGCAGAGGAAGGAAAGAGAGGAGCAGTAGCCAAGGAGGAAACAGGAGAAGCAGTTAAGCCAGGGGGGAGAGGATAATTGAAAGAGAAAATAAAAAGCTGCTGAGCAGTGTCAGCTGTCGCAAAGAGGTCAGGGGGACAAAGAGTGAAACGGGGGCATAAGGTTTGACAAAGGGGACGACCATTTGTACCCTGCTCAGTAGGCTTGGTGGAAATCCAGGGGAGGTGAAATCCAGCTGGACTAAGGATTTTGGAGTTCTTCCTCAGCAGACCTTTTCTAAGCACTAAATTTACAGGTAATTCAGCTCACTGCAGAGTGAGAGCTTCGTAAATACCACGGGGTTGCCTGAGACTGCATTTTGTTAACACTGATCTGTCTGGCCTAACATACTTTTTTTTTTTGCGGTACGCAGGCCTCTCACTGTTGTGGCCTCTCCCATGGCGGAGCACAGGCTCCGGACACGCAGGCCCAGCGGCCACGGCTCACGGGTCCAGCCGCTCCGTGGCATGTGGGATCTTCCCGGACCGGGGCACGAACCCGTGTCCCCTGCATTGGCAGGCGGACTCTCAACCACTGCGCCACCAGGGAAGCCCTAGCCTAACATACTTTGTCTTTCAGTTGCATTCATTCACATAGCTCCCGGGTGCTGACAGAGGAGGTGTTTAATTGATCACTGCCCACTGAAGACATCATTTGGGGGCCAATTTGATGTGCCCTTGAACCAGAGCAGGTGAGGCAGAAGACTGTCTCTTGGGAACCATGCTTTAAAAGGTCACCCAGCTGCCCACCACCTGCCCCACTTCCCAGGGCCATAGACTCATTTATTTCTCAGCCTCTTTTGAATACAGTGTTTGTTACAAGGACTCCATATAGTATCATAGCACCGCCATACACAGGGCTTCTTTTCATTTGAGGGTGCCCTTGTCATATAAAGTCCAAATGATATGAAAATAACCCAATTTTTTCTAACTTCTCAGAAATCCTCAAAATACCGAACTGTGTCATAGATCTTCCAATGCCTGTGTCCCCTTTGGTGAGAATCCAGGATTTCCCTATTTCAGCACTACAGCTGTGAATTGTAAAGCATTTCATCCACCACCGTGGCATTCACAGATATTTTTATTTAAGCTGCCAGATTTGGAAGTGCACCTCACTTTAGCATTAGTTTAAAAATTTTAGGGAGGAGAGAAGAAATTTGCATTTACAAATGATCATGGTTTTTATTTTAGCTTTTGGCTGGAAGCCTATTTGGTTCTTTCTTCTTCCAGCCAGTTTTTCTTGGTAACGATAACTTGGTGCATTCTGATTTTAGAAAATATGTCTCGGTGTGGAAAACTCACAAGACTTAGGAGGATGTAAACGCTTTCTCTCCCAGCCCCTCCCCACCCCCAGTGTAGATTACTGGTAAGTGAAACTTAAAAGAGAGTCAACTCAGGAAAGTCAGACCCCGCCTCCCACCCCTTCGGGCCCCTGGCTTCTTTTTCTTAGTGCCTTTCTCTGTCATCATTAGCATCTTGACTCAGAAGTATGAGAGGGGAGAAAAATGAAAGTCAGGTCAACTTTGTTTCTTATCCACAGTTTTGGTAAAAGTTTAATTGTCTTTGGTTGAACTCTTGGTAGTTGGTTTTTGGAGCTGTCTGGGGTTTCATTTATTCTCCAGTTCTCTTAGTTTTCACGTATAAATATAATCTAGAGTTCATTGTTCTTAATGAGAGAAACTGCTTAATAATTTACTTAGGTTAGAAATCTGTTCTGATTACCCGAAAATTTTCTTCTCATCTATTTGGTATCTTTTCATAAGAGTTTGATTATATTAGCATAGTCGTAATATGTTTAATAAGATTTAATCTTTCATTATTAAAGTTCCTAAATATATTACTATGTTTTATCATGATGAACATCAACCCTCATTGTTTAGAACTGTGCTTCATTAACCATTTTGTTTGAGTCATGGACTGCTAATTTTATAAAATACAATAAAAATGAATTACTAGAAAAATGAAATTCAAAAGACATAAAAACATAAGCCTGATTAAGATTTTTAAAAAATTGTTACATTCAACAGACATGAAATTACTCCGGCAAACTGCTATAAAGTCTCTAAACTCTACTTCCAGTTTCTGGGTCTGGGGGTGGTCTGCAGGTCCCACTTTGAGTCCCACTGTCTGGATGGAATACAGACAGTTAGGAGGCTGAAGATGAATCCTTCAACTTCAGGACATACCCTCAAAGTAGGTTTTGGTAGGATCGTCATCACCATGTTTCTTGGATTTATATTTATCACTCATAAAAGTCAAGTTCAGGAAAAAAAATCCTGTTTATTTAAAGCTTTTCTACTTAAAAAAAAGTCACAGGACAATACATGATTGTTAAAATGTTTCAAACAACATAAAGGTGAATATTGAAAAGTTCATTGTCTTTCTCCCCACTTCTCAGATTATTTTTTTCCTTTCTCTGACTGCAATATATACACCAACATATATATGTATGTATACATATATAAGATAATTTTTCTCTCTCTCTAAAAATGAAATCATAAATAGTACTCTGCAACTTATTTTTTTTACTTAATATTATGTCGCAGCATTTTTCCTTATCAATAATCATAAATCTAATGCCTCTTTTTAATATAAATTGAATGTCTCTTATGTTATAGCTGTACCATAGTTTCTTTAAATATTCCTCAGTTGATGGGCATTCAGGAACATCCTAGGTTTTTACCATTCCCCAAAACACCACAGTTAAAATTCTTGTACGTATATTCTTACTTCCTGACTTTGATATTTGAAGGATAGATTCCTAAGAGCTGAGTCAAAGATAATGCCATTGCAAAGATGGCATTCCAAAAAGTTGCATCCATGGAGTCTCCCCAGCAAAATATGAAGTACCTGGTTACCTCACCACAGCTACAGAATTGGAATCTTTTACAGTTTTCCCACTCTGATGGATGGAAAGTGATTCCCTAGTTGTTTTTGTTTGAATATCCCTGATTACCAGCAAGATTGTGCCTCTTTTCATATGTTTAAGGGCCTGTTGGATCTTTCTATTTAACTTGGGGGACAACCTACAACAGATTTCACTTGATTGGGTCTTTTAAGTACCAGTTTTTCTGTGTGTGGTGTACTCAGTGATTGGGCTTTATGTTTGGTTTAGTGGGATAGAGGAGATAGAAAGATGAAAAAGATACAGTGTTGAGTCTTGTTTTGTTGAGTCGGCTTAGGTCTCATTTTCTTTCTCTAACATTTTTTTTTCTACAAGATCAGCTTACTTACAGGAAATCCGTCTCTGTCTATTTGTGTGTAATGTAAAAAGAGCCCAGGGTGGGGCATCTTTATGGCTTGGCATACTGTACATCGTTATTCAAGACTGCCCAGGGAGTGTGTATTCACATGTGTGCATTCTTTTATTGAAGTAAATTTACATAACATGAAATTAACCTTCTTAAAGTATACAATTTAGTGTGCAGTCATCACCTCTATTTAGTTCCAAAACATTTTCATCATACCTATTAAGAAATCACTCCCATTCCCCTCATTTTTCATCCCCTGGAAACCACTAATCTGCTTTCTGCTTCTATGGCTTTACCTCTTCTGGATGCTTCGTATAAATGGAATATGTGACTTTTGGGGTCTGGCTTCTTTCATTTAGCGTAATGTTTTTGAGGTTCGTCCACACTGTAGCATGTACCAGATATTTCAGTCCTTCTTATGACTGGATAATATTCCATTGTATGCCACAAATATACCACAATTTGTTTACCCATTCATCAGTTGATAGACATTTGGGTAGTTTCCACCTTTAGCTATTGTGAATAATTACACATGTAAATTTAGACCCCAAGTTAGTCATACAAAGGGAGGTATGAGGGACAAGCAGGAAGGCAGCTGAAAAGAGCCTTCCAGTGGGTCTTCTAGAGCTTTCCCCTCTCTCGGTGATTGGTCACTTACAGGATCTTGAGGAGGCTGAGTCAGTCTTGGTGTCAGATTGGCAGTTTGTGTACATTCAGCTTTAAACTCTGGGTTCAACCAGAACACAAGGACTCCCAGTAGATCACATCCTCTGGATTTAAAGAGAAACTTGCTTTCCCCCCTAGGGCATGGTTGCGTATTCCCCGCCCCCCCAGGCACCGGGTTTCTGTAGCCTTAGTGGATGCAGTGACCAGAAGGTGATATTTGTGGTAGTCCCCTCCATGGCCATTCCCTCTGCCCCCAGCTTGGAGCTTGTGGAGTAGGGTGACCAGAGGGAGGAATTGTGCCCATGATACATAAGGGGGTTCAGTTCCCAGCTCAGCAATCTTGGTTGAGTTATTTACCTCCCAGTTTTCTCCTCTGTAAAATGGGGTTACTAATACTTACGTCCTAGGGCTGTAGAGAAGAGTTAAGTGGGATAACGTATAAAGAGCACTGTTAACAGTGCCATGTGGTAGTGCTTGATGCATGTTCATTTCCCCTTCTCAGAGCTTCCTTCTTCTCTCCCGTCCAACGCCTCTAACATTACCTCCCAGTGTGTACCGAGAACAAAATGAGCTCATCATATGCATGGCATGGTTCCTAGCACCATGCCTACCACATAAGTAAACACTCAGTATAGATAGGTCAAAGGATACCTTACCTTGCAATCTGTATTTCTTATTGAGAAAACACCATCTAGTTGATTACAAGCCATCTAAACTGCTTTAGGTGGTAAAGATTTCATCTGGGTTTATTGAGTTCTTCTTCTGAAGCTTTGTATTTATTACCCCAGACATATCAGGCTAATTACAAGACAAGCGTGTTCAGGAGAGATAGACTATAGCCACGATCCTGGTGTGTGAGTTAGAAATTTAGCATCCTGTTAGCACACACACATTAAAGAGTGTTATGTTTACATCAAATTGTTACATCCCAAAGAAAATGTCATGTGGACAGTGTCAAATCATCTCTCTGAAGCTGACACTTCTGTCTGGCCTTTGAAAACAGTTGTTCAGTGCCCTGTTTTGAGTACAGTTTGGGTGCCTTCATTTAGAAGTCCTGTCTTAGGGCAAATGGAAAGTGATTTTAGAAAAGATAGTTACGAGGAGAAGGAACTGTCTTCTGCCACCTTCCCTCTCAACAAGCGTACTCTGTAAGGGTGCAGTCGACCGCCCCAACATGCCTGCTGAAAGGAAATGTTGAAAATGTCCACTTGGGACTTCCCTGGTGGTCCAGTGGTTAGGACTCCGTGCTCTCACTGCCGAGGGCTCGGGTTTGATCCCTGATAGGGGAACTAAGATCCCACAAGCCATGCAGTGTGGCCAAAAAAAAAAATGTCTTCTTGTCATCGGTGCCAGTATAACTGAAGGAGAAAGAGAATTCATGTTTTGTCAGAAATGAAGCATACCTTTAGTTCCAGTCTTTTGTTTCTCTGACCAGATCTGTACTGATTAGAATAGCAAATCACTTGCGTAAGATTTGCACATAAATATCTGAAGAAGCATTTTAGACTCAGCTGAAATTTTGAAAGCATTTAAGAATATTTATAACACTTATATTTTAAAATTAAGAGGTCTAACACGCAGCTGTTTATTTGGCAAATTCATCCCATGTGTGTGCTTTGAATCTACCCCCAAACCCTTACTGAACTTCCAGACATTTCCCAGGAGCTACAGGTAGATGCTGGAGAGAGGGCAAGTAATCAGGAGCTCACTGGGAGGTAGAGACCAGGAGACCCCTAGGCCCCAGCTTTCTGGGGACTTCTGGAGGGAAGTGCCCAGATTGTGGATGTGTTCATCCAGCCCTCCATCTTCATCCCAGACCCCAATCTCAGCTGCCTCCAGGACGTGCAAACTGAATCAAGGTTGTGCCTCTGCAAGACAATCAAAGGTGTCTTTTCTTGGTCCTGACATCTCTTTAGTACAAGGTCCCCCAAATTTTAGGTTTGTGATACCAAAAAAATGCATTTATGATATGAAAAGCTGGCACTCATTAAGTAGAGTAATTCTTTTAAACTTTATTCCTCTGTTTTGAAAAAGTCAAACTAGAGGAAAGATGAAAGAATATAAGGAACACTTCTATACCCTAACTTTACACTCAGTGATTATTAACATTTGTTACTGTATCTCTCTATGTATACTTTTGTGTATCTGTATTGGGGGAGATTATTAACATCTGTTACTGTATCTCTCTACGTATACTTTTGTGTATCTCTATTGGGGGAGATTATTAACATTTGTTACTGTATCTCTCTATGTATACATTTGTGTATCTGTATTGGGGAAAGGGGCTCATTTTTTTAGGATCATTTGAAAGTACGTTGCAGACCTCATGACGTGTTACCCCTAAACACTTCAGCATCATCTCTGAAGAATAAGAACATTTCCCTCCATAGCCACAACAGTATTGTAGAGTAACTCTTAGTTGAAAACTTCAGACAAAGGGCAAAGAATATAAAGGGCAGAGATGGAACAGTACTGAGATTGAACTTGAAAAGTATAAGGAGAAGAAAGAGAGGGAAATCATTCAAATTCCTATTTGGTTTGTTAAAGGATAAGTTTTGTATGTACCAATGAACCACCCAATTGATACAGAGTTTCCCTGAATATTTCTTTAGTTTAAGGAGTTTCTCCCGGTGCTCTGAAGTGTTTAAGCTCTTCAGCCTGCAAATGCATTTCTTTAGCATCATTAGTCTAAAACCTGAGAGGTCACATCTACTTAGACTTGGGTGGTTATGGGCAAACTTCCAAGGGGATTTGCTGGTGCCATTGCATTGAGAACATGGACCTTCAGTTATTACAGTCAGAGATGGTTATTAATGGGCCAGAGGAGTAAACATGGAAGTCCTTTCCTGACGTTCCATTTAGGTGTGTCTAAAAGCTGATATACTAGCACACTATTTTGAGACATAATTTTACTGGCCTGACAAAAATGTTAAGCTTGATGTCATCCCAGACTTCTTGCAGATTTAAGCCTCAGATTTCAGTTCCAGGAAAACAGCTACTCTTTTAAAGCTGAACAGCAGGGACTAAGTCCAGTGGATGGTGTATATAAGCATCACTGATTTGTGTATTCTGTAACAAAGATACACATTTTCTTGATACCATTAGCTCATAGAACGTTAAATAAATTAAAAGCTTTCTTTGGACTGTGTCCCTGAAAACATCCGTCTTTGGCAGGATTTAATATTTTACGAGAACTATGTTTGGGATTTATTTTTCAAATTTTAAAAAAGCTATTCTGACTAAGCTTTGGGATGGAAACCGTATTAAGCTGTCTCTCTGGATAAGCACATCCTGCATCATCATGTCAGGTATGAGAAAAAGTGTGTTTCCTTTAATAGCAGATATGTCATAGACATGTTTGACCCATGATTTTTCATAAAAAGTTCCATTTTCCGTAAACCCTTGTGTTTACCCAGTACGTTGAATGTGATAACTGGCCTCCCACTGACCAGGCAGAAGGGTAGATGCATCCCAGAGAGTTTGAAACTGTATATTTTATCTTTCATTTCCTTTTTCTTTTTACTCTTTTAGTATTCAGTGGCCATGGAGATTTCTAATTTTAAATTCCTATTTACATATTAAATTTACAAGCTATGACTTTTAGGATAATTTTTGTACTACATTCTGTGAGCACATTACAACAGTGTTTAATGTAAAATGCATATGTAGTTCCTTGTGTTTCAAAGCCACACTTTTCTTTGCCTAGTTTAACTGTCTCCTGTTTCCAATTTGTGTTAGAAAGTCCTGTGTGAAACGTGAACCCTGGTTTATACAGTTACTGAGGATGAATGCACGTCCCTTGGAATAATAGCCCTTGAGCTATCTTTACGGTGATCTCATGTAGAATATTTGAATCTTTCTCCTCTGATGCCAAGTGCTCACTTTTCACATGTAAATTGAAGATGGCACTACTTGAACTTGGCCATCAGCACGTGCCTGTAATGTTGATCAGCGTCATCATGGTTTTTGGCCACTCTGAGAATTTTTTTTTTTTTTTTTTTTGGTGCGGTATGCGGGCCTCTCACTGTTGTGGCCTCTCCCGTTGCGGAGCACAGGCTCTGGACGCGAAGGCTCAGCGGCCATGGCTCACGGGCCCAGCCACTCCGCGGCATGTGGGATCTTCCCTGACCAGGGCACGAACCCGTGTCCCCTGCATCGGTAGGCGGACTCTCAACCACTGCGCCACCAGGGAAGCCCGAGAATTTTGTTTTTAAGGGGCAAGTTTTATCAGGACGAACTCAAGAGGGAGGATTGGATTTATTCATCATTCATTCTTTCCATCAGTAAACATTCATTAAGTGCCTACTTTGTGTCAATGCTGTTCAGAAAGGAACAGAATAAAACTGCTGTCCTGGAATCATGTGGCAGGTGCCATGAACTGATACTAGCTGTACAAGAGCCACTTGAATGGTCTGGGATGGGGGTGTGGAGATGGGAAGGGGCCCCACAGAAGGGTGAGTTAGTGAGTAAAGACATCTCTGAACAAATGAATCCCACACTGAATACTGAAAGAATTTGTAATAAGTTCTCCCAGTGGGACAAGGGTAATGGAAGGGGCATTCAAGGCAAAAGGAGTGTACAAAGCTGTAGAAGCACAGAACACATACCACATTTTGTGAATTTCAGTTAGTTCAGTATGATTAGAGCTTGGGAACGTGGAGGAAGATCAGGCTAAAACATAAACGGCAGCCTGAGTGTGAAGGATCTTCCATACTATTCTAAGGAGATTGGCCTTTGTCCTGTAGGCAGTGGGGAACCACTTCTGGAATTTCAATGAAGAATTTTCACGATCCAGTTTGTGCTTTAGAAGTATTGTCTCACAGCTATGTAGAGATGTGACTAAGGGAATGGAATCAGGGGATCACTTCCTATGCTCCTACAGCAGTCCACGGGAAAAGCGATGGGACAGTGGCAGTAGGGGTGGCGGTGAGGAGCTGAGGGTACTGAGAGCCAGTTTAGAAATAGAATCCTCAGAACTTGGTGACTGATTGGATATAGGTATTGAGAGGGAGGAATGAACTGCAGACAACTCCCAGGTTTCAGGTTTGGGTGACTGCATGGGTGATGTCATCGGTGGATGGTGTTCAATTAAGTCATGACGCTGGTGCTGGGGGTGGGTGAGATTAATGTGAGAGAGAGAGAACAGAGAGAACCAAGAGTAGAAGCCCTGGGAAGTGGACATTTCAGGAGGAGGCCAATAAAAAGAAGCCTTAGAAGGAATGATCTACAGGAGGAGGAAAACCTGAGGATAGGGTGTCCCAGGACTCAAAGCAGGAGTTTCCAGAGGGAAGGAGTGGTCAAGAGTGCTAAGCATTTCAGAGAGGTTGGCACAGGTTCCAGGATATGTCAACTTGTAGGTTTGTGTAATCCTAAGGAGAACAGTTGGTGAGCAATAAAAAACAAGAAATGAGACAGTCCACTCACACTGCTCTTGCAACAAGCTGAGATGGGAAGGGAAGGAAAGAAAGAGGGTCCATGAACATTTTTAAATCTTAATTTTTAATAGCCAAGACATGCAAGCAACCTGTGTCCATTGACAGATGAATGGATAAAGAAGATGTGGTATGTATATATACAATAGAATACTATTCAGCCATAAAAAAGAATGAAATAATGCCATTTACAGCAACATGGATGGACCTAGAGATTATCATAGTAAGTGAAGTAAGTCAGAAAGAGAAGGACAAACATCATATGATAGCACTTCTATGTGGAATCCAAAAAAAAATGATACAAGTGAACTTATTTACAAAACAGAAATAGACTCACAGACATAGAAAACTAACTAATGGTTACCAAAAGGGAAAGGGGCGGGAGGGGTAAATTTGGAATTTGGGATTAACAGATACACACTTTATATATAAAATAGATGAACAACAAGGTCCTACTATATAGCACAGGGAACTGTATTCAATATCTTGTAATAACCTATAATGGAAAAGAAT
The DNA here is from genome assembly GCF_964165515.1 of Mesoplodon bidens. NCBI lineage: Eukaryota > Metazoa > Chordata > Mammalia > Artiodactyla > Ziphiidae > Mesoplodon > Mesoplodon bidens. Next base: position 27,476,040 of record NC_138168.1, on the reverse strand, counting down.
CTAAAAAAGAATAGATGTATATATATAGCTGAATCACTTTGCTGTACACCTGAAATATTGTAAATCAACTATACTTCAGTAAAAACATTTTTCTTAAATCTTAGTTTTTAAGTTTGAAAATTTCGAGCATGTTTGCATACTAGAGGATAGATAGGATCCAGAAGAGAGGAAGAGGAAGGAGACGATTAATGGAATGATGTCTCTAAGAAGATCTGAGGACCTATTAGCTGGAATACATGGAGAGATTAGCTTTGGACTAGAGAAAGAATAACTCGTCTTAAAAGACAGGAGCAAAGGAGGAAAGGGTAAGTGTGCCTTTGGGTAAATGGAAGGAGGAAAGGGAAGGTAGGACTTGAAACTTGAAAGTTTGAGGAGTGTGGTGTCCATGACCATGAGCTGCTCACATCTGCAGCTGGAGCACAGTTTACTGATGGCCCAGTTGGTGCCCCTCTGGAGCTACCTCTGCATTGATACTAAGACCACGCTGAGCCCTCTGGTCTCCTCCCCATGAGTGAAATGCGGGTTCCCATTGCAGCCTCATTCCCGTGGGATGCAGGATTTTCCTAGTGGGCCATGTTGGCTTGAGAACTCCCACTGGCTTGACCAGAACTTTCTTGGAACTGTGCTGCAGTCTGAGATTTCCTGTTCATCCTCCTCCCTTCCCTTTCCCTGTCCACACTGTAGTCTGATGGACCTCTCATCTTCCCGGAAAATCATTTGTATTTCTCATCCTGTCTTGGTGCCTACTTCTCAGTAGACCCAAACAAATGCAAAGAACGTTGTCACAATTTGTGTATTATTAAGATCATGTTAGCTGCTTGTAAAGATAACCCCTCAAACCTCAAGGTCCAAAATGGGTGTTAATGAATAATAAGTGATGTTCCTCCTGGTTGTCCTTCAGAAATCCAGATGACTTCCATTTTGTAGGTTCTCCATTTCCCATGCATGGCTTCCACAGTTACTGGGCTCTTTGCATCACATCAAGAGAGGAGGAAAGAACATGGAGGATCCCACTTGGAAGGTTTTTACGGACCAGGCCTGGAAATCAGCATAATCCCTTTTGTTCACATTTCATTGGTAGAACTCAGTCACACATCACAAACTAACTGCAGGGGAGGCTGGGAAATGTGATAGAACCTAGCTCTGTGCTAGGAGAGGAGGCTGTAAGTCTGATGAAATAGCCCCTCTAGGAAACAGGAGGACCAGATGAGTCAGGGGACCTGATGCTGGGCAGCCTGGAGGACCAAATCCCACAATTATATGATTTTTTTTTTCCAAGCAGCTTCAGCATTCAGTGACCTGTGAAGGAACAGAGAAAGCAGGTGGTTGGGTTAATTCAGAGTTTAGAGGTTCTCCTCTTATTTCAAAACCGAACAGTTTTAAAAGGAAGAATAAGGCACGTTTCCACTGGTAAATGTCTTTTCGGAGTCTCAGTACCTTTTGGATTGATGGGAGAAGGTCTTAGTCACAAGACATGGTGCTCTGTGGCTTCCTGGGTTTAGTCTGGGACCTGGCCAGGATTTGCCTCTTCCTTCTTGATTCATGCTGGGCCCTTCTGAGGCTGGGCACTCAGTCAGAGAGTATAACTTACAGACAGAATAAGATGATTTTTCAGACCCTGTGAGTCCACTGGTCCTTCAGGTGAACCATTTATCTTGGGCCTTTCTCCAGTGTGGATGCGTGAACCCTGCTTCTCGCTAGCACCCTCCCTTACCTGCTCTTCTGGTGTACCCAATACTTTTTGCCATTTTTGCTTTTGCAGATTCTGCTCATTGTGTTTTCTCTGCTTGAAGTCTTCTCTCTTCTCCTTCCCTTTAACCTTTGCCAAGCAAAATCCACGACATCCTGTCTTCTCAGGGCCAATTCACATGACACCTCCTCCACTATCTCTCCCCATTTACCACAGCCGAGCACCTCTTTTCTCCTTGGCCACCCTTGGGTCTTGGTTTCATCATTCAGGTGCCATTGGGATGCCTTGGAGAGTAGACACTTGTGTATGAGTCTTTCATCCACTAGATTGAAAACTCACTGATGATGGGACTGTGAATTTCTAGTACCTGCCCCAGCACTTTGTCTTGCACAGAGTAAAATTGTAATAATTAATTGTTGAATGGAAATGAATAAATCTGGCTGATGGTGGAGAGGCAATAGCAGACACATAATGAGGTTCAGTTGGGAAAATCAGTCTTGTGTGGCCACAAATCACTTGAAGAATATAAAGTATTTAAAAAAAGAAAACCCCAAACACCTCAGATAATGTGACTGAAGAGAGGGGATGGTCTATATTGACTTCTTACATCTCCAATGATGATAGGGATATTGTTTGTATTATTTATAGGCGCTACACAAGGGGATATATTATGGTTCTGAAATCTGTGAAGGCTGTTTCCACCCATCTGTTGTTGGAAAAGTCAGTCGATTGGGAACCCACTATTTTTAACAATCTTGACTTACTTTGGGGGGTTCATGGAGGCAAATTGAGACTTTGGCTGGCTGCAGGGAGTCTAAGGTATATGAACCCTCAGGATGGTAGTTTTGAGTTTGAAACATTACAATAGCTCCTTCAGGCCTTTTAAAATGTAGTAAAGGGCTTCCCTGGTGGCGCAGTGGTTGAGAGTCCGCCTGCCGATGCAGGGGACGCGGGTTCGTGCCCCGGTCTGGGAGGATCCCACATGCCGCAGAGCGGCTGGGCCCGTGGGCCATGGCTGCTGGGCCTGCGCATCCGGAGCCTGTGCTCTGCAAGGGGAGAGGCCACAACAGTGAGAGGCCCGCCTACCGCAAAAAAAAAAAAAAAAAAAAAAAAATGTAGTAAAGTTCTTGTAAGTGGAAGATAATGAGTTGACAGGAGACCTCTCTTTACAGCCAGAAAATATCAACCTGTTGTTCCTTTGCTATAAATCCCCGAGCACATTGGCTTTTGTTGGTACTGGTTTTTATTGCTTTTGCAGTTGTAGTTGGTTTATTGTAGGATAAAAGTCCAAGAAAAAATAGTTTTTAAATATAAGGTACATACTTTAAATATAAGATACAGACACTCAGTATAAGTTAATATACCTTTTTTTGGCTGTAGGTCCTTTTTTTTTTTTTTTTTTTCTTAAAGCCGAACATATTGTGAATTCAAAGAGGTGGAGAGCAAGCAATTAAAAACTGCTCTGAAATCTCCCTTCGTCAACTAAGTTTGCAGGGCGTTACACCATTGGGTGATTCAGGCCTTATACACAGCAGGTTATTTTATCACCACTTCCTTAGAGCAACAGGTCTGGCTGCTTCATTTTATTAGCATGATTTAATATATCAGTTTTCTTTATGTTTGATAAATATATATATATTTTTTAGTGTTTTTTTAATTTAATTTTTTTTTTTTTTTTTTGGCTGCGTTGGGTCTCTGTTGCTGCGCGCGGGCTTTCTCTAGTTGCGGTGAGCGGGGGCTACTCTTGGTTGCGGCGCGTGGGCTTCTCATTGCAGTGGCTTCTCTTGTTGCGGAGCACGGGCTGTAGGGCGTGCGGGCTCCATAGTTGTGGCACACGGGCTCAGTAGTTGTGGCTCGCGGGCTCTAGAGCGCAGGCTCAGTAGTTGTGGCGCACGGGCTTAGTTGCTCCGCGGCATGTGGGATCTTCCCGGACCAGGGCTTGAACCCGTGTCCCCTGCATTGGCAGGCAGGTTCTTAACCACTGCACCACCAGGGAAATCCCAATGTTTGGTAAATATTGTCAAGAAGTTTTGAAAAGATCTAGGAAGACACACACACACACAGTTATTTTTTCACAAATCAATTATGCTCTATACCTAACTGAGCCATTCTGTAGGGAGCATTTATTTCTCTTCACCAACTATTTGCAAACTCTGTGCTCAATATTGAGATTATATTCTATTGATTTGCTTCTCTCTATATATTTTTCTAATATGTCTTATCTTTTGGGTTTTATTTCTGGCCCTAGAGTCTTTTTTTTTTTTTCATCTTTATTGGAGTATAATTGCTTAACAATGGTGTGTTAGTTTCTGCTTTATAACATAATGAATCAGTTATACATATACATATGTTTCCATATCCCCTCCCTCTTGCGTCTCCCTCCCACCCTCCCTATCCCACCCCTCCAGGCGGTCACAAAGCACCGAGCTGATCTCCCTGTGCTATGCGGCTGCTTCCCACTAGCTATCTACCTTACGTTTGGTAGTGTATATATGTCCATGCCTCTCTTTCGCTTTGTCACAGCTTACCCTTCCCCCTCCCCATATCCTCACGTCCATTCTCTAGTAGGTCTGTGTCTTTATTCCTGTCTTACCCCTAGGTTCTTCATGACTTTTTTTTCCCTTAAATTCCATATATATGTGTCAGCATACAGTATTTGTCTTTCTCTTTCTGAATCCCACTACTGGGCATATACCCTGAGAAAACCATAATTCAAAAAGAGTCATGTACCAGAATGTTCATAGCAGCCCTATTTACAATAGCCCGGAGATGGAAACAACCTAAGTGTCCATCATCGGATGAATGGATAAAGAAGATGTGGCACATATATACAATGGAATATTACTCAGCCATAAAAAGAAACGAAATTGAGCTATTTGTAATGAGGTGGATGGACCTAGAGTCTGGCCCTAGAGTCTTTTACTTAAGCGCTTTTAGCTGGTTGTGATTTGTTGCTAAAGTACCTGCATTTAAATTTTTATAAATGGATGTAGATATTTTGAAAACTATTTTTTTAGGATGCCAAAGAGTAAGACAAAAATAAATATGTATTGCACTACTGTGTACAAATGGTCTTTCAGAGTAAGAATTGTTTGTATGTTGAAAGCAACTTGTGCAATGATAGCTTTTAAAGAATAGTTCAGCAGTGATGTTTTCATTTATTTCTATGTACATATTCTGTTTGACCACAGAAGTCCTTTATGATGACTAAGGCTTCTGTGTGGCCAATTTTCGGTCAACTATGAAATATATGGTGTAGCTACTGCTGTGTTTTCTCTTTCTAATACACTTGGACTTGTCTGTGAGATGTATTAAAAATCGTTATTTCAGTTTGGGTTGCCCTTCCATTCACTAGCTTGGCTAGGAAAGAAGAACTCTGCAATCCATGATGAAGAAAATCTGTTGGTACAGCCCCAGGCCAATTCTTGGTGTTTGATTCATGAAGAGTGTGGCACTTTCCCCCATGTAACTACCAGTTGTTCGAGCGGGCAGGGCATTAAACATCTTCAAGTTCAGTACCATCTGATGCAGATGCCTCCTCTAGGGATCCCAGTTTCGTTTTTTTTAATTGAAATGTAGTTGATTTACAATGTTGTGCCCAACTTTGCCGTACAGCAAAGTGACTCAGTTTTACACATACATACATTCTTTTTTTAATATTCTTTTTCATTATGGTTTATCCCAGGAGATTGGATATAGTTCCCTGTGCTATACAGTAGGACCTTGTTGTTTATCCATTCTAAACGTAATAGTTCGCATCTACCAACCCCAAATTCCCAGGAAGGGATCCTAATTTCTGTGTAGCAAATAAATCTAACAATTCTCACAGCAGATCCTCAGTTATTTGAATAAAGACAGCACCACGATCTCTGTAAGTCATCTTTTTCCAAGCTGTTTATGCTAGATTCCCTTTAGTATTCCTCAAGTGGAGTTCCTTCCTCATCCTGGTCCTTCCTCCTCTTTAGAGTCTCCAGTTTATGAGAAGGTGCCTTAAAATGTAGTGGGCAGGGGCTTCCCTGGTGGCGCAGTGGTTGAGAGTCCGCCTGCCGATGCAGGGGACACGGGTTCGTGCCCCGGTCCGGGAGGATCCCACATGCCGCGGAGTGGCTGGGCCCGTGAGCCATGGCCGCTGAGCCTGCGCGTCCGGAGCCTGTGCTCCGCAACGGGAGAGGCCACAACAGTGAGAGGCCCGCGAACCGCAAAAAAAAAAAAAAAAAAAAAGTAGTGGGCAAAATTTAAAGCCATTCTCCATGAGTAGTTTGACTGGAGCCAAGTATGGTGGGACTTGGACTTCTCTGGTCTGAGAACAGTGTCTTTATTCATGCAGCCAAAAGGGCATTTTGGCAGCCCTGTCACACCGCCTCTGTTGAATCAGGAAGTTGCCACCTCTATGGACCAACTGGGCAGAACTTCACGTTGGAGCCTCGTCAACTCGACCGTATTCATTTGAGGGCCCATTTCTAACCTCGCAGGAACTTTTGAAATTCTGTTTCTGGCATCCCTAGTGTTCCATTTTCATACCAGTAGGTCTTCTGTATCTTTGTGATTCATCAGTCTTTGGTGAAATGAGCCAAACTGGTGATAATGAGTCATCCTCTGTCCAGGATGATATATCCATTGACATTTGCTTTGGTTAGAGTCTTACTGTCAGTCATCTGTGCTTGGGGAAGTTGAATGATAAAGCTGGAAGAAGGCATGCTTTCTAATCATTCCAAATTTTACTCTTTTATTTTAGTATTTATTTATTTAAAAATTAAAAAAAAAATTTATTTTTGGCTGCACCAGGTCTTAGTTGCGGCATGCAGGATCTCTCGTTGTGGTGCATGGGCTTCTCTCTAGTTGTGGCGTTTGGGCTCCAGAATGCATGGGCTCAGTAGTTGCAGCGCGCAGCCTCTCTAGTTGTGGCACGCAGGCTCAGTAGTTGCAGTGCGTGGGCTTAGTTGCCCTGCAGCATGTGGGATCTTAGTTCCCCAACCAGGGATCAAACCCATGTCCCCTGCATTGGAAGGCGGATTCTTAACCACTGGACCACCAGGGAAGTCCCCAAATTTTACTCTTAAGGAAAGAGATTTTTAAAAATATTAAGCTAAGTAGAAAATTTAGATTTTATTAGCATGGTCTCATACATCTTAGGAGACCTAAAACTGTCAGAGGAAACAAAATGGTTTACATCAAAGCCTGGTTTTGACTTTCCCCTTGAGGGCCCATAGGTGTGGGATGTGGGATACTGGTGGTTTGCCCAGGACTGTCCCAGTTCACACCTGTGTTCTGGATTAATTAACAACATCCCCTTTCACTCTTGAAAATGTCCCTTTTAGACAATACATTATATATTCACCCTAAAGCTCTGCCGCTGCTGAGTTTTTTTTTTTTTAAACACATGATGCTTTTTAACTACCTCTCTTTGGTTTGGGCCAGAGACCTTCTCATGTTCCAAGGAATTTTGATTATGGAAGGTGATGTTATAAAGTCTTCAACCAGTTTGGCTGGAGGGGAAAAGCTGTCTGGCACCAAGTCGTGTTAATCTTTGTGTTATTAAATAAGGATAACTGGCAATCTGAAAACCAGTGCCTCACATTATTTGGGCTTTAAAATACTGTGGTGTAGATGTTTGTCTAGGCCGGCTACTCCTGTTTCATTACAACATAGTGTTGCTTACACCATAGTAGGAAATTTGACGCTAAGCACTAAGTATTTGAACAGAGTAGAGTCTAAATAAATTATTTCCTTTCTTTCTTCTTTCCCCCTTTCTTTCTTCTTTCTGTCCTGAAATCTATGGATTGTTCTTTCCCACCCCTGGAAAAACAGGTCAGAGAGTGCATCTCCTGTCACTACTGTTATCTTCCTATATTAGTAGATTTACACTGTGTGTCCTCAGATCAACCTGAATAACGTCTATAAATTGTAGAACAAAATTACTTTCCATTAAGATCCTAACAATTGTTATAAAGGCTACTGCCTGGGGAGGTTTTTCTCACATGCTGTGAGGTGTATTGCGCTGAGGGGAAAGTTGCATCTTCATTAGTTACCCATGACTTAGTCCAGGTGTCACCTCCTAAGTTAGGAAGAGAGGGGGCAACCTCACACCAAGTGCCCTGGTGACACATTTGGTTTTTAAGGGAGAAAAATTCTGAAACCGAAAGAGTTTTCTTTTTTTATATGACTAGCAAAATCATTGCAAGACAAGTCAAGCAGGTGCTGGGTATGTGCTAAACTATTTAATGGTTTTCAGAGTACTGAAGGGCTATTTTTAAGTGTTTCTATATTATTCTCAGCCAAGCTGCTGGATGAAAAGTACAAAGGGCTAAAAATATTTACAGTTTCAGTACTGTCTGTTTTAAAAGAAACCATCCTGTGTGATTTTTTTTTTCCATTGGTAGGAAAAGCGTATTATGGCTTAGAGAGAAATGGTCACAAGCAGTTTGTCCAACACTTAGCTTTTTAGGCAAAATAACCATCAAAAGGGCAGTAAGTTGGGATGTAAATCATTAAGAATTTAAAAACCAAATTGAAGAATGAAAACAGAGGTGATTACAGCTACTTTTACTATTATAGTACTGTTACTACTCTTTTCCTACTGTTAACTGTAGTTCCAATTGAAAATAGTATTGCTTATTTTCAAAACTTTGTGTATGTAAGGAAACATTTTAATTTGTTAGGAGACAAGTTGGGCTTGCATCTCAGCTCCATCCCTTGGATATGTGATCTTGGTAAGTTGCTTTTCCCCTGTGTCTCAGTGTACCCATCTGTAAAATGGGGATAATAGCAGTGCTTGCCTCCTAATGTTATTGTAAGGATTAGGTGAGAGGACACTCTGCTGAGGGTAGAACCTAGTATATAGTAAGTGCTCAGTAAATATTGGCTACGTGTATTTTTGACCTTTTTAGAATTTATTTTAGTTTTTTCATTGTGGTAAGAAGAAACACATAATATCAAATGTACCCTCTTAACCATTTTTTAAGTGTATAGTTCAGTGGTGTTAACTGTGTTTACATTGGTGTGTAAAAGCTCTCTAGAACTTTTTCATCTTGTAAAACTGAAATGTTTATTATTTTTTAAAAGCTCATTTTCCTTCACAATAAATTCTATAGCTCTGTGGGCATAACATGAGAATTCAGGCTCCACTGGGGTAGGCGTTTAGGCTGTTCTGTGCACTTCTGTATCCCAAGTGCTATATCCCAATGCCTGGCCCAGAGCAGGGGCTCAATTAATATTTGCCAAATAAATGAATAGATGGATGGATGGATGGATGGATGGGCAGGGAACAGTGCCCTGGGAACAGGGAACAGGGCAGGAACACATCATTCAACATACTAGGTGTGTTTTTGAAAAATTATCTCTTAAACAGTAAACCCATTTTTATAAGTGATCTTCAATACACATGGAAAAATTATCTCTTAAACAGTAAACCCATTTTTATAAGTGATCTTCAATACACATGGAAAACTGACTCCTTAGGAAATGATTTTTAAAACAAATAACTATTTCTTAATTGTTTATAAATTCTGATTGGGTAGGTCAGCTTTTCTTAAACTGGAAAAAAAAACAGTGTACTGAATGGTGACATGGTAAAAGAGAAAAGGATATGTTAAATGATTTGTCTAAAATTTGAGCAGGATTCACTTTAAGTGCAAGCCTTTTTTACTTTCATTCACATCTGGTCGCCAGACCTGCTTTTTCCTTAAGGCATATGTGAATCATCTTGTTCTTTCTTTTAGAAAGCAAAACTTCAGGTCTCAATCAGTATTTACCCAAACTGGTGGAACACTACCTTTCCACTGAGAGTGTACATCACCTCTTTTTGCATCTTTTGAAAGAATGTCAGCTGAACATCCTCTAGAAATGGCCCAAACTCTGTGGGTGGGAAGAAAGGAAGGAAGAAACATGTCTGTCACTTAGAACCTACCACCTATGGAATAAATCGTAGTCTTGTTCTGTGAAGTTTGTACTTAAGTTATCTACTCTGCTGGGAAAAATGTTAATTTTTGATAGAGTTTATTTCCTCCTGGGTAAAACAGTGTTACTTTTTATTGCCCAACCTTAGATTTTGTTTTTATAACATATTAAAATGTTCCAATGAACATTTTATTTTGTATCTAAGGGTTACTCTTAGGTATTAGGCACAAAATGTGGCTTACACAGAGGTTCACTACCGTCTCCCAGGGGGAGGGGACCTGCATTACCACAGACTTTGCAGTCCTGGGAGGAAGATGATGGGAAGCTGTGTCACCTGCCCAGATTTGGGGGGGGGGGTACCATCCCAACACAGCGCCTGGCTGTAACCAGGAGCAAAAGTACATCTCTCCTTTCAGCTGACAGTTGGCAAACCCTCACTCTGTTCCCATGGCAGAGACCGTCCTCCAAAAGGTGCCATCTTGAGTCATTTCCATTGTGATTCTGACCTGTTTTCTGAAAAGTGACACAGGAAAATGATCTTACCTAGTCACTCTTTCCCAGCCCACAAGACAGAGCTTGCCTCTGAATCAGAGACTGTAAGTAAACCTTCTGAAAAGTCTCCATTATTTCTCTGAGTTGTTAATATTTTTGTGTTTGAATTCTCTGATAGCAGGAAAGTGTATAAAATCTTGCCCGTTTTTTCAATTCCCTTTTGATTCCATACCTAAATAGGAACAGAAACCAAATCAAAGGCAGTTCCATGGTCTGGACTCTGAGGACAGGATAATAGTGAAGCAGTCAGCTCATCCTACCCCTCATCTGCCCTCCCACGGCTTCCTACTGCCCAGAGAATCCAGCCTCCTCCCCTACGCGGTTCTGCTGACCTGGCCCCAGCCAGGCACTCCAGTCTCATCGAGCCGTTTTTCCTTCATTGACCTCTCATCAGCCACTCTGACCAGGGGCCAAGCTCTTCCTCGAGGCTGCTGATTCTCCTGAAAATACCCACCCACCCCCCACTTTTAATTTTGCGAACTCTTGCTCATCCTTCAATCTCATCTTAATATCACTTCCTCCGAGAAGCCTTCTCTGATTTCCACCAACCTTAATGAGCACCCCCCTCAGTTGTTCATACTTTCCCTCCTTCTATCTTTCTTAGCCCTTATTAGAATTTTAATTACATATTTACCTCTGGGTTTGTTTATTTGATGGCTTTCTCTCCCATTTGACAAAAAGCCCCATCGGGGATCGTGGCTGTTTGTCTGCTCTTTGTAACATCCAGTTAGCCCCCTTTGAAGCATAAGGTAGGAGACAGTGACTAGGAAAATCTCAGAATGAAAAAGTAGGTAGAAGCTATACTTTAGAGGAAAGAAAAATTCCTCTAAGATCAGAAAAGTATAATTTAAATTACCTTAATGCACTGATGATGTCAACACTGCTGTTTGAGAGCCCTTAATAAATTAGTACTTGCCTGCATACATGTTTGATGTGCTGTAAAAGTCCTCTATAAATGAGACTAAGAGTCTCTTACTTTTTAAACTGTATCCATGTTCTTGTTATAATAGTAGCATGCAGGCTAACCATTTATACGTGGTCTTTAGTCTTTTATCATAAAAATAAAAACGGTAAAAACATTTTTATAGTAACTAACATTTGAAGTCCTTTTCCCATTTGTAATACCAAAAACTTGACTCTCAAATGGGCATCCTAAATTGAAAAATACACTTTTCATGTGTATTGAAAGGACATTTTCATACAACTTTAATGTTACGTTTCTTTTGAATACTTCCACGTGCTATACCTAACAATTTCAGTGTAAATCCTCGTTTTCCTGATCAAATTCAGTTTAACTACCACACTGGTGTTTGAGCAGAGATACCCTGGAGTATCTGTGTTCTCAGAAAGTTTGTTATGAAGTATGATTTTCTGAATCAGATTGTACTGTAATAGACTTGGCCATCCTTTACTTAAATTATTCCTTCAATAAATCCATTTATATCATCTAGTTTATCTTTCCTAAATCTGAATTTTAATAAGTACCCATTTTTTCTTGAATTGGGGTTAACCCTGCAAAGAATAAACCAAGTAAATGATTTTTTTTTCAATCTGTATTTTTTAAGAGAATGTGTTATTTTGTTTCAGGTGAGCGTACGTTAGTTAATTCACTTCCCTGCATCCTACAGCCAATAGGGAGGGGTCGGGGGAGACAGAGGGAGCTCAACACCAACATAACCGATTTTCTCTTTTGCCTGGAAGCTTGTTGAAACCTGTCTTAAAGAATTCTGAGCGGACGTTGAAGGATGAACATGAGGTTTTCACTTTAGCTGGAGAAAATTGGTTTTAGTGGAGAACAATAATAATACAAGTGGGACAATTATATTTAAAGTGGATATTTTATAACTTTTGGAACTTGATCATTTCCACTGTACACACTACACTTATAAAAGCACAGTAATTTAATTTTTACCTACTTTGTGCCGATTACTTAAACGGCAAGAGAGTATAGTAGAGGCATCCTAGGTTTACGTACGTTGAAGATTAATTGTAAGTGAGTGGTTCCTAGCTTTCACCTGTCTAGTTCAAGTAAAGGACGCTCTGTTCGTTCTGTTCCAGCAGTAAATCACTCAGACTCGAGCGACCAGCTTTCACTCCGGTTGAACTTCTGTCACTGCTCTCCCACTCCTCTCCCCTCGATCGCTTCTTGAGCTGTCACCCATTCTGCTTCCTGTTGCCTTGTTAGTCTCTCACTGCCAGTCTCCTGTCATGGAATGAGGATCTAGGCCTGAAGACCTTTGAAACAGATTCCTGGAGAGCAAGCCTTTGGAGATTTTCGTCAACTCTATTTCCGCCTCCTTAAAAAAAGTTTTTTAATCTAAAATACTAAACAATTTTAAAATTCAGCCTTCTCTTATTTCAAATTCAAATTATTTCTAGTCCCCTCATAGCTAAGGCTGAAGTTCATCTGTGTAGGAATGGAGCTAACTAAACTAGTGAATGTAAATGAACGTGTAAAGATGCGCTTACCTACTTAAGAGAACAAATTACTTTCAGCCACGTAGAAATGTCTACTTATTTTTCCAGATGAATTGTATGTAAAGGAAGAGTTTGCAATGTTTAAACAATTGTTTTTACCAGTTTTTTTTTCTTTCTTTTTTTTTTTTGCGGTACGCGGGCCTCTCACTCTTGTGGCCTCCCCTGTTGCGGAGCACAGGCTCCGGATGCGCAGGCTCAGCGGCCACGGCTCACGGGCCCAGCCGCTCCGTGGCATGTGGGATCTTCCCAGACCGGGGCACGAACCTGTGTCCCCTGCATCGGCAGGCGGACTCTCAACCACTGCGCCACCAGGGAAGCCCTTTTACCAGTTGATTAAAAATCACTAGAATCTGTTTTCAAAGCAAAATTTTATTAGCGTTGTTTATCTTGCTGGGTTATAATTTCAGCAGATTAAGGAAGATTAGCTAGAGCTGGAAGGACCTGTGAGAGTAGGTGAGGGCCCAAGGGAGATAGGAACAGCTTCTGTGGAGGAGTCAAGTCCAGAGGGTGAGCATGCCATGTGTCCGATATGCTACCAGACCGTGGTCCCTAGAGCATGGCAGCATCTCTGAGGCACAGTCCAGAGCACACACAAGGGCAGGTTTATGTGTTTGTATGCACCTGAGTGTGGGGTGAGAGGAGGGTCCTACTAGGTGGGCAGTAGACACACATGGAGACCCCAGAAGCCATTGATATTGCTCTGTCCAAGTAGGCAGCAGTAGTCACAAGAATTTTGGATCTAGCCATCATCCAGGGGCTCTGGGGCAGAGCTGCAAGTCCTAAGAGGGAGGTTGGAGAGATCACAGAGCCACTGCTTGACTTTCCTGAGCTTCGATTCCTGATTCCGTAAAATGGAAATGATAATAGTAATTATCTCACGGGGTTATTTTGAAGGCAAATTGAAAGAATGTATGTGAAGACCCTAGAGTAGCATCTGGTGCCCAGTAAGTATTTAAATGTTCGTTATTATTATATTTACATAAAATAATAAAACGATTTCTTTTTCAATGTCCCATAACTGAGCTTTATTATTCCTCAATTCGGTTATTGCAGTCAATGAAATTTTACTACATTACATGTAGGTGATTTCTAGAGGTATTGGGGAGGCAGTGGGTAGGGAACTGTTTCCGTAGTAGATCTGTTCACGACAAAGGAAAGTATTTAAATGCTGAGGAAAGAAAGTTTCATGTTTTGGACAAATCCTTACTTTTGCTAAGTTCACATAGTTGGTACCCAGTGGTACCAAACTGTAAAGTTCATGGGAGAGAGGATGCAAAATTTACTTTAGAATGTTAGGGTAAGTGTAGAAATAAGAGATAAACATTATGTAAAGACCATAATACTAGTCAGAAGATGTCTCCAATGAGAAGATGTTTTCTTCTGTTAGCAGGACAAAACTTTCATGACCTAAAAGCAAAACATTAACAAAAACAACAACTCGGGCTTCCCTGGTGGCGCAGTGGTTGAGAGTCCGCCTGCCGATGCAGGGGACACGGGTTCGTGCCCCGGTCCGGGAAGGTCCCACATGCCGCAGAGTGGCTGGGCCTGTGAGCCATGGCCGCTGAGCCTGCGCGTCCGGAGCCTGTGCTCCGCAACGGGAGAGGCCACAGCAGTGAGAGGCCCGCGTACCGCAAAAAACAAACAAACAAACAAACAAAAACAACAACTCAGCAGTCCAAGTGGTTTTCACTATCTTGATCATTAAACATGTTCTCCAAAGTCTAAACTACAGTTTGTTAAGGGTTCATTGAAATTATACCAAACCAAATTAGTTTAAAAGTCAAATGGAATTATTGACATCACAGAAATCATAATTTCCCTCTTAAGAATTGCATAAGCTGGGCTTCCCTGGTGGCGCAGTGGTTGAGAGTCCGCCTGCCGATGCAGGGGACACGGGTTCGTGCCCCGGTCCGGGAAGATCCCACATTCCGTGGAGCCGCTAGGCCCGTGAGCCATGGACGCTGAGCCTGTGCGTCCGGAGCCTGTGCTCCGCAATGGGAGAGGCCACAACAGTGAGAGGCCCGCGTACAGCAAAAAAAAAAAAAAAAAAAAAAAAAAAGAATTGCATAAGTTTTCATAGCTATAAGTGATTTAAAAGATGATCTTCATGACTAGTTACATTTTTTGAGGCTGTAGAAGTCAGGTATTTGCCCAAAGTCATCCATCAGGATTCCTGAATTTTTCAGTCTTATAAGTTTGGTCATACTCTGAACGTTAACTGTCCTTCACTTAGATAGGTCACAGATAATATACTAGGAGTGTTTCCTAGTCACACTGTATAGATAGAATAAGATGCACTTTGGTCGATGGATTTTTAAATATTACAGAAGATAGATTGATACAGCCACTTTGGAAGACACTTTGGCAGTTTCTTACAAAGCTCATCATAGGCTTATCATATAATTCAGCAATTGTGATTATAGACATTTACCCAGATGAGTGGAAAACTTATGTCTACACAAAACCTGCATGTGAATATTTATAGCAGCCTTATTCGTAATTGCCCCAAACTAGAGGCTACCAAGGTATCCTTCAATAGATGAATGGATGAATTGTGATACATCCATACAATGGAATATTATTCAGCACTAAAAAGAAATGAGCTATCCAGACATGGAGGACCCTTAAATGCATACTGTCAATGAAAAAAGCCAATCTGAAAAGGCCACGTACTCTATGAGTCCAGCTACAGGAAAGGCCAAACTACAGAGACAGTAAAAGGTGCAGTGGTGGTCAGAGCCTTGCAGGGAGCAGAGGCAGCCTGGATAGGTGAAGCGCAGTGGATTTTTAAAGCAGTGACACTGTTCTGTGTGGTATTGTAATGGTGGATAGATGACACTGAGCATGTGTCAAACCCATAAAACAGTGTAACACAAAGAGTGAAACCTAGTGTAAAACTGTGGATTTGGGTTGGTAATAATATATCAATATTGATGCACTGATTGTAACAATGGCACCATGCTAAAAGTAAGATGTTAATAACAGGAGACACTGGGAGGAGGGAGACCTTTTTGCTCTATGATTTTCCTATAAACCTAAATCTGCTCTTAAAAATAAAGTCTCCTGGGCTTCCCTGGTGGCGCAGCGGTTGGGGGTCCACCTGCCGATGCAGGGGACGCGGGTTCGTGCCCCGGTCCGGGAGGATCCCACATGCTGCGGAGCGGCTGGGCCCGTGAGCCATGGCCGCTGAGCCTGCACGTCCGGAGCCTGTGCTCCGCAGCGGGTGAGAGGCCACAACAGTGAGAGGCCCGCTTACAACAAAAAAAAACTAATAAAAATAAATAAATAAAGTCTACTAATAAAAATACCTTAAAAATCACTTTTGAAAAATAGACGATAGTCAGCTACAACAGACTAATATCCCAACAGAAAACAAACCAACCAACCCTGGATATAACTTCTGTTATATAATCTGCCCCTATCTTGTATCTCTGGTCCTTTTTTAAAATTTCTTTTCACTTAGCTCACATTGTATCTCATTAACCTTTAGCTAATAACGAATGGGCAGTTGAAAAAGTAAAAGGTAGTTTTATTGTTTATTTATAGTTCCCCGTGGCAAACACGTCAGGTCGTAGCGGGCAGGTCGGGGCAGGAGAGCTGCCGCCAATGTGGCTGACATCTTCCTGCTCACATCCCACCCCTCTTTCCTCCCTAGCTGGGTGCCACCTGACCGTTGGCTGCGGACAGGAGCTAAGGGTGAAAATGGGGTAGTAGTTACTGTGCTTTTAGTATTGTGCTACTGTGTTTTATTTTTACAGAATCTCCTTTAAACCTCACATTTTGTAGTTGAGGAAATGAGACCACTGGTGGAGGGAAGGTCCATACGCACGCAGTCTAACTGCGTACCTGCCAGGCGAACGTGAATGTGTATGACTGTCCCAACCTGCCCCCCCAACCGCCTTGGGAGTAGGTGAGAAGGAGAGCCATTTGGAGAAGCTGGTCCTGGCCCAGGTGCCATTGAAGTGATCAGATAGCTGGACAAGGTTGGTTCTAGCTGAGGTGGATACCACCACCCTACACACCAGCAGCTGCCATCAAGAAGCCTTATCTCAGCACTTTTAGTCCATGATTAAGTGATACGTGATTATCACTTATACGTATGTATTATTATGTAGTATGAGAACCGTATGTGCATTTAGTCAATTCTTAATCTCCAGTCTCATAGAAAAGAGTGATAGAATTCAAATGTTGTATCTGTTTGACTTTGGAAGTATATTATTTTGGTGGGAGTTAGCAGCTTTAACTTCTTAAGTTTGTTTGGCTAGAGGTGATATTAACATTTGGGTGTCTTTTGCAGCCTGCACATGTTTACGGTGTGGAGAGAGGGACTTGATCCCTAGCAAGGTAGAGCTAAATGTGGTAATCAGTATTTACCCCAGCTAATCCACAGAGCTGGTAATCTACATGCTGAGGATTAGTAGCTGATTTTATGGAAACCATGGTTTTGAAAGTCAGTTTGCTTTCTCATTTTGCGATGAATATTTAAGAATTTTGAACCGTGTCTCCGCTTATTCAATTTAAGAATTTTGAACTATATCTCCTCTTACTTAATTTGTGATCCTTGTAAGATTCCATTATAGTGGGGGATGGGAAATAACGCTTTTTCTTGTGTTCTTTTTCTTGACATAAGAATTTTGTAAAGCAGACAGTCGCAGAGTATTTTACAAATCTTGACTAAATATCATGGAATTCATCCTTGACCAAAGCACAATATTTTCAAAATGTTTGAAAAATTGGTCATCACATAAATAATATTTTAAAATAATACCATTTAAATTAAAAATTTTGAATACAGTTTTCCTCCTTGAAACATAAAACATTCCTCATTGATCTTAGAATTACTTTGCAACCTACTTTACATTTTTTATGAGGCAAAATAAACTTTCCAACTTCTTAATAATTAATAAGAATTATACATTAAAACATAACATTTTTCATTTACTCTAAAGTGTTTCGAATTAGGGACTTCCCTGGTGGTGCAGTGGTTAAGAATCTGCCTGCCAATACAGGGGACACGGGTTCAAGCCCTGGTCTGGGAAGATCGCACATGTCGCGGAGCAACTAAGCCTGTGAACCACACCTGCTGAGCCCATGCGCCACAACTACTGGAGCCTGCGCGCCTAGAGTCCATGCTCCGCAGCAAGAGAAGCCACCGCAATGAGAAGCCCGTGCACCGCAACAAAGAGTAGCCCCTGCTCGCCGCAACTAGAGAAAGCCCGCGCGCAGCAACGAAGACCCAACAGCCAAAAATAAACGAATAAATAAATAAATAATTTTATTTAAAAAAATATATTATTAAAACATAAATAAACAAAATGTTTCTCGTTAAACTTTTTTAAACCTAGTACGTAACTAGTGCAAATAGAACTTTTTAAGGTTACGACATACCTGTGACCTATAAGATTAATTTTTATGTCTTTATTTTACTTGGCAAGTCTGCAGTAGTAGTAGAGGTTTGTTCTGGGGCTGATCCATGTATTTGTTTTTCTAGTCATCCCACTAATTGAGCCTTATATGGTGGTTTTTTTTTAATTTTTAGAAATAGAATATACTGTATAATATATGTATGTGCTTATATATTTATGATAGAAAAACAAACATGACCTTTGATCCTACTGGAGATAACCATCATCTCTCAGTCATGCAAAAGATAAGGTCCATCTCTTAGTTATATAGGTAAGATTTACATCTTAGTCATATATAGTTACAGATATAAATATGTGCTTATTGCCAGAGATTATTGAAATATGTACATCCACGCATATAGACTTCTGGAAGCAAAAAGAGAATCATAATGTTTTATAGAGTGGCTGTATCTCTTTAATGTGTCTCCAGGATCTTGCTGTAATTCTAGAGCCAGCACCTGGTTCAGGTTCACCCATGACATTTTCAGTTGATTTTTCTCTTGTTTTCTTTTCTAGTTGACCTTCAAACAGAAAGTTCATAGCCTCTTCTCAGCTGTTAATGTGATTTACTTCTTCTGTCTGGAAGTCAGGATTGTTGCTGAATTCATTGTTTGAAGGGGATTGAGGTTCTTGGCTTAAAGCCAGACTGTTCCCTGCTAACAGAAAACTCAATCCACCAACCCTAATTTCAAAGATTCCTGGGTGTGTGGCCCGTGGACATCTTAGACCCTGGGTCCAGCGATTGTTAGGCTGTTCCTGGCACACCTCATATGTCCTGGGTTGTCTACTGATTATAATCCAAGTATTATAGCGCTGATCAGTGAACACCCCAGTCAGTGGCTTTCAGTCGGAAAAATTTAGTGCAGCAACTAACCTGCTGTTCCTTATGCTTTAAAGATAGTATTTGAGTTAGTCCTTGTTTAACTTTGCAATTCTGATCTTTGTATTAAGATGTGTAATTTTTCTTAATTTTCAAAATAAGGAGTGCCAGTGTGGGCTTCGTAGAGCCCTAAGGCCACAGGAAGTACACTATTAAACATAAGTGAAAAGGAGACATCTGATGAGCCCCACATATGGCAATATTACATCTCTTACTCCATCAGGGAGGAAATAGGTCATTGTTTCTCACATTGTGAGAGAGAGCTGTCTTGCCATGGAAAAAGGAGATTAAGTATTAGTTTAATTAAAAGCAATTTGCCCGACCCCCAGATGTAGAGAAAAAACTAGTGGTTACAGTGGGGAGGGGGAATGGGGTGGAGGGCAAGAGAAGGTAGGGGATTAAGCGGTGCAAACTACTATGCAGAAAATAAATAAGCTACAAGGATATTTCTTCAAAGGCAGTTTACCAGATTTGTTGTCTAATGAGTTGAGCTGGAGAACATTAGCACCAATGGTTTGAAAGCCATCAAGAGCCTCCCCCGAGCAAGACCACGCTGGTTTCCTTAGATTCCTGTCTTTGTGCCTTTACCACTCTCACCTCAGTATGAAACAGTGGGAAGGCAGAGAAAGACTTTTTAGAATCAGCTTATTAAGAACGAATTTTTCTTTATAGATATTGGTAACCTAGAAGGAGAACTACTTTAAATAATCTTTAAAACATATAATTTCAGGTGGATGCCAGCAGTTGTGCTGTTGAATGGCTATGCAAATACTCTAAGAAATTTAATATTTTATCAAAAGGCACAACTGCAAAACCGAAACCACCGACCTGTTTCTATGGTAACCACTGTTGAAATGTGTCTAGCCAGTATGTGTCTTTCCATAATTTTTCTCTGAGAGTTTCAGGGAGTTCATTCATTTTACTTTCCTAACACTGACCAGATCGATAGATACAGAGATATAAATATGCATATATTTTTCAATGGGGATGTGAGACTATTACAAAATTCCCTTAGATTCATATAGAATATGACTTCATCCTAATG
Source organism: Mesoplodon bidens (assembly GCF_964165515.1). Classification (NCBI taxonomy): domain Eukaryota; kingdom Metazoa; phylum Chordata; class Mammalia; order Artiodactyla; family Ziphiidae; genus Mesoplodon; species Mesoplodon bidens. The sequence continues at coordinate 27,456,094 of NC_138168.1, read as the reverse complement.
CATAAATATTTTTGGCTAAAAGATAAGTCCACTATTTTATAAATTTAATTAAACTAGTGATGAAACCAGGTAAGTACTGATTTCTAAAAGACAGATGGTTCCAGCTTCCTAAATGTTCTCTGGTATTTATAGGTGGAACTGTGGGCTTCAGCACGTGTCCCTTAAAAGTAAAATTCATTTGGGTGTCTCTCCAAGACCCACCAGGCCATCAGGCTCCACTGGATGGAGTTTTGACTCGGATCTAATTAACCCTCCTGTGGCCCTTCTTCCTTGTCAGAGGTGGTATGTGGTAAATACAATGGGAGTCACAACTTATTTCTTCAGCGATCTCAATATTTCCCAACAGGGTCATTCAGAAAAGCTGACTACGACGTAACCAAGGGATTCCATTGCACTTTATCCTTAAGATAAAATGTACTACTGATTTGTTTTGAGAACTTCCCCACCTTTCTCTCAAGGCCTGAGTGTCACAAAACAAACAGATGTGGCCAGGTATTCTTGTGATGTGAAATGTATGCTCACTGAGATGTGAGCATCTCAGTTAACACATACAGTGTGTTAACATTACAGCAGGGCTCATGGCATTTATCTAGTCAAGTGGCAAGAAAGAGATACTGAGGAAATGAAACTACACTGGGCCCCATAGTAGGGGAATCTCACTTAGTTCACAAGGATGATGGAGAAGCCAGGGTGTTTCCAAGGCTGTTAGACATGGTTGCTCATGATAATATGTAATTGCTTGCTGAGGAGGAATGAGTATTTAACTTAAGGCCCTCTGTCTATATTTTCAAGTTCTCCCAGGCTCCTCAAATAAGGGCATTGCCACTCCTGGGTCATGGGGAATGGCTTTGCAGTTTCACAGATCCCATTGCTGTAGCGTAAACACACGTAGTCTTCAGTTTTCTTTTAATTGAAGTATAGTTGATCTACAGTGTTTTGTTCGTTTCTTGTGTACAGCAAAATGATTCCGTTTATATATATTCCTTTTCAGATTCTTTTCCATTATAGGTTATTACAAGATGTTGAATGTAGTTCTCTGTGCTATATAGTAAGTCCTTCTTTATCTATTTTGTATATAGTAGTGTGTATCTGTTAATCCCAAACTCCTAATTTATCCTTCTCTTTCCCCTTTGGTAACCATAAGCTTCTTTTCAATGTCTATGAGTCTACTTCTGTTTTGTAAATAAGTTCATTTGTATCATTTTTTAGATTTCACATATGTGATATCATATGATATTTGTCTTTCTCTGACTTACTTCACTTAGTATGATAATCTCTAGGTTCATCCGTGTTGCTGCAATGGCATTATATCATTCTTTTTTATGGCTGAGTAATATTCCATCGTATGTATGTTCCACATCTTCTTTATTCATTCATCTATCGATGGACATTTAGGTTGCTTCCATGTCCTGGCTGTTGTAAATAGTGCTGCAATGAGCATTGGGGTGCATGTATATTTTCAGATTAGAGTTTTCTCTGGATATATGCCCATGAGTGGGGTTGCTGGATCATATGGTAGCTCTATTTTTAGTTTTTTGAGGAATCTCTATACTGTTTTCCATAGGGGCTGTACCAATTTATATTCCCACCAACAGCGTAGGAGGGTTCCCTTTTCTCCACACCCCCTCCAGGATTTACTGTTTTAGGCTTTTTGATGATGGCCATTCTGACCGGTGTGAGATGATACCTCGTTGTAGTTTTGATTTGCATTTCTCTAATAATTAGCAATGTGGAGCATCTTTTCATGTACCTTCTTGTAGTAGCCGAACAGTGACAGGTCCACAGTGTCCAGTGAGCTGAAGAAGCATAGCTTCACAGAATCCAGTTCTCCCGTTTTCTGGAATCCCAGAGTCTTTCCTTTTTGCTTCATCCTTTATGCCCCCTGTATTCAGGCTTTACCACTTCTTTTCTGGGTAAACACAGTAACCTCTTTACTTTACTCCTCCCGGTTTCCACATATGGCCCCTTCATGTATCTTCCATACTGCCAGTCAGAATGATCTTTCTAAAGGCAAAACCGAGTCTTGTGGTGACTTGCTTACAGTCTTTCAAAGACTTCTCTTCCTTAGCTGAGCGCATTTCCTTCCCAGGGGACCTAACATCCCAGAGTGTCTACGACCTACATACCTTTCCTGTCAGCATCCTTTTCCCCCTCTGCCCGTTCTGTGCTCTGGACCAACCTTTGCTTTCCCAAAAGCTTTGTGCTGAATGCCTGAATTCTGCAGGCCTGAGCTCTCCTCGGGCCTCAGGTATACATCTGTCCTAGCACTGTTTTCTAGTGGACTTACTTTCCTCACTAGACTCTAAGCACCTTGCTTGTGTTTTATCCAGCACCTAGCCCAGCACCTGACACATAGCGCTCAATATAAGTTTATTATATGAATGAATGCATGAGTGATCAGATCACACACAAAGCAGAGAGGAAGGAGACGCTGCATTTAATGAGTATATGAAATAGCCTTGAGTTGCAGTTAATACAGATTTCAACAAGAGTGAGGCTGGCTGGTTGATCCGGGTGGTAACCCTAAGGACACAGCCCTGGGGGATAGCCACAGGACCAAAATCAGTTTTATTAGTTCTAGAGAGATGTGACTTACAAGAATTGACTTATGATTAAATGGATGACAGATTAATTCATGACTGAGATCTTTTGACAGTGAGAAAGAGAGAGGTCAGGCAGCACAATTGATGGGGGTCATTTGCTCAGACCATATCCTCTTGGTCAGTAAATTCTCAGGGGACCAAATATTAGCACTGGCTAAGTTCTAATAGGAGGAATTGAATTCTTTCTAACTGTCCTTCAGGGATTTTCCATCAAGCTGGATTATCTGGAAGAATTTTAATTTTTATTGGAGTATAGTCGAGCCACAACGTTGTGTCAGTTTCTGCTGTACAGCAAAGTAAGTCAGCCACACACATACGCATATCCACTGTTTTTTAGATTCTCTTCCCATATAGGTCATCACAGAGTATTGAGGAGAGTTCCCTGAGAATGATTCTTCTCTTATGGAAGATAAGCAAGTCTAGAACAGTGACTTTCACACAGTTCTTAATAGCAGTCAGAGCTGCTCCTTCTTTGTAATCATGATAGCTAATATTTATGGAATGTGTACTGCTGCATGTCAGGCACTGTTCTAAAGGCTTTATCTACGTTGGCGCAATTCTCAAAACCCTATGATGAAGTTACTGTTATTAGCTCCACTTTTACAGACTGGGAAACTGAGACAAAGATGTTAAGTGATTTATCTAAAGTCACCTTGTGAAGGGAGCTGGGATTTGAACCCATGCAATCAGACTCCAGCACCTATGCTGACCAACCTTTGGAAAACTGCAACCAGCCTGTCTTGTGGTTACTTTACAGTACTTCGTTTAAGTCTCCTAGCACTTCTTGCAAATGAGGTGTGTTAACCAAGACCTTCTTGGTTGCGAGTAGCAGACTAACTTGAGTGAAAAAGATTTAACTGTACTTTGTAACTAAGCTGTCTTTGTGTCATGTGACCAGCTGTGACACTGGGTATCCCAGTGGGTATGGAGAGGCAGTTCTTCACAGAGGAAGAGGAGCCGGTGATGGACAAACAAAAATCACACTAGGAATCGGAAGTTGAGAGAGGTTAAGTAGCTTGGCCAGGGTCACTCAGCTAGGGAATGGCAAACATGGAATTCGGAGCTAGGCTCCCGCCACCAGAACCAGTCTGTGTTTGCTCTGATTTGTATGAACCCTGTGCATTCCACACATCCTTCTTCTGTCTTCCGTCTCCAGCAGGTTATGGTATCATTGGCCGAGATAGCTTTTTCTCTGCTTCATTTTAGTTCTAAGGACACATTGTGGTCACCTCCCGTGAGCCTGGCTGTTTCCCAAATGTAGTGTGCATTGCTTTATTTAATCCTGAACTGTCTTTTAGAATAGTTATGTAAACAGTTAAGTTCATCTAATCATTTTACTACTTTCCACTTCAGAGAGTGAAGTTTTTCTGACCAGGCCCCAAATTCTAGAGAAATCTTTACTGAAGCCCTGTGACCATACCAGAGCTTTTTCAGGCGAAGGTTTATGCAAAACATTGGCCTTCATGGAAATTTGGTTCTTGCTCACTTGGGTCTCAGTTCATGAGAATTTTCATCAACTCAAGCAGCAGGTCATAGATACACGTACAGGTGTGGAAGGTTAGCTTGTGATCTTCCTGTCGCCTCGCAGCCCTACTGTACAGATTTTTAGCAGGGAGAGTGCTCTTTGGAAGATGCTCTGTACTTTGCACTTCTGAATCTGTTTATGAGAAAATGACGGTATTTTTCAGTGTTTGCACCACCTCTGACGGACGCTCTGATCCTTGATGTGTTTAGTTTTTTACGTGTGCTCATCTCTACATCAAAAACAGAGGAAGCCACAGGAAATTGCTGCCTGTATTTCCAGGAAATGTAACTACCTCACCTGCTCCCCGATCTGCACAGCCCAGAAGACCCCACTGTGGGCACTGGCATCGCTGATGAAGGTGGTGATTAGGAGCTGGGGAGTATTCTCATTCTGCTGCTCTGCCAACAAAAGCCCCAAGAAGACAGGCTCTTCAGACTCATGGGTTAACGCTAAATCTGGTCCTCTAAACACTCCTCTGACCAGGTAAATGCATGCATGAAGTGAGGTATAATTCCAAACCAGAGGGCTGGTGGGCCTCACTCTTTCTGCTCAGGTGTGGCACCTCCTGCCTGGTCCACAGGGCTGGGGCTGGCACTCTCACTGATCACACAGAAATGAAATAATCCTGGGAGAGAGCCTATTGATGGACTCGGGAGGTCTCAAGAGCGTGAGGTGATGGACTCGGAGGGCGTTATGCTAAGTGAAATAAGTCAGAGAAAGACAAATGCTGTATGATATCACTTATATGTGGAATCTGAAAAAGACAACAAACTCCTGAATATAACAAAACAGAAGCAGACTCACTGATACAGAGAACAAACTAGTGGTTACCTGTAGGGACAGGGAAGGGGGAAGGGGCAATAGAGGGATAGGAGATTAAGAGGTGCAAACTGCTACGTATAAAATAAATTAGCTACAAAGATATATTGTACAACACGGGAAATATAGCCAGTATTTTATAATGACTACAAATGGAGTACATCCTTTAAAAATTGTGAATCGCTATATTGTACACCTGTAACTTATTTAATATTATGCATCAACTATATGTCAATAAAAAAAACAGAAAGACCAAGAGGTTACACTGAACACCAGCCATTCCTTAAAGAATTATGATAATATATACACACTACTATATATAAAATAGGTAACTAATAAGAACCTACTGTATAGCACAGGGAACTCTATTCAATACTCTCTAATGACCTATATGGGACTAGAATGTTAAAAGGAGTGGATATGTGTATATGTATAACTGATTCACCTTGCTGTACAGCAGACACTAACACATCATTGTAAATCAACTGTACTCCAATACAAATTAATTTTGAAAAAAGAATGATGATAATGATAATAGCTAATATTTATTGAGTGTTGACTGTGGTATGCCAGACATGTAACTTAGGACCTATGCGTGTTATTTAATTCAATCCTCACATAAATCCCTACAGGGACTTTCTATATTATCCCAACTTTCAGATGAGGCACCTGAGACTCGAGAGCGTGTTTAATATCTTGTCCAAGATCACACAGCCAGTAAATTCAAACCCAGACGTATGTAATGCTACGTCAGCACTGTAAATAGTTGAGTAGATATTACTGGGAGTGCAGCTGGGCTGGCAGTCTGTATGCACAGGCAGATGGGAGCAGACAGGGTCCATCCAAGCAGGCTGAAGGCCGGTACCAAGGGCAGGCTTTGCTGTAGATCTGCCGTAGTGACACAGGGAAGAAAGGAGGGGCCGGTAGTCCAATAAATCCTTTACCCCGGGGAATTTATGTGTCTTCTGGGTGCTGGCCAACATCCTGAGTGCAAGCAACCGAATACAAAAGGGTGACTCCTCACTTCATCACGGTCCCAGCTTCTTAGCATAGCTCTCTTCTCTATTTTCGCTTATAAATTTATATTGTGATTAAAACAAGTATGAGAAATTGATGTTGTTTCAGCTTCTCCGTGAGCTGAAACAAATTTTCATTTAAGCATGAAATCTGCCATCTCACGGATCAAAAAGAGGCTCTGGAAGAGAAGCATCCATAAATATTTGAGGCTTAATGAAGGCTATCTAGTTAATAATACCCCACATTATTACAGAAAGGTAACATTTGACTCCAAAGATACACCCATTAAAGCTGGTAACAAAAAGTTGGAAAATGAGGCTAGGAATTAATAAAAGATATCAGGAAGACCATTTGTGGACTTGCTAGAGACAGGCCGTAAGTGTGGTTTTGAACTTTCTGGCAGCTGTCATGAAGATGGAAAGATACGTGTAGTAGACATTGATTTTCAAAACTCAAAAGGAGAAAAGGTCTCTTAGAATTTTAGCAGAAAAAGAGTTTGCACCTCTACACAGGTGGTGGTTAGTGTTGGTTTAAAACTGTTAGCATGCAGCCCCCTGTACACCTCTCTGCATTCCGCTTATTTTTCGGATTGAAAGCCCATGTAGTGTGATTTATCACATGTTTACTTCTGGAGTATTTCAAGACTGATAATCTGGTTTGTGTATCATCCATGTCTTCCTTTCTCTTTCCTTCTGGGCCTGTTGTTCATCTCCTGGACATTTCTTTTCTCATTAGCATTTCTGCTAAATGATAAGCAGAGAAAATACAAATAAACACACAGCTCTAGCAATCAACTTTGCTATTTACAGAGGTGGTTTTAATGCTTTTTTTAGCAAATGGGAATGTCAAGAGAGATCTTTCCCGATTGTCTTAGAGCTCAGCCCGCTCCTGTGTGTGCTTAGTGAACCCCACCTGAGCTCCAGGTGGAGGGCAGGCAGGGAGAGAGACCTACAGGGGGAAGTTTGACCCCATCATACCCAAGATAAAGCCACTCTTGGTGAATTGACATTGAGCAGAAGAGGTGGAAACTTGTGTTCGTTCGCTAGGGCTGCCATAACAGAGTACCAGGGCTTAAACAATAGACATTTCTATTTCTGTTTCTAGGCTGGAAGTCCTAGATCACGATGTCAGCAGGGTGGATTTCTTCTCAGGGCTTCTCTCTTTGGCTTGTAGATGGCCGAAGATCACATGATCTTCCCTCTGCCTGTGTCTGTGTCCTAATCTCCTCTTCTTAAGAGAATACCAGTCAGATTAGATTAGGGTTCCCCCTGGTAACCTCATTTAACCTTAAATACCTCTTTTTAAAGGCTCTGTCTCCAAATACAGTCACATTCTGACTTACTGGGGGTTAGGATTTCAAAAATTCAGCCCAAAACAAAACTGATTAAAACAAGATGTTGCATTACCTAGATTTCAAGAATGCGAATTTCTCTCTTCTCCAGTTAGAAAGAATTGAAGGTCTTGCAAGGCACCCTTGTTGTAGATTTGTGCCCTTGAAAGGCTTGGATCACAGTCAGGGTTTTTGTATGGGTGTGTTTTTTCTTTTGGATCAAATATACTGTGTCTATTGAAAGTTTGAAGATCAGTGCATTTCCTCCTGTTCAGAAAATAATAATGCCAAGCTTTCACCAGAGTTCTTTTCATCTCCAAGGCTCTCTTAAATATTGACTAATTAAGTAAAAATGGAGGAAGTCTGGCTAAATAGCCTCTCTTTGAGGACCAGTCCAGTGGACTTAGAATACACAGTGATTTGCTGTATCTTTGAAAGCAGAAGCAACTAGAAATCTTTTATTATTGGCTATCATACCAAATGGCATCTCTTATTATGTTTAGCAGCTGACATATCAACTTGCATTTTAGTTGGTTGTTATACATGAAATAGTAGGATGTAAGTAGACTAAAAATGAGAATTTACAGGCCTGGGACATGGGATATCTGACATCTAGGTGTTGCCATGACAACTCATCTGGATGTTGCTTTGTAATCTTTTAGATTAGGTTCCAGCCCAGGGTCACTGGATTGGAATTGGAGCGGGGATTGGTAACTGGATGTAAATGTTGTACTTTTACTAAGTGGTGTTTGAATTTGCAGTTTGGTCACCTTGCTAAGATCAAGTAGAAACGACACTGAGGGAATATTTAAATTCTTCAGAACCGAGACAAGGTCACATTTGTCAGCAAGAATATTCTGATGGAGTGGTCTGAGACTCAGCAGCTGGAAGACAGGATTTCCTGTCCTTGGTCAGTGGATAAAAACTATGCAAGCATCCCTTAATATATGTACACCCCTGAACAGTTCTGTGTAAATGAAACACTGGGAAATTTAACCTTTTTTTATAATTGTCTTATGTTATAAAATTGGAACTGAACATCTCCGAGAAAGCAGTTTGGCCTCAAAGCAAAGCACGGCTGCTTTCTAGTGTCCCATATCCTCCATCTCAGCCGGAAATGGCCCGGAGGGCATGGAATTTGGATCAGGCAAGGGAACTGGACAGAGTGAGGAAGGAAGCGGTTGGAAAACAGGGCGCCGCATGCCTCACCCCTCACGTTGGCCTTGACCACGGGTACCACACCTCCCCTGTGACGGGGGGCCGCCCAGACATGCTCGTCACCAGGGAGGGTCAGCGCAAGGGCTCTGTGCTGAAGTCAGATCCCAGTTCTGCCACGAGCAGTGTGACCTTGGACAAAACACGTCTCCGCTCTGGGTTCCCCCTAGGAAATGAGGAGACTGCGTTTCCTCTGGCTGTCAGGTTCTGCAGCTCATCATCATGGGGGGAGGGGCAGGTCACCACATGTCTCTTCTTTGCCGTTAAACCCACATTTCCATCATCTCTTTGCAGCAGAATTAGCCCTCCCCGGTTAGTGGACCTCTGGATAATTAAGAGGGAGCAGAAAGGTACCCCCTCCGCCAGTCCTCACATATTTTAGATTTTATTTCTGAAGCAAAGGCTGCCATGCAGTGAGGAGAAGATGAAATCCCAAACAGAAGACAGCCAGTTCCAGTGAGTTTTTCCACTACCGCTGTTGTCAGCATCAGCATCAGCTTAGCCGATATTTACTGAGCACTTCTATATATAGGAGACCGTGCTAAGCACTCTGTATACATATGCCATTTAATCGCATGACAAATACACGTATGTGTCTGTATGTGAAAATGTAAAATGGAGCATTTGCTATGTAGCAGGTATTACGTCGAATCCTCACAATAATCCAGTGAGGGAGATCAGTTAAGCCTCACAACAGAGGTGGTGTCATCAATTAGCTCTGTTTTTACAGTGAAGGAAACTGAGCCAAAGCTAGTAACTGGTGGAGCAGGGATTTGAATGCAAGTGGTATGGCCTCCGAGCCCTTTCTCATAATCTCTCTGCTGTGGTTCTCTACACTCACATGATACAGCCGTCACCTGGGGAGCTTTTGAAATCTATGGATCCCCGGACTCCATTCCAGACCAGTCAGAATGTGTGGGGTTGCAGCCTGCACCTGGGTATGCTGATAAGCAGCCCAGGCTGAGAACCACTGCCCCAGATGGACCACTAGGGTCATGGGACAGGGAGGTTGTGGGCAGCCCCACATCTAACAGGTGACTGGCCAAGGCCTTGCATCCAGGCTGCTAACTCTAAAGCCAGGTCCCATGATGGCACAATGGGCAACATTCCAATTATTATTGTTGCTCTTAGGACCTGTATCTACCATCATGTCTGGTTTCCCTTTCCTAGTCTAAATCTCAAAGCCTCAAATTCATTTAGGGCCTTTTAAAAACTGTGTAATTGGAACTTCTCTGGCGATCCAGTGGTTAGGACTCTGCGCTTCCAGGTTGGAGGCCTGGTCGGGGAACTAAGACCCTGCAAGCTGCACGGCACGGCCAAAAAATAAATAAAAATAAAAATTTGTATTAGGCCACATTATGATAATCAAAGAAGATGAACCAAAGGAGTGATTTACCACTTAACAGTGTCAGCTAACCTGGACTGATCACCATCACCATCTTTAATGTCAGTTGTTGTGCTTCACGGGTAGAGTCTGGGACAGTGGTTCCAAAACCTTGATGCACATTGGAATCACCTGGGGATCTTTAAACACCACAGATGCCCAGCTCCCACCCAAGACATTTGATTTTATTAGTGTGGAATGTCACCTGCACAGTGGGCTTTTTAAAAGGCCTCCAAAGTGATTCTGATGAGCAGCCGTTTGAACCAGTGGTTTAAGAACTTGGTCTGTAAGTTCACAAGGGTGCTGACTATGGAATCAGCTCTGGGGCCTGAACTCACTTTTTACTTCTGACAGTGTCTCACCACCGTCCTCCTTTGCATTTTAGCCAGCATGATTAATTTGCATTTAATTCTGCTCAGTTCACTCCCTGACTCCCAATTCTACCTCGCTGTCAAATGATGGTTTCTCCCCAAAGGTGATTCTTACGCTTAGGCTCTTGGAGTAATACTGGTGACATGTCTGTGGGGTATCTTTGTAAGGTTCTCTCTTATTTTCACTATGAGATGTATTTCTTTTGAAACTGTTTTACATTTTAAAACATTTTTGTGATTTTTATACACATTGCTTTTTCCTTCCAAGAGTAAAATAAACAACTTTTCCGCATAATGCTTTATAATAATAAACCACTTACGAGTCTTTTCCCAAAATAGTTGACCATCAGATTCACTCATGGGAGATGGCTGCCATGCCCGCAGTGCTTAACAGTTGATAAAATCTTACAGATAGAAATATGGTGCAAATTTTCTCCTTCGGAAGTTTAGAAAAGTCCGATTAATTTATCCACTGGCAAATATAGTGGGATTATAAAGACGTATTAAAGCAGAAGTGTACATTTGTTGGCAAGTTTGCAAATGTATTGGATTGATCTGGAAATTCATTTCGCAGTAAGTACTAGGTCTCAAACTGAGATTTTTTAAGGCAACAGAGATGTTGTTTGGTGGGTAAGAGGATTGATAATTTGCAAGCGGAATTTGCAAATTGATAATTTGCAAGTGGAACAGCTTTTGGCAAAGGCTGGGAGATGGAGAACTGAGCTAGGCTGGTGGGAAAGGTATAAACTGGGTGTGGCAGGTGATGAGGAAGGACTGCTGAGATGGGGCTGGTTGTTGTATGAGATTTCATAGCAAGAATACTTGGAAAGAGCTAAAAAACACATGGTATCGCGGTAGGAGTTTCTCTTTTCCTTTGTGTGGTGGTTGAAGTCCAGTTGGTCTGTAATGGCGTTGGTGTTCTGGATCACTGAACAAAAAGGCTGGTAGTTTGGGTTGGTTATTATGCTTTTCTTGAGGGTGAAGCTTTTGAAATGAACTCTGCTTCTTTAGGTTGAAAATTCCTCATTCTGGTGTCTTGTCTACGTCTTGCTGCTGTAATCCCCGAGAAGAGAAAAGGGGTTTAGGACGCCTCTGTTTTGAAATGAGCAGGGTCAGAGCAGGCAGGGGGCTATCACGGTTGTTTCTCTTTGTTCCAGACTTAGAACATGTGAGCAAGTGGTTCCACCCCTCACTTTGTGAGCTGTTTTCCTCCGATATTTCCTAATTTTTCCCATGACGTTCCAGCCTGTTTCTTCACCAGATTGTAAGGCCTGAAAGACCCCATTGTTCTACAGGAGTCTGAGCTGGTGCACGTTTGCTGAGCTGGCCGGGTGGGGTCTGCGTGTGGGTGGGACATGGCTGAGGGATAATGCAGATTAGAGGATGTGCAGAGTGTATTCCTGACAATGGCCAACACTTTCTGCTTAGCAGGCATTTAGAGAGGGCCTTTTTCTTCATAGAAGGTGCTGTACTTTTAAAATATTTTTCACAAACTATGTCTTTCACTGCGCTGATTGAGAGAAATGGGGACATTCCATTAAGCTAAGGAAAGTTTCTTAATGGTAAATCAAATGAATGAAGGCCTTATCCAAACTTCACTTCATCTTCAGATAAATGCAAACTTTTGTTCTTGTAACACACACACACACACACACACACACACACCCTCCACACACACTCCTGATGGCCTGCCCAAGATTTATGTGAGCTCTTGATCCATTTTCACCTTCTCACCCACCCTGAACAGATGTTCAGATTGCAGCCTTTCTCTTCCACCCCATTCCCGATTCCTCTGAGCTCAACTTTTTTTTAATTGCACCTATCACCTTATAACAAAAGTAATTTATTATGTTTCTTATTTGTGTTTATTATCTGTCTCCCCCCCATTAGACTCTAGATTCCACTAAGGTAGGGGATTTTGTCTATTTTCTTCACGGATTATCCCAACTCTCAGAACAGTGCCTGACACGTAGTAGGTGCTCAGTAAATATTGTTGAGTGAATTAGTGAATGAACAGCGTTAAGAAGTGAATGATGTGTCTCAGATTTGGGTCCTAGCCTTTTTAATTCTAATTTACTAGTGAATCTTAAAACATTTTCTGTGGTTTTGTTTTCCAGCTTCCCTACTTTTTAGGATAATGAAGGGTGGTATCTTCTCCTAGCTGAAGTTTGGGAATGACTTGATGATCCTTAAGTAGTAGGGGCAGCAGAGTATTGCTCTTAGATTTACATTTTGACCTCAAAGGCCCTACACTAACCATCTTCAAACTCTGGTCTGCAGAAGTACCCTGGAGATATTTAAGGGGCTGTGCAAGCATTTAATTTGCATTTTATTTTTAATATATTTAGAGCAATTTTTTATAATCATGATTTTAAAACATGCACACTTAAATGTGTTACATACCAAATTTTCACACATTGCAACCACCGACACATTGAATTGGACTGTCAAATTAACCTTGAAATTGTTTTCTGCTGTTTTGGCTTCTATATTTGAACGTGTTATAAATGAGTTGTCGATAAGGAAGTCTGTACCAGTATTTTTCAGATTCCAGCCTGATTACAAATTGAACAAGTGAATTCCTCCTGTTAGATAAATACAGCATGCTCAGTTACATGCCAGGCAGGGCTAGGGAGCCTCCACTGGGTGTACGCTTCTGTGTGGGTTAAGTGGCCAGTTGTACAAGAAGTGAACATTCTGTTTTACAGTCCTGTATCCCCACTGTACATTTTGGATTCTCCTTAATTGATTATTAAAGAAGTCAAGTAATTGTCAGGTCATCGTTAGTAATTAAAATTTGAAATTAAAAAAGTCTTTTTTTTTCCTTTTTAAAAATTTTTTTATTGGAGTATAGTTGCTTTACAATGTTGTGTTAGTTTATATTGTACAGCAAATGAATCAGCTGTACGTATACATGTATCTCCTCTTTTTTGGATTTCCTTCCCATTTAGGTCACCACAGGAGCGTTGAGTAAAGTTCCCTGTAATATGCAGTAGGTTCTCACTAGTTATCTATTTTATACATAGTATCAATAGTGTATATATGTCAATCCCAATCACCCAGGTCGTCCCACTCCACCCCTTTCCCCCTTGGTATCCATACATTTGTTCTGTACGTCTGTGTCTCTATTTCTGCTTTGTAAATAAGATCATCTATACCAGTTTTTTCAGATTCCACATCTATGCATTAACATACAATATTTGTTTTTCTCTTTCTGACTTACTTCACTCTGTATGACAGTCTCTAGGTCCATCCACATCTCTACAAATGACCCAATTTCGTTCCTTTTTATGGCTGAGTAATATTCCATTGTATATATGTACCACATCTTCTTTATCCATTCCTCTGTTGAGGGACATTTAGGTTGCTTCCATGTCTTGGTTATTATAACTAGTGCTGCTGTGAACATGGGGTGCACTCATCTTTTCAAATTAGAGTTCTCTCTGGGAAATGGGATTCACGTCTGCCTTTTTTCAAGGTTTGGGGTTAGTTTGAGGCATATCACGAGATTCCAAAGCGAATTGCTAAAGAACTGTTATGATTTCCAATTTAACTGTTCCTTGCTGTTCCCATCCACTCATTTCCAAAATTTGGATATGGAAATTTCCCAGAGTGAGTTCTAGTGGCAAAGGATACAGTGCTATTCATGTCAGTTTTGTTTCCCAGTTTCAAATGGTAAGCAATAAGAATAGCAGATAGCAAGAGATTCACCTGAAAACTTGTCTGCATCTGTTTGGTCTCTGGGTTTAGAGAGCAGGATTCAGACAAGGAGTCATACCTGTAGTGACCTGGGAATCTCAGGATTCTCTTAATACAGTGCAACCAGATACAAACACAGCAGTAAAACGTAGGCTGCATCAGTTTTAAAAGTCAGTTCATAAGCCAACTACTATCTGAAAGCCCCACTCCCTGCCATCTCAAAAGTGCCACTGAATATATTATAGGAAATAGTTATGTTGTATTTTATGGAACATTTTAGAGACCTCCTTTCACAGCCTTCTATTGGGTTGGCCAAAAAGTTTGTTCGGGTTTTTCCGTAAGATGGTAAGTGCAATGTTAATGCACTCAACACTGCTGTCATTTGCTGTTCTGTCTCCCACACTGTATTTGAGCCCCTTGAAAGGAAGAATTGTGTCTCCTTCCTGTCAGTGCCTGGCATTGCCTGCCGCGTGGGGAGTCCTTCGTACCTGTTCCTTAAACGGCATTGTATTCGACCGCAGAGGGAAGTGAGCTTGGAAGGGGCAGTACAGCCTCGCACTAAATACACAGTCAGTAACTTTTCAAACGAAGCACAAATTTTAGCATTAAAAACATACTGGATGCTTCCATGGTTCCTTCACCTTCATCCCTCATGGACAGTTATTTACAGTTTTCTGAATTCTTTCATGACATGTCTTTTGACTCGGACCCTTCCATGCCATCCCACTGCCATGCCAGGTCGACTGTTCTGATTCCAAGCCTCATCCTTCTCTTCTTCCCTGGCCTGGACTATGGAAGCAGCCTTGCCAGCTTCTCCCAGACCCAGTGCTCCCTCTGGTTCTCCACATTGTTGCCGCATTTGTCTCCTCATAAGACACATCCCAGCAAGTCATTGGCCTACATTGCCTGCAGGATCAGATGCAAACCCGAGCCGTCCAGGACAGTGTCCACAGGCCACACGTGGCTCTTGAGCTCTTAAAATGTGGCCAATCCACATTGAGATGTGTTACAGGTATAAAACCCATGCCCTATTCTAAAAAAAACTTAGTATGTGGCTGGAAACTAGAGATGATCATACTAAGTGAAGTAAGTCAGAAACAGAAAGACAGCTACCACATGATATCACTTATGTGTGGAATCTAAAATATAACACAAACAAACTTATCTAGGAAACAGAAACAGACTCACAGACATAGAGAGCAGACTTGTGGTTACCTACCAAGGGAGGGGGGAGGTGGGGGAGGGATGGATTGGGAATTTGGGATTAGCAGATGCAAACTATTACATATAGGATGGATAAACAACGAGGTCCTACTGTATAGCACAGGGAACTATCATCAATATTCTGTGATAAACCAGAATGGAAAAGAATATAAGAAAAACAGAATGTTTATATGTAATATGTATAACCGAATCACTTTGCTGTACAGCAGAAATTAACACAACACTGTAAATCAACTATACTTCAATAAAAAATAAAAAAGATAAAAATAAAGAGTATAAAAAATGTAATATATCTCATTAATAATTTTCATATTGATTACCTGTCAAAATGGTAATATTTTAGATCTGTTGGGTTAAATACATATCATTAAAATTAATTCCTCCTGTTTCTTTTTACTTATTTATTTATTTATTTTTTGCGATACGCTGGCCTCTCACTGTTGTGGCCTCTCCCGTTGCAGAGCACAGGCTCCGGATGCGCAGGCTCAGCGGCCATGGCTCATGGGCTCAGCCGCTCCGTGGCACGTGGGATCTTCCCGGACCGGGGCACGAACCCGTGTCCCCTGAATCGGCAGGTGGACTCCCAACCACTGCGCCACCAGGGAAGCCCTCTTTTTACTTTTTTAATGTGACTACTAGAAAATTTGAAGTCATGTGTGTGGTTCACCTTAGGTTTCTGTTTCTCAGTGCTGGTCTAAGCTGTATCATGACATTTAAAGTTTCTTATAACTTGGCCTCAGTTCCCTTTTCAGCCTCAAATCCCAGCCCTTCCTGCTCTCCTCAGAATTTCTCATAACCCCCAGAACTCACCAAACCTATTTATACTTATGGGTTGTTGCTGTTGGTTTTTTTTTTTCACATTCTGTTCCTTCATTCTGAGCTGTCCTTCCCTTTCTTTGTTAGCTGTCAAATTCCTACTCAGATTTTTAGGACCTGACTTAATTGTCCCATGCTGCTGCTGAAGTTACGCCCCGTCTCCCCACAGCAAGCTCTTGGTTGGTACCTCCATTGTTGTGCTGGCCTTGCTGTGCTGCTATTAGGTGTCTTCTTAACTAGGCTTCTCCAGGGAAAAGGCTGCGATTTATTCCTCCAGTGACCCCTGAGGGTGTGTACTAGACATTTAATTATTAAATTAATATATGAATTAATTTCATCCTACTGCACAAACTGCTATTATCGCATGCATCCACCCTTGATCATCTGAACCATTAGCCATGCAAAAAATTGGATGCTGAGGCGGACAGCACTGGGCCTCTCAGCCATAACCCCAATTTCAGACTTTTGTGTTCAATAAAATGGCCTCTTTGTTCTCACTGGTTGACTTATGGCAATTTAAAATATTATACATTTGAATTTATGAAATCTATGGATATTGTGTAGACTGAGAACACAAAATGACATAAACATGGCCACTTTTACTCTTTTGTTTACAGGGATTTCATATAAGATTTCATTTGATTGAAGATTTCACTTCTAAACAAGTTTGAAAGCCACTGTTCTAATCCTAAATTTCATTTACATTTCCATTCCAAAGGTTTCTTTCTGGTTTGATGATGTGGTTTGTAGTATCACAGAAGTTTACACAGAGCAAGACTTTTCAACTCTGGCTGCCCAATAGCTACAGCTGGGAAGCTGTCAAAAATTCTGATGCCCAGGGTCCCCACACCCCCAGGGATCCTGGTAGAATTGGGCCGAGGGCACCGGTAATTATGTAATAAATTGATTCCTGGCTCCAAAGAGCCAGGTAAACTATGAAAATGTTGACGCTGTGAATTGATCATTTTTCTTTCTTTTTATTAGTGATATTGTAATCATGGTAATTCATCTTAAGTTTGTACTGTGATTTGGGGGTTAAAACAGCATTTAATGGAACACATCTTCTGTAGACAATTTAAGCCTTCTGAAATTGAAAGTTTTTTTCTGTCATTCTCTAAAGCCTACATGCAGCAGAACTGTAATGTCCCTTATTCGTAGAAGTAGCAAACAAAAGACCTATCTCAGATTATGAAACTAGGGCTGACAAAGACAGTGGGTGTAAGATGTCTGCTCAGGCAGTGGCCTCCTGGCACCCTTGTTACCCTGAATAAACAGTGCTCCCCTGACAGAGCCTCTGTAGCTTTGCCAGGTTGATAAAATCTGACGTTCTGCTTAATCACTTTTTAGTGATATTCTTCCTTTTGTTCTTGGTATGTGAGAAATCAGCTTTTTTTTTTTTTAAGGTGTGGGAAAGAATTATCTTTAAGTTCCTAATTCAGTAAAATGGGCTGGTAATGCACATGTAATTCTTGTAGGGATGGGAAGATTATCTAATTTCTGTTTATCAAATGTCTCTCCTTAAATTTTAAAAAAGTTATAAAGTACCTGAAATCACGTGAAGGAGAAAATCTGGGATAAATACTTTGGAGACCTTGCAAGAAAAGCATCTGAATTCCAGTAGTCTGTTCCATGTCATGACTGTATACTATTAAAATGCCAATGTCAATAAGCCTAAGTTTTGCAAATTATCAGTTTGTTGAAAAAGGCTGTGTGCTCTTCTTCTTCTGAAGCATCATCTCTTTCAGTTTGGGCTCTGGAGGGAAAGAAGAAAGAAAGAAAAATACACACTTGGGATCGAATCCTTTAGGGCAGAGAAAGGAATAGAATCCTTTCGTTGACTTGGTTATTTGCAGCCGGTATGTCATCTGGGTGAGACTGATGTAATGCGGATTGAATGTTGAGGCAAATTTAGGGACGTGTGTGTGTGCGTGTGTGTGCGTGTGTGTGTGTGTGTGTGTGTTTTAAAGCCCCACTCCCAGAATTTGGAGTGAGTCTGAAGGGCACGACAACAACCGCTGGATCTGTCAAGAATGTACCTATTTTTAACATCCTGGATCAAGTGTCAGCTCTCAATAGGAGATGAGGAAGGGGGTAGGGACCGCGTTCGACGGATGCGGATGGGAACCAGCCCTCTGGCGTGTTTACAGTACAGCTGTGCATTCTTAATGGCTCTGCCACTGCCGCCAGGTAAAGTTTTCTTTGCACGTGATGAATGGCAGAGAATTCTTCAGCCGAGGGAACCGAAGGAGCTGGGAGGCGGAAAGGGGAAGGGCAGAACGGAAAAGAGAGAAAAAAGAAACACACGGCTCCAGAGGGAGATGGTCTGTGCTTTGCAGTTGCTTGTGTGGATAGAAACCAGATGGTGAGCTGGAACCGCACTTGCTAGGCTAGCTGGGGAGCCAAACATATGGTTAATGGTCGGGAGAAACAGCTCCCGGAGCCAGGGCTTTGCTGACTGCTTCATATTACAGATTGTTACAGTGTGTCATTACATTGCCAACCTAAGTGCTTAATACCCACTGCGGGTGGGCGGGCGCTGGGCATCCACTCACAAGAAAGATTTGAGCTCTTTGCTGGCTCTGAATGCAGAAGTGACATCATAGGGAGGCTTAAAATGTCTGGTGTTGGGAGGTAGGGAGAAGGGTAATTTTGTAGTGGAAACAACATTTTTTTCTTCCTTTTTTTCCTTAATGAGCCAAGCCTTCACTCCACTAAACTCTAGTGTGTTTATGAGGACCTTTTTATATGAGTATCTCTCTCTCTCTCTCCCCCCGTCTCTGTCTCTGTCTCTCTCTCTCTCTCTCACACACACACACACACAGTCCTCAGGCAGAATTCTGAGCCCCAGGCCCTGTCCCACCCCCTCCACTTTCACTTGGATGCCCCATCCCTGCCCTCCCAAGCCCCGCATTTGAAGTTTCTGTTTGGGGAGCTTTGGGGCCACAGCAGGCCCATGTTATCTAAGGAACTGCTGAGCCCATTCATCTGCTTTTCACGGCCCGCTTCCTTTTATTTTTAGCCAAATCCGTCAGGCCTGACAGGCGGGTAATTCGAGCCAGAGAAAGGGCAGTGCTCCAGGTCCTTTCCACAAAGCAATTCTTCTCCTCCCTCCTGGGAGGGCTCCAGACTTGGCCTGCTTCAGGCAGATGGATTTGTTGAGTCATGTGAGATCATTTACACAAAAACACAGTGAGGCAGTGGAAATTGGAGGAAAAAAAAAAAAAAAAAAAAGGAGGGTGGGGACAGGGGAAAGAGGAGGGGAAGGCAGAGGAGTGTTCAGGGAAGCAGCTAGACTGAGGAATGCGGAGATTCATTTGTGTATAAGGTAATGTCTAGCTTACATGGCGGGGTGGAGCCAGGCTGCAGAGGTGCCGGAGCCCACTGCCTGTATTTAAACGAGGAAGGAGGTAGGGGGGAGCTTCCTTTTTTTTTTTCTCTCTTAATTTTTCAAGCAACACCCACCAAACAAAGATCACACTGTTGACAGCCTTGGGTTCCAGTAGTGGTAAACTACCACCAAGATGGTTTACAGATAAAGGAGTTGGCTCTGTGATGTAATACAAGTTGGCTTTGTCCCGACTCCAGCATGACTGAGGCAGCAAGGCAGGGAGGAGAGGAAAATTGCAACAGGACTCTTGGTCATTGGTTTCCAGAGATGATGTAGCAGGGCTGGAGTGGAGGAAGGAAAGTGGGATATGGTGGAGAAGGACTCCGAAGTGGCCCATAGTTGCGGTCCGTAAAATAAAGTCATTACGGTGGCTTCCCTTGCTCAAGAGGCATTGAGCAATGGTTCTGAAATGCCAAGGAAGCTATCATTTTTCCCTACCAAGGTATTCATTTTCTTCTTGCTTCTGGAACACGGGGGAAAAAAAAAAAAAAGCCCAGCTCTTCTATCACTGTAAATAGTATTAACATTTAGTGAATCCGTTTTGTTTATTGTTTCTACCACAAGCCTTTAAAACATTCCATTACAAAACTGTCTCCTGCTCATTCATGAAATTCTTTTCCTCCTGCTTCTTCAGATTTGCTTACATGCATGCACCGTGCTTGGATGGGGATTTTTCCTTCTTTTGTGGGAATAAAAGAGTTCATGAGAGAATGATGAGTGGATTATTGAAATATACATTCTTACATCAGATATGATGAAAGTATGCTATGTAGAGAAAGGGAATATTTTGAAACAGGGACAGAAAATTAGAAATGGGAGAATTCCAAAATACGCACCATGATGATTTTCATTACGGTACCTTTCTGCAATTCTGCATTTATTTACTGTCCTACTAGGCAGCTGTTTTTTGAACCTCTCCAGAATGTATGTCAACATCACCACGGTTCCTCATATTATGTTGGTATTTTGAGAGTTGAAATACCTTGCCATTTGTTTCCCCAGACCTAGGTCTACTCAGGTGACATGTATGGTTTTAGTAATCGTGGAACTGAGCTCATGAATCCTTTCTGTTAGCACTCACCCCCGAGTTATGACAGTAAGCACGCAGATCACACCTTTACCTGGAATAAACAGAGCATTCGTGATGGTGCTGATATATGGTCTAAAACTGAAGCTGTCCCCCTGTTTTCTAGGCAGCCCTAATGATCTGACTCTGCATAGTTACAAGGCAGTTTTCATTTATTTTACTCGAAGGGAGAACTGGTACGTTTTTGTGGTGGTTAACTGTACACATTTTGACTGCGTGATATCCACATTATCGTAATGAGATTAAGAATTGTCATTATTTTAAACCTACACACATCCTTGAGTGTTCCTTCTACAACAGAATTTCTCAGATTCAGCACTGTTGACATTTTAGAGCAGATAATTCTTATTGTGGGGGCCGTTTTGTGCCTGGTAGGATATCTAGCAGCATCCCTGGCCTCTACCCACTAGATGCCAGTAGCACCTCCTCCGGTCGTGACAACCAAAAGTGTCTCCACGCACTGCAGGTGTCCCTGGTGGGTAGAATCACCCCGACTCAGAACCACCTGTCTGTTCTTACTTTGGTTTGGAGGTTCACCCTCTACCTCCTAGTCTAGGTGCTCAGTCTGAGATGGACTTAAAGGGTATAAAATAACATTTTTCCTCCTGCCATTTATTCTAAAAGTGGGAACCCCAAGTTAGGTACAGTTTTCGAAGGCTCAAGCAAGGGTATTTTAGGGAAGAAATTTTCCCACCAGACAACCTGGCGTTTTGTTACACAGGACAGCCTCCCTCTTGGGCTTCTGGCCTTAGCAGGTGGAACCCTTCAAGGTTGAGCTTTCCCAGGGCTATTCAAGAGTCAATGGCTCCACTGACTGCGCCTGGGGGTGTTGACATACGGAGAAAGGGAACTTCTCTTCCGGGACCGAGCAGAGCCCCAGGCCACCAGTTCAGTGGCTCTCACCAGGCTCACCTCCTTCCTCTCCAGCCCCAGAAACAGGGGAAGAGGCAGGACCACAGTTCTTTCTTTGGAGCAAAGCAGACATCCTCCCCATCCCGGTGGCTGTGGTCTCCGAAGCTGGAACTCTCGTTAAGCAAGGAATGTGGAGCTCTCCACAGGCTAAGGCAGCCATAAATTTCCTCTGTTTGTTTTGTGAGGACTAGTGTCGACTGCCGTAATGAGATCAGAGGATCCCCCGGGGACCAGGCCTCCAGGTCAGCGGCTGGAGCCGTTTTCTGTGGCTGTTCTCTTGGCTTCTGTGGGAGGATGAGGCCCCTCTCCAGACCACGGGTGTGACTAGGTTGCATCCTAGTCTCACTCCTCGTCCTCTTTGCCTCTCTCGTGCTACCAAAACGTCAGTGTGCGGTCATCCAGCTCTAGATCATCGAAAAGTTAACGTCAGCCACATTCCTTTCCTCAGAACCCAGGACAGACTTAGCTAGCTGGGTACAGAGAGTGCAGGGAGGTGACTGCTTCCTTGGGGTAATTTCCTGCGCTGCTGATGCTGGCTGAGGGCACATCTCTCAATGCCTGGCCTGACCCTTAAGCGCTTCTTCACCCAGCATCACTCTGCTATGAGGAAAAGTCAGGGTGCGGGTCACAACAATACAGCGTATGCTACAAAGAACCTATTTCTAGCTCTTGCCTGAATTACAGCCAACTGGCCACAGAGGGGACGGCTGGATATGGCAGAATGGAGTTTAGGGAACCCCCAAAATGGAATTTGTGGCAGAATGGTATCCTGAGCTGGTGCAGCCTGGCCCCCATCCAACCCCCAGCCCCACTCCACCCACGCCCAAAATCCTTAGGTATGTTGGTTGAAATAGAAAATAGTAAGTGCATCGTGAGCTCGAAGGCAGGAAAGGGAGATATACCCAGGTGCCAGAAGACACTGATGCCACAGACCTGGCCATAGGGGCCAGGTTCTAGGGGCTGTGGTGTTTATACTCCCACAGGAACTGTGGGCCCAAAGCAGCAAGATGAATTCCCTGCAGAGTCTGAGTGTGAGTGTTCGGGGCACAGGGCTGGGGAGATGGGCATCCGGTGTTCTGTTGTTTGAATGGCTGTGGGTTCCCTAGTTACGCTACCTGCATGGTGTGGGAACTTCAGTTATTTTGACGCTAAACTCATGTGAGAACACTGAGGGCCCCATGGCCCTGGCAGAAGCAAACTTTAGGACACAGGGTGCCCTGACGAAGAACAAGCCACACTGCGGAGAAGCTGGTGTTGGAAAGGACAGGATGGGAGCCTCAGGGAAGCTGAGGTCAACAGAGAATCCCTGAGACTGCTTTCGACAGGGGCCCATCGTGGCAAATTGAGCTTTCTTCTGAGGATTAATGAATGTTTCTTCCCAGAGGAACAAGGCATCACACCCGGTCTGACTTGCTAAACACATGACTTTCGCCGTAAGCACTCTGCTCACAAGCACTCTGCTCACAATAAGGCGATCGCCTCTCGCTATGACCTGTCTATCCTCAAGGTATTATTGAGACTATTTAAATCCCTTAATTAGAAACCTTTTATTGGAGAGATAGCTGGTCCCCTTGAGCTTCTGGAAAGAGATACCTTCATAGTGATTTCCATCGTCTTCCTCTTAAGTGGGTCATTCTGAAGTCCCCCACTGACTAGGCTTTCTGTTGAGTTATTTTAGCTTCTCACCAAATCACAGGAAATGTGTTTGCCTGAATTGTTCAGCAAACCCCCCGAGGGAGAAGGAAGCTGAGATTGTTTGAAGGTCTCTGGGATTCTTTCAGCATAACATCAAAGAAACCTGGGTAAGTCAGTCATGGTTAGTAAACCTTTGTCCTAGAGGAATACAAGTCCGCCTTCTCAATCCGAAGTGGACAAATGGAGTAGGGATTTGCCTCCACCTGTGGCCAGCCACTAGGTACACTGCCGGCAGGGACATGCACCGTTGGCAAACATGAGTTGAGGATGCTAAAATTAAGGCATGATTCTTTATTTATTAGTAGGGTGATGAAATTGCTTATGTTTAATTTTTTCTTCTGAAGCATGCAAAGAGTGCCCAAATAGTACCCTGTTGACCTAAAAGTGATGCCACACTTCTTAAGAGAAAACTCCTCAGTATTTTATTCTTAATTTGAACCTGTTTTTTCATTTAGTCTCAAAATATTCTGGCCAAGTGAGTAGTAGATATATATATTGCCATTAAAGCATCAGAAGAACATAAAATGAGAAGAAAAGGCTCAGTTGGTGCCAGATTTAAGGAAGATCTTCCTAAATGTTTGTCACCAGCCATTTAGCCTGCTATAGCAGAATACCATAGACTGGGAAGCCAAACAGCAGTTTATTTCTCACAGTTCTGGAGGCTGGTAAGTCCAAGGTCAAGGTGCCAGCCCATTTGATTCCTAGTGAGGGCTCTCTTCCAGACAGCTGACTTCCTACTATATCCTCACATGGCAAGGAGAGGAAGAGAGAGAGAGAGAGAGGATGCATGCACACATGTGAGCTCGCTGGCATCTCTTCTTATAATGGCACTAATCCCATAATGGGGACCCCGCCCTTGTGATCTCATCCAAACCTAATTACCTCCCAGAGGCCCTGCCTCTAAATATCATCACACTGGGAATTAGGCAACATAGGAATTTTGGGGGGACACAAACATTCAGTCCATAACAACATTATAATTAAATTTTGCATATATTGAGTGCCTACTGCATGTAAGGCAGTGGGATAAGTGCTGGTTATTTGGGCATAAAACAGACAAAACTCTTTCCTTGAAATACTTATAATCCAGTAGGGTAATTGAGAGGTGAACACCTATGTACAATTACAAGCAGAATGAGGTGGTGCTGGATGGTGATAGGAAACAGGAAGAGGAGAAGAGCCTCATCTTTTTTTTTTTTTTTTTTTTTTTTTTTTGCGGTATGCGGGCTTCTCACCGCTGTGGCCTCTCCCATTGCGGAGCACAGGCTCCGGACGCGCAGGCTCAGCAGCCATGGCTCACGGGCCCAGCCGCTCCACGGCATGTGGGATCTTCCCGGACCGGGGCACGAACCCGTGTCCCCTGCATTGGCAGGCAGACTCTTAACCACTGCGCCACCAGGGAAGCCCCGAGCCTCATCTTTTTTAACATCATGCATACCGTACTTCCTTCAAGTTTTCATTTAATCCTCAAAATAATCTTAGGAGGTATAAAGAATTTCCCCAGATTTTACAGATGAAGGAATAGAGACTCAGAGAAGGTTAGTGCCAAGAGGCAGAGTTGACATTCACACTGATGTGGCTCCTGAGCATCCCTGGTTTGCCCACTCTTCCCACTGGACTCTCTGTGCCCAGGGAAGCCACAGCAGTACAACCCTAGAGGGTCAGGAGACAGGCTGGGAGCCACCAGCCCTGGAGATTTAAAGGGACAAAGAATCCCCCAACCGACATGAAAGGTGTGCAATAACAGATACAACCTGACCGACCCAATCCAACCCGTACGGGATTTCTAAAGTATTAACCTCAATTGCCAGCATTGAAAAAGCATGTGACTTTACGTAATCTCTCAATATTTCTGTCTTTCTTGAATATCAGCTCTGGGGCCACGAACCTCGTTCCTACCTTCTTGGAGCTACACCTGAGTGGCAGACTCTCCAGTCCCCCTACCCCTCATTGTCTTCTCTGGCCTATTCCCTCATGTCATTCTTTCTTGACCCCTTAGGCATCTGAATTTGTGTTTTCTGGTTTAAATAGCCACCCAGGCAAGAGAAGTAGGCTGAACCAGGCCCCCTCTTGGGAGCTCTTCTGTACTGTGCCTTTAATTAAGATACTCATAAATCACTGAAACTGATCTTTTATAGAGTGACAGCGCTGAACTTAGATATCCTGACTTAGGATTTGACTACCTACGGGAACCCCCAGCATACATGCCAGAAGCGGTCATGTGAAAGGAGCTGACACTCTACCCTTGGCACTGTACCGCTAGCACTCTACTACTCCCCGTCTGGCTCTCAAGGCAATCTTTTTTGCGTTACCAGGAGTGTCTCTCTCCTTTGTAATCCTTTCATTTCCTCTTCCTTATCACAGTTTCCTGTTGAAATATAGCTCATATGCTAGTTAGTATTTCGGAATATTAATTTTCAAATTGCCTAGCCTATCCCCTTCCTTGGGGAAGAAGACTTCTGATGATGCTCGGTGGCCAGATGCTCTCATCCTTCTGGCTAGGGTCGTGTGTTTTCTGTGGCACGCCGTGAAGGCAGGGCACAGGGGAGCAAGGCAGGGTGGCCAACGTTGTCCTGTCTCTTGGGGCAGAACCATGGTACAGCATGTTTGCTGCCTAAAGCTGCGGGTGACAAGGGCACAGAGGTCCTGAAGAACCAGAACCACGTGTCTGCTGTAACCCTGAGGATGGAGAAGGACCTTCAAGAAGTTCCTCAGGGAGCATTGCTCTGGTCCCTGTGCTGCTTCTTCAGGAAGAACGGAAGGAGACAGCCACTTGGGAGGTGTGTGTGCATTCAGGGTAGGGGACAGGGGTCTGTTTGCTGCTTCACCTTTGGATCCTTTCATCCCAGCACCACACCCCTTATTGTGGAAGGGAGGGATCGGACTGTCTGTAATGAACTGGTTTTACATTTTCCAGTTTTGCACAAGGAGATTCCACTTGAAGGTTGTCAGGGCTTTGCTTCAGAGACATGGGAACTACTCCAGCCCATGAAATTTACTCCCCCGCGGTGGAGGATATTAGGGCTCTTTCTCTCATCTGTTCATGTGGTTTCCCAACTCCTAAGTCCTAGATTTAGAGAATTTCCTCTAGACTCTTATCATCTTGCCTGCTCTCCCTTTCTTTCTAAAACCTGTTCATCTTTTTATTCCCTTATTCCTTCCCCACAGGGTCTTGGGTCCTCACGCTCCAGCCCTTCGTTTAGGCTGCTGGATTCAGTGGTGGGGGGAAGGGACTGGAGGCCATTCCACAGGCTGACCTCAGGGTGTGTTATATGTAAAAGCCAGAAGGAACTTGGACACTGTGAGGTATAAACGGCTGGCTCCTGTTGATGTGTTTCCCATAGAAGTGCCTGAGCTACCCAGCTTTGAGTTGTATCACAAAAGGCTTCTAGAATGAGCATCTTTGTAGGGATTGTGGGAGTTGGAGTGGGGAGAAAAGCCCAGCTCATCATATTCCATTGATTGGTAGTAAGTATTAGTTGTATTTTCAAGGGCCAAGAAATAGCATAGTACACACACACACACACACACACACACACACACACACAGCCCTTTGACATGTTTAAGCTTCTCTTTAGAGTAAGGAGAAGAGAATAAAGTTGGCTTATGCTGTTCTCACCATATACCTCTCTACTCCGTTATCAGTGATCCAGGTGACATAGGCTTTTCTCTATGGTAGGTGGAGACTGGTGGTAAATAAATAGTGGTGAAACAGGTAGGCCCAGGCTTAACTTTACTCCAGCTCCCACTTGCTGACACCCAGGACCTGAGAATGTATAATCCCAGAGAAGCCATAGGATGTGGCATTGTCATCAGAAGCCTGAGTCTCTGGGTCCCTTCCGCAGTGAGGACCAGCCGGCGAGGGGCACTCGGCCACATCACTGAATCTGTCTCCAGGGCTCTGTTGGCTCGCCTGCCCTTTGCTTTTCTCCTTTCTTTGTAGCCTTCACCTTTTCTTTTCATTCTCTCTTTGCTCTCTTCTTCTTACACATCCCCTGTCACCACCTCCCTGCTTACCCACACTTCTTTACCCGCCTGGAAAGACGAATTGCATTTAATTAACCTTTTAGACGCCTCAGCTTGACCTTGGGCTTTGTTGAACCAGCCCCGTTAGGAGCGACTGAGTGGAGGTCACGTGTTGGTCTCTGGGATGGGCTTTCTCCAGCCACCCTTGAAAAGCATCTGTGCTTTCCTTTCGCTTAGTATCAGGAGAATCCAGCTTCTTGAACCATTTAAAAAAAAAAAACACTGAAAAATAGAATAAAGAAGAAAACTCCCTCAATTCCACTATGGTAACTGTGGTATCTTTTCCTCCAAGGCTTTATACTTAAGAGGCAGTCTCATTTTTTAAGCTGTGGATTTTTCTAAGCTTCTTCATAAGCTGAATTGGCTATAAAACAACGAGGTTCTCTGTGTTTCAAAGGAAATCAGAAGAACTTCATGGAATAAGGCCGGTCTTCTCTGTTGCTGTCCAGAAGCAAACAGACCCAATTTCTAATTCTGTCATCCATTTGCTGAGGTGTTTTGTGTTAATGATGGTCTTTGAGTGTGTGTATGTGTGTTTTATTGGGGGAGGTTTTTTACTGGTGGTCTTTGAACATATTTTAATTCTGTAGTATCTTTAAGGGAAGTCACTTCCAGCCCAGGGTCTACTGCCTACTATAGCATGACTAAGAAGAATTCTTTTTCCTCTCTGCATCTGGTTTCCTAATTAGGAAAACTACCACTCAGATTGACCTCAGTACTAAATAAGGGTATTAATATAAAAGTGCATTGTACAGTTTTGAGCGCTGCATAGCTGTAAAGTATTCTTAACAGTATTTTTTTTTTAAGATTTACGATCCTGGACATGAAAAGATTTTCCTCTTTTAAGAAAACCCTGAGGGCAATTTGCAACAATTATCAACATTGTTTTTAAGGTCCTACATTAAGAGTCATGACATCATCCTAGGCTCTATGAGTGAGAGCAAAGGAAAAAAATCTATTCATAATATTTATTAAGAACTTTCTAGGTGACTAATATTTCCCTTGAAGAGTTTTTATTCTGACTTCGTTATAGAACCAACATACATGAACATGAGACAAGAACACTTGGTGAGGGTGGGGAACAGGAGAGGATCCAAAATTAGTTAAGTGCAAACTATATAAGCAAGTTCTGAGGGAATGGGGATGGTGGAATGATTGGAGCTGGGTGGGATTTCCTTGGGGAAATTATGTTCAAGAATCCTTGTCTGTTTGTTATTATCTCCTTGTGCCCACCTTTCCTGTGTTGATACCACTGTGTCCATTTGAATGGAATTGTGACATCAGGCATCTCTGCCAGGCTTTTGGACAAACGTCCCAGTTAAAGTTTTTAAACAGATCAAATACATATGTCGAAAAGGAATTAACATGTATAGAATTCTACTTTAAAACCCAGAAATTCACTAGCACCTGTTTCTGGAAATTCAAAGGTAAAAGTTACATGGAGAATTTTCTTTCAGTCACTTTAAGGTTGGTTAGAATTAGATGTTGAATTTTCTTGGCTTTGAAACAGTGATTACTCAAGCCTCATGTACAGATGAGGGCGTTTGGATGTAGTTTAGGCTACAGAGTCAGAATTCCAGGGTCTCTCCATGTTGTACATCATTGTTAAAATATGTCATTGCTATGACTGAATGTGGTATTTACTTTGGAATCTGTGTGTCTCAAATAGCCAGGGAGTGATCTTCAGTTTCCTCTCCCTATCTTCTGATTTATAATAATATTGTATTCAAAGAATAGTAATGTGTGTGGAGTAGGAGTTTATCTTTTGAAAATGTGTATTGCAAAATCACTTTCTTAATGGTGCAAGTTGTTAATATGGAGAATACAGCCTTGGACTTCTGTGCCCTCGACTCAGTTAGCAGATATGCCTCTTGTTCTCCGACAGACCAAGGCTGGCTGCTAAGAGCCAGAGGTGATGGTAGGCTAGTGGGATTCTGAGTACTTCTTCCTTTTTCTATTGAGCATTTTCTATATTGTTAATATAGTTAAAAATAATATATTTTTTAAAGCACTGCCGTTCTGCTTAAACCTCAAATTCCAGTCTTTATGGAAAAGTTCATATATATAAATCCTTCCTAGATGCAACCTGAAAAAAATAATACAGAAATAAGGTGATTATAAGGCACCTTATATGTTTTGTTCTCCTCTCAAATCCACCCAGAAACATCTTTCAAAGGAAAAGGCTACAAATCCAGTTATGTGGTTGAAGATATTTTCTTTCTGTATTTTTTCTTAATATCTGACAAATTAAGAATCCTGGAAGTGAACAATGACTGTTTAATTCTAAAGTGCAATTCAAATGAATCAAAAAACCTACCTAAAGAACCAATAGTGTGGATAAAAACGTGGACCCTTATTTCCTTAAGGGTCCTTTCCTTATTGAGGAGACGTTGGGTCATCTGCTTCGTTAGGCCCACAGTACAGAACTCCTGAATTCTTTTATGGTACAACTTCCTCCCAAAGAGCTCTGTGAAAGGTTCTAGCTCTTAAGCCCCGACAGTGGTACAATCAGGCTCTAGCAAATGCTGGTCTGTTCCTTTTTTTTTTGGCCATGCCATGAGGCAAGCAAGGTCTTAGTTCCCTGACCAGGGATCAAACCCACGCCCCCTGCAGTGGAAGCATGGAGACCCTAACCATTGGACCGCCAGGGAAGTCCCAACTGGTCTGTTCCTTTATTCCTGTGGGCAGCACGGAAGGCGTTTAGGTTTGGCATACATGCTAGATCCTTTCCCTTCCTAACGAGGCCAAAGCCTGCACTAGAAACCCTTATATAACTGACCTCTCTGGCTTACCGGTCACTATATCCTCAGGACTTGGCACCTAGTAAGTACTCAAAACATAGTTATCGAAGGAATGAGTGTTCTTGTCCCTGTGTATCTGCAGTCACTCTGAGCATATAATATCCAGCTTTTCCTTGGACACTGGCGTGCCCAGTGTCTGTGGCCTCAAGACTCTTGATTGGAGTCTCTAGACCTGCACTGTCCAGTACAGGAGCCACTGACCATTCCATGTGGCTATGTACATTGAACTTTAATTAAAATTACATAAAATTTAAAATTCACCCCTCCATTGCACTAGCCACATTTCAAGTGCTCAGTAGCCACATGTGGCTAGTGGCTACCATATTGAATAACACAGCCATGGAGCCTTGCTATCATGGCAGAAAGTCCCACTGGACACGGGACCACTCTGGGCCTTCCTGGACACCGGCTGATGGATATCCTCTTTGTCTTTGCAGCGCAGCTGTCGGCTTCAGGAAGCGAGGTCTACAGGGACAGGTGAATCTTTAAGAGCTGCCTTGCATTGTGACATGTCTGATCCCTTGCTGCAGTCCCTACAGCATGAACAAGGTAAGAGGTGCTTTGGGGGCTCATTCTTTGCGTCTTTATGGTACCGTGATTTATTACCCTGGGTATGTGATAACTTTCTGTGGCATGAGGAGGTTGCATCTCCTGCCAGAAGCATTCCAGAGGTTGGCAAGCAGTGCTGACAGGTGGCGTCACAGGGACTGGTGGTGGTGTAGTCTTCCAGAAGTGTCAGCTGTGTTTATCAGAGGCCTCTGAGCAGCTGAAATATTGGTTGTTAGTGTAATTGCCTTGGCATGACTATTGGAAGATTGAGGCTTTGGAGCCAAACTACTTGGGTTTAAATATCAGCTGTTACAGATACTAGCTTTGAGGACCTTGGGAAAGTGTCTTAGGTGCTCTGTGCCTCAGTTTCCCCATCTGAAAAATGTTGATGATAATGGTACCCACCTCACAGGGTTGTTATAAGGATGAAGTGAATTAATATGTGTACCAGTGTTTATTATAGTCCCTGTATACATTATAAGCATTTGATCAATGTTTGCTGCTGTTCTTCTTGGTGTTGGGGACACTCTTGTCCCTTAGACATTGTTGCCAGAGAGTCTTGGGTGCATCTGCAACATTTCCACTTTATTCCCCGATTGATTCAGCATGCAGCAGTTGATTACCGGATGGGCACTCTGGGGATAAACGATGAATGGGGCTTAGGTCTTACCTTCAGCAGGTGACAGACGATTTGGGGGGCACTGTGGCTAGTGTGAGGCGTGTCCCAGAAGCTGTGGAAGCACAGAAGGGACACCCAACTTTGGGGGATCTGGATAGGAGAGTATAGAGGAGGTGACATCTTGAGTTGGATTCTGTACCATACATGATCATGTCTTGGACACAGAAGTAGGGCACGGCATTCCAGGTAAAGGAAACAACCTATGTAGAGACACAAAAGCATGTGAGAAAGTCTGATGTGTGTCGAGAACAACAGAGTTTGGTATGGCTGGAGCAGGATTTCTCCATCTTGACACTATTGACGTTTGGACCAGATGATCCTTTGTAGTGAGAGGCTGTCTTCGGAAGTGTTTAGTAGCATCCCTCTCCCCCAACCTCAGTTGTGACAACCAAAAATGTCCCCACACTTTGGCCAGTGTCCCTTGAGGGGAAGAAAATGCCCTGGTTGAGAACACCTGCACTGGGAGAAGATGCCAGATGTGAGCCCAGAGAAGGAGGGAAGGGTTGCATTCTGCGAGCCACTGAAGGATTTAAAACAGGGGAGAGACATTTCCAGAGACTGCAAGAAGAGGTAACCGCGGGTTGTGATGGAGTTGGACAGCGCTTTTAGATGATTTGGTCTTAAAAATGGATTATGGAATTCCTAGGCTTTAGAAAGCCCATGTAGCTTGTTGAGATTGTTTTACTAACTTCCCCTTTCCAGGGGTAATTTTTCTCATGGCCCTTTGTTTGGCCTTCTCATGGGCACGGCTGCTTTACCCCATCAGAAGAAACCAGAAAAAAGTAAGCAATTGTTTCTTGAGAGATTTTCATTTGGCTGAGCCAAGCCAAAAGAAGAGGAAAACTTTGCTGACCTTTTCCCCCTCTGGCTTCAATACTTACCCTCTTTTAAAAATCTATCTATCTATCTATATTTTTTATTGAAGTATAGCTGCTGGACAATATTATATAAGTTACAGGTGTACAGTGTAGTAATTCACAACTTTTAAAGGTTTTACTCCATTTATAGTTATTATAAAATATTGGCTATATTCCCCATCTTGTACCATATATCCTTGTAGCTTATTTTATACCTAGTAGTTTGTACTGCTTACTCCCCTCCCCCTCCCCCCTTCCTTCTCCCCACTGGTAACCACTTGTTTGTTCTGTATATTTGTGAGTCTGCTTCTTTTTTTGTTATATTTATTAGTTGTATTGTTTAGATTCCACATGTCAGTGAAATCATACAGTATTTGTCTTTCTCTGACTTATTTCACTTAGCATAATGCCCTCCAACAGTCTTTGAGGAGTGAGCTTTTGGAATCCTAGATGGGCAGGTATTGTTCCCCAGAGTCATAAATCGAGGACGAGGAGGAGAGGAGATCCATCATGGCAGTCACTGCAAATCCTGGCTTCTAGCACTGACAGTTTGGTGTAGTGAAAAGCTAAGACAGCTCTTGGGAAATCTCAGATTGGCAGGCTCAGTATGCTGTTTCAGCCCTGCCCTAAGTTTCTCCGGGGCAACGCAAGACCTGATGTCATGGTTTGGCTCCTGACACACAGCTGGGAACCAGACTCCTTAGAAATTTCAAGTGTCTCAGTAGGTGTGTCTGTTGCTTGGGAGGTTATGTTCTGCCCGAGTGACCCAGTGAATGCTTTATTTTATGTTATTTTAATTTAAAGTGGTGATTAAGCATGATGTGTAACCTTCACAGGTCAGCATTTTTCGTATGGTTTTCTTGGCATAAGACAAAAAAAAAAAAATAGGTCACCCTCTGGGGAGGAAACAGATCTCAGCACAAATAAAACTAGATAGTCATCTCATCAATTACGATATGTAAGTTAGAACGTTGGAAATATTTTTGTGGGTGTGATTGATTTTCTAAGTAGAAGTGTTCCCGGAAAGCTGGAGACATTTGAATCGTACACTTTGTACTTCCTTGGACATACACGGTAATCACTCTTTCCTTCCCCAACCCCAGCTAGTTGTGGGACAGTTTAACCAGGGAGCTGTCCAGATGGGGAGGGGGCTGGAGCATCCTAGGGTCCAGTGTTGTTCCTCTGATGCACCAGGGCAATTCTGACCACAATTAGGCATTGACAGCTCTCTTTTGGGTCAAGTGGAGACGATACCCTCTAGAAAACACGGGAATGGCCACAGGGCACCAGGAATTGGCAGTTTGTCTAACTATTTTAATGGGATAACCTGTCAGTGAACTGCTGGCAGCCAGGTAGAGCCTTCATTCCTCACATTCTGGAACTTCAGTCTGTGCCTGGATCTGGGAACACACCAGGAAGGGGTGCAGTTCCGGCCCTCACACAGCCAGCATGCTGAGGGCGTTCCCAGCCACAATACTCATCGTGAACGTGGCGCCCTTTCCGGAGGCTGGTGTACATGCGATATGTCAGGTTGATACCCAACCTGTAGGTTTATACAGAGTGGATACCCTCACATCTATTCACCTTTTAAATATTGTAAACAGACTTTAATGGTTGTACATTCTGGGCTTTATGCTCTAGCCTTACATGTTAAAGAAACTGTGGGTGCACACATTTCCCCAGGGTGCTCTTTCTCCCCGGCCCTATGCAGACTTGAAGACCATCTTTCCAACTTTCATATACTCTCCTTGGATCTTTTTCCAGGAGCTGATTTTCCAATCTTTAATATTATCAAAAACTTTAAAATTAGAATTTAACTTTGAATTTTGTCCAAATTCTTTACCCTTTCTACTTTCTTGGTTATTCTCTTGTTAATAGGTATAAATATTTATTATATATAATATATTATAAATTTGGTTAACAAGAAGGATTCATGTTTTGTATGTATATGTGTTATCTGTATGTTAACATGCTGTAAAGAGAGGGTTTTAGTGTGTTACTTAGAAAATCATAGCCAAATGGGAGGCAAGTTAAACAGGATGGGATTTGGGGAAGGCAAATGGGGCAGAATGGCATACATTCGGTACATGCCACTATATACACAAAAGCACACTTACAGGACCAACATTCTGCTCTTGAAAGCAACCTTGGAATTACAATCCTAAACTCTTTCCCTCATGGCCGTCGTTCTCATGAAGGCACATCGCATGCTGTTCTCTGCCTTGAATTTGTGAGGACACTCCATCTGATTGAAAAATAATTGATTTTTCTGTTATTGCACAGAACGCTCTCCACCCTGCCCCCACAGTGAAAGTGAATCTTCTTGAGAACTGTTTCTTCCCTGTCATGTTCAAATAAAGCCAAATCTGATTGTTACTGCTTTGGACAAGCACCATAGCATCAAATGAAGGAGGGTAGTGTCTTTTATCTCTCTTGGTGGGTGGATGCCACTATTTTGCTTACTATATGCCTGATAGGATTTTTTCGCTGAATATTTTCCAGTCTTCAACACCATATCTTACTGTGCCAGGTTTGTGGCAGCTTCACCTTTACACTCAGATCAAAATCCCTACAGTCGACAGAAAAGTAACGCTGAAATTTAGTTTCTGCCTTCATTTAGAGTTTTTCTTTCTTTGCAACTCTTTAATATGAAGCAGGGAAGTCCAGAACTCAACACCGTTGGTT
The DNA here is from genome assembly GCF_964165515.1 of Mesoplodon bidens. Taxonomy (NCBI): domain Eukaryota; kingdom Metazoa; phylum Chordata; class Mammalia; order Artiodactyla; family Ziphiidae; genus Mesoplodon; species Mesoplodon bidens. Next base: position 27,421,412 of record NC_138168.1, on the reverse strand, counting down.
CTCCCACCTAACACCTGGCAGACACATAACTCAACACTAGGTCCTTCAACACATTTGTCATGTACCCACTGTGTACCATGCACCATGCTTGCAATTCACTAGTGAACAAAACAAAGGTCTTTGCCATCCAGAGCCTCTGTTCTGGCCAAGGGGAGGAGTCGTCTCATCCCAGAGTTTAATATTTAAACATACACCTAATGTTAAAACGTTCTCCATTTGAATCTTTTTCTATTTGAAGAGCAAGCTAACAGAGTTACTGGACGCAGGATAGGATTTGGTAGATATTAAACATGTAAGATCTCTCTCCTCCCCTTTCTAGGACACTCTGGGTGGTTTTACCCAATGACCAGTCTATATTTAATGAGTCTCCACTGCTTTTTTTCTGAAGGCAAATGGCCAAGTTCCCCTCCTGGCAGGCTTTGGAGAAATACCACACCCTTCGAAAACCAGTGACATGGAAGAAAATACAGATAAAACTTAAATGATCTTGGAATAAGGAGAGCCTTATTAACTTCTAGTGGCAGAAATGATAAAGGAAGAAAATGTATTTGTTTAAAACCTAAAGCTTTCTTTCCATCAGAAGACATTCTGAACTATCCAAAAAGACAAGAGACTAGCCAGGCAATATTTATAACATATATGACAGAGAGTTAACTTAGCTGATGTATGTAAAATTCTTGAAAATTAGTAAGATAAGAGTGATTCCTCGAGCTTCCCTGGTGGTACAGTGGTTGGGAGTCCCCCTGCCGATGCAGGGGACACGGGTTCGTGCCCCGGTCCGGGAGGATCCCACATGCCGCGGAGCGGCTGGGCCCGTGAGCCATGGCCGCTGAGCCTGCGCGTCCGGAGCCTGTGCTCCGCAACGGGAGAGACCACAACAGTGAGAGGCCCACGTACCACACACACACACAAAAAAAGTGATTCCTCTAATAAAAATGAGCAAAGAACAGAAAGATAAAACCAATACAGGAAGAAATATGATCAGCAAATAACATATAAGAAAATATCCAATCTCAACAGTTATCAAAGAAAGACAAATTAAAATGATGAGATGGCATTTTCTACAATTGATGAAGATTCATAAAGGCTACTCATCAAAGGTACGAATAGGACTGGCAGGCTATCTCATTGACAGTTAATGAAAGAACATGTTTCTCAAAGGGACTTAATGTGTATCAAAGCCTCAAATATACACACACCTTTTGACTCAGAAACTCCTATTTCTAGAACTCAGTAAGAATTGTCATAGATGTGTATAAAAATTTAACTGATATTCATCACATATTGTTATAATAGTAATTTTTAAAAAATAATAACCATGGTACATCCATACAATAAAAATGACAGGGAGAGATGGAGGAATATTTGATAATATAGAAAGATGTTCTCAATAAATTGTGAAGAAGGCAAGTTACATCATAATATGTACAGTATGATCATTATTTTGTTTTTTAAAAAAGATACATGGCTACCCACAGGAAAATGATTGCAGGTACACATCAAAGTATTAAGAGCGTTATCTTCTTTTTGCTTGTATGTTCTGAATTTTCTTTAGCAATATGCATTCTTTCATACTAAAAATAGTGTTTTGAAATAAGACGTGAAATTATCTTTAAGATATGAACTTCACTGTAGTTTTAAAATACACATGATAAAAAAGACTGTGAGATATTGCCTAGCATTCTGGCAGTGGTTTTCTCAGAGGACAGGTACATGGTATTCATGTTTCTTATTTAAGAAAATATTTTTCTGTGAGAAGAGACACCTGAGAGTTCTCTCCATTCCCCCACCCATCTGAAGAACACACTGAGGAAAGGGCGGATGAGAACAGAGTGAGAAGGTGACCCGGAAGAGAGCTGTCACCAGGAACCAACCCTACTGGACCTTGATCAGGGACTTCCAGCATCCATAACTGTAGAAAATAAATGTCTGTTGTTTAACAAATTTTTCTCTATATTTTCAACTTTCTTATAGTAAGTATTTGTGTATATGACTGACAGAAAAAAGCAAGCATTTTAAAATAAATACTATTTTAGCTGTTTCGCATTTGAGGTACAACTGGGTGGAAACATTTAGTGAGTGGATAAAAAAGAGAGCCATTGGTCAAACAGAGATTTGAATGTGGGAGTCATTCTCTTTGACAGATTGCCAGGAAGAGAGCATTTTAATGTAGTGATGTATTGGAAGCAGTAGTAAGTAGAGAAATGCTCTAGAAAAAGACACTGCCCTTTGATGCAGTGGCTCACATTTTTTTAAATGGCTGTTAACATCCTCTTACTCATTATATCCTCTTATTCAAGATATTGCTGATGTGCCCAAGTTTAGACCAGTGGTTTTCAAACTGTGATTTGGGGACCCCTGGGGGGCCCGTTCATGGGCCACCTGCAAGGTCAAAGCTATTTTCATAATAATACTGAGACGTTGTTTGCCCTTTCCACTCTCTCTCAAGTATACAACACAGTTTAAGAGGCTACATGACATGCTATGACGTCATCCCTCTGACGGCTGTTGGAATGTGTGGTTGTGTCTTCATGTTCCAAAAAATGTCTCAGCTTTGATTTTTAATACGGTAAAACATCGATACAAATAACTGATGTGAACAAAAGCTCTTTAGGGTCTGCAGTAATTTTTAAGCGTATCCTCAGATAGGAGTCTAGACTGTGCCTGTGTCCTGTGTTCAGCAGTCAAAGAAGCTGGGCCCTGGGTCCTGAGCAGGAGTGCCCTGGACATTGTAGCACATCTGTGCCGACCTCCCACATCGTTAAGGAAACACTGCCCTTATTCCTTATTTTTAAAACTTTATTTTTATAGAATTTGTGTGGTTAAATGAAACATGGTTGGCACAAGGCTGGTGTAGCACCTGGGTTACATGTAAGTCAAATTCTGCTGAATGTGGGGTGTATGGAAATGAGAAAATTAGACCTCCAGTCTCTTCCTTGTGCATCTCACTGGGCAAGTCAGTGAATTTTTAGGACAAACGCGGGAACTCAGTTCCCTTCTAAGAGATACGGGAGGGCAAGATTAAGATAATCATAACCTAGAGGATGGTCAGTTTGGCATGAAGTAGGGAGAAGACAAACTTAAAAGAATTAACTGAGTATGTTTATGCTCATTTGTCTTTAAAACGTGTGCATGTATAGAACTTGTGTGTGTAAACGTATGTAAAACATATACCTGCTATTTGAGAACTGCTTCCTGAGTTAACATAGAATTCGCCCTTTATACGGTCATTTCTACTGCAGGAGCAACATCAGTGCTTCTGTTTCATTCCTTCTGCTTTACCAGGAACGCATTTCAGTGGGTCCTCGAGTGTGGGACTTACTTCTGCTTCTCAGAACAGCACACAGTGGGAAGGCATCTGAGGAGGCATCTTCACGGTCTGGGGTGTCAGTTGAGAATCTGAACCCTTCTGTACAGAGAATTTGGCTTTAGAGGAATGATTCTGGGGAGCCAGGAGACCGGGGGCCCCCTGCAGTATTCACGTGGGCATGGCAGTGCCTTGACCTGAGGGGCAGGACTCTGTAGCCTCACTTACCAGCCCATCATGTCAGAAAAGATGAAGGAGAATCCAAACAGGTGGGAGGGAAATTAAGGCTTCTGAGCAGAAAGGCTGGACTTTTGGTTTAAGACTATCACGGCCCAGAGCGGGAGAAGGAATATACATGACTGTAATCTAATTTCAAGTCTGAGAGGCCGAGCTGTGAATCATGATAAGCTCTTTGAAATATGGCCACAGCTACTGACCGTAAAACAGTTTTCACTTGGAAGAAAGAGGATGCTCGGTCCCACTTCGTTGTTTTTAGTGGCACTTCACACACATTGTGATTGTCAGTGTGGGAATCTTGGTCATCCTTATTTCTTGAGGGTTTAAAGAGATGTGCCTAGGATTTTCTTGATTAAAACAAGTTTTGGGTTTTTTTTAAAGTTTTAACTATCAAACTGGCCTACCAGCCTTCATGTTGAGCTGTAATGAAATGCTGACTGAACTGGCATGGTCTCGTTCGGCAGCACCGTGTTGAACTTAGCCCACACCAGCCCGCAGCATCATTAGACAGGTCCTTTGGACACATGATGTGGGCGGTGACTTCTTTCGTTGATGCTGGTGGTGGCTGGGTCCCCTTGTAACAAACAGGCCAGTGGATCCTGGCCTTGTGCATCAGGCAGAGGGATGCGCTGACATCCTTCCTAAGTCCTCAGCTGTGCCCCTTTCCTCTCAATTAGTCAGTCTTAATGGAGACAATTAAGTTACATCCTATTTAGTTAATCGGTGGTTGGAAACGTGACTAGTTGCTCAGTTAATCTGTGGCTTGTCCATCTTTAGAATATTAACAATCCTCTCAATTTGCCTGATTTTGTGAACATATCACCTCCACCAGTGCAGTTGCTGTGTATGAGGGGAAATTCATAATAGAGAGATTGCTTTCAATCCCAGCTTATTAATTTGAGTACCTAATACTTTGAATTGCCTTTTTCCCCTCTCTTTTTGTGATATAGAGGCCTTATAACATGGAGCTGTTTGCTGGCATTTTTTTTCCTGCTTCTTGTTATCTTTTATCTCTGTAAAAATAAGCCCAGCATTTTTGTTTTCTATAAGATGTTTGCAGAGAATGCTGTGCTTTTGAATATATGTACATCCTTGGCTTTATGTTTTAAAAACCTCCTACTGTTCAATAAAATTAATAAATGTACTAGAGGAGAGATGCCTATTTAGAGTATGTAAAACTACATAATTTGCAGAAATCCCTCAGTAAATGCTCAGAAGACATGTATTTCTCGTCTCTCATAAATGACAACGTTTAGGTTTAAATGAAAACATTTAGATTTGATTAATCACAGTTTATATGTTCCGCTGGTTTATTTGGTTTTCTTTTTTTATGGAATAATTTCGCAACGTTTTACCACCCTCAGACTTTAATAAAGTGACATTATCTTGAGAGGCTAGTCTCAATGAGATATAAATATGAGCAATCCATTAAGATAGCCAGCTCTAGCCACAGAGGTAAAGTGTCATCACATGTCAGTGATCAAGGAGCTCCTGTTAATTAGAACAGTAGGAAAACTGCAACAAGCTATTGGGGAAGAAAACAACAATTAAAACGATGGGTGAAATTAGCAATATCTGCATCTCTTGTTATTTCTTTTTTTTTTTTTTTTTTTTTCTTTTTGTGGTATGCGGGCCTCTCACTGTTGTGGCCTCTCCCGTTGCGGAGCACAGGCTCCGGACGCGCAGGCCCAGCGGCCATGGCTCACGGGCCCAGCCGCTCCGCGGCATGTGGGATCCTCCCAGACCGGGGCACGAACCCGTGTCCCCTGCATCGGCAGGCGGACTCTCAACCACTGCGCCACCAGGGAGGCCCTCTTGTTATTTCTTAACTCCAACCCATAAACAATTTGTTGTTACAGCTCTCGGCTGGGGTCACGGCTTTTCGCATGAGGTCTGATTACAGCTAAAAATAGACACGTGTATTGAAGATCTGAAGAAGAGTATTAAACAATTGAAATTGTGTGAAAGCCTGATGCTGTTTCATTGTAGTAATTTCCCCAAAGGCACATTCGTAATGCTGCTAACTACAGACTTTAATAGACTTTAATAATGTGTACTTCAGAGGCCTGATACACAAAGGAATAATGTATAAAACAGTCATTATGGAAAATTGCAACCTTTTTTATTTAATAAGAAGTCTGTGGAAACAAAACCGTTGCACTGCCTATGGCATTGTGTTCCTGAGTGCTAGCAGGCTGAAGAATAATTGCCACCTTCTCTTACGTTTTTTTCACCTATTCTGATCAAGTTACAATCATATTTACTTATCTGTTCCATGAATGAAAATGAGGATTAGAAAAAGGGGACTTGCATTGGATGGCCCCTTGTTCACGTGTGGTCCAGCCTCTCACTACCTGTGTAATCTTGGGCAAGTACCTTAATATCAAACTCCACTTCTTCATTTGCAAACTGGGGGTTGTTCTACTTACCTTACAAGGTCAAGGTAGGAGATGTGAAATGTTGGCAGGGTGGAGGCTCCATGGAATAGGCACTCAAATACTTCCTATCATGATTACTTTCTACATCTGTTTCTCTTTGTATTGCTTATTTCTGTGGGTGACTGGTAGGGGGAGGGGGGAGCAGCTAGGGTGTCGAGAGTAGGAAAAGGCAATAAGAAAGAAGCCTCCGTAAGCAGCTCTGTTCCCAAGCCTTGCATTGGATTTCAATTTGATTTTAATGTGCTGCTGCTGAGAGCCATGTTGCTGAAGAAGAGGGAAGAGTAAGAAGCAGATGCTATTGGAAGAACAGTGGGGCATTTATCTCTTTTAATGAGATAACATCATTAGAGTGACAAAGTGCAGCGAATCGATACTCGAAATGGACTGGTGCTATCTTCCCAAAGTGCACCGACGGTTACCCTTCACAGCCTTAGAATCTGCTGAATCACGAATTCTGTCTTATCTGTTATTAGAGCCACTGACTTTGATCTCACAGAATAGATCCACACCTTCAGGATCTGCCCAGGAGCAGGACAACAGACTAATTGGATAAATGAGAAAAATCCGGGGTGATTTATAAGCTGCCCTGTAATTAAGGAACCTCAGAGGAAGGCGGTTGGGCTTTTTTTCCCTTTGACTTCTTTAAATGGCTGCGCCCCCTAGCCTACTCTTCTTGCTCTCATTCTGCTTCTTGGTGTGGTGTCAGAAACACTAATCATGTCAGGCTGTGACACTGACAGCCCTGACATTCACAGCAAAGAGACAAGAAGGAGAGAGAGGCCGAGAGACCTCGGAGGGGGAAGGTGTGGAAAAGCAGCGGGGGAAGGGTTTTTTCTTGCACATAAAATCCATCGCTGCAACATCACCAACGTTCTGGATAGATTACATCCAAGGAAAACTAAGGAAGGAGCAAGATGAATTCTAATGGAGATAAAATTGGTCAGGGAAGATTTTTTGCTACTATTTTTTCCCCTCTTCTTTTAGATTTCAGTGTGTAGCCTATATGAGAGTGACTGAGGCTGTGATTTCTTCTCACCCAGAAAAAAAAGGCATTGAAAAAATTTCCCTCTTATCAATTGGGAGTTTGGGATTAATGTATACACACTACCATATATGAAATAGGTAAACAGCAAGGACCTAGTGTATAGCACAGGGAAGTATACTTAATATCTTGTAATAACCTATAATGGAAAAGAATCTGGAAAAGGAACATATATATGTATATATGTGTGTGTGTGTTTATAACTGAATCACTTTGCTGTACACTTGAAACTAATACAACTTTGTAAATTAACTATACTTCAATAAAATTTAAAAAATAAAATTAGGAACAATTTCTCTCTTCCACTATCCCAGTTTTTCTCTTTGAAACTAAGCAAAGTTGAGCACGAACCTCAGCAGGAAGTGTGTGCTCTCTAAGATTTTTCATTTTGTTGCCAGATTCCCATAGTGTAATCTGAACAATGACCGCCTCAGGAAAGGAGTCATTGGTGAGGGATGTTTTCTGACCGTGACAGAGCTGGCCAGGGGACTCTTTATTCAGTGTCATCCTCTGGCCACCTTACCCTTAGCCTCCCCAGCACCTGCCCGCTGGGGAAATGATGGCGTGCCTGGCAGTTCGAAGCAGGCTGCCTGTGGCCAGATCTTCCAAACACCTTTGAGGTTTCTCTCTCCCTTGAGCACTTTCTCCATTTGGAATCCTTGTGGCGAGTGGTGTCTGGTCTCCATCTCGGATCAGTCAGGACCTGGAGACCTGCGGCTGCATCTCACATATCTGTCTGGAATCCAGATGCTATGATCTAAATTGAGCTCTGAGCTCAGGCTGAATCATCCTAGCTTTTCTATAAACAGGAGAACCCAGATGCCAGCTCAGCATTTGAGGTATTTTGAATTACAACTCTGTGTCTTAACACAGATATCTGTCCTTTTACTATTTCATCATGCAAGGAAAAAAAGTAATCAAAAAATGGAAAATGGTGTATTGATTCCATGTTAGTTATCCTTCCACAAAAGAAGTACATTTTTTGGGTCTATATTTGAGGGCAGAAGGTTTTACATGGTGACATCTCTTCAGATGAATTAAAAATAATATGAATTGAGAACTTTGGAAAGAACTGAGACCTCATTTTGCAATATTCTTGTCTTTAGTACCCAAGTAAAATTTTATACACTTGGGCCACTTGGGAGAAATGCTCCTCTGAATTTGCAAAATAATTGTTTTAACTGAATTATAGCATAATTTAAACTATGTATAGCAACGTTTACATTGTGGCTTATTTAAAATTTCTTGAGGAAATTGCTTTTCTACTGGCAGAGGAGAGTACATTTGTACCCTGGGGAGGATTTGGGGGAATTACCCCCAAATATCTTCCTGTAAATTCAAATTTTCTTTGAAGTTCCTTTTTATCCTAAAAATTTACATGGATGTTACATTGTTCTCTGTGATATGCCTGTGGGGTTTTTTTTTATAATGTAAAACAACTTTAAAAATTACTTGCCAGTTAAATTATTTCATTAAATCTTATATTAGGTTATTTAGCTGTTAATAACAAATAAGCCCTCAATATTCAGTGGTTTGACACAATGAAAGTTTCCTTTCTTGCTAAATTTTGATCCAGTGTAAGTATTTCTGACAGGTGAAGTGCTTTTATTAAGCAGTTATTCAGAAATCCTGAACTCAGCCTCCTGCCATATTCTGGCCTTACCATCTGTATTAGGTTTCTAGGCCTCTGTAACAAAGTGCCACAACCTGGATGCCTTATATAACAGAAAAGTATTGTCTCGCAGTTCTGGAGGCTAGAAACCCAAGATCAAAGTGTCAGCAGTGTTGGTGTCTTCTGAGGCTGTGAGGGAGGGATCTGTTCCAGGGCTCTCTTCTTGGCTTGTCGATGGCCATCTTTTCCCTGTGACTCTTCACAGCATCTTCCCTCTATTCCTGTCTGTGTCCACATTTCCCCTTTTTTATAAGGACACCAGTCATACTGGGTTCAGGCCCACCCTCTTTCAGTGTGACCTCATCTTAACTAATCACATCTGTAATTATCCTATTTCTAAATAGGGTCATTTTCTGAGAGGCTGGGGGTTAGGATGTCAACACGTGAATTTCCCGGGGGAGGAGACAGTTCAACCCATAATCCCATCTGTAAGGCTTATGATGATTGTCTGCATCTAGCTGGTGGCAGGGGAAGAGAGCATGAAGAAGGAACACTCCTTAATCCCCATAGCCCTGAAAGGAGTCCACATTTTCTCTTCATATTCCAGTGATAAGAACTAGTTACATGGTCCTGCCTGAGTACAAGGGACCTAGGAAATGTAGTCCCTGGATGAGTAGTGACTGTGCTAGGCGGCTCCTAGCAGGCATGTACACAAGGGCTACCCATCTTTCTAGGAAAAAGTGTCACGTGTATGCTGTACTTCCACTGCTCCTGAGAGCGTGCTCATCAGAGGGCACTGAAAGAGATCGTATTAGAGTTTGAGAATCCCATTCTAGCATGCTTTTCAATTAACACTCCAAGTATTTATATGTAAATAAGTGCCTGAGGTTGCTTACTATTTTGTTTTCTTAAGAATCTAATAGATTCTCGAGAATTTTATTTACACTATTAACGGGCACTTTTTCCTCTTATGGAACTAGTGAAATCCCAAATAATGAGGTTTTACTTTTCGCCAGAAGTATAACTTGTGGTTAGAATGATTTCCTACAGTACAGTAACTTTTTTTGGTCACATGTTCTATTATTACTGAAAAATGATATTCATCCAAGAGGGGAACAGGGTATTGTGAGTGCAGAGGACAATTATATAACCTGCTGTGCTTATCTCAAATGGCTAGACTTTAGTATTTAATTATAAAAGTCTTGTCTCTCCTATCAGGGTAGTCATTATTTCGAAAGTTGAACGTGGGTTTCGTAAGTGACTAAGTAATTGCTTTGTATGTTCCTTTGCAATTACAGTAAGAAGTCATGAATTCTCTACATTTAGAACTGCTAAAAATTATTTAGATTTGCCTGTTGAATAGGTTTATCTAAAAAAGGACTTGGGAAGAAATTTCCACTGTGAATTTTTGGCTTCTCAAAGGAATTTGTAAGAAATTTTCCATGAAAAAGGTAGTGATAGTAATTTGAAAAGGATTAAGTAGGTACAGTCTGAGAACTTGGTAGGTAGTGTGGAAACACATGAATATTGAACCATAATATTTAAGATTTTAGTCGTGAAGTCCCATGTCAAGAAACGATTCTCTTTCTGTTTTATTGTTCTGTTATTTTAAAACATGGACGTTATCTAATGATTTAAAACCCATCAGGGCTACTATAGATTTCCCTTTGATCAAAAAACCTGACAGTGGTGTTTCAGGCGAGATAGTCATTTAAACAGTAACCTTTTAATTTTTAGTGGTTTTAGTTTTAATATGTCAAAATAAACTAACACAAATATTTGAATCATTTTAAGAATGAACTAAGTCCTCATTCATTTAGATGTTATGAATTCAGATTTTGGAGTAGGGTCTAGGATGAAGTTTATCCTTTGTAGATATTTGATAAGTAATTATTATTTTAACTGTTAAACCAATATTACCTGTCCAGATATAGAAGATCCAGTATTTGAATTTGGATTTTATTGATTTCAAAACCCATGCACATTTTCATTCTGTCACATTGCCTCACAGGAGAGTATTTGTTGGATTGAATTCAAAATATATTATGTGGATTTGCAAGGCTAAGAGTAAATGCAACATCCCATAATGAATGTTTTAGTTCTTGAAAGAACAAGCCCTTTGCAAATGAACGAATTAATGTAGTGGCTGGAAATTAGTTTCATCTCATCATGAAAGCAAGTCTGTAGAACTTTTACTTGCTAACACTTTAGTAGACTACCACTTCCTAAATAAAGGAGCAGCCTCTGATGCAGAAAATTTCTTAAACATCCATTATGTGACTAACTTAGAGTTCTTTAGAACTCATGTTAGTTTCCTTAAAACTGGTTTCTAATTCATACTCTCACACTTGCCCCCCTTTATGAATGTGCTCAGGTTATGCAGGCTTTATTGATTTGTTGAGACCAACACAGAAAAGGCAACCTTGAACCATAGGTGGGCCTGGCCTGAGGGCAAGATAAAGAAAACCTATCTATTTTCCAGTGAAAAGCTCAGCTAGAACCGTAAGATAAAAGAAGGGTATATTCCTCTAAAAACATTTCACCTTTTCACCTTTTCTAGCAATATGATAAGCCTGACTTCTGTGAAAAGGATGATTTAAGAGTTTTGAGGGGTGATTACATCATTTTCAGTTTTATTCCATTTACTCCATTCGTGGTCTCTGCTATGTGACTGTGGCCAAGTCACATCCTCTGTTTGAAACTTGGGGTCTCCACGTAAAAGATGAAGCCATGGGAGTAGATTAGGAATTGTTAGCCTGGTGTCTTAGCTGAGGTTGGCTTCAGGGGCTGTCTGTAAAATGCTAGGAATTGGGTCCAGTATGTGGTGTGCATATGCATTTTTCTGGAGAGAATGGTCCATAGGTTATTACATCAGATTCTCCAAGGCTTCAGCACACAAAGAAATCAATAGGCCAGATGATCTCAGAAGTCTGTAGAGGCTCTAGCTTTCTAGTTTTCTCTAAATTATATTAAGCACAGGCTATCGTGGGCAGGGTAGATGAGAAAATTAATGCATTCTATCTCCTTTCTGCAGTGTGACCTGGAAGGGAAATTTGGAGTGTTTTTATTGTAGACAACTGCTTCTCTCTTCTCTAGGATGAGTGTTCTGTGTGCAGTAAATGTTCAATAAATGTTTGTGGGGGATGACAAAATTCTGTTATTAGCAGAAGAGCAGAAATAGTCTATCAGTTTGAAGTGAGTCACTTTTTGGTGATCAATGAACCTTTTTTTCAGGCCTGAGCATTTCTTATAGTTATCTGCAATGGGTGTTTAAAGAATCATTTGAAATAGCACTTAACTTATTTAGAATCGCAGACACTTGGAGAGTTAGTGCCTAAAGGATGTTCAGAGTTAAGAGATCGATTCCCAGCAGTGAGGAAGCAGAGGCCCAGAGGTGCGGTGATGTACAGCAGTGCTCCAGCTTCATTTCTCTGGCTGGTGCACCTACAGTATGGTAAGCATGTTGTCCTGACAGAGAGCCTTCTCGTATGTGTCGTGGCTCAGCAGATGAGCCAGCCTGAAGCAAGAGCCCTATTGCTCAGCAGATAAACAGATGAGAGGATCAGGAGGGCACTCCGGCACCTCGCTTTTGGGTAGGGAGGAAAAAGAGTTAAGCGGCATCCCCTGGCCAGCTGTGCAGTTCGAATCTAATGGAAGTCCACTCTTGAATGTGACTCATGCAGTTCACTGTATTAAAACAACATACTGTTCTCCAGAAAATCCCAGTTCGATTAAGACAAACAAACAAAAACACCATTTCTTGGCTGCTTGGATATGCCTTTCAAAAAAATCAGGGATGTTTACTTACATTATTACGTCTTTCCAAAAATTGTATTTCTTTTTTATCCTGTTGGTGGATTTTGAAAATTGGCTATTGACTCCTTAATATAACTGTCTACATGTGTGTTTTACAACCATTTACTCTCTCAACTTTTGTTTAAAATGTAAGCATCTTGGCTGTTTTCCTTGGGAACTTTGTAAAAAGAGAATAATCATAGTAGGCCACAGTTATACTATTTGTCTTCAAAGTTGCTATGAACAGTCACTATTAGGATTTACTCTCCAGGTCAAGTCCACAATTCAAAGTCAAAAGCAGGCCAAATGTTCAGAGCTAGACTTTGGAAACCGATTTCATTTTATTTATTTTTTAATGCTAAAGACATACTCAGAGGGCCTCCTTTTGTTGCATTATTTTTTCATTTTTAGGACCACCAGTCCTTATTATAGCCATTTAACATGAAACTTTCATGATTGTAATCACTTTTCAGAGTCGTTTGAGCTGGATTGGTAGTATGAAGTAACCATACACATTTTTCAGTAGAAACAGAAAAAGTAGTATAAAATATTATTACCTGTATTCTTTGACTTAGTTTCCTAGGATAGGTTTTTAGAAACTATCGGTATCTCTTTCAGTCATGAATGAGTAGACAGTATGGCACATGGTTTTGTACCATGTATATTTATGTATTTTTGATAGATATAAATAAATTAGCACCCAGGTACCAAATAATGAACACCCTCAAAATTTGAATTTCAAGGAACAGTAGCAGAAAATATCATCACTCGAAACTGAAACTTTCAGACATCAACAGAAAAATGGCTGAGATTAGCTATGTGTGAAATTCCCAGAAGGTAATCCACACTCAGACAGACCCATGGTTTGTCTGCCCATTTTTTGATATCCCATCAACAAAAATCAAAATAAATGTAGATACTTAAACAAGTGAACAAACAGCGTTGCTTGGCGTGGAACAATCTGGTATCAGGTGCCTTTTGAGGTGACACAGTATGAAGGACACAACACCTGGAAGGTATTATTGCCAGAAATGTATAATCAAGCCTCTAGACCTCATTCCAGTTTAAAGGAAGTACAGGGGAGTTGAGAAGGAAGTTAAATACCACTGCAGGAAAAGAAGGAGATCAATTTTGTGGAAAATTATACATAATAACTGTTCTTGACTCCTCCATAAGTCAATGTCATTTTTTGGGGAAAAAAAAAAAAGGTGGAACTGGGACTTCCCCTGGAGGTCCAGTGGTTAAGACTCCATGCTTCCACTGCAGGGGCACGGGTTCGATTCCCGGTCGGGGAACTAAGATCCCTCAAGCCCTTCGGTTCGGCCAAATACATAAATAAAGGTTAAATTTTAAATTTAAAAAAAAAGAAGGCGAAACCATTGTAGATTAAAAGAAACTAAAGAACCATAAAGCCAAAAACAGAAAACAAAAAAATGTAGATAATGTTAATTAAGTAGTTCACATGAATGTTTAATGTTAATTAAACAACATGTTGGAAATTATAACGTGCTCACATCAAAAGCAAACAACCGGCTGCTGGTCCCTGTGTCAGCCACCAATAGGAGTTGGGGAGCTTGAAAATTGTAGACATGTCCCTGATTATTATAGACCAATGGGCAGTTATATGTTGCCAGTATATTTCAAGTCCAAAGGCTTCAATACACCAACCCAGGATGACTTGGGTCTCTTGCCAGCACCTTCTGAACTTCATAGATTCCCAACAGGGAGACTCTTGGCTTCAGCATTGGAGACTGGCCTCTGCTGTCAGCTCTGAGCTCACTCTGTGCGACCTCAGCCGAGGCCCGTAGCCTCTCCAGGCCACAGCATCCTTGGCTCCAACGTGTACACAAAAGACACTTCAGAAGATTGTTGCGAGGGGAGAAGGAGACCACTCCTGTGAAAGGGCCTAGGCCAGATCTTGACCCATGGTAGGCTTTCAGTGAAAGTTTTAATTTAAAAAATAGGAATCATCTGGCAACAGTATTATGCTCTTCTGGGAAATTCTGTTGCTCAGTGTAAGTCGGTAAGTAAACATTCCAAGTTATCTGTCCGTCTGGCTTTTATGACTTCGGGTGGAACCAGTCATCTCTATGTGACATACAAACGATTCCTCTTTCGTGCAAAGCTGAGTCCTCAGTGGGCCTGGCCTCCTGGCCACCCATGAGTTGATGGGAGTTAACCCCCCCCCAGAAAAGGCCCCCTCCGCTTCACTCCTGCAAAATGGGTGTTAGTCCATGTCAGAGCTTTGTAGATTGGGTTGAAAAGTTAAGTGTTTTGTTTCTGTCCTTTTAACAGGACCAAAGAGCTAAATACATGCAAGTACTCTAGCAAATGACAGAGATATGAATCCCACTCACAGTATATTTTTTAGATGCTGTTAACTGGGTTTATTTTTACTTTGACAGATACTTCCGTTTAGGGGGTGCTTTCCACAGACAGAGTCTATTGTGCAATCGAAAATTCGGTAAATTTTGCCTCTAGATTTCCTCCAGATCTCTCAGGTGACCACACCCAAGCCTCAGCATGGCCATGTTTTCAATTAGAGACTTGAGTTATTACTTTAGAAAATGATCTTAGTGTCCCTCAGGAGGTTTTTGCTGGCTGTTTGTCATCTTTTTTTATAAGGACATTGTGCTTAATATAGGGGAAGACCAACCATGTATATGCAACAGACTTAACTTAAAAGTGGCGTAACTGTGTCTGTCTATTACTTTTGATCTCACACTTCATTAGCTCCCTAAAGCCAACATGTCCTTAATGGTTACGTGTTTGTACCCTGGGTGTCATCCGACCTGGGTTCAAATCCCACCTCTGCCACAGAGGAGCCTTGAGACCTTGGGCAATCTCCCTAACCTCTTTCTCAACCTATCATCTCTAAAATACTGATGGCAACACCTACCTCCCTGGGCTCCTTTGAGGATTATCTTAGGTCATGCCCATATACACTTAAACGCTTGTTGTCTAGTGAGCACTTGGTAAATGTTAGCCCTTGTGATGGCTGTAGGGGAGGGGCAGTGACAGGGTTCTCAAAAGTGACTTCTCTGTTTCAATTTAATAAACTCTTGGGATTTCATATTTGCCTGCCTGTCTACTTCATGATAACCTTGAAAGGAACTGACTTATTTGGGCCAAGTTTGATACACTGTATTTTAAATTTCTAGTACGAATACCAGCTCCAAATACTGACAACCATCTGTATCATCTTGCAGCTATTGCACTAAAAAAATAAAAAGCTACTGTTTATAGACACCAAGGGACATCTGGAGGGTGACTTCAAATGTTACAGTAACCTTGCTCATATTCAGGGGAATCACTGGGAAGCACTTTGAGGGGGTCTAGAAAACACTGTGAATGGAAGCTGCTCTCTTGGTTTCGGCTCCAGAGTTATGTGAGTGGTTTGACTTAAGGCTGTTTGAGTTTGGTTTTGTTTCTTAAGTGGAAAAACTCTTTTGTGTCTCTCTTTTATATTAATTCCAGAGGCTGAGTCAGTGGTGAGTCCAGCAGTTGAATTAATATGGAAATCATACTCTAAACTAATCCTTAGGATTACATCCATTATGTAACACTGAAGTGGGCTAGAACAGAGAAGATTATAGTACTGTTTCTCTCTTCACTTGAAATATGGTGGAGGGCCAGTCTTCTCTATGAAAGTACATGCTGCGTAAAAAAGTGGTTTTTAATAGGGGTTTTAAAAGAGGAGAAAGGATGTAGGTTCTTATTCTGTGTCCCTGTCCAGGCATCAGTAACACTGAGGAATTTTCCAAGCTAGCTCCCAGAGTGAACAAGAACCAGGTGCATTTGCATAATCATCATAAAAATTATGTTCTGTCTGCATTGTTAACATTGCACAGAATTAGACACAGCCTTTGCTCTCTAGGAGTTTAAATTAAGATGGAAGATACTAATGTGTGTAGATATTAAGACAAATTTATGTTCACATTTTATAAGCCTTATGGATGGTTCTATTTTGTGCTTTTACAGACTTCCTCAACCCAGGTAACCCATGCATGGGTATCATGTTATGTTGGTTCATCCATAGGATAATGTTTTTTTTTAATTAGAGGACTTGTGTTTTTCTTGACTACAAAACTAATACGGGTTCATTTTAGAAAAATTGGAAAATAAAATATAAAGAAATCAACAAAATAACATCTAATTCCATCACCAGGAGAAAATTATCCAGTGTTATATCATAGTGACATTTTTAATGTATCTTTTGAAATGTATCTATATATTTTACAAAATTGAGATCTATATATGCAGTTTTGCTTTGTGCTGTTTTCACTTGACCTATCTTTGCATGTTTTTGTATTAAATATTTTTTAAAACTTACTTTTAGTTGTGTTATAAACATTAGGATAATTTAAAAGTTAAGAATCCAGCTTCTGGTCCTCTGAAACAGTCATTTAATGGATAAAAAGTCAAAGGATCATTCTAATTGTTCAACGAGCCCATCCAGACCTGTTTCCGAAACAGAGCTATTGTTCACCTAAAGTGGAAACTCAGCCGGCTCTGCATGTTTCCTCAGGCTGGGTTGCTGTTCCATGTCTATCTTTCCTCACTGACTTATCAGCCTCCATGCACACATGCACGTTTGTTTATAGCAGCCTTCCTGATATGCAGCCACGGCGTGGGGTTTGGAAAACTGCCCAGTTACATACCATTCATACCGGCTGACGTTCAGCTTCTGGTAGCAAATTGGGGACTCTGAACTCTTTCCATCCCTGGAGAGCTCAACATAAAATGCCGCTGACCACAGAGCGAACACAGTCACGAACTCTCTGAGTGTTTATAGTCAGGCACGCCAACGAAAAGAGGCGTCTTGGCCAAAGCATTGTGACAGGATTGGGGTCACTTGTAAAAATCATCAACTCTCTGTTTGCCACCCCCTTAGCTGTACCATAAACGACTGCTTGTATTCATACCCCTTCAAGCTCAAGATGATGTTTCTTGAAGCCCCTCGGAAGCAGGTGGAGTCTGAAGGGGTTTGCAAGGAGTGACAGAAACCAGTCTCCACCTCCTGGAGGATGGATGTGCCCCCCGGAATGGGGCTCACCCTTTGTGTTAGGAAGCATTGCCTCGTCAGCCCTGAAGGCATCCCTTGCTGTAAACTCCCTCTGGTCCTCCCACTTTCCCCCAGGAACCTGCTCTTCTCCGTGCCTTGTCTGTTTCTTGTGGAGAATGAGCATCAGAATAGAAAGCCTCGAGGGGCTAAGTGGTAGGGAGGGAATGCAAAGGGCAGATGAAGGGAGGTTATGCAGAGTGGAAAGATCGCGCTATGCTGGATGAGATTCAGAATGTTTCCATTAGCTCCGCGAACGCTTACCTTTTTTTTTTCTCCAAAAAAGATTTGTTACTCCTTTACATCAAACAACCTTCCTTATATGCAGGACCCTAAAGAGGAAATATTCACAGTAACAGCATACCAGGAAGGGGGAGCCTTGATAAAGAAAAGACGTTAAAGCGACATTCATTCTATTTACAAATATCTCCAATGAGCGTGTTTCAGTGGTTAATCAGAGCTTTCTTGCTTGGCACTTTCTAAAATGATATCATTATCTTGCTTGCTATTTCAGCAGTTCCAGGAATACCTTGCCTGTGGGTCAGGGTACTTGGTTTCCTATAAACAACTCATAAAACTCTTTTATAATTTCAGAAAGGCAAAAAAAAGAAGAAATAGCTGCACGAGTTATGCAGACAACAATTAAACTGGCAAGATGTCTCTCTTAACACAGATGCTGAGAGAAGGCATCCTCTGCTACCTCTCAGGGTTAAATGTGGTTTATTTGTTTCCCCTCAAACCTTGCTGAATTTAGTCTCTTAGTAGACTGAGGCACCTTTGGAACTCCCATGGGAGACCAGGAGGTACATGCTTAATTGCTTCATGGATGATGTGAAGCCTTGGAATGAAATCTAGCCATCACTCATTAACTAGCTTGGCTTATTAAACCTTGACAGCTAACAGAACTCAGCCAAACATTCTTGATTATAGGCAGCTCAAGAGCCCTGGGAGTTGGTCCGGTTGAATTGTACAGCAGAGTGAGTTACTATAGTACCTCCGTTTCATCTGTTTGAACTTATCCTTCTGAAATGTCAGGATGACAGAAGACGATTTGCCAAATGCTTTTCCTGCTTTCACTGATGGCAATAGGAACAAATAAGTGACCATTTTCTTAATGGGGATACTCTTCACTATTACGGACTGGGATTATGAGTTTTTGTTCAAACTTTTTGGCTTGCTTAAATCTATTTATGGTAGACAATAAGGGATACGCATGTTATCAAGTACATTCAAATTTAACAGATCTTGCTTCTCACAGCAGAGACCTACAGTCGGTCAGCATTTTCAGGCATGGACATGTAAAGAAGACACAAACTCAACAAAGGATGTTCTACCGCAAAATCAGTGTCAACATAAACATACATCAGGTTGATTGATTTGCTGTTTGCTCCATACCACAGATCAGATAATGTCTCTGAAATCAAATACCTTCAAAGTGTTATACAACGTTAGCCATTCTTATTTCTCTGAGTAATCTCACCCTGAGGAGGTAAAGGTAGGTCTGAATTAGTGAAAAGCATTCTGTATGTGAATACATACATGTGCACACACACACTTCATGCTCTGGGTGTAATGTCACATCTAAAGCCAACATTTGGAAGGGTAGTGGCTTGCCCTGCTGTTGCTGAGTTGGGAAGAGGCAAAAATGAAGCTACACCTGTTTGAGTTGTATCATGTTTCCTGGTAAAGATTTAGTTAGAGATTATTTAAAGGCAAGGAATTCTTAGCCCCATTTGTAGAAGATGGAATGTTGATTTGCCTGCCTAATGGACCCTATTACTAATTCACCTTGTGAATTCATAAGGTCACAGTTCCATGAAACTGATATTTTGTTGTAGGCCTGTGATGTGCCAAGCACCACACTGGCTCCTGGGACAAGGTGAGGGTGAGAAGTGGTACAGAGATAAATAAGGCATCACCGTCCCAGGCGTCCCCTGGGAGGATCAGCACCTAAACCCATAATCAAAGGCAAGGTGAGAAGTGCCGGGAGATGCCTGCCCTCAGCGGCGTGGGCATGCAGAGGGCGAAGCAGTTCTGCCTGGAAGAGGTAGGAAAACCTTGATGGAGAAGATGACATTTGAGCTGCATCTTAAAGAATGAGGAGGAGTCTCCCAGGCAGAGAAAAAGAGGAAGGGGATTCCAGATAGGGGGCACAGTATGTGACAAGCCTGGAGGAAGGAAGAGAATTGCTTATTTAGAGATTGCCAAGATGTTTCCACTTCTAGTTTACTTGGTTGGGGGCGGTGGGGGGAAGGTGTCTTTGATTCAGAGATGAACCGATCAATAAGAATTTCATTGCAGTGGTGATTAAAATTATATGTCTACGAAACAGAAGGCTGCTCTCAGCATCAACCAAAAAGCTGAGCTCTGGCTACACCATCAACCGGGCTGTACTGTTGTAGCCTGGAAATGAGAGATTCGAAGGACAACTGGTGGTTTTGAAAAGAGCCCCAGAGGCCCACAAGTAATGGTCTGTAGCCCCATCTTGAAGCTGCCCGTGGCAGTAATGGTGATCCCCAGCCATGGTGGATCAGAGTAGTCACCCTGCTCATTATACAGGTCACAAGAGTGGTTCAGAGCCCAGGCCTCATGGCCAGAGAGACTTGGGTACGAGTTCTGTCTCTTCTGCTGTTTACTTACTAGACTTGGGGCAAGTTTCTTTCCTTTCTTTAAAAATAAAGTTAAGCTTTTATATATCTATATAATGCAAGTTAGTGCATGAGTGTGATAATAGCACACACACTTTTTAGACGACCCCTTTTTTAAAAATTTCCTTTTTGCTCCAGATCACTCACTTCCTTATTCCCTCTTCACCACTTTTAACTGCCCAGGTAGTCTTCCCTATTTCTCTGTGTTAATATAATCAGTTACATAAATGCACAATCATACAAACACACACACATACACACACACACACACACACCCCAGCACACAAGTGGGAGTGAGGTCATTTTGTTTTACAGAAGTGAAAACATATTATATGGAGTATGCTCAAAGAATTAGTACAGCTTTAAGTTAATAACTTCAGGGTTATAATTGCTAAACACTTACAAAAGAAACATTTGAACATTTAATTATTTGCATTTATTTTACTTTGTGAATTTTGAATGAAAAATTTTGCTTTTAATTTTTTGTGTGCAGTGGTTTCTGTTACGTTGCATTTTAATAAGAAACAGTATTTTAAAATATTAAATGATGAACCTTTCATGTTGTTTTTGTAAGTATGTAGCATTTATACTTATGAAATTATTAAAGTTTGAAAGCACTGCATGACTTTTGGGACTCCTCATTACATTTTTTTACATCCTGCTTTTCTGAAAAAGCCATGCTGAAATCTCTTCATTCAACTGATAAAGCTCTATCTCACTCTTTTTAGTGGCTGCATATTATGCTATAGTATAATTATTATAATTTATTCCACCATTACTCTACTGATGGACATTTATCTTGGTCCTGCCCACCCCCCTTTTGGCTGTTATCAACACTGTAGTCATAAACATCTCGGTACACAACCTTGCAAAGAAGTATTGGTATTTCTATGGCATTGGTTCCCAGGAATGGGACTGCAGCATTGAAGAGTAGATGTACATCTGACCCTTGAACAACGTGAGTTTGAACTGTGTGGGTCCACTTATACTCGGGTTTTTTTCAGTTGTAAATACTGCAATATGACATAACCTGCAGTTGGTTGAATCCACGGACGGGGAACCACGAATCTGAAGGAACCGCACATACAGAGGACCGACTATAAGTTATGTTTGGGTTTTCAGCTGCAGGAAGTATTGGTACCCCTACCCCCCAAGCTGTTCAAGGGTCCACTCTAATTTTAATTTTAATGGATATTGCTGTGAATGGCTCTAGTGGATTAATGAGAATGCCTTCAGTTTTAGAGTATTTGAAAAGAACATTCATACACATTATCTTTGACGTTCACAGTAACCTTTGAAGTAGGCAAATACTATTGTTCCCATTTTACTGATGAAAAAATGGAGGCACAGAGAAACTAAGTGGTTTCTCATAGTTACTCAGGTGGACAGTACTTGACTTCAGTCTAGAACCAAGTCTCATCCTGAGGAAGCCCCATACAGTCTTTTCCTTACCTACATGTTTGGACTTGATAGATCAGTTAGATGAAAAGCTTCTAAATTGATTGAATTAAGCAAAGGCCACGTAACCTTTGGTTATGCCACCAGGAGAGAGCAGTAGTTGAAATACATTTATTTTCCTAAAATCCGCACCCCCAGCCTCTTTTTTTTTTAAGAATCAATTTTATTTATTTATTTATTTTTGGTCATGTTGTGTCTTCATTGCTGCACGCAGGCTTTCTCTAGTTGCGGTGCATGGCGGCTACTCTTCATTGCGGTGCGCGGGCTTCTCATTGCGGTGGCTTCTCTTGTTGTGGAGCACGGGCTTTAGGCACTGGGCTTCAGTAGTTGTGGCACGTGGGCTCAGTAGTTGTGGCTCGCTGGCTCTAGAACGCAGGGTCAGTAGTTGCGGCGCGTGGGCTTAGTTGCTCCGCGGCATGTGGGATCCTCCTGGACCAGGGCTCGAACCTGTGTCCCCTTCATTGGCAGGTGGATTCTTAACCCCTGTGCCACCAGGGAAGTCCCCCCAGCCTCTTTTAAGAGCCATATTTTATTTCTTTTGACATTTATAATGTCTTAATTGCAGTTAATAAACTTAAAGTTTGGGTTTATTTGTTTGATCATTGATATCTTTATAAAGGTTTGATGGTTACATTTCATCAATGATAAATTTCCTCTTATATTTAAGAAAAAATTTAAAAACACACAATAGAGTGTATTCCAAGGGTTGTAAAAGAATGAATATTGTTTCCTTGGTTCCCTGAAAGGACTTCTGTGTTACATATTCTGGGTCTGAGAAAATACCTACTGCCTAAGGCTATTTTAGGGAGTCACAAATGTAGACCATTTAGCACACCATGTAGCTCACAGCAAGGGCTCAGTACACGCATGTGCATGTGTGGTCCGCATGGAGCTAGGCTGACTCTACTGATTAGGAACATGTTACAATCTAGCAATGTCTCCCAGAAATACAAGGGGTGGGATGTATTTTTTAAATAGTTTTCATCAACACCATTGCTGAAATGCTATTCAGCTGCTCTGCATTTTGTGCCCAAAGCAAGTATTCATGCAGCTTCTTAAGTAGAAGTCAAATTATAGGAAGGCTCGAGCTTCCCTGGTGGCGCAGTGGTTGAGAATCCGTCTGCTAATGCAGGGGACACGGGTTCGAGCCCTGGTCTGGGAGGATCCCACATGCCGTGGAGCAACTGGGCCCGTGATCCACAACTACTGAGCCTGCGCGACTGGAGCCTGTGCTCCGCAACAAGAGAGGCTGTGACAGTGAGAGGCCCGCGCACCGCGACGAAGAGTGGCCCCCGCTCGCCGCAACTAGAGAAAGCCCTCGCACAGAAACGAAGACCCAACACAGCCAAAAATAAATAAATAAACAAATGTGGGGTTAAAAAAAAAATTATAGGAAGGCTCATGGCATTTCTAGGTACCATGTTTTTGAGTGACAAGTGTATAAACCACAGTGAATACTTTTGCCCCTGCAAGGGTCTGATTGAGAGGAACAGCAAGAAGAATTTTAGTTTCTCTTCCTCCAAGCGAACATTTTTTTTTTAGCTGTCTTTTTTGGGAGATGGGAAGGAGTGGTTACTTAAAACCAGTAGTGTGTGTAAATAGGAGTGACAAGTATGGTTAGCATTGACTCGCTATAGCTAATGGACAAACCCCCGTAAACGTGGCTGGGGAGACATCTGTGAACAAACAGATTTTTTTCCCTTCAAAAATGTTAAGAATCTTTCTGTTTCTGGCAGGAACAGCTGTAGAATTCAGCTGTTTGTAACATGATGTCTGAGCGAGGGCTGATGTTTAGATGTGGTATATTAATATCCAAAATGTCATTGTAGATAATAGTAAGGTGGTGAGGTACGTGGAATGAAGCCAGGAAATGCAGCTACAGCTGACATTTCATCCTCTCCGAGGTTTGTGAAAAGGCCACAGCTAACTTTGCATTTCCCCAGGAAGAAGCGCGGAGGTTTGGTTGGTATAACACCCTGCACGTTATTTAAACACAATGTTGTTCACTTTCTCCTCTGTGGAAAGTGGTTATACAAAGTGCATCTGTGGCTGACTTCATGCTGGTGGGCTGCTCCTCTATCTCCAGCCCTTGGGGCAAGGGGGAGGCCAGGTGCCTGCTCTGGGCTGAGAACCAAAGTGAACGCTTCCCTGACCCTGCCCAAAAGTGGCTTCTGGCATCTTTTCTTCAGAAACAGTTTTTCAGTAAAAGAGGAGCTGTTTCAGGGCCAATGACTGGAAGGACTACCCAAATTTTCGATCCACAAGACTTTCTTATCAGCTTTAGAAGAGAGCATGTGATGTGGAATCTGTTAAGTGTGGCATCCTTGCTAGTGAGGAAAGGGAGGCCCAGAGACAGCCTGGGACAGCCCTGAGCCACAGCTGACACGTGGCAGAACCAGAGGTCCTGACACCTCCTCCTCCATTGCGCTCCATAAACTTCACAGGGCACGAGTTGCATGAGAGTTCATAGGACGTGTTTTACTTTTGAGCGCATTACATTTCACCAGAGGTGCAAGATGCTGACCTAAGCAATGGAGTTCCAGAGACCCAAGTTCTCATCCGAATTCCACTTACTACCTGGAGGATCCTGGGGGTGTTAATCCCTAGCTCTCAGTTTCCTTGTTTGTAAAAAAAAAAAGGGGGGGGGTACTAATAATAGTTCATTGAGTTATCATGAGAGTTCAATGTGATAATGGGTGAAAAGCTGGGTGCAAGGCCTGGTATACAGTAGATGCTCAATAGATGATAGCTTCTGGGGGGCTAGTGCTGTGCTACACACTGGAGATATAAAGAAAAATAAGATACCATTCCTGCACTCAATAGTGTGCAGTGCAGCTGGGAGGGCAGACAGATTTAAAAAGCAGCACGTGTTCAATGGAATGATAACAACGAGGCCCATGAGCAGTGCAGACTGGAGTGGTTTGGGAAGCCTTCAGAATGGAGCTGTTTCACAGATTTTCTGAAGATTAATAATAATTTTTTAAAATTTTATTGAAATATAGTTGATTTACAATGTTGTGTTTAATTTCTGCTGTACAGACTCAGTTATACACATATATTCTTTTTCCTATTCTTTTCATAGGGTTTATCACAGGATATTGAATATAGTTCCCTGTGCTATACAGTTGGACCTTGTTGTTTATCCATTCTATATGTGATAGTTTGAAGATGAATAATAATTCTGAGACAGGCAAGGAGTTTTCAAGAAGAGCGAAGAGCATACAGTATGCTAATGTATGGACCCATGAGATAATATTTTAATATCAGCATGTTAAATTAACATATTACCATTACCATAGAGCTGCAGTTGGTTTACAATGTTGTGATCTGAAGTGTACACACAGAGCGGCCAGAAAGCACAGTAGAAAGGGGGCTGTATTCTGAATGGCTTGGAGGCTATTCTATGTAGGGATGGGTCAATACTGAAGGATTTTAAAGCTGGGAAGTGAGAAAGTGGCATGGATGTATACACACTACCAAACATAAAATAGATAGCTAGTGGGAAGCAGCCTCATGGCACAGGGAGATCAGCTTGGTGCTTTGTGACCACCTAGAGGGGTGGCATAGGGAGGGTGGGAGGGAGATGCAAGAGGGAGGAGATATGGGGATATATGTATATATGTATAACTGATTCACTTTGTTATAAAGCAGAAACTAACACAGTTGCTTCATTTGCAAATATTTTCTCCCATTCGGAGGATTGTCTTTTCGTCTTGTTTAAGGTTTCCTTTGCTGTGCAAAAGCTTTTAGGTTTCATTAGGTCCCATTTGTTTTTGTTTTTATTTCCATTTCTCTAGGAGGTGGCTCTAAAAGGATCTTGCTGTGATTTATGTCATAGAGTGTTCTGCCTATGTTTTCCTCTAAGAGTTTTATAGTGTCTGGCCTTACACTTAGATCTTTAATCCATTTTGAGTTTATTTTTGTATACAGTGTTAGGGAGTGTTCTAATTTCATTCTTTTACATGTATCTGTCCAGTTTTCCGAGCACCACTTATTGAAGAGGCTGTTTTTTCTCCACTGTATATTCTTGCCTCCTTTATCAAAGATAAGTTGACCATATGTGTGGGGGTTTATCTCTGGGCTTCCTATCCTGTTCCATTGATCTATATTTCTGTTTTTGTGCCAGTACCATACTGTCTTGATTACTGTAGCTTTGTAGTATAGTCTGAAGTCAGGGAGCCTGAGTCCTCCAGCTCTGTTTTCCTTTCTCAAGATTGCTTTGGCTATTTGGGGTCTTTTGTATTTCCATACAGATTGTGAAATGTTTTGTTCTAGCTCTGTGAAAAATGCCATTGGTAGTTTGATAGGGATTGCACTGAATCTGTAGATTGCTTTGGGTAGTATAGTCATTTTCACAATGTTGATTCTTCCAATCCAAGAACATGGTGTATCTCTCCGTCTGTTTGTATCATCTTTAATTTCTTTCATCAGTGTCTTATAGTTTTCTGCAAAGAGGTGTTTTGTCTCCTTAGGTGGGTTTATTCCTAGGTATTTTATTCTTTTTGTTGCAGTGGTAAATGGGATTGTTCCTTAATTTCTCTTTCATATTTTTCATCATTAGTGTATAGGAATGCAAGGGATTTCTGTACATTAATTTTGTATCCTGCTACTTTACCAAATTCATTGATTAGCTCTCGTAGTTTTCTGGTAGCATCTTTAGGACTCTCTATGTATAGTATCATGTCATCTGCAAACAATGACAGTTTTACTTCTTCTTTTCTGATTTGAATCCTTTTATTTCTTTTTCTTCTCTGATTGCTGTGGCTAAAACTTCCAAAACTATGTTGAATTATAGTGGTGAGAGTGAGCAACCTTGTCTTGTTCCTGATCTTAGTGGAAATGGTTTCAATTTTTCATCATTGAGGATGATATTGGCTGTGGGTTTGTCATATATGGCCTTTATTATGTTGAGGTAAGTTCCCACTATGCCTACTTTCTGGAGGGATTTTATCAGAAATGGGTGCTGAATTTTGTCAAAAGCTTTTTCTGTATCTATTGAAGATGATCATATGGTTTTTCCCCTTCAATTTGTTAATATGGTGTATCACGTTCATTGATTTGCATATATTGAAGAATCCTTGCATGCCTGGGATCAACCCCACTTGATCATGGTGTATGATCCTTTTAATGTGCTGTTGGATTCTGTTTGCTAGTATTTTGTTGAGGATTTTAAAATCTATGTTCTATGTTCATTAGTGATATTGGCCTGAAGTTTTCTTTTTTTGTGACATCTTTGGTTTTGGTATCAGGGTGATGATTGCCTCATAGAATGAGTTTGGGAGTGTTCTTCCCTCTGCTATATTTTGGAAGAGTTTGAGAAGACAGGTTTTAGCTCTTCTCTAAATGTTTGATAGAATTCGCTTGTGAAGCCATCTGGTCCTGGACTTCTGTTTGTTGGAAGATTTTTAATCGCAGTTTCAATTTCAGTGCTTGTGATTGGTCTGTTTATATTTTCTATTTCTTCCTGGTTCAGTCTTGGAAGGTTGTGCTTTTCTAAGAATTTGTCCATTTCTTCCAGGTTGTCCATTTGGTAGGCATATAGTTGCTTGTAGTCATCTCTCATGATCCTTTGTATTTCTGCAGTGTCAGTAGTTACTTCTCCTTTTTCATTTCTAATTCTATTGATTTGAGTCTTTTCCCTTTTTTTAATTGATGAGTGTGGCTAACGCTTTATCAATTTTGTTTATCTTCTCAAGGAACCAGCTTTTAGTTTTATTGATCTTTGCTATTGTTTCCTTCATTTCTTTTTCATTTATTTCTGATCTAATCTTTATGATTGCTTTCCTTCTGCTAACTTTGGGTTTTTT
Source organism: Mesoplodon bidens (assembly GCF_964165515.1). Classification (NCBI taxonomy): domain Eukaryota; kingdom Metazoa; phylum Chordata; class Mammalia; order Artiodactyla; family Ziphiidae; genus Mesoplodon; species Mesoplodon bidens. The sequence goes on along the minus strand of NC_138168.1, from coordinate 27,394,006 downwards.
TGGTTCTTCTTTCTCTAATTGCTTTAGGTGTAAGGTTAGGTTGTTTATCTGAGATGTTTCTTGTTTCTTGAGGTAGGATTGTATTGCTATAAACTTCCCTCTTAAAACTGCTTTTGCTGCATCCCATAGGTTTTGGAACGTCATGTTTTCACTGTCATTTTTTTTCTAGGTATTTTTTTGATTTCCTCTTTGATTTCTTCAGTGATCTCTTGGTTATTAGTAGTGTATTGTTTAGCCTCAATGTGTTTGTATTTTTTACAGCTTTTTTCCTGTAATTGATATCTAGTTTCATAGCATTGTGGTCAGAAAAGATACTTGATACGATTTCAATTTTCTTAAATTTACCAAAGCTTGATTTGTGACCCAAGATATGATCTATCCTGGAGAATGTCCCATGAGCACTTGAGAAGAAAGTGTATTCTGTTGTTTTTGGATGGAATGTCCTATAAATATCAGTTAAGTCCATCTTGTTTAATGTATCACTTAAAGCTTGTGTTTCCTTATTTATTTTCATTTTGGATGATCCGTCCATTGGTGAAAGTGGGGTGTTGAAGTCCCCTTCTATGATTGTGTTACTGTCGATTTCCCCTTTTATGGCTGTTAGCATTTGCCTTATGTATTGAGGTGCTCCTATGTTGGGTGCATAAATGTTTACAATTGTTATATCTTCTTGGATCTGTCCCTTGATTGTTATGTAGTGTCCTTCCTTGTCTCTTGTAATAATCTTTATTTTAAAGTCTATTTTGTCTGATACGAGAATTGGTACTCCAGCTTTCTTTTGATTTCCATTTGCACGGAGTATCTTTTTCCATCTCCGCACTTTCAGTCTATATGTATCCCTAGGTCTGAAGTGGGTCTCTTTAGACAGCATATGTATGGGTCTTATTTTTGTATCCATTCAGCCAGTCTATGTCTTTTGGTTGGAACATTTAGTCCATTTACATTTAAGGTAGTTATCTATATGTATGTTCCTATTACCATTTTCTGAATTGTTTTGGGTTTGTTATTGTAGGTCTTTTCCTTCTCTTGTGTTTCCTGCCTAGAGAAGCTCCTTTAGCATTTCTTGTAAAGATGGTTTGGTGGTGCTGAATTCTCTTAGCTTTTGCTTGTCTGTAAAGATTTTAATTTCTCTGTTGAATCTGAATGAGATCCTTGCCGGGTAGAGTAATGTTGGTTGTAGGTTTTTCCCTTTCATCACTTTGAATATGTCCTGCCACTCCCTACTGGCTTGCAGAGTTTCTGCTGAGAGATCAGCTGTTAACCTTATGGGGATTCCCTTGTATGTTGTTTGTTGTTTTTTCCCTTGCTGCTTTTAATATTTTTTCTTTGTATTTAACTTTTGATAGTTTGATTAATATGTGTCTTGTCATGTTTCTCCTTGGATTTATCTTGTATGGGACTCTCTGCACTTCCTGGACTTGATTGACTATTTCCTTTCCCATATTAGGAAGTTTGCACCTATAATCTCTTCAAATATTTTCTCAGTTCCTTTCCTTTTCTCTTCTTTTTCTGGGACCCCTATAATTCGAATGTTGTTATGTTTAATGTTGTCCTAGAGGTCTCTGAGACTGTCCTCAATTCTTTTCATTCTTTTTTCTTTATTCTGCTCTGCGGTAGTGATTTCCACTATTTTATCTTCCAGGTCACTTATCCGTTCTTCTGCCTCAGTTATTCTGCTATTGATTCCTTCTAGAGAATTTTTAATTTCATTTATTGTGTTGTTCATCTTTGTCTGTTTGCTCTTTAGTTCTCCTAGGTCCTTGTTAAACGTTTCTTGTATTTCCTCCATTCTATTTCCAAGTTTTTGGATCATCTTTACTCTCATTATTCTGAATTCTTTTTCAGGTAGACTGCCTATTTCCTCTTCATTTGTTTGGTCGGGTGGGTTTTTACCTTGCTCCTTCATCTGCTGTGTGTTTTTCTGTCTTCTCACTTTGCTTATCTTACTGTGTTTGGGGTCTGCTTTTTGCAGGCTGCAGGTTCGTAGTTCCCGTTGTTTTTGGTGTCTGCCCCCAGTGGGTAAGGTTGGTTCAGTGGGTTGTGTAGGCTTCGTGGTGGTGGGGACTGGTGCCTGTGTTCTGGTGGATGAGGCTGGATCTTGTCTTTCTGGTAGGCAGGACCATGTCCAGTAGTGTGTTTTGGGCTGTCTGTGAACTTATTATTATTTTAGGCAGACTCTGTGCTAATGGGTGGGGTTGTGTTCCTGTCTTGCTAGTTGTTTGGTATGGGGTGTCCAGCACTGGAGCTTGCTGGTCATTAAGTGGAGCTGGGTCTTATCATTGAGATGGAGATCTCTGGGAGAGCTCTAGCCAATTGATATTATGAGGGCCCAGGAGGCCTCTGGTGCACCAATGTCCTGAACTCGGCTCTCCCACCTCAGAGGCTCAGGCCTGACACCCGGCTGGTGCAGCAATAGCCCATCAGCCCCATGGCTCCAGAGAAAAAGGAGAAACGAAAAAAAGAAAAGAAAGAAAGAAAAATAATAAAATAAATAGTTATTAAAAACTTAAAAATTTAAATTATTAAAATTAAAATATAAAAAGTAATTTAAAAAGAAAAGAAGAGAGCAACGAAACCAATAAACAAACCCATGGATGATAACAAGCGCTAAAAACTATACTTAAAAAAAAAACGGACAGACAGAACCCTAGGACAAGTGGTAAGAGCAAACCTATACAGACAAAATAACACAAAAAAGCATACACATACACACTCACAAAAAGAGAAAAAGGAAAAAATATATATATAAAAGGAAAAGAGCAACCAAATCAATAAACAAATCTACCAACAAACAAATCTACCAATGATAGTAAGCTCTAAATACTAAACTAAGATAAACATAAAACTAGAAACAAATTAGATGCAGAAAGCAAACCCCAAGTCTACAGTTGCTCCCAGAGTCCACTGCCTCAATTTTGGATGATTCGTTGTGTATTCATGTATTCCACAGATGCAGGGTACATCAGGTTGATTGTGGGGATTTAATCCGCTGCTCCTGAGGCTGCTGGGAGAGATTTCCCTTTCTCTTCTTTGTTTGCACAGCTCCCGGGGTTCAGCTTTGGATGTGGCCCCACCTCTGCATGTAGGTCACCTGAGGGCATCTGTTCTTTGCTCAGACAGGACGGGGTTAAAGAAGCAGCTGATTCGGGGGCTGTGGCTCACTCAGGCTGGGCGGAGGGAGGGGTACGGATGCGGGGTGAGCCTGCAGCAGCAGAGGTCAGTGTGACATTGCAACAGCCTGAGGCGCACCGTGCATCATGCGGGGAAGTTGTCCCTGGATCACGGGACCCTGGCAGTGGCGGGCTGCACAGGCTCCCGGGAGGGGAGGTGGGGATAGTGACCTGTGCTCGCACACAGGCTTCTTGGTGGTGGCAGTAGCAGCCTTAGCATCTCATGCCCATCTCTGGGGTCCGCGCTGACAGCTGCGGCTCGCGCCCGTCTCTGGAGCTCGTTTAGGCAGTGCTCTGAATCCCCTCTCCTAGCGCACCCCAAAACAATGGTCTCATGCCTCTTCGGCAGGTCCAGACCTTTTCCTGGACTCCCTCCCGGCTAGCTGTGGCACACTAGCCCCCTTCAGGCTGTGTTCACGCACCAACCCCAGTCCTCTCCCTGGGGTCTGACCTCCGAAGCCCAAACCTCAGCTCCCAGCCCCAGCCCGCCCAGGCGGGCAGTGAGCGCTGGTCGGTACCAATCCTCCATGTGGGAATCTCTCCGCTTTGCCCTCTGCACACCTGTTGCTGCGCTCTCCTCTGTGGCTCCAAAGCTTCCCCCCCCTGCCCACCCCCTGTCTCTACCAGTGAAGGGCCTTCCTAGTGTGTGGAAACTGTTCCTCCTTCACAGCTCCCTCCCAGAGGTGCTGGTCCCGTCCCTATTCTTTTATCTGTGTTTTTTCTTTTTTCTTTTGCCCTACGCAGGTATGTGGGGATTTTCTTGCCTTTTGGGAGGTCTGAGGTCTTCTGCCAGTGTTCAGTAGGTGTTCTGTAGGAGTTGTTCCACGTGTAGATGTATTTCTGTTGTATTTGTGGGGAGGAAGGCGATCTCCATGTCTTACTCCTCCGCCATCTTTAAAGTCCTCTCTGTTTTCTGTTTTTTAATTCAGTCAGACAGTCCGTCTTTTAACCAGAATATGTAGTGAATTTCTATTGTTTACTAGATTGCATTGATTACATTTGCATTTTTAGTCAAACAAAAAATAATGCGTTTGTATTCATTTCGATTGTCTCATTTTTGCTTTCTATTTGTCCTACTTTTTCTGTGCTTTATTTTTTTCATTATTGCCTATGTCTGGGTTGAATGAGTTTTGCTTTGTTTTTATTTTTATAGTTCCATCTTTTTTCTTCTACTAGTTTGGCAGTTGTACACACTATTCTCTTTCAGTGCTTACCCTAGAGATGTTAGCATTCTGTTTAACTTAATGAAGTCTCACTGTACATAGTGTCTTCCCTCTTCTCCCAAACAGTTCAGGAATCTTAGAATTCTTTAATTCCGATCATACTTTTTCAACCTAGTATGCCATTGTTGCCCAGCTTTCATTTTTATCTTAGTTTTTTATATTAGACATTAGTACAGTTTGTATATAGTCAGCATTTTTTTTTTTTTTTTTTTTTTGCAGTACACGGGCCTCTCACTGTTGTGGCCTCTCCCGTTGCGGAGCATGGGCTCCGGATGCGCAGGCCCAGCGGCCACGGCTCACGGGCCCAGCCACTCCACGGCACGTGGAATTTCCCCAGACCGGGGCACGAACCCATGTCCCCTGCATCGGCAGGCGGACTCTCAACCACTGCACCACCAGGGAAGCCCAGCATTTGTTTTATATAGTCTGTGTTTATTTAAATTTAGACATATGTTTACTGTTTCCTTGGCTCACCATTCCCTTTCATCTCAGATCACTTTGCTTTTTTCTGAAGTATGTCCTTTAGAAGTTCTTTTAATAAATGTTTTTGAAAATAAGCTTTCTTATTTTTTTGACTGCAAATGCCTTTATTTGCTCTTGCTTATGAAAGGTAGTTTTGCTGAGTATACAGTTCCATGTTTAATATTATTTTCTCTTAATGTTTTAAATACATCTTCCCCAGATTTCTCTTCTTCTCTCGAGAAATCAACTATCAATCTAGTTATCACTTACTTGTAGATAATCTGCTTTTTTCCTCAGGCTGTCCTGAAGGTCTTTTTTGCGGTACGAGGGCCTCTCACTGTTGTGGCCTCTCCCGCTGCGGAGCACAGGCTCTGGCCGCGCCGGCTCAGCGGCCATGGCTCACAGGCCCAGCCGCTCCGTGGCATGTGGGATCCTCCCGGACTGAGACACGAACCTGTGTCCCCTGCATCGGCAGGCAGACTCTCAACCACTGCGCCACCAGGAAAGCCCTGAAGGTCTTTTTTCATGATGGTGTTCTGCAGTTTTGCCAGGTTTTATCTGGGTGAAGACTTCTATTTAGCATCCTTGGCGTTCATTTGGCTTTCTGAATTTGATGATTGATAGTTCTGGAAGATCTGAAGTATAATCAGTTCTAATGCTGCCTTTCCCTTCATTCTCTGTATTATCCTTCATACTCCACTAACTTTTCATCTTTCTTTCATATTTTAATCTGTTTTTCACATCTCTGTACAAGATTATGTGTAATTTCTTTATATCTAGCTACCAAATCACTAATTCCCTTTTCAGTTGTGTCTACTTTGGCATTGGACTCACCCACTAATCTCTAATTATAGTTATTCTCATTTTTAGAAGTTATTTTTGGCTCTTTATCAAATCTGCCTAGTCATTTTTCATATCTTATTCTTTTTCCAAATTTTAAGATCCTGTTTTCTTTCTTTAAACACATTAAACATATCTGTTTTATATTCTGTATCTGATACATACAGAATCTCCATCCTCTAAGGGTTTGATTCTGCAGTTTGTTTTTTCTCTCTCTTGTCCTTGGAAGCTTACTTCTTTTTGTGCTTTGAGATTTTTGATTCTATTCAATTACTTGGAATTACTGTGAATTACTGTGAATTCAATTACTTGGAACAACATGTATGAAAACCCTTTGAAACTCAGATTTAAAGTTCATTATTCTAGAGAGGCCTTGAATTTGTTTCTGGTGTATGTTTGGGGGCACTGCCACCCTAGGACTTTTTTTTACCCTAAATGTTTGTGTTTGGGAGAGGATATGTAATTTCTGATCCCAAACAGTGCAAGAGTGGGCTTGGAATTTTCTGAAGAAACTTTTTCTTTTTTTCCCTCCTCTCCCATCACTATTGCTTATCATTTCTTTCTTCTGTTCCTGGGGAGATTTTTTTAATTTACCCAGCAAGGATTTGACCTTTCAAGGGTATGGGCTTCAACCCTCACACCCTGTGCATGCATTAGGCTTGTCTCCTGTCCCACAAACACCTTGGGATTAGTTTATGTCTCCAGGGTACATGCCAACTCAGGGATTACTTACCTCCCTGGTTTCTGTCTCCTTGTCATTTCCAGCCTTTAACAGTTGCTGTTACTTTCTTTCAGTTTAGCCATGAATTTTTAAAAGTGTTTTTAATGCTCACCCCAGCATTTTTAGGTGTTCTACATGGATTTGCCATACTTTGACAGTCAGAAGTCCTCTTAACTTGAAAGTTGAAATGTTTCCCAGAAGGGGAGCAATACTAAATTAGTTAGATCCTGAAATCTGTGGATTTTACTGAAATCAAAAGTTGACTCTGATTTTTATTTTCAAAAAAGTAATAGTTGGTTTGTATAAACATTAATGTTCATTTAAAAAAACTTTCCCTCTGAAATGGAATTATAAAAGATTTTAAGAATCTGCCACTCATTCATTTACCTTTCAGCAAATACTTGTCGAGCTCCTACATTTTGCTGAGCTGTCTTCTGTGCTGGGGCTACATCAATGATTAAAATAGACAAAAAGCATGCCCCCATTGAGCTTACATTCCAATTGAAGGAGACAGACAATTAACAAGATAAATAGGTAAAGTATATACAGTTGATCCCTGAACAACTCAGGTGTTAGGGGCTCCCCCCACCACAGTTGAAAATCTGTGTACCTCCATCTCTGCCTCGAAAACAAAGGAATTGATAAGTGGCTGACTCAAAGGCAGGAAACTGAAACAGTTTGGATAGAATCAGAACTCAAACCCTAGTTCTTTTGATTCCACATACTGTGACCTCTAATTGAACACAAACTTTTCCCGACACTTAGTTAATTCAAAGATCTGTAAAGTGAAAATATGTACTATATTTATGGGGGAAAATCTGCGTATAAGTGGACCCACGCAGTTCAAAACCGTGTTGTTCAAAGATCAACTGTAGTATGTTACAGTGTGGTAAGTGCTGTAGGGAACAATTAGGCAGGTAAAGGAGGACTCGGAAGTGTTATTATTCTTCTTCATTTTTAAAAGAATATATTAAAGATGGTTAAAGAGGGGCCATTTCAATTAAAGTTTATACAAGAAGTTGCTTGAAACATTCCACTACTGCAGGATTGTTAATTCTAACTTACATTTGTAAATGTTAAGTTGAAAATGATGTATACATTTGTAGATGTTCCCATATTGGAAAAATAAGTTGTTTTTTATAATTCCTTGGGCACTTCTTGAGTAAGAAAGGAAATGATTAGAAACTATTAACCACAAGGAAACTTCAACACCAAAACTTTTTAAAACCTCAGGTTTTAAAAATAGCTTTAAACTGGAAAATGATCATTTCTACCCATTAACCCCTACAAGGGATAAAACAAACAAAATACTCACCAACAACTAAATACCAAAGGAGGCTAAATATCTGTTATACTTAACTCACTCTGGTTGGTTCTGAAAGCCCCAGTTAGTGAAGTTATAAAAGGCCATTCATTTCTTTAGTGTGAAAACTGACAAACAGGGCAGAAGTAACCAGAAGGGAACAAAGAGAGCAGTGGAGACCTTTGAAGACAGCAGCGGTGGACACCAGGGTGAGAAGCAGCAGGCATTGTTTGAAAAGAGACCAAGAGCAGAGGACCATTTGCAGCTCAGTTCCCACGAGGGCATGACCACGCTCCGCTATAAGCACATCAGCCGAGAGAGAGAGTCTATTGTCAAACAATTGTAGTGGCTACCCGCAGGAAGTAGGATGAATGTCTGGGGTAGTGTCCTGACACCAGTGACTTCATCCGTCCTATCTGTGCAAGTATCAAGGAAGGGTTCAGAATAATAAGAGTTACCGCAGAACGTTATTCAGGACTGAGCTTTCTATCATTAGGGCATCATCTGAGACTTTCAACTTTTTGTTTATTGAAGTATAGTTGATTTACAATGTTGTGTTAGTTTCTGGTGTACAACAAAGTGATTCAGTTCTATATATATTCTTTTTCATATTCTTTTCCATTATGGTTTGTCACAGGATATTGAATATAGTTCTCTGTGCGATACAGGAGGACCTGGTTGTTTATTTTATGTATAGTAATGTGTATCTTCTAATCCCAAACTCCTAATTTATCCCTCCCCCGACCCTTTTCCCCTTTGGTAAACAAAAGTTTGTTTTCTATGTCTGTGAGTCTGCTTCTGTTTCATAGATGAATTCGTTTGTGTCATATTTTATATTCCACATGTAAGTGATATCACAGGGTATTTGTCTTTTTCTGACTTACTTCACTTCACATGATAATCTCTGGGTCCATCCATGTTGCTGCAAATGGCATTATTTCGTTCTTTTTTATGGCTGAGTAATATTCCATTGTGTATATGTACCACATCTTCTTTATTCATTCATCTGTTGATGGACATTTAGTAAGACTTTAAATTTTTAGTGTTTATGCTGAGTATAAAATTGAGGACAGCAGAATATCTATCTTCTTTTAAGAACAAAAAAACTTTTCACAGCGAGAAAAGAACCATGTATGAACCAGGAAGAAGTCCCCACCAGACATCTAATTGGCTGGGGCTTTGAACTTGGACTTATCAGCCTTGAGATCAGTGAGAAATCAATGTTTGTTGTTAAAGCTAAAGGAAAAAAAAAAACTTTTGAAAACATGTAAATCAGTTTAATGGTTTTTCTCATTGTAAAAAGTAACAGATGTTTATTGGAAAAAGAGCCAGAAAATCTTTTTTTTTTAAATCACCCATACCAGAGAGAAAGCAACTTTTTTTTTTTTAATGTGGACCATTTTTAAAGTCTTTTTTGAATTTGTTGCAATATTGCTTCTGTTTTGTGTTTTGGTTTTTTGGCTGTGAGGCATGTGGGGTCTTAGCTCCCCGATCAGGGATCAAACCCACACCCCCTGCATTGGAAGGTGAAGTCTTAACCACTGGACCGCCAGGGAAGTCCCAGAAAGCAGCTGTTAATACCGTTAAGTATCTGCAGTTCCCAAGCTGTGTGCCAAGGTGCACTGGGACAGCACAGCAAATTCACAAGGGTGCCACAGAATATTTTCCATCATCAAGGGAAACACATCTGTCCAACACTGTGTTGAAGGTAGTTCACAGTTTCAAAATTAGATTATACTACATTCCTTCTGATGACATCATACCTTTGCAAAAGTAGGTTTTCAGAGATTGCTGAGTTTTTAATGACAAAAAGTGAAAACCAGCATGGGATAGGAAATGAGGGTAGTCGTATCCAATCTGATTCCAAGATTTTAAGTTTTGCTTGACCAACAGGTGCATACATTCTATTAATAAGTTATTAGGAAGTTATTTAAGAAAGAAAAAGTAGGTCTTTTAATTTATGTGTGTTTTTTCCGAATAGCTACTAAGTCATTAGAGTATAAACACTAAGTTGTTTGGATCTAGCTACTGAACAAATAGCACTGTTAGATATCTGTTTGGGCCTGGAGGCATTGTTAAAAAATTACTGATACTCTTAAGAGCTTCCGGAATCATTTGGGAACCTCTAATATATGTCCTTCCAGACTTTTTCCTATGTATACCATACATATTTTAGAAACCTTTTTTTTTCACTTAACAATATCTAGTGGAAATCTTTGTATTTCAGTTAATATGGGTCTATATCATTATTTTCAAAATTGAATGGCATAATAGTTTTCCGTTGTTTGACTACATTATTTTATTAACCAATCCCCTAAGGTTAGAAGTTAAACAGAACTTTCATTTTATCATCAGTGGTGTGGTCAACCCCTTTGCACATCTTCTTTGTTTACATATCCAATGATTTCCTGAGGCTAGATTCCTAGAAAGGAATTTGCTGGGTCAAAGAATATGCACTTTCGTATGCTTTTGATATCCAGAGAAAGAGAGAGAGTGAAATTGCCCTTTCAACGAGATTGTGCCAGTTTCTTTCTACCAACCGTTTATAAGAATACCTCAGTTGAAAGAAGTGAAGCATTGGAGAACTCCTAACCATCAGAACTCAGATTTGTGAATCGTTCAAAGGTGTTCCTCTTCCCCAACTGTTAAATAAACTTAGTGCCAGTGAAAAAGCTGGGTAAGTGCATTCTGGTCCAGAGCTTTTGGGAGCCTCTACAGGCTGAAGTTCCAGCTAAAGTCAGAGGTAGCTGATCTCAACATCCGAGCAGATACCCACTTAGAGAACAGAAAAAACATTTGTCCAGAAGCTTCTTTAGCTTTAGGTTCACTAACTAGTTTTTCAAAACGACACTGTACTCCCCAGAAAGTCATACTGCACTGCATAGCTTTCACCCTACCTCTGGGCGGGGGAGGGAGGCAAATGGCCAAAAGAGAACTTGACATCAGGAATTTTTTTTTTTTGAGAGGACAGATTTCAGAGTATTTTGAGGGTCAAATGGGATGCTTCCTGTTCCATGGATCATAGCACATATATTTTCACCTACAGCCACATGTGTATCACATTTTGAACTACATTCAGTTTAGACAAATGAGCTAGTATTTTCAATTGTAAGTTAGCAAGGAAAAACGTGTATTATGTATGTAGGCTCTGATCATGAGGTACAAAAATATGTGGTACATTTTGGAAGTATTTCTCTTGTAAGTAAACCCTGGAGTCCTTCAGCTTTCTGGGAAACTGTGTTGTATAGAAAGGCTCATTCCCCAAGCATCATGAATGGCTAAGATTTTTGTAATTTCACATGATGGTCATGTGTATTACTTTTTTTTTTAAAATAAAGACATTATCCACCTTTGATCTTGATTTATAAAAGTTTTAAACAATTCAATTTGGTAATTTTGTAAACTCCTATAAAAATAACATTCTAGATTAAAGCTGTTTGAAAGATTAGTGCTTAGATTGCTGATTCTAAAAAGGTGAGTGGATTCTTTTAGGCATTCACACTTTACTCTTTTCAACTTGAAGTAAAAATTAGTGGGACAAGATGTTAAGTAGGATGATCCTACTTAAAGCAGAAATGTTGATAGAGAAAAATTAAATCTGTATTATAAATACTTATCACTTCGTTGCCTTTACCTGATGCCTTCACTACATACCAACAAGAAGCTATTTTCACTCATATCAGAAGTAAAAAGCCCACCTTGGCATGTTTATCAAACAATTACAACATGGAGGACCTTTCCCTCTTTGTGTAGATGGCAAATGAACTGTTGGAAGCCTCCATGTGACTCCACTGGCACAAGATATTTCCTTTTAAATCCCCACTGGAGAATTCTCCCAAAGTCTGGTGTGTATGTATGTGTCAGCTTTAGGGAAGTTGATTGCATTAAGAGAGAGGTGAGTTTCTGCATTTGTGACTGGTATGGTTAGGAAAAATAAGCAACTAGTTGCTGATCTGCTTCCAGAGCACTGGACTTGTGCACAGACTTAAGAGCCACATGTCAAAGAGTGTACTGTAATTATGTAAACCTCATCTGTCATTCCCAGAGCAGGGTTCCTTCAAGATAAAAGAATGGGCAACATCAGTGATGTGTGGATAGTTCCTTAACCCTCCAGGTTTTTAGTACAGAATATCATGATCATTCTTTGCTTCTTGTCCATAGGAAATGAAAATCCATGTTAAGGGACAGATCTCTGGTCCCTGAATTTTTTGAGGTAACCAGGAACATTATTTCTTTTAACCCTGCACCATTTTTATCAGATCTTTACCAGATTAATAAATTATCTGATAGACAAGAGCATTAGGAACTTAAATAAATCCAGTCCTTAACACCCATTCATTCATTCAGCAAACATTTATTGAGCTCCACCAATTCTGGGCTCCAGAGATGAGCAAGATGGATATGGTCACTACCCTTAAGAAGTTTGTGATTGATTTGGAAGCTTTTGAGAAAGCCAGTGGCTGAATATCAATGAAGAAGTGCTGCAGAGATTCAGGAAATCTTTTGGATTAGAGTCCCTGGCCTCAGAGAAGCTTCCCTAAGGAGCTCTTGGTTGGTCTGAATCTTAAAGGGTGAGTAGAAGTCAGAGTACTACTACTGTGAAGTCCAAGTAGAGTACATTTGTCTGGCCAGATGCTCCACTTTTTCCAATGCACATTTTCAGACCTATAACTGACACCCAGATGCTAGTTGTTACCACTGCCTTGTGGTCCACTAACCACTATTGGATATTCATCTGTTACACTTAGCAATAAAAAGGTGAGATTTTAAACATTCTGGTTTTTCTTTTCTTTTTTAAGAATAATGCCAACTGATGATACTAGGGCCATGTTACCTACATGTAACTTGATCATTTTTTGAGTCAGCCCTTGAATGACTTTTTAATCAGTCGTGTAACTATGCCTAATAATGATACTTTGTTTATTCACATATGTAAATAAGCACATGTGTATTTGATTGTTTATATTTATCTAAATGAATTCAGAAGTTAGTCATCTGTGATATGGGGCAGATATGAGTGGTGGTATCAGTTCTCCCATTTGTCAGATTTGGTTAACAGTAGCTGTATTTACCTAACAGATTAAATATTTAATGTATATGGAATGCTTGTGTTTCATTAGAAATATCATGATTATGGTCGATCATACAGTTTGCAAATCATTAGTACCAATCATAGATGAATACAGCCGCGGAAAAATCACATTTTCAGACAAATCATGACTCAGATGGCTTTAAGTTTTTTGAATCCCAAACTTTCATTACAGGGTTTTTTGGGTCACAGCCCCTCAAAAATATCTCTTTTAATTCCTCCCAGTTAAGATCATCCCATCGTCAAAGGGCTGTGTGATAATTTGGCCGCTTCTGGTGAAAACCTGAGAGGGGTAATCCTTCTCTAAGGACCAGTAAGTGGTTTGATTCAGGACTCCAACTTAGATGTTTGCTCCATGGGGTTCCTTTGTCTCTAGAAACACCAAGTCTGAAGAACTGTACTCTGGCTAAAAGTTGGCTTTTTTGGAATGCTGCACAGAAGTTTCTCGTGCAGAGGGGGTGTTTGTCTTAGGTATACTGACACTATGCTTTTGAAAAGTCTGCAGTACCAAATTCCCATTTGGTTTATTTTTAGCTTGAGTCTACTCTGCTAGTAAAAATAAAGCTATTTTTGTAAGTGCTGCTTGTAGTACTTACATCCACATTTTAAAAGAATTCACAGAAGACAGTCCAGAACTGTGTGCAATGTGCAGATTGTTGCAGAATTGTGCTTTGAATAAATCTTTTTATGATGGCTGCATTTCAGCTGTACCAAAGGGTTCAGCTCACATGATTCCACCCCCACAACACACACACACACACACACACACACACAAAGGGCTCATGGCCCCTTACTTAAAGTACTTAACTTATTTCATTTGTGTATTTGTCCAGTGTGTCTATGCTGACTGTCCTTTATGCATTGTCTGCAGCTTCACGCGCACACAGACAATGAACAAATCTCTCTGATGACAGGTCCCCTTAAGAGACAACGGATTGCTCTTTTAGGGAGTTGTGTGTTTCTATGGCAACTCCCTCTCTAAAACTTTGAATTTTATCCACATATATTTTGCAGATACCAAAAACAAGCTTATGTTTAATTTAGAGACGCTTTGAGTTTTGAAGAAGAGGAAACTATAGCTCATCAGCAGATGTCAAGAGCACGCACACTTTGTTTGAAAGCTTGTTGAAAAAAATTTTGATTCTTTTTGTGCTTGACACTTAACCAAAGGCCAACGTTCCGTTCGGATAACCTTTTATTGTCGATTTTTCATGCTTCTTAGGGGTAACAGCCACAAAGAGATATGAAATTTGATGAAACTAAAATGGAGCCAAGTAGGCGCTGTGTGTGTGTATTGGGTCTGTCCCTGTCTCTCTCCCCTTCCCAGTTTTGTACATTATAACGTACATTGAATTAAATTTGCTTTCATCATCCATTTCCTTTTCTCCGTGTTGCTACAGTATCTATGGGTTCTCAGTCACCGGCTACATCTGATCTAGAGAAAATAGGTTATGTCCCTCTTTTGAGAGGAGGACCGTCTCCATGGTTCAATGCTTTGTGTTTGTTAGCAGTTGGGATTCTGGAAGAGACGTGGGCTGTTTTCCTGAGTGATAAAAACCTATATAATGACCATTTCCTAATTTTGTAGGATAATTCAGACAATGTAATTTGTGAAGTCTGTGAGTTCTGTGTATGTGAGCTTTAGTTTGCTTTTAGTTGTCTTTGCTTTCAGGGTGTTTTGTTTCTTTTTTTATACTGTTGTGTATTTTCACTCTTTTGCCTTTCTTTCTGAAACACAGATTCAGTTTGTTAAAATCAAATCAGCTCTGTGGCTGGTGCTGTTTTGCTTTTCTGCATGTGCTAATCGTTCTGCGGCTTGTTTTGTGTACTGTCTTTGCAGACCTGATTCGCCATTGTCCTTCCCTTTCATTCTGCTAGACCATGGAGTTGATTTCCCAACGGGGAAAAGACTGCCTTTTCACTGGGTAATTAGTTATCTCATTTCAAAAGGACCAAGCTTCTCTGAGATGACTTTGTCACACTTTAAATATCTGCTTGAGAGCCCATTTAGCTCCATGCTCATCCATGTGGTAGAAGAAACGCATGGTTAGGCACCGTGGAAATTCTGAAGTATTTGAAAGGCAGAAGATGGTTAATTAGACCATTTGTACTCAGCTATTGAGGGATTATGAGTTAGTTTATAGTGATAAGAAACCAACGTAAGAGATAATATTTTTCAGCCCCATGAGGAAGTGGTAGTGCTGTTTATTCCTAAAGTGTATTTACGTATTTTCATTTGCTGAAAGAGGACTCTCTGGCACTTTACCTTGAAGAATTTTCTCATCATGTCTTGCTAAGTAAGCAAGCACACCCCCCGAGAGCACAGGGTAAACTGAATGCCGCAGTCTCGCTGTTGTTACCTCCCTGGGATGTGGAAAGAGAGTAAACGCTAGATTCTTCGCTGAAGGTGGGGCATGGAGGTAAGATTGCCCCTCAGCGGGGTCCCTCCGTTCACTGTGCTTCTGGGTCTTCCCACGTCCCCAGACCAACCACCCATCTCCTGCTACTACACACCATGAACCCCTCTTCAGGCCCCTGATCCTGTGCAGCCCCGTCTCAAGGCCACTGTCCTTTTCCTATCTTGGCCTCTTTAATTATTTCCTTCCGTTCTCAATGAGTTACTACCATGTGGCTTCACCTTTCAACCCAGGCTCCAGGTCAGCCCAGGCCGTGCTCCCTTACCCGCTACACCCGGCTCTTTTCCTAGGGGCCACTCTAAGCAAAGCGACCAGAAAATATTCACCTGGAAAGGACAGGGAATGGTCATTTAATATTCTCAGAGCATCTGTGCACCAAGGCATTTTAGAGCCCTGTTTTGTATCAAACTTGATGTGAACAAAAGCTCTAAGATGTTAACAGTTTTAGAAAATGCACTTGTTCATATTTTCTTCTGTTGCATACAACTCAGATGGTCTGGCTCCTGTGTTACCTCCTCAGCTTCATCTTGCTCCAGGCTCACCTTCCTGGTCTGTTCTCCATCCGGGGACAGTTCTGAACGTGTCATATCCCATCCTTCCACTTTGTCACTCCCGTGTTCCCTCCGTCTGAAAGGTTTCTCCACCCTTTATCCCCAAAGCTCAGCGTCGCTTCTTCAGGGAGGCTTCACCTTCTCCTTTTCTAACCTAGGTCCCCTGTTATGGTACCTAAGTCCCATGGGCCTTTCCAACAGAGCACTTATTACAGTTGCAGCTTTATCTTTATTTACATGGTTATTTCATTAATGTCTGTCTCTGCCATTATCTCTAAGCTCCTCCAGGGCGGCCATTCCTTGTCTCCATGACAGCACAGGAGTGGACACATAGTAGGCACTAAGTGACTACTGCTGAGTGACCATCTACACCTATCTCTGGGGACCCACCCAGTGGCCCCTTTCTTGCTAGTATAACCCTGAGTTGGGTGAAGTGTTTACTCTCTTCCAGCTGCTTTAGGGCACCTGGCCCCCGCCCCAGCCCCAGTCCCGGATCCGGGGTAGGGGAGCAAATTTGGAGTTCATCTAAGCAAATCAAAATAGACAGAAAGAGGGAAAGAACCTAGAACCTTGATGATGTTGGAGGGCTGCTAAATAAATCAGTCCTGGGACAGCTCCACCCTATCCAGGCAACTCTGTTGTGCAAGACAGACCCTCGTATTTGTTTAGGTCAGTTCAGAGTTTTCTGTATCTGAAAATATCCTGATACAGAGTGTCATGAGTGAATGAACCCATGAATAATGAACAGCTTAATCTCACATCTTCACAAGCCCCTTTGTAATGCAGTTTTCTCTCTCTTCGTTTCTATGAAGTGTTAGGCTGCTCTAGTGAAGATGTCAACCAGTACTGAAGCCCAACTAACTCCTCTATGTTTAGAAAACTGTTTCCTTCCCCGAAATGCCCCGTACCCTGAACTTGAACTCATGTTCTTCTTCACCTTTCACCCTTTGGCTCCACACTTTGTTCATCACTCTTCAGGGCAAGCTCTTCTCTGAGGAGGTAGAGAGTCAGGTTAAGTCATACCCAGCGGTTTCCTGTTTGTGAGCCTTGAAGCTCTTGAAGGGTGCGGGCAGGTTTGACGGAACCTGGAGATGTTTTCAGATGCTGAGCTGATTCATCCCCTTTGGTAGTTAATTCTCCCCCAGCTACCAGACCAGCTCTTCTCTCTGGATACTGCCCAGTTTCTCTTTGCGTGGGGATGAGGCTCTCAAGATCTGCCCATTCTGTACGTGCTGTGTCTTTTCTGGGTTTGGGCAAGTTGCATTTTAGCTGCCAGCCCCTGCCCTCCCCCCCTCCCGCCCACCGACACACACGCGCACACTTCTCCATTGTTATGGAACGTTTCTACACAGGAGAGGAATTCTGTTTCTTAGCATTTTTGTTGGTGGTGGTAAGGCAGAGCTTTAAATGATCCCTGTAAGTCCGCTGCCTTTCTTGTTCACAGACCTCCACCATAACCTAAGAAATGCAGGGTCTTAAATAAATATCACCTGTAGTGCCTCCTTGATCTCCTAGCACTGTGGCAACGGAGACGAGACCATCATCCACTTTTGTAAAATGCGTTCCTGGTGATAAACCACGAGAGGTGGACAGCCAGGTAACCGATCTTTCAGAGTATTACTTTTGGCCATGCCATGCGAAAAAAGTACTGAATTTGTACTTGCTTTCTTTTTTTTAATTGAAGTATAGTTGATTTACAGTGTTGTGTTAGTTTCAGGAGCACAGCAAAACAATTCAGTTTTATATATATACATATATACGCACACACACACACACACACACACACACATATATGGCTATTCTTTTCAGGTTCTTTTCCATTATAGGTTATTACAAGATACGGAATATAGTTCCCTGTGCCATACAATAGGTCCTTGTTGTTTATCTATTTTATATATTGTACTTGCTTTCTTAAACCAAGATAGGAATGATCCACTTTGGCCCACCACCCTGGGCAAGTAACACACTCTCCAAGATTCAGAAAATAAGCCTAACCACTTCAAAAGGCTGTTATGAGAACAGAGCAAGGTGTACGGTGAGAGCGTTTCTTATGCCTGGGGAGGTGCCATACAAAAGTATTCATATTATAAGGCTATAAAGACAAACCCTTGTGAAATATCTTTTCACGCTGCCCAGTACCTACCTCAGTTTCCCTCCCTACCCCCAGAGATGTACAGAAGCAGGTCATCATCGTGGCTTCACGTACAAGGGGGGTTAGTCACCCTGGAACCATTAGCCTTAGTCACCTGCTTCTTCTGATAGCAGAATGCCCCTGCTGACCTCTGAATTTGATTTTTTTTAACCTTGGTGATTTATACTGAAAATATTAAAAGGGCAACTGAATTAGCTCTTATGAATTAAGTGGTACATAAGGTTCCCAATGCAGGAATATTATATAATATATTTTATAAGATAATGAAGTGAAAGGAGGATACGGTTAAGAAATTCTGGGTTATAATTCCATCTGACTTTATATAATACCAGCTATTCATCTCCTTTTTTCTGAGTATTTTTGCCACCTCCTACTTCCTACCACTGCACTTTGCTTAGCCATCGTAACTCTCTTCCAATAATATCTATTGATCTATCCTTGTTACTTTAATGGAATTGTGCATTAAAAAGTGAGACCAAAAGCAACAGAAATTTCTCTACACACACAAAAAAAGAAAAAAACTATCCTCGTAGTTAGTGATGGGGCAACTTCCTTGTTATCTGAGAAAAAGGCTTTATACAATATTGACAGTTCATCCACGTCTTGTTCTGATTCGGTCAGCCGGCATTTTTGCACACCTGCTGTGTGCCACTCATGGATCTAGATGCGAATAAAACAGACACAAACGTTCCTGCCCTCTTGGAGCTTATGTTCTACTGGGGGAAAACAGAAAATAATCAGGAAACAAATAAACAAATTCTAGTATGTTTGGAGATGATAATTGCTATGAACAAAAAAGATAAAAGTAGAGCAGTGTGAGAGGAGTGTCAGTTTGGGGACAGGGTGGGGCTGCAGTGTTACATTAGGTAGTCAAAGCAGACCTCCTGTGTTTTTGGTCTTTTGCTGGTGTAGTTTTTACAGAATGTTGTAATGATTTAATATTGCAAATGAATCATCTGCATGAATTACATATTGCCTGAAATGAAAGCCTTTCAGCTGAAGACTAAATCTGGTTGCTAAATGCTTGAGAAAGCATGGGAAGCTGCACTGGCCCTTGTCTGGAATTCTCAGGTTCTCTGAGTTTAGTGTCCTTTGCCAAAAACAGTATTTATTTTATATAGTCTTCTAGTGGAGCGTATCTCTGACACCTACTGCCATGTGTTTATAGTTAAACATAACTAGCCATCTTTCCTGCAAGACCAAAAGACTCATCCACAATGTTTCCCTTTAAAAGTTCTAAGAAGGCTCCCCTGGTTGGCTTTCCAGCCTGTAACAATGATGGATTTTGCAACCCGCTCCTGGATCAGCCACGTAGGAAAAAAAAAAAAAAACCAAAGCCTAATGTCGTGGATAATTCTCCCCTTTAAACATGTGTTTTGTGTTTTGGTGGTGGTGGTTTGGGGCTGTTGTGTCTTAGGCATGGTGCTTATTATATCCATACAAGTTACAGATCACAGACAACCCCGCCCGGAATGGCACTGTATATATGATCTCCTTGCTCAGAGCTGCTTCTCCCCACGTGACCTGCTGTGTGACCTGAAGCGTAGATGAGCCTCCTTCACATTCCGGAGTTTAGTGTATGTGCACCCTCTCCCTTGTCTGGCCTCCCCTTGGCTTCATGCTGCCTTCGTTTTCTCCTGGAAGCAGCTGAGCCTTGGGAGGGGCTGGCATGTGGCTCCTCCATCGTCTGAGTCTCTCCAGGGCAGGACCATGTCAGGATAAGACTTGTTTTGCCTCCTGTCCAGTACCAACTAGGACAGTGCTCTTCACAAGGTAAACTGGAGCTCGGGCCATCAGAGTGAATGCATTCTGAGCATTGGCAGATGTCCTTCCATCCCTCGCCTGTTGTTCCCGGTCACTCACCAGATTCAGAGGGGGCGGTGATGCATGGAAGCAAGGCTGGAGCACTAAGAGAGCGGGTCCTCCCGAGGGGCTGGCGGCTTCCCTGGCTCATGGCGAGGTCTGAATCTGCCACTCATATTCGGAATTGTGCAGTGCTCTTCTGTCATCTCCTAGGACAGAGTGACCTTGAGAAGGTTGCATACTCTCTCTAAGCCTCAGTTTCCTCATCTGTGAAAGGGGAAGATTCGTTCCCAAATGACTTCAAGATTGCCTCCACTTCTCACGCTCTCGAGGACACTGTTGACTGCCCTTCTCCTGAAAGCTGGCCTTTTTGACATGCTCCACTTCTTCATTCTTTATCCTTCTCTGATTCTCCCCATGAATGCATTTTACTCATGATTCACCTGAAACACTACGTTTGCGTTGGTATCTCTGAGTAAGGAGTTGGACTATTGAGAAAAACATGTTGTAGCCCAAAGTCTCTATTTCAAAAGAGACGAGAATGGAATTGCATGTTCTTCTTAGGCTGAACAGGCTCCATTGACCACAATCAAACTAGACACGTATCCAAGCAATAGAAAGGTAGTAAGTATGAATTCTCTCTTAAAGTGAATCCTAACACAAAAGCAGTTACAACTCTTAAACATACATTGCATAGTCTACTCCATGAGTTTTTCAAAGTTTGTCATACGAACCTTGATGAGGAGAATGTACTCCGGTGGTTAAGAAAGCATTCTTTTTCTCTACATCCCATACCACAGAGGGAGCGTGTTTCATTTTCTCAGTGCCTCGTGCCTGGGAATTTTTAAGTGATAGATTCATGGTCTAATAATAAAGCTCCACAGTAAGAATATCAACATGGAGAGAGATTAGCATAAATACATTAAATCACCTGAGTTTAAAGATGAATCCTGTGTCAGATTGCTATTCACATAATTGCCACAATCTAAAATTTATCTATTAGTATTTCTTTTCTAAGTGTTACCAGTGTGATAAACTTTCTTCTTTATACATATAGTATAATTTAGTATATATATGTATAGTATAGTATAATTTACTTTATAATATAAATATATGTATATGTATACTACATATACATATTCTAATTTACAATAAATGAGGGTGTAGTATTGAAATAACTTTAAACAATAGGAATTAGATATTCCTACTGCTTATTTATTCAGAATATAAGTTACCCAACAAGGTCTTATATAATTTATTTTGAAGAACACGTACTTAGAAATAGGATTATTCCTGTTTAATTAGAAAAGAATCTTTATCTTAAAGGTAAAATGGTCCAAAGCCACATAACATATGAGAGACTAGAACTAGAAGTCACTTCTTTAGTATATGATTCATGTCCTTAAATTTATGTCCTTATGATTCATGTTATAAATTGTTACCAATCATCTTATGTGAAATGCTCATACTCTGGAAAATTATATTATTATAGATATACACTTCATATACCTGTCTCTCAAAGAAGAGTGGAACCAATTCCTCTGTCTTTTATATAGGGGCATACTTAATAATGTATATATTGATGAGAGTCCATCTTATTTTAAAGATTTTATAACTTTTCTCATTAATCGACTCTACTGTTTAATTAGATCTGATGCCAGAAGACTCTTGTCTAACTTAAATCTCTCATGCTATAGCTCAAGTCTATTTTCTCTCACTCTCCCTAGGATATTAAAAGCAACTAATCACCATTATTCATAATAATATTCATAAAGTCCTCCATATATTTGAAACGTTAGCACTAAAACTGACAGTAAGCATAACTCCCAAATATCAGTAAATTTTAAAATAGAGAAGAGAGACCAGCTCATAATAAATGTAGATGACATAGTATTACTTAATTTTGATGAATGAACAATACCGTTAACTAATGTGACTTAGACTAAATGAAAAGTATTCATCTATTAACTCATTCACTTAAATATTTTATTAGGCACCTGCTTTATGCTATTGGGCTGTGTTCAGAAGTACCCAAGAAAAGATAAATCATAGAGTTGAGATGATTTCAAGGCAGGGGATCTTTTAAAAGTAGAACTTACTAGGTATATTTCTCCGAAATGTGAAGCTAGAATAATCTAATCTTAAGAGGATCACTCTGTCCTATCTAATGAACCTGTGATATTTACAGCCATATCTGGAGGCATGGCTGAAAAAAAAAAAGTATAATGAGTAGAGCATTTCTGTTTATTTTTACAGCCACCCACTTATTAAAATCTGTAGTAGGGGGGCTTCCCTGGTGGCGCAGTGGTTAAGAATCCGCCTGCCAATGCAGGGGACACGGGTTCGAGCCCTGGTCCGGGAAGATCCCACATGCCGCGGAGCAACTAAGCCCGTGGGCCACAACTACTGAGCCTGCGCTCTAGAGCCAGCGAGCCACAACTACTGAAGCTCATGTGCCACAGCTACTGAAGCTCGCGCGCCTAGAGCCTGTGCTCTGCAACAAGAGAAGCCACCACGATGAGAAGCCTGCGCCCCGCAACAAAGAGTAGCCCCCGCTCACTGCAACTAGAGAAAGCCCGCGTGCATCAGCGAAGACCCAATGCAGCCAAAAATTAAATAAATGAATTAATAAATAAATTTTAAAAAAATAATAATAAATAAATAAAATCTGTAGTAGGCATCAAACTTCTGCTCTCCATGGTCAGCCCCTTCATTTCAGTGTTAATGTGGAAGAGGTCCCTGTGTCTTCCTGTGCATATTTGGACACATGTGAGCATCAGTCAGTGTAGGACTACAAGAGGTTTATCACTAGAAATAAATTACAGAGTCATGCAGCATGAAACTGATGTGCCCGGGAATGCAGAACACGGGGTTACCTTCTGCCGTCATCTTTTATCATAGACAGCAGAAGCACAAAGGAGAAAGAGATTTATTCTGAAGCCATTTGACGCTGACCAAGCAATTTATAACAGACGAAATGCTGATTTATTGCTGCAAAGGAAATAATGGGTGTTCTTGCTCAAATGCCATTAACAGCTTTATTGTTTCAAGTGCAAATTATATTCAGCAATTTGTTAGTCCCCTTTGGAGGCGAAGATGAAGTAATTCAGTGTAGGCTTTCAGCAGAAAAAGGACAAAGTAATTAGCAAACTGTAAAAGAATTCATTCACCAAGGTTGGCTGAGATTTGAATTCTCCGTCTGTACTGTCAAGACATAGAAAACGTTGCATTTACGAAATACAAGGTGATGCAAGTATTTGTTTAAGACAGAAAAGCCATAGGAGGGCTCTACACAGTGAAGAGTACAGCCTTCTGTAGGTGTTACTGTTGGTGCCTACTACATGGTGACATTGTGCTAGTGCTCGTCATCAAAGGGAAGACAAAATGGAAAAAAAAAATTGTCCCTGCCCTTGGGGATCTACTGACTGATGGCAGGAAGAAGATAATTCAGAATTAATTAAAATATATTACGGAAGAGGATCAGTATTTCAAGTATTTGAAATATATTTGATACAAAATATATTTTTTGATTTTGATTTGATACAAATCAAGTTTTTTGATTTGATACAAATATATTTCAAGTATTTGATACAAATATATCAGTATTTCAACCACGTGAAGTGGTTCCAAGAAGGAAAAGATGACATTCAGAAGGTGAAATCTGAGGTCAGTTTTAACAGATGCCTAAGATTTCTGTAGCCACAGTTTGGGTTATGAAGCAGTTCCAGACTGAAGGAATGCCAACAAGTGGAAAGACCTGATGGACATTGATTGGTAGGCTCTCTGCTACCTAAGTTGTTATAGGGTGACCATAAATTCCAGTTTGCTTAGGGTGGTCCCTGGGTCTGTGTGTTGCCTAGTGGAATGCTTAATAGGGCCTTCTTTCAGTAAAATGGTAAATTATATAGTGACCGAGGTGGCCATGAGAATGTCCACTCTGCTTTCCTGCTTTCCTGCTTTAAGGGAGCACAACTGACTAACATCACTAGCTGTGACCCCTCTGGACCCACCACACTTTGGTCCCTCGACCATGCTTCCCAGGGACTGCTCCCAGCCAGGACTGTACAGAGTTGGAGCACTAGGCATGCCCATTCCAGCAAGACGGGGGGTCCTCCACCGAGCAGCTTTGGCTCAGGACTCCCCATTGGCATGGTTAAACCTCTCTTGGAACCGTGCTGCACTCTAAGACGCCTTCCATACAGTTCTCCTCCCTTCTCTCCTGCACAGGGGCCACACTGACATCTCAGTCTGCAAGCTTTCTGTGCCAACTCCTGTTGCCCTCTCTTGCATGTCTTATCCCATGTTAGTGTCAGACCTCAGCAGACCTGAACTCATGCAGCGGCCCTAGTTATTGATAAGAACTAGCTATTGCATGAAGATAAGATGAGAAAGAAAAATTGGGACCATGTTGTAGGCAACTTTGAAAAGCGCTTTGACCTTAATTCAGTGGACTATGAGGCTTAATTATTAAGTATTTGGTGCTGTTAATGAAGAGAAAGATTGCTGAAATAAGGAGATCCATTAGGAAGGTCCGGCAATGATCCAACAAGAGCCTAAATAAGAATAGTGCCTGTGCTGACAAACACTGGCGTGGCTACGAGAGACATTGCAGAGGCAAGGGCTGTGGGTTCGGAGACAGTGGCAGAGAGAGGAATCAGATTATTTAATCACTCTGTGCCTCAGTTCCTCATCTGTGAAATGGGAGCAGTACCAAGCCCTACATCACTCATAGAGTCATATTGAGAATGGAATGAGGGAATTCCCTGGTGGTCCAGTGGTTAGGACTCCAAGCTTTCACTGCCGAGGGCCCGGGTTCGATCCCTGGTCAGGGAACTAAGATCCCACAAGCCATGCAGCCCGGCCAAAAAAAAAAAAAAAAAATGAAATGAGTTAATACATTCAAAACATTTAGAACAGCGCTGGCACTTAGGAGTTCAGTAAGTGTTCCTGTGTTTGCACATTGCGCTATGGCAGCACTGTCCAGTAGAATTTTCTGCCATTGTGGAAATGTTTTCGGTCTCTTCTGACCAGTACAATAGCCACTAACCACGTGCGGCTGTTTTGAGCACGTGAAATGTGACTAGTGTGACTGAGGAACTGAATTTTTAACTTCATTCAATGTAAACTTGAATAGTCACATGTGGCGAGTGGCTACCATTTAGAAGTATCACCTACATCTCAAAGTACTAAGTAACTAATAGTAATTGCAAAATGAGAGTTGACTCTTTTATTCACAAATGCCTGTTGTACTGCTATGACTTATTTGTACGGAAGCTGGTAGGCTTGGTTGCTGATGGCCAGAGTCGGGGATAACCAAAGAGAGGGCTGTGATCCTAATCAGACCCCGGTGAGGTGATCAGAGCAGTGAGAAAGGAAAGAGGAAGAGACGGAATGTTTACACTAACCCTGCAATGAGAAAAGCACCGTAGGCTTGAAGGAGAGCGATCGTGTCGTGGTTTCTGCAAGTAGCTAATAGGTGGTTAAGACCTCCCGTTAAACGGGATCTGGACTGTCCGCTGTCCCTTTCCCAGGCCAAAAGAGAGGAGGTATTGCACTGCCTGCTATTATGCTTGCCTACAAGTACTAGCCAGGATAGCGCTGTTATTACATAAGGTCACAGCTGCGGACTCCTGGTAGTTCAAGGACAGCACTAATTGGAACTCTGAGGGTCGTATTAGAAGGAAAGGCGGGGCTTCCCTGGTGGCGCAGTGGTTGAGGGTCCGCCTGCCGATGCAGGGGACACGGGTTCGTGCCCCGGTCCGGGAGGATCCCACATGCTGCGGAGCGGCTGGGCCCATGAGCCATGGCCGCTGAGCCTGCGCGTCCGGAGCCTGTGCTCCGCAACGGGAGAGGCCACAACAGTGAGAGTCCCGCGTACCGCAAAAAAAAAAAAAAAAAAAAAGGAGGAAAGGCACACAGATTTCTTGATATTTGTAAGGGCAGGATAAAAAGACATTGGTGTGCCTCTAGATCCAGAAAATAGACTTTTGAAATACCACTGTTTCCCTCCTCCGCGTCCCCTTGCCCTGCTTGGGGAGAGCCGGCCTTTCCAGTTGCAGGAATACATCACTGGATGGATGGGGAGTTTGTGCCGGGCTCACTGTGGGCTGCCCCAGCGTCGTTGACTCACCAGTTGAGATCTTTGATGCCATCAAAACTCCAGATGCCTCAGTTGATAAGTAACCTGTATAAATCGAGGTCTTTCTTTCTCTCAGGAGACAAAACGAAGGAGGCAAATGTGTAGCACGGTAGGAAGAGGAAGGACTTGGAGACCATCCAGAGAGCAGATCATAGCTCTGTTCCTTGCTAGATCCGTGACCAGTGCTAGTTATTTTAACCTCAGTGTCCTTATCTGTAAAATGGGAGTGCTGGTATTTTCTGAGTTACTTAGAAGATTACGTGAATTTACATGAGCCTTTTACATGGAGGTGCTGGAAAAATGTTCATTCCGTGCCCCCTCCCATATCTCTAGTCTCCTCATTTTCCTAAGTTCCCGTTCGTTATTGTTCCAAAACCCGTGGGACTCTCAACTCTGTTGAACCCCGACTCCCAAATCGTACAGGCTCATCATTCCCACGCGCTCAGCCTTGCAGGAGCGACCTTTAGCAGCCCCTCCTCCCTCTTGCTGTGACTGCTGTAACTCCTTTCCTGAGTGTTTCTGAAGTCAGAGCCTTCCTGTTCTGAGCCCTTTGGGCTCCTCGTCTATCAAATGAAGAGGATGACTTGGAGAGCTGAAGGCCCCTCAGCCCCAGCATTTGATAGGTTTCTGTACACAAGACCACCACCTGATTTTATTCCTTTTTAAAAACATTTACTTGTTTTTCTCTTTATCAAAAAACACTACATTTTTTAAAAGATATTTTCAAAAAGAAGCAAGTAAGGAAGAAATTAAAGCACTCATGATATTACCATCCCTGGAAACTCGTGTGTGTGCGTCCTGACTGTATCTTACAGTCCTGAGTGTGTGTGTGTGTGTGTGTGTGTGAGTGTGTGTGACAAAAACCTAATCATTCCCACTTTTTGGTAACATCCTTCCTAAATATCCTAATTTCTTGAATATTTTTTTCCAGGTCACTAAACATTCCTCTACAGCATCACTTCAAATGTCTGTCTAGAATGCCAAGTATGAATGTATTCTGATTTATTCCTGGACATTAAGGTTGTTTCTGCTATTTTTCCCCACTATTATAAACAAGGCAGAACATTATAGAAAGAGCAGCAAATAGCATCCATACGCATATAACTTTTCACATATCCTTAAAATGGAATTACCAGATCAAAAGGCATGCACATTTTTAAGGGTTTTGGTACCATACTGTCAAGTTACCCTGCTGAAAGGATGGATCTATTGTCTCCTCCCATCAAGGCTCATGAGGCGTGGACCACTTGGTTCCTGATGGAACCAGTAGTCCTACTTGGGGAAAAAAATGAGAGGAAGAGAGAAAGAAAAATAATGCTTTTCCCTCCTCAAGTCACCTATGTTTTTAAACTCTCCTTGAATAGGTCGTCTCCCTGGCTCACGTGGGATTCTTATTTATCACCCACTAGCTTCCTCTGCTTCCTCTGAGTTGCCACCTTTAAATCAACGTGCTGTTCCTTTGAAGCACCAACCCTCTGGGAAAAGCCTTTCTTTCTTCTTCACCTCCGTCTCATCATACTGGAGAATCTCATCCGAGCCTCTTTCTTTCATCTCATCTCATTTTGCAACAATATTTTCCCTTTTCTCTGTTATTGGCCTTTTGTTTTACTGCTTTAATTTGACATGTGGGTTCTTTGTATTACCGTTCTGGGCAATTCATGCCAGTCTAGATTGAATATTCTGTAAAAATGTTTGTGAAATATTGTTTTGTGAAAGATGTCTTACAGACTCAAAGGATGAACCGAAGAGAAAAAGCTGAGCGCTTGTGGTAACTACACAACTTGAGTCTTGTGATTCCAAGGGCTCAGGAGGAAACTGCCTGTTGTCTTCTCCAACAGCATAAGGATGAGCACAATTTTGATTTTTTTCTTAAAAAAAAATCATCTTTTTCTAAAAAACAAAATATGTCTCTCTGGGACATAGGTTGTGGCTTCAGTAGGTTGATCATACCACGTTTCATAATTTTTTAAAGCTGTCAATACGTAGGTTCCTTATAAGAAGACTCTGGGGGTGAGCCTTGCAGTTAGAGAATGCACCCGCCTCCTGCCCGGGATCCGGGACACTGGGGAGCAGCTAGAGAGAGAAACAGCGGCTCTCTTAGTGCGGTGTTTCAGCAGCTTGTGGGAAGGCTTATGGTGGAGTGATGTGACAAGCTGTGAACAGCAGATCAGAGAAAAACGTGCGATAATTTAATTGAGGAGCTTGGGAAGAGGACAGCTGAAGAGCAGAGAGCAGGGACGTGGCAGAAAAGGGCACCCGAGGAAGGGATAAATTATGAAAAAGCGTTCTGAACACAGCATGAAAAGAGTGCTTCCTCATTTCTCTGGCAGCTTGGGTCAATTTCCTACCCTCACATACTTTGCAAAAAATGAAATAATTTATTTTTATTACTGCCCCATTCTTGTTATGGCAATTTTTAATATCACATAGAGCAAGCCACCCATTTCTTCTAACGTCCTCATTTTTCTGGGTTTGGTATTTACTATTTCTGCCATATTCTACCCTTTTGGGAAAAATTCTTTTTTGGTCATTTTCTTTTCTTTGTTTTTTTTTTCAAAGTAGCGGTAGAAATGTGAGACTGAGGACAAGCTATGGTGTGTTCTCTTTGACTTATATCTTTGGGTGGCTTTTGAAGGTCTTTTTATTTCTTCTACTGTCATTGGCTCTGAATTCTGAAATTTGTAACTCTCCATTCCCAAACCACTTTTTTGAGCTAATTTTATACGTCATTTCTTATTGGTCACTCTCTGATTCACATTATTTAACATGATCCAGGCTTTTAGTAAATCTCAACACTGATATCCTTCCTGGGTGCTTAAAAAACAACAAACAGAACTCAAAAATGGTTTACCTGCAAATATTAAGGTATTTGATTATTCACGTTGAAATAATTCATCTACTAATTTTTTCAGTTTTCCATTTCTTTCTGTGTTGAGACCAGTTGTCTATTTAAGTATGGCCATCTAGTTTAAAACAAGGTTTCGCACGTGTTGCCCATCAGCTTTGGATCATGGAGCAGTTAAAGCCATTTTAGACACTTCTGTCTTTATATTTTATCTAGAAAATTTTACACCCTGTCAATGACAGAATCAGTGCCCCTCTGTATAAAATCAACTTCAGTCCTTGAGGGCAGATACTGCTGGAAAACAAGGATTATCTCTCTCTCTCTCTCTCTCTCTCTCTCTCTCTCTCTCTCTCTCACACACACACACACACACACACACACACACACACACACACACACAGAGTCATGACTGGGTCAGTACACCATGACTTAGAGTTGAACACGGTGTTATTGCATCGTTTCTGTGGAATCTTCTTTGGTCACACGTGGCAATATGAGAATATTGCTTTCAGCATAGCAGAATTTAACCCCAAATTCAGTACCCCTATATGTATCTTTTTTAAAAAATCCTTCATCTTTTAACTTTTTGGAATTCTCCTTCTGTGCACTTAAGTCTATACATAGAATTTTTTTTCAGTTTCTTTTTTTTAATTTTTATTGGAGTATAGCTGATTTAAAATATGTCAGTTTCTGCTGCACAGCAAAGTGAATCAGTTTTGCATATACATATATCACCTCTTTTTTAGATTCTTATCCTATATAGGTCATTGCAGAGTATTGAGAAGAGTTCCCTGTGCTATACAGTAGCTCCTTATTAGTTACCTATTTTATGTATAGTAGTGTGTGTATGTCACTTCCAGTCTCCCAATTTATCCCTCCCCCCCCCACCACTGGTAACCATAAATTTGTTTTCTACATCTGTGACTCTATTTCTGTTTTGTAAATAAGTTCATTTGTACTATTTTTTTAGATTCCATGTATAAGCGATATCATATGATATACATAGAATTTAATGTAAAAATTTTAAAGCAAAGTTTCAATGTCAAACTCTTATTTAAGTTTCATTTGTTCCTGATTCCATGATTGAAATTCCACAGTTGAAAATTTGTTGGAAGTCAAAGAGAAAAGGTCACAAAATGGCTCAGCCAGTCACTCAAGAACATTGTCAGTTTCCATCCATTTCTCCCCAGCTGCCTTCTGCACACACCCTATTTTCTTGCTTAAGCCTAGGTGTTTTCCCTCTATATGCAAATCCATTCATGTCCTTTTGGAAGATTACATTCTTTTTTCTTGGGGTTATCATTCCTTGTAACTTGGTGGGTCCCAATTAGTCAAAGGGAGACTTAATGATGAATTCATATATTTCAATATGAATTTGATTTCAAGTCCTGGCGCATCAGTCATATTTAGGAGAATGTCACTCCCTGCACTTCTGAGAGGATATACTTGCAGAAGGAGACCCTCTAGGGACCTTCTGGGAACCTTGTCAGGCATTTCCCATCATTCTGAGGGAGCTTGGATTGTATTTTAAGTGTCTTGCACTTAAAAAGTTTTCTGTGTGAACCAGTTTTATAAAAAGCTGACTGCGTGCTGCTTTTGTAAACCCCTTTTCTCCCTATCCCTCACATCTTCCTAAGTTTATCTCTAAATGCTTCATATCACCCAAGCACTTAAACAAGATTGCAGACATTTTCATCTAAGCTAGCAGCAGTTAATTACCTATCTTTGTCTGCATTTCAGCACTTAATACTATTTTGACAGGGCTTGCATGCGCTCTGTCTTTCTGGAATTTTTTTAAGTGCTCTTATGAGTAATTTGAGAAATTCCAAGTATAGATTAGATGAGCTGTTCTTTCCTTTGTTGGTTTTTAAAATTTTTTTAAGCATTTAAAGAGGACCCACTGTGTGTCAGGCAGCATGGTCTCACCACTTCCACAAACACTATCTAACTTAATTTCTTCTTCCCTTGGATCTTCACCTAGAATCTCCACTGTAAGAGATTTAAGGTACAGATGGGGGGGGGGCAGTTTGCAGGAGGAAGGAGGAGAGGTCATGATCCCCGGGGTGGTACAGCCATTTTTATTGGTGATTCGGTCTGCAGGGGGCATTGCTTCTTCCATCTTGATGTGTCTGGTTGGTAAAAATCCTGGTTGGTTACCGACAGAAGTGCTTTGTAATCCAGGATGCTAGCGCTCTGGGAAGTTTCAACATGAGTTTGTTTCTGCTTCTTTTACAAAATCTGTGTTTGTTCACCTGCACTGTAGGTGAATGGGAGACTCAACTGGCCACATGGAGTGTGCCAGGAAGGATTACTGGTTTATTTATGGCTGTGTCTCGAATATTTGTAAGAAATTGGTTTTATTGCTCTCCTCAGTGGGGCTTACTCACCCAGTCAGCGTATAAATACCTCAGGCCTGTCATTCCAGAACAGCGGGTGTTCCCAGAGGTGCTTTCCCTAACTGGAGGGAGTTAAACCTGCCCAGTTGCAGCAGGCCTAGCTCGATGTCCCTCTCCTGGCCTGACACCACCTTCCTCCTTTGGGGGCAGGCCCTGTTTGCTGTGCCTCACTTAACCTCAGGGGTCATGGTCTTATTTCCACTCTTCTCTTGGCACCAAACTTTCATTTTTCTCTCCTTTCTTCTTCCCTTTCTCCCTCCCTTCCTTCTTCCTTCCATTCCTCCAGTAAACATTTGTTGAGTGCCTACTGAATACCTAGCACTGTACAAAGTCCCAGGAATCCAGAGCTAAATAAATAGACCTTTCTTTGTATTGTTCACAAGGGACAAACAGGGGCAAACCATAGGTATCAGTTTTCTTAGATGAAGGGGAAAATATTATCTTTAGCTGAATCAGCTCCGTATTTCTAGGTAGGGCTGCCCACAGAGTAGTTATGGGGGAGTATGGTCTAGCATGTAGATTTTTCAGAACAGCATTCATCCATCAAATATTTATTGAGTGCTAAGTGTGCTGAGTTCTGTGCCAGACACAAGAAAATATAAAGCTAGGTGAGACGTGATCCCTTTCTCCAAAGACTCGTGTGGTAACAGAGGAGAGAGCGCTATAGAGTGTATGTTAATGGCATAGCGGACCACCAGGGCACGCTAGGGGGTGAGATTAGGAGCGTAGACCCAGGTGGGGACAGAGGTTTCATTCTCGGCCATATTCAGAGTGCCTGAGGCAGTGCCTGACGACCAGTAGGCTCTTTGTAAGTGTTTGTTGACCAAACAACGGGTGAGGCCTCAGTCAGGGCCTATTAAAGGGGGTGACATTTCAGCTGTTCCAGAAAAGATGAGGAAAACATTGTGTAGCCGAAGGAGCACATTCTAGAGAGAGGGTGAGCAAAGGTGGAAGGTGTGGAGGTGACTGGGGGGCTCACAGGAGCCGCAGGGTGCCCCAGAGGATGGAGTTGGAGAGATGATTCCAGAAAGGGTGAGTCAGTTTGAAAGCTTTGGCCATTTTCCTTTTGGTCAGCAAGACAGGGAGACTTCGATGGTTTTTGAGCAGTGAAGTTACACCAGTTCTGGGTTTAGAACCACCCCCCTGGGGCCCTCCTGCCCTGCCCAGGATGTTCTCTTAAGTGGGAAGAAACTGGGGAGAGGAAGCCTGGGGGAGGGTTGAAGAGTGGTCCAGCCATGCAGTTGGCATAGAAAAAAGGGAAGCAAACTTGGGAGGAACTGCAGGCACGTTCCATGTCAGAGAGGGGGCAAGGGTGACTGTGGCTTTTAAAGGACCCCATCCCCCCTGCTAACTAGCTGTACAGACTCCGGCAAGTCCCTTTATCCCCCGGTGCCTCAGTGTCTGCATCTGTAAAACGGGCACAGTTGTATATACCTGGTAGCATTGTTGTGAGAATTAACTGAGAGAATGGTGGTCTAAGCACTTAGTGTGGTCCCAGCCTGCAGTCATAACCAGCATTTACTGAACTCAGACCAAGGCTTTACATGTACTTACTTAGGCCTCACAAAACCTCATGAAGAAGAAAGGGTTATCATCCTTACCCCGCAGAGGAGGAAACTGAGGTACAGAGAGGGTAAGTAACTTGCCCAAGGTAGCTTGCCTTGTAATGGGCAGAGGTAGGATTTGAAGCCGGCAGGCAGGCTCCAGAGGCTGGATGCTTCAGTGCAGGCTTCGCTGCCTCTAGATGTTAGCAGTTATTAGTAGCCTTTATTTAACTGTCTCAGTCCTATTCCCCAGCTCCCTGGCTGCCGAGACTTTGTGGGGAAGAGTGATGGGGTGTCCGGTGCCTTATCTTTCTAATCATCTCGCCTCGCATGCCACTGACCTGTCCCTATCCTGTCCCTGACTGGTTCCCTCAGGACTCTTGTCCAGGCACGGAAACGAGTCTGATAAATGAATCTGCTATAAATGTGGGTAGGGGGAGAGATGAATGAGTTACCTTTCTAGAAAACACATCTACATTTTAACTAACTTGCAACTAGCCGAGTGACCAATTTCAAGCCAATAGGGAATTATTTTTGAGCTGAGATCACACTCTTTGGCTGACTTAGCCTGCCTCTGCTCATGCCCCAAGTGTTACTTATAAAAATATCTCTTCTGGGACTTCCCCGGAGGTCCAGTGGTTAAGACTGCGTGCTTCCACTGCAGGGGGCGCCGGTTCCATCCCTGGTCCGGGAACTAAGATCCTGCATGCCGCATGGCGTGGCCAATAAAGTAAATAAACAAACAAACAAACATAAATAAAATGCCTCTTCTTTGCTTCCTTTTTATTCACAACACTATTTTTCTACTTATGACAGTCATTGTAGTTCATTGAAGACACTTTAGAAAATAAGGAGAAGCAAACAGAAAGAAGCTTAAATCTCTCAGAATAAATCTCCCTACCTAGCAGTAACCATTGAAGACTTTATAGAAACTGTCATTCTCATCTTTTACTCTCTATATGTACATGAGCTATATCTGAATATAAGGCCAGAAGGGGGTTTTGTTTGGCCAGGTATTATCCTTTATAAAAGTGGGTGTCATCTTATGTTCAAGTTCATACAAAATTTCTCAGATAATGGACATTCTCTCTATAATTTTATTTTGAACAACAAAGTACTATCTGGGCAAAGACTTATCCTGAAATCACCTCAGTCAGTGTAAGTCTTAGGTCTTTGTAGAAGTCACCTGATGGAATTGCTCTAAAAGTAAGTGATGAAATTCAACAGAAATTTAGCCATCCTACCTGAAAGCATGACCTCACAGCCTGGGTTGGATGCCATTAAAAACAAGTCTTTTTAAAGAGCACTTTTAAGAGCAATACAGTAAGTGGTTATGTAGTGGAGATCACCTACAGATGAAATGATAACACCAGCTTTCTTAAGAGGATGCAAATGGATATTTCTCACTCAGGATCAAATTTTCAGGGACAGCATCGCCTACTGAGTCAAAGATTCTCTCTCTGACGATGAGAAGTGTTGGATGATTAGAAAGGAATTCTACCAATGATGGAGACATTAAAGATGAGTGCAAAACATCTGGATAATGTTTTTGCATAAAATATGATTCCAAAAAAACTTACAAACCAATCTATTATTCTGTTTGTAATACGAATATGAAGTATCATAAGATCATTATTTCATCACATTCCTAAAAGCTTATAAACTCAAGTTAGCAAAACTGTTTTGTTTACTGTTTTTGTATTCTCATTGATAAAATGGGAGATCTTCTTTTTTTTC
This sequence comes from Mesoplodon bidens, assembly GCF_964165515.1. Taxonomy (NCBI): domain Eukaryota; kingdom Metazoa; phylum Chordata; class Mammalia; order Artiodactyla; family Ziphiidae; genus Mesoplodon; species Mesoplodon bidens. Next base: position 27,359,614 of record NC_138168.1, on the reverse strand, counting down.
TCAATATTTATTTATTTATTTTGGCTGCGCTGGGTCTTAGTTGCAGCACACGGGGTTGCGGACTTCTTAGTTGTGGCATGCATGTGGGATCTAGTTCCCTGACCAGGGATCGAACCCGGGCCCCCTGCATTGGGAGTGCAGAGTCTTACCCACTGGACCTCCAGGGAAGTCCTGCAGATCTTTTATTTGAGGCTACCTTATATTCAGGTATATACGGTAATGTGTGTACTTCCATTTTTAAACAAAAAATAGGGTCACACTACATGTTTTGTTTCATAATTATTTTTTTATGCTTTATATAATTATGACCGTTTTCCATGACTTAATTTTCTTAACCAGCTCATTTGTAATGGTTACATTAGAATAGTTGGATCAGCATTTATTCAACCAATCCCTTCTTGCTAGATATGGAAGGGTTTTTTCCCACTTATTTACTGGTATAAATAATCTTGATGAATATCTGCATAGATAAGTCTCTAAGTATATCCATGGCTATTTTTATGAAATTAAATTTCTAGAAATAGAATTGCTGGGTCAGGGCCTTGCAAATTTTTAAGGTATTTAATATAAATTGCTGAGTTGCACCCACCAGTAATACTTTCGCTATATCTTAGAGAATTATTCAATTATTGTCCCCTTGTGACAGTGCCTTAATTAATTCTTAGTAACTCTTTAGCAAGATCTTTTTTTTTTTTTTTTTTGCTGTCCAGAATGTTTGTTCCATCTCCCTCCTTCCTTCCTCACTGCTTCGTGCCACTGGTTTAGTATTAAATACAGGTTAGAGGATTTCATGTCTATTTCATTGTCCAAAGCTATTGATTGAAAATGTTTGCTCCCCCTGGGCTCAGTGAGGTGTCTGGGCAGCACTGTGTGATATATAACCTCTTTCCTGTGAATGACGTTAAATCATTAGAAAACATCACTGAGTCTTATGAGATAGAGGACCCATATGATTTTTCTTAAATTCCGTAGAATACTATTACAGTACTTTACCATAATGGTGCTCTATTTGTTTCCATTTGCATGTGTTGCTAATCTTTATATTATACAGCTTCAGAAAATAAGGAAGCTTGCAAAGCCTTCATTATATCGGAGAGAGACTGCTAGTTGGCCACCAGGGAGTCTCCTTCTCCTTGCTCACCAGTTAACTGATTCCCTTTTGTAGTTGAGCTGCTGGCCAGAAAACCACATTGCTGCTAGCTAAAAGGCATGTTCCCCAGCCTCCCTGACCATGTGGCTAGGTTATGTCCAATGATACGTAAAAAGTGTGTGTTTGAGTTTTAGGAAGTCTTAAAGGGGATGGGCCACACCCTTATTCACCCCTTCCTCCATCTTCTTCTTTGGAACATAAGTGTGATGGCTGGAGCACCAGCACCATTTTGGACTTAGAGGAGGAGGACCACATCATAGGACTGATGGAAAGGAAAGCTGGAAAGAGGGTGACTCCTGAAGAATGAGGAACCTCCGTACGGTCCTTTCTGCCCCTGGCTTCTTTTCTATGAAAGAGAAATAAACTTCTCTGTTATTTAAACCCCTATGTGGGGGGGTCTCTGTTACCTGGAGTCTGGCTTAATCCTGTCCGAAACAATGATCTTATCAATTGGATGGCCTTCTGTCTTCCTATTCTCTTTCCTATATTCATTTCCTTTTTCTTGTCTCATTAACTAAAAGGGATTCCTTAGCAGATGTAGAGGCCCTTCACCCGTGGGGAAGTACAATGGGTATTGTTCATATGGCAAATAAGGGTGGCGTCAGAACACTGCATTACACAATCATCTTTCCTATGTTCATTTACATGTGCAATTTGAGGCTGGCTGGTTTGTTGAATGTCCCCTCCCTTCCTCCCCTTTTCCCCAAGAAAAGCAGGGAGAGAAGTCCATATGCAGAACTCACCAGAACTCTGCTCTATCAGAAAATAGGAGGGGCAGTGGCCACCTGGAGTATGACGCAGCAGTGTGCTGAAACTGACAGCCCCGAGCCGTGAGCCTGTGTCTTCACGGGACGTGTCACCGTGGCTGTGAACCAGCTGCGAGCAGCATGTGTCTACCTCTGCCTTCACCTTTCTTACTAATAGGATCTGTGAGTATTTGTTAGGTTTATGCAGCTGTTTCACCCAACAGCTCAGGGCACACAGTGGTTTACACAGAACATTACTATTATAAAGCTGAATCGTGAGAATCGTGGCAAGGAATAAATAAAAGAAGATAGAAAGACGAGAAAGGGTGGAGAAAAGAGAGAAGATCAGAAAAATTCCAGATTTCAGCCACGAACGTACATTAGCACAGTAAACAGACTTTTTTTAATCTGGTGACGTAGCAAGAAAGGCCTTTGATGCCTCTTTTTCAGTGAAGTCACCTTGAAAGCAAACAAGGAAGCCAAGTAGGCATATCCTGTTTATGCATCTTCTTAAGTGTGTGTGCAGGGGAAGCTGACGGAGCCGATAGAGTATTCCTTCAAAATGCAAACCCACTCGTGTTCTGGTGCCGCCTACTCAAAGTCGGCAGGATTAACTTCACCCCACCGGTCTTCCCACCCTTGCTTTCTTATTACTAGATCATGCAGTGGGTGAATTAATACAGGCATTGAAGTGGGTCACGGGCACCATGTTTTATGTCCTACTTCGGTGTGTGTTTCGTTTCCTGATAGCACTGTTGAGGGTTATTATTTAGTAGCAAGGGGTTGGTGGAGCTGGACGGGTGAGCCTAGAAAAGGATTCCTTAGATTAAGCTCCTAGGAAGTGTCTTCTGGTGCGTTTAATGAAATCACCTCAATTATTCATATTAGCATGTAGTCTCCAAGATATGGTAGTGATTTTTCAAGGATTTTTCAAGAGAAAGGCTTAAGTAGATCCCTTGTCTCTACCCATTATTATCCTTGCCTGTATGTCCCTGATGATTTAAACTGACTTTCACTGCCCAGTTCATGTCTGTGTTTCTCCCACTTGTCTCTCCGATTAAATCTAGAACGAGCCTTTGGTTCTGCAGATGTGTGTCCTGGGCTTCATGGCATCTGTATATGGGCAGTTAGAGCACAAGTCATAACATCATAGACTGTCAGGCTCAGAGAATCTCAGAAGATATCACCACTTCTTACGTTTCGTAGTCACCTCCCGGAGAGGGGGGATCATTTGTCCCCATGACACGGAGTAGATTTAAGCCTCGAGCCCCTTGTCCTTCCCACTGTCCCACCTGGCTCTGCAAGACAGTAGCCAAGCTTATTAGAAGTCTGGGCATCAGGTCCTTCCTGGTTTAGAATTGTCTTGGCATATATCATTCTGATGGGAAGGAGCACCAGAGAATTATAGAATCCCACAGGCTTCTCCAAGATAATTCACTTTCAACTGTTCTCAGTAAAAGCCGCATAAAAATGTCCAACAAATCATAGAAAAAATGAGCTCAAGGAGTAGTGTTTAACCACAAACTGGACTAAAAATCTGTTGGTCCAGAGAGAGAACTATGTAGAAGGTATTTTCAAAAGTGTGACAAGTAGTAAAAATGAGAAGAAAGAGATGAGGTGTCCCGTTTGGTCCCCATTGTCTTTCTGGGAAGGAGCCGATAAATGGTGTGGATCCTGTTCTCCTGGGCCCACCTTCATTTTCAATTTTCTCAGAATTTGTTCCTTTGAAGTTCAAGCTGGTAGATTTATGGCATCTTTAGACAGTTGAAAGCCATCCCATTTCACTCAGACACACGTGCTTTTCCTCAGTCTAGCAGGAGCATCTGAATGCTCTGCTTGGGTATTTGCAGAGAGAGAGAGCTGCTTTACCTCTCTGACAGCACCTAAGTGTGGAGAACACGGCCCCTGAGTGATTTACTTCACTCGCCTGGCAGCCGAGGAGGAGTTGAATAAAATGTTGGTGTGCGTATTCCTTAGGTGGTAGTGTGTCTTGGGTTTGAAACGGCATGTGGCAGCCAGACCAGCCTGGTCGTCTGTCTGTCTGTGGCACGTTGCTCTCCTCGTGGCTTCACTCAAGCAGGCGTTGTGTGTGTGTCACGGTCTGGGGTCACAGGATGACTTGGCATACAAGAACTGCCTCATTTTCAGAAGGGGTCCAGTTACTCTGCAAGTTCCTGTTTAAAATAGGAATCTGGTCTAGGTTTCTGCATATGTGTCAGCTCTGTGCATAAGGCCAAGTCTTTCTCACACGCTAGTTTCCTTATATCCTGTTTCTTTGTAGGACACTTAAAAAAAGTAACATGACTTAGTGCTCATTGTGTTGTAGGGCCTGGCGACCTCTTTCTTCTGCTTTTTGCTGCTTCTGTAGAACTAGTTTAGTTACTTTTCTTTTTAATCCTCTTAATCTTTAGATTTTTATAATAGAACAGTCCTGGTAATATTAAGTGTCGTTTGCAGTTACCCTGTTCATTGCTATCAGCTTTGCTTAATTTTGCCAGCCATGTCCCCTTTCCTTCCTATTTACTGTGGCCATGTTCTGTTATCACGTGTGTAGGAGGGAGGAAAAGGGGGTGGGTGAGGGTCAGTGAAGGAACATTTACTTCTAGGGTGCCTTCTATGTGTAAGGCATTTTATAGATTGAACCCTTATCAAAACAAACATATGAGGTAAGAATTGCCATCCCCATTTTGCAGATGTGGCAGTAGAGGCCAAGAAGAGTTAAATGATTTGCCAAAGGCTTTTCATCTCCTACTGCAAATGATCAGGATTTGAAACCAGCTCTCTCTGACTCCAAAGCCAGGCGTTTCCTACATGGCCACATTCACATGACGGTTGCCTATTTTAACAGTCCTATTTATCTATAGTAGAACTGATCCTGAAGGTGTCAAAAAAAAAAGAAAAAAAAAAGCATAAGAAAGTAAGATACATACCTCTGGAAGTGAAGAAACACAGCCTGAGCAATAGCGACAGCAAAATGTAGTGAGACTTACAGCCTTGGGACTGTGTCTGCAGGACTGGCTGATCACAGGAAAGGACAGCCTTCTTTACAGGTGGTGTCTGTGGAAGAGTAACTAGTCTTAAAGGGATTCAGGAAGCTTGGGCGACGTGAGGAGAGAGAAAAGAGCAGGGTCAGAGCACTGGAAAGCAAGCAGCAGCCAAGATGAAAAGTAGGGGTGATCAGCTGGCTGCAGCCAAGACAAGAAGCCCCGGAGGAGGGGGCCACAGGCCCACTGGCAGTGGAATAGGTGGGAGCGCATCATGGAGACTCTGCATCATCAGTGCCCCATCAGCCAGGAGACCTGAGTCGGTGCATAAATGTTTGGTGAATGAGGGAACCGACAGGAGGAGGGTTAATGTAAGAGAATACGAGGCTTCTTGATCATAGCATTTCACCCTCTATTTTAAAGGTTGTTTGTGACCAGAATTCTCATCAACATCAAACATTCAGTAAAACTTGGAGGAAAATTGTAGCCTGAGGTCATGGGTGCAGAAGCAGCATCATTTTCTGAACTCCTGGTGCAGATTCTTAAGATCTGATGTGAGAGAGAGATGGGTGGGTTGAGGGGATGAGGGGGAAACAGAGCTTCACTGTGTTGAGGATGAACAAGCCAGAGCTACCGTTTCGGTTGTCTGTGTTGCATTGCAGGACAATGACAGCAACAATACGGAAAATTTTTGTACAGTGAGAAAACTTTGAAGGAAGGCAGGGCTGCTTGCGTAGGCTTCATTCCTTAATTTCAGTCTCATTTTTGCAAAAAGGTGGCCACAGCATGCTGCCTGAGAGGTGATGGTGTTACAAGGGCATCACTCCACTGGGAGAGGAGACAAATGATTCAGAAGTAAGGGTGCTGCTAAACTTAGTGTACAAGTGTCAATCTCAGGACCTATGTATTCCACATTTCATACTATCTGCTCTGTGTCTGCATCTGTCCTATATCCCAACAACTGACTGTTAGAAACCCAAGGCCCCAGGTCTCCACATAGCCCTCCTAACTAAGTTGATAGGAAGGAATTGACCCAGCTTTTCCCCTCTCCCTCAAAGGCCTTGACCAGTGCTTTGCACAAGGCTTCCATTCAGCCAGAGCACGCAACTTTCAATTTAGACATAAACACCTCTAGCAACCCCCCGCAGCCTCTCCTTTCAGTTAAGCAGATCTGAGCCCTGTAATATCAAAAGCTTCACTTTGGGGGCCACCATTCTGGAGATGGTTGCCACTCAGATTATCCTCCTGTGCGCTGTCTGTCGTGCTGCATAATTATTGCTCTCCCAGCGAAACATGACCTCGGACCCCCGACCACCTGAACTGTGAGCCCAGCTCCACCGTTCATTCCAGGAAACTCCTGCCTCCTGGAAACCCATCCACCAGGGAGGACTCCTGCCTGTCCATGCTTTTGTAACAAAAGAACTACCCTTGTCTCTCTCCATGCCCAGATGGATACTTTCCCCAAACAGGGCAGTGATGTGCATCATCAGAAAAAAGAAAACTGTATAATATGAAATGGTTCTAAACAAAAACTGGTTAAAGGGCTTCCCCGGTGGCACAGTGGTTGGGAGTCCGCCTGCCGATGCAGGGGACACGGGTTCGTGCCCCCGTCCGGGAGGATCCCACATGCCACAGAGCAGCTGGGCCTGTGAGCCATGGCCGCTGAGCCCACGTGTCCAGAGCCTGTGCTCCGCAATGGGAGAGGCCACAACAGTGAGAGGCCCGCGTACCACAAACAAAACAAAACAAAACAAAAAACTGGTTAAAAAATGAAGGCACGTGTTTAAAGAGTTTGGGGAAAAATGCATTTCTGTGGAGGAATTCTTTTATTTCCTCCCATCTCTCTACTTTACATACTGAATTGTATCTTAACCCCAGAGTTGTTACTAGACTTAACGTTGGTGAGGGTGTTTGGCAGTGTTGCAGGTGTGCTGACAGCGGAAGTGCTTAATTCTGGGTTCACTGAATTCTGTTGTGTCATGCATCCCGAGCGGGCCAGTTACGTCTCTCCTGGGTTTACTCTTGCATTGCATTTAGATTCCCTTCCCGATTTCCCCTAAGGACATAAAGAAAGACAAGTCCTTATTTATCGCAGTGGCCACACTGGTCGTGAAGGAGGAGAGGGCAGAGGACGGGGTAGGCAGAGGTGATACAAAGAAGTAGCAAATAGAGTCTTCTGGGAGCCCTGAGAAATCCCGCTGAAGAGATAAGAAATTAACGGATTTGCATTTGAATAGCAATACAAGCAATAAATATTATAAAAGGGGTCATGAGGAGGTGTACTGCTTATCACCAAGGGACTGATCAGGGTTGCCCATTTTCCTGGAGTGGCCAGAGCTGTCATCCTGGAGGAAACGTGCCTGAACTGGGCCTTGGTGGGTAGCCAGGTAGAAGAGGGCATTTGGGTGGGAAAAGGCATGGTTGTGAGCAGGGGAGGAGGTTAGGGCAGAGGGAAAGTGAGAAATAAGATTGGAGGGGCAGGTTGGCCACCAAGTTGTTGAGAGCCACGGATACAAGCTGAGTTTTGAGTTGCCCCTGGAAGCCCTGGAAGGCCATTGCAATGACTTGGTGGTGGTGTCCCTGACACATGGGTAGGGCAGGAGCAAAGCTCAAGACCAGTCAGGAAGTTCTTATGATGGTGTAGCCACGGGTGGAGGGACCAGAGGAGGGGGAAGGACCTTGCACAGAAATGGTGACAGTAGGAGTAGAAACGTAGAGATAAACTCTAGGCACATATCAAAGAGTCATCAGTGGGACTTTGGTGAATCCTGACTACAAATATTGGCGAAGTCAGGACGGAACAAGAGAGAGAGAAATCAGAGAAGGCCTAGGGGCTCTAAGTCTGGATTCCTGAAAGAACGGTTGGTGAACATAGGCAGGTAAGATGTGTGGCCTGTATATAAGGCAGGCTTGTTCTCATCCTTCCATTAGATTTTTTTTTTTTTTTTGCTGTACGTGGGCCTCTCACTGTTGTGGCCTCTCCCGTTGCAGAGCACAGGCTCCAGACGCGCAGGCTCAACGGCCATGGCTCACGGGCCCAACCGCTCCGCGGCATGTGGGATCTTCCCAGACCGGGGCACGAACCCGTGTCCCCTGCATCGGCAGGCGGACTCTCAACCACTGCGCCACCAGGGAAGCCCCCTTCCATTAGATTTGTTAAAAAACCATGTAGGGGCTGTGACCAGCTTTATTGCATACTACAAGGACAGTATTCTGCCTTAGGAAGGAACAGATGAAGACCAAGTCAGGTTAACCTCCGTAACAGTGCACATACCTGTTCACCCATTGCTTGTAGCTGGAACTCATAGCCACGTGGAGAGGAGTGTACTTTACCTCTTTGACTGGGTGAGGTGTCCAGGATGTAGATAACTTCCTCTCTCAACCACTGACCCCTCTATCATATCCATGCTTGCTGCTCGGTCGTAGTAGCATGTTTTCATTTACTTTTTAGTAGCCAGAAGTGTGCCTAGTTGTCACCAAGCCTGGGTGTGACCGTGTCTGTCATCAGCAAGAATAACACCCCTCTTGACCTCCTGGGGCGACTGTCATGCCCCCAGAAGCAGTCTCTGAAGCTCTGTTTCCATTTAATTTAGGAAAGCAGTCCCTTTCGTTGGCTGGCATTACAATATTGCCAGCTTCATTTTTTGGTCGCTAACGAAGGCAGCTTGCTCTGCGTGCATGGACTTCGCATTCTCTTTGGCGTGGCAGCTGGCCCACTGACCTCATCGTTTGGATTCCCTGTTCCTGTAGCGGAACCAACACCACAAAAGTGAAATGCTGTATTTTCCACAGAGTGACCTACATGTGATTGTCTGTTTACAGTGACATAATGCTTTACACGTTAGTTCATCCCTCTCAAAGTGGCCACAAATGTGGTGGTTTGAAGGGTGAGCTCATGGGTGGAAAAAGGTTGGAGACTCTCCATACTAAAGGGTTAGAGGAATCACCACAGACTGTCCTTTTGGAGCTCACCTATCCAGAAGTATTTGCTGAGATTTGGGCCATTAGAAGCAGAAGGTTTAATACCCTGATGGCTGCCCCTGGGTCTCAGCAGGTTCATGTCTTTGAACTACTTTGGGAGAAGCTACTGCATTTTGGAATTGTTACAAAATGCGGAGTCGACTGCACAAAGGTGACCCTTTCTTTTGAACCCAGTCTGCAGTGTTCAAAGGCGTGAGTGTAATCACCAAGAAGAAAATGACGCCTCAGGGGCTTCCCTGGTGGCACAGCAGTTAAGAATCCGCCTGCCAATGCAGGGGACACGGGTTCGAGCCCTGGTCCGGGAAGATCCCACGTGCCACGGAGCAACTAAGCCTGTGCGCCACACCTCCTGAACCCGTGTGCCACAACTACTGAAGCCCGTGTGCCCTAGAGCCCAAGTGCTACAACTACTGAGCCCACACACCACAACTACTGAAACGTGCACGCCTAGAGCCCACGCTCCGCAACAAGAGAAGCCACCGCAGTGAGAAACCTGCACACCGCAACAAAGAGTAGCCCCTGCTCGCCGCAACTAGAGAAAGCCTGCTCGCAACAACGAAGACCCAGTGCAGCCAAAAAAAAAGGAAAGAAAGAAAATGACGCCTCATACTCATCTAGTTCAGCAGCTGACACGTGGGTCTCCAAGCAGCCTGTGAATGTGAAAAGGATCACCCACTCTGAATTCTTCTAACATTCATGTCTGTCATCCACGTATCACAGAATCCATCTTCATGTGTTGGCTTTCAGGGTCAAACTTCATTATTACTGGTAAATGCAAGTAGAATCAGCTGCTTCCACTCCCTTCTCCCCAGTGGTCATCCTGAGAACCTTCTCCTGGATTTTCTCAGGTTGGGCTAGTTGGTATCTACGTGAAGGTCAGTCTTCTGCTCAAAGGAACAGCTCTTCCCGTCAGAAGACTCTGTTAACAGTAATAATAACATCTAGCAGTATGTGTGTCTGAAAACATTTTTCATGTGTATTACCTTATTCAACATTCACAAACAACTCCATGAACCAGGAAGTATCAGATGAACTCTACAGGTGAGAAAACGAAAGTTCAGAGATTTGCCCCAGGTCATAAAGCTAGCCAGCTGGAGGGCCAGGATTCTAACCAGATCTGTCTGCATTCAAATTCCGCGTCCTTACACCTTCGCATTCACATGAGAAAAGCCTTTTGTGTCTGGGGTAGGACCTCTGGGTGTTCCATTGTGGTAAATCAGGGTGCTGGATGGAGCTGGTTGTTCACAGTAGATGCTTGACACTGGGATGAAACCACTGGAGGCAGTAGAAGGGCACTGGTTCCAGACTCAGTTGCTGTCAATTCCAGTTCTGCCATTTTTGGTAGCTGTTGTAGCCTTAAGCAGGTTACCTAACCTCTTTGAGCCTCGGTATCCACCTTGGGAAATGGGAATAACAGAAGCACACGCTCTCAAGGCTGTAGAGGCAGACCACAGAGATATTATGGGTTCGGCTCCAGACCACTACAGCAAAGGGAATAGCACACAATAAAGCAAGTCACACTAATTTTTTGGTTTCCCAGTGCCTATAAGTTATGTGTACACTATAATGTAGCCTGTTAAGTGTGCAATAGTATTATGTCTAATAAAACCATGTATGTACTTTAATTAAAAACTACTCTGCTTCCGAAAAATGCTAACCATCATCTGACAACACAGAGTTGCCACAAACCTTCAATTTGTAAAAAAGGCAATATCTGCCAAGTATAATAAAGTGAAGTGCAGTAGAACAAGGTGTGCCCATATTGAATGAGACCACATACGTAAAAGCACATAGCGCAATGCCCGGCACAGAGGAAATGCTTTGGCAGTGTTAGTGCTGGGTCAGCATCCACTTCATTTGTGGGACCAGTGCTTCTGACACATGGCTTTCATGGTCAGGTTGACCCTCCTGCTGGCTACGGATTTAAACACCTGAATACTGGGCTGGGCTATTCAGGTAAAGCAGACCTGCTTTATACTAGATTTCCAGGCACCCTGCCATCCCTCTGGACTCAGTGTTTTAAGACTTCTCACTGCATCTCGTCCACCAGCAGGAACTCCACCAACTCAAGGTGCATTCTAAGAAACCTCCCCCCCAAGACTTAGGGGGATGACTACCTTATACCACCAGTCATTTGTATACTAATATGGACTCTCTTCTCTGCCTTCCTCCTGGCACCAAACGACAGGGGAGTTTGGTGATGACGAAGAATGAGAGGGAGGGAGAAGGATGGGCCAGGGAGGGGGTGAGGAACAAAACCTGAAGAGCTCTCTGGGCACCTGTGGACTGTGGCTGGAGCAGTAGAGATGGGTGAGCTGGGTGAAAAAAGTCCGTGGGGAGTCAGAGAATTTTCCTGGTTCACAGCTTTGATTTGGGTCAGCTCCATACAAACTTTATTTTCAATAGCTCCGTAAATGTAGCCTACCTAAAGACAGCTCCTGCACTGCTCAGTTTTTATGTGAATGGCAACTTCTTATCCCGGGAAGCACAGTTACTGTTGTCCCTCGGTATCCACGGGGGATTGATTCCAGGAATCCCTCAGAGTCCCTTAGAGAAAGTGGCATAGTATTTGCATCTAACCTACGCACTGAGTACTTTAAATCGTCTCTAGATTACTTATAATACCTAGTACAATGTCAATTCTGTGTAAGTGGTTGCTAGCGCATGGCAAATTCAAGTTTTGTGCTTTGTGGAAGTTTCTGGAATTTTTTTCCCAAATATATTCAATCCGCGGTTGGTGGACTTTACAGATGGTGAACCCGCAGATCTGGAGTGCTGACTGTAGTAGTCTTCTTTTTCCAAGTCATGTGACTCCCCAGAGAGGACATTCTGCCCGACCAAAAAAATCTTCCAACACAACACCTTGACCACACAGCACAGCACTGAGCCGAGCCAGGGTCTGTAAAACATCGGGGAGAGAAGGCCAAATATTTGCTATCCCACCCGTCTTCTTTTGTTACTCTAATAATCTCAAGTGTCTGGAGCTCATTGAATAACACTGCATTCTTTATGACTTTTGAATGTAAATCATCCGTGAACTAACGAATGGTATCTCCCCAGCCTCCCCAAAGCCCTAGTAAGTAACGGAGTGTTCTCTTAATTGTATGGTTACCAAAGGGGAAGGGGGGTGGATAACTTAGGAATTTGGGATTAGCAGATACACACTACTGTATATAAAAGAGATAAACAACAAGGACTTACTGTATAGCACAGGGAACCGTATTCAATATCTTGTAATAACCTATAGTGGAAAAGAATCTGAAAAAGAAAAGATAGATATGTGTGTGTATAACTGAATCACTTTGCTGTATACCTGAATCTAACACAACATGGTAAATCAATTATTTGTGTCTTGTGAAACCTGAGTAGGTACAGGAACAGCCCTGGCCCGCTTCCCACCCTGGCACCTGAGGCTGGCCCTAAAGGGACGTGCTCTTGAAGGGAAGACAACCACCATGACCAGTTGTAACTGAGGCTGGGTGAGAGGCTCACCACCCCACTTCCCCTCAAAAGCAGGGTCCACCTTCTTCTCACGCCTGAGGCCATCACCCCTAGAACCGGCCATCCTCACCTGCAGAATGGCAATTCAGCGTCTCAGACACAGTTCATGTTTTCTCTTGGAAGCAGCTTTGGTTGTTGTATGGGCTGAAAAAGAGGGAAAGTGTGTTACTTTTTTTATCTAACAACTTAGAGCTGTGTCAACACGTAAGACAGTCTGTCAAAGCTTTCTGCTTGGTGTTGCCTCTGTGAATTAATTTTGAGCGGCACTTGTGAGCAGTAAACACTTTTGCAGCGTGAACAACTCTTGGTGTGGGAGGAGGTGTCAGCAGCTTGCCGTCCCCACCGTCAGCGGGGAGGGAGCAGAAGATGCCTCCCCCCTGGCCAGTCAGGTTGGCTGTGGCTGGAGGAGCAGAAATGGGATCCACGCCCACCTTGTGACGTTTCTCTCTTTTGACCAGTGGGCTGTTAGATCTTCAGACTGGAGGACAGGCTTGACGTATGAGTTGAGAATCTGCAGAATGAAGCCTGGTCCGCACGTTCTGTTCCAGGCAGTGCACCTCGTCTGACCCCCCCCCCCTTTTTTTTCATTTGGTTCTTAGCAGGGAACCAGTTTTACCCTCAGTGAGGTGGATGCAACTCTTCTCTTTCCTCAAAAGTGAGCAGCAGTAGAGCGGCATTCCTTTTCAGACACAAACATGCAATTTCTCCTAAACCAGGCATCTGGCCACCTGTTACTATTTTAGAATTGGTTCTAGAATGTATGGGCCGCATCACTTTTGCCCCTAAATTGTTCAAAAGAAGATACCACCGTTTAAGAGCAGGACATAAAGCACACAGCACATGTGCCAAACACTGAGAGATACTTCTCAGCTTCTACATTGTATTACTGTGAACTTAACGTATTCTATGGAAACTTATTCACACAGGTAGAACAGCCACTCACTTCACTCAGGTCAATACACACACAAACACACACACACACACGTATATATATATATTTATATTTATGAAATGTTCATTTTTACTCTTTTGTTTCTCTTTGTTTAAAGATCTTCATTCTTGGGCTTCCCTGGTGGCGCAGTGGTTGAGACTCCGCGTGCCGATGCAGGGGACACGGGTTCATGCCCCGGTCCGGGAAGATCCCACATACCGCGGAGCGGCTGGGCCCGTGAGCCATGGCCGTTGAGCCTGTGCGTCCGGAGCCTGTGCTCTGCAGCAGGAGAGGCCACAACAGTGAGATGCCCGTGTACCGCAAAAAAAAAAAAAAAAAAAAAAAAGATCTTCATTCTTTCTGCTCTTCACATCCCCTATCCAAATAGTCAAGTCTGCATCGGGGAGCCCCCAGGCCTGCCCTCCTGCTGCCCTGTCTCTCTGACAGGGGCGCTGGGCTTGCTCTGACCCACATTTCTGAGATGGGTTCCAGAGTTCCCCATCCCTTTAAAACCTGGAAGACTCTGTTGTGCATAACACTCCCATTCTAGCAGCTACTGAAGTCTATTTTACGTTGCACAGCCCCGGAGGTTTGTGTGCTTCATATGTTTACATAGGACCTGCTGTAGAAGGTCAGGCTTCGTTTTTTATCCGAAAATTCCTTTCTTCAGGCTTTAGAGTGGGACCCGCTTGCTCTCACATCCTCAACTGTGTTGACTAAGACCTCGATCAGCCCCCGTTCACATTCCTCAGATGGCAGAGTGGGGTCTGGACGCTTTCTTTCCCCTCCGCTTCCCTGCGTTCCTGCCTCCCCAGAGCCCGGCCCCCCCGCTGCTCTTGCTATTCGTGGAAAATGCTCAGTAATCAAAGGTGGCTGATTTGTCTCCTTTCATTCCACAAGTGAAGCTGTGGCCAGCAGAGGGTGGTAGGGGCGAATGAGATGGGTTTTCACCCGTTTGGCATCATCAGGTCGAAAGAGATTTCCGGGGGCCCTGTGAGAAGATCCTGCAGTTTGTTAGGGCAAGAGGGTCTACGTATAAGGCGCAGAGCCCTCAGTGGACACCTCTGTGACAGCGCAGGCTTGAGGTCACCCGGGGAGCGTGAGGTCTCCATGGGTCCCGCAGGTGAAGCCTGGTCTGCGCATCCTGCTCACACCCAGCCAGTCCACCACCTCTGACCCCCATTTTTTTTTCACTTGGTGCTGAGCTAGGAACTGGCACCCAGTGATGTGGATACAACTGTTCTCTTTCTTAAAAAGTGACCATTTGGAGAGGAGTGTTCTTTTTTCAGAGGCAAACACCCTGTTTCTCCTGACTGTTTCTCCAGGGGGAGGGGGGAAGGTTTGCTCTCCGTTCCGGACTGTCAGAGAGATATTAGGGAGAAGTCTATATCACGCCAGCCTCCAAAGGGTTAACTAATGATGTTTTTAAAATGGGAATCATCATGAAATGTATGTAACATAAAAGGCAAATGCAAAATACTTAAGTGACAGGTGGCATCATTTGAAAAGGATGTGGGAGCTGATCCCAGAACTGCCATCATGCACAGCTGCATTAATTTGCCTAATCACTGGATGCCGTAACCAGTGTCTATAAATAAACACACAAACTAATCTTTTGATTATCCTTTTCTATGGCACGTTTTCTGCTCCCTTCCTTCTTTTTTCTCTCCGTCGTGTCTTTTCATTGTGATTAAACCGTATTTCGCAACTCTATAATTCCACAGATTCTTCTATAACTGCTATTTTAAATAACCAAAATTACTCTGGACGGTTCACAAAGGGAGTAGTACAGATGGCCAATAAATGTATGAAAAGATATTCAGCTTTTTGATAGTTTTTAGAAAAATGCAGGAAAAAATATCAATGAACTGTCATGTTTAAGTATCAGAAAGGCAGAGGTTAAAATTATTATGAAAACTCCTGTGTTGCTGGTGTATGCAGCCTGTGGGCTGGTGTAGTATTTAGGGGGAAGGCATCTGGCATGACGTGTCCAAATGAGAAGTGTGCCTATCATTTGACTTATCAAACACACTTCTAGGGATTTGCCCAAAAATAATATTGGCAAGACAGGAAAGATGTATTCTCAAGGATTCTTATATCAGTGCTGTTTGCAGTTGTATGAAAAAAAATGTGAAAATAGAACTCATCAAAAGGAGACAGATGAAATAAATTGTGGTACGTAAAGGAATACCATGTATCCATTAAGAAAGATCATATAGGTCTGTATTTATTGCTGAGGACAGAGGTTAATACCTTGATGTGTGAAAAAAAACAAGTTACAGAACAAGAAACATAGTATGTTTTCAGTTATCTGAAACCAGGGCTTCTCAAATACGTATATGCAAATGCAGATGCCGATTCAGAAGGACTGGATTCTGAATTCTGGAATCTGAGTTTCTGAGCCTATTAACAATTCCCCACTGTCGCCAGTGCTGCCGGCCTGTGGACCACACTTGGAGTCACAAGGTTCAACTGTACAGATCCATCTGTGTGCCAGTAAATGCTGGGAATAAATGCGTGGAAGATTCCACAAGGTGGTGAATCTGGGTGATTTTTACTTTCATCTTTGTGCTTCCCTGTATTGCTTAATACTTTATAATGCATCTCTATTGGCTTTACATAAACAATAGAAGTGATTTTTAAAATAAGAACTAGTCTGTTGCTTCCATGTGCCGGCTGTTGTAAATAGTGCTGCAGTGAACATTGAGGTACATGTGTACAGGTAAACCTATTTGCAGGGCAGGAATGGAGATGCAGATGTAGAGAATGGACGTGTGGACACAGTGGGAGAAGGGGAGTGTGGGATGAATTGGGAGATTAGGTTTGACATGAAAATACTACCATGTGTAAAATAGCTAGCTAGTGGGAACTTGCTGTATGGCACAGGGAGATCAGCTCGGTGCTCTGTGATGACCTAGATGGGCGGGATCGGGGGGGGGGATGGGAGGGAGGTCCAAGAGGGAGGGGACATATGTATACTTAGAGCTGATTCACTTCGTTGTACAGCAGAAACTAAGCCAACATTGTAAAGCAATTATACTCCAATTAAAAAAAAAAACTAGCCTGTTAAAGACATGTCTATTTAAAAGAAGTTGACTTCAGATTTACCTCTCAAACATTTAAGGGAGGGGCAGACCATATAGGCCAGTCATTCTTAAGAAGGCTGGATTATCAGAATCACATGGGAGACTTTTCAGAAACACAGTTTCTCAAACCTGACCCCCAGAAATTCTGATTCAACCATCCTTAAGTGGAGAAATCAACATTTTTTAAAGTTCTCCAGGTGATTCTGACACAGACCAGGTTTGGCCACTGATCCAGCCTTCAGATTCTTTTTTTTTTTTTTTAATGATTTTTTCCCTTTTAATTAATTAATTTATTTGTTTTTATTTTTGTCTGTGTTGGGTCTTCGTTGCTGCGCACGGGCTTTCTCTAGTTGCGGCGAGCGGGGGCTACTCTTGGTTGCGGTGCGCAGGCTTCTCATTGTGGTGGCTTCTCTTGTTGCAGAGCATGGGCTCTAGGCGTGCAGGCTCAGTAGTTGTGACATGTGGGCTTCAGTAGTTGTGGCTCACGGACTCTAGAGCACAGGCTCAGTAGTTGTGGCACACGGGCTTAGTTGCTCTGCAGCATGTGGGATCTAACTGGGCTGGGGATCGAACCCGTGTCCCCCGCACTGGCAGGCAGATTCTTAACCACTGTGCCACCAGGGAAGCCCCGGCCTTCAGATTCTTAAACATCAGATCTGGGGCTCAAGCATGCATTAAGAGGAGGTTTCCACCTTCTGTCCTGCTTACTTCTCCCTTCAGAATCGTTGTGCTTTGGGCGTAGGGGGATGATATTGACACATAGACTTCTATTTCAGGAGCTGTTTCTTGAAGTTTTCCCACCAGTCTCCTGATAGGCTATCTTACTAGCCTTCTGTATTACTTTCCTAGGGCTACTGTAACAAACTGTCACAAACTGGGTGGCTTCAAACAACAGAACTGTATTCTCTCATGGTTCTGAATGCCAGAAGTCCGAAATCAAGGTGTCCCACTTTTCTCCCAGGGCCTTGGGGAGAATCCTTCCTTTCCTCATCCAGCTTCTGGGGAACCTCTGGAGGCTGCAAGGCAAGTGACTGCATACCTCCAACCCTGGCCACCATCTTCACATGGCCTTCTCCTCCGTGTCTCCTCTTGTCTCTTATAAGGACACTTGTCTTGGATTTAGGGCTCACCCAGTTAATCCGGAATGATTTCATCTCAAGACCCTCAACTTCATTCTATCTGCAAAGACCCTTTTTCCAAATAAGGTCACATTCATAGTTCCAGGAGTTAGGACATGGATGTGTCTTCTTGGGGGGGCCACAGTTCCACCCACTACATCTTCTATGCGGATCAACAGCAGTTTTGAAATTAAGCAAAACATTCAAGGTTTACCACTTTATTTTTCTCTGAGGTTGAGTTTTTGGTTTTATTTCCCTTTTTCAGGTATAGCTATAGGAAGTTCTTCCATGAAAACAATTGAACAGTTGCCATGGGCAGTGTCTACACTAGCGATGCAGCTGCCTATAGAGCTCAGGGTTGTGTCCGGGTGGTTCCCTTTCTTGTCCAGCAGTCCCCCAGCCATCAAAGGGCCTAGGAGAGCCAGGCACATCCACAGTCTCTCTAAGCACATCCACACTGCTTGCCTGCTCTGTGGTGGAGACGTGATCCAGCATTCATCCTGGCATGTGGAAGTTAAAGATATGTTTACTGAGGAATAACCATAAGTCTGTTGGCTGTTGAACTGGACTTGGAACAGGTTCAGGGCCAGTTTTCCCCACCCCCACCCACAGGGAGAAAGATAAAAGTAAAGGCTAAAACGAGTCTTAGCCAGACATCCCATCTTACTGCTTTCAAGTGGTCGTTTCCTATAAACCTTTTTTTGGTTGTTATCATTCTGGTAAAGGAGGGTGACCTGTGTTTGATACTGAGACTGAGACAAACCTGTCTTTTTTGGTGTTTCACTAACTTGATTTCTTTGTTCAGTACAAGCTACAGCTTTCTCATAGTGGATTTCTCAGTTGAGGAGGAGGTTTCTCAAAAATGCTTTGCCAGTGTCTGGTCATGCACGACCCCTGGGCATTCCCAGCCAAGTGCTTTGAGTCACAGTCCCTTTAAGGCCCAGACAGAGATGTGCATTTTGCCCACGATGTGCTACTCCTGGACTTGTGTCATTTCCCAAAATATACAGGAGGAGAACCAGATTAGTAAAAGGAAACCTTGTTCACACATGCGAGAGTTCCGCTGCCCCAGAATCAACCTTTACACTGGAAAGGTCCAGCTTCTGTTACTGGGAGGTTCATGTTCATTGAACCCCAATTAAACCAATTTTACAAATAAGTTGGTGTCCTCACACCAGAAATAGAGATGCAAAAGGCAAAATTAAAATTACTAACTAAGTAAACAACACATGAGTGAATATATTTGACCTTCTTTTCTGTTTGCTCCAGGATACCTGAAATTTATATATATAATTTTTCCATTAAAAAATAATATTTTTAATTAAATAAGTGATGAATGACCATTGATAAATGTCAGACAATTAAAAAAATGAGAAAGAGCAAAAAGAAGAAACTCCATATTCCTAGAGATTCCTGGAGATGGTTGTACAGTCATAGCCCTGTTAGCTAACCTGATTGGGACCACAAGTTTTCTAGTTAGTTGAAAAATAGGTTAAAGGGTGAATCATTTAAAAAAAAAAAAAAAGATACTACATAGCCTAAGGAATGTGTTTAACTTAAAGCTACACGTGAACAGTTATTTGCCAATCTGATGTGAGCCCAAGGCCTTTTCTTGGAGAGTGGCTCTACTGATTGGAATTCTGTGTCATCTTCCATGCATGTTATTGCAAGATTTTCATGTTCAGTCTCTTTAAAGTGGAAGAATTTTTAAAGACACTCGTCATGCAATCTGAGTGCAAAATCATTGTAAATTTTTACTGTTTCTCCAGTCTTCAAGTTATCTTACTCATATCTAATTCAGTAGCAGATTTCCTTCAGCAACTTGCTTCTTTCATTTGATTTCACTAAACTTCCAGAAAAATAACTTTATTTTCACACTCATATTTCATTAGCCAACATGATACTTTAACATATATATTACGTATACATAATATATCTATACATATATATTCCATAATTACAATAACAAGTATAGTGGCATTAACAGTTTAAGCCTGAAGTTCCAAGGAGGGAGCTGAGTGCTCCAGGGTGCCAGAGGGCAGCTTTCAGCCTTCATTTGACCATGCAGTGTCAGTCAGTATATTTTATAGAGGAGATGAAGTCCGATTAATCCATCCAGTCAGTTAAGGGCCATCCGTTAAGAGACTTTCTACTGGATATATTCTGACTCGCTCCAAGAAACTCATAGGTAAAAACCTATTCAAAAAGCAAGTAGTCTTAAAATGGTTTGAAGAGTTCTCTGCCAAATATAGGGACCCACTTAGGGATATTAAGCTCAGTACCAGGACTTAAGATATTTGAAGAAGGCTCATAGTTATGCAAATATTTGGCTTCTTCTGAAGGGCCAATAAATGTATCAATGCAGATATTGTGAAGTAGGCAAGCTTTGTTCTGAGAACCTTGAACTTAAGAGAATTGGTTTGCCTAATGGTTTATTCTGATAAGGTAGTATTTTTTTCTTTTGATTTCAAATGTGTACACCATAACAAGTGCTCACAGAGTTTGATCCTTACTGGGGTAGAGAAAGCAGGTGTTTCTATTGTGTTCTGTGGACAAAGAAACAGGCCCAGAGGCTGGCTGTTCCTCATCATGAACTTTCTATTATGATGCCTGGTTTAAATTCCTTGCCATCTCTGTGGTCCTCCCCATTTTTAGGGTGCTAGTAAATAAGCCTTATTGAGTGAGCTCTCCAAGGGGCATATCTGTCTTGTCCATTGATATCAGCGATATCTGGAGTAGGTGAATGAATGAATGACACAGGTCACACAGTTAGCAAAAGGTCGAATTATGCTGACAGCAGCGTCTTCTGACTCTTCACCCTATTCTGTTACATCAGGATTTCCTAGTGCTGTGCTGGCTTTTCTGCGTTCTTAATGTTCCCGAGACCTGAGCAAGACCCATTTACCTGGACACAGACAGGCTGTAACAAAAAATATAAAGCAAGATAAGCAACTCCCAGTTTTGACCGACGCAGTGTTTCAATAACAGGCAAATCATGTATGTTTTCACACACATGTCTGGGAGTTTTAAACTGCGGCTTCATGATTGTCTAGAAATGTCCAAGTTAGTAGTTTTCTTTTCAAGGTGAATGGGCATCATATTTTAAGAGATTGTTTCTGCCAGTAACTAAAAGTACTAAACGTTTGTTATTTAAAACATTTTAACCCACTAAGAATCTTCAATAAATGTTAATGATATCTTTCTAGCAACTTTTGCAGTTATTGGGTAATAGCAAATTCTGAATATTTTCAATAAATAATTGGGTTTCCAGCTGCTGGATAATGTTATATAGTTTCAGAAGGTTGTTTCTGCAGCTGTTTGTCTATTCTGTATATCCAAATTGGAGGCTTTTTTAGTTTAAATTGATAGCTCAGTAAACTTATATCACAAATCAAGTGATAGGTTGACCTATCATTAAGCATTTCTCTATAATGTGTACAATATTTTAAATAATGAATTTTGGACATTATATTAATGTATTTAAGTTTATTTTTGGTATGTGTGAATTAACCATATGTATGCTCTTCATTAAGTCATCACATTTTAGTTGTTGATTGAAACAAACCTAATTAAGTAAGGGCAGTAAGGACTGGGCCCACAGGAGACCCTGGAAGGATCATGACTTAATCACCATCACTAGACGTAGCTACGTGTACATGACAGGTAAAAATTCAAACAGTGCCTACAGCATAAAATAGGTAAAATATCCTAAATGTCATATGCACATAGAGGCTTATAAGTATCACATAAAGCCTTACATGTAAATAATGTTTTTACATGTCACATGTTTGTACAAAGGGTAATTAATGTAAGATAAAAGAAAATAGTTAATTTAGGTAAAATGTTCTGGACATTTGCTATGTACCTGGGACTGGGCTCGAATTTTGCTTTATATGTATTATCTCCTTTAATCTTCACAAAAACCCTATTTGGTAAGTACTGTCACCCCCAGTTTATAGTACTGGATTTAGAGGAGTTAAGTAACTTTTTCTGGATACCTTATAGGCAGTAAATGGCAAAGCTTGGAACCAAACCCAGGCCTGCTTAGGCCCCGGAGCCCACACTCTCAGTCACTGTACTGTGCTGCTACCTGTTTGGCTACCTGCAAAGAAGAACAAATGATCCGTTGTTTGTTCCACTTTTATTTTAGATACTTACAGTGACCCTCTTGGCTTAACATTGTCAGCTTTTCTTAAGAGTACATATTGGTCTTTCCATGACGAATCAATGAAATGCATATCTTTTGAATTAATGAGAATGTATTAACATTAATGGGTTCATTATAGCTCTTGGGTACTGATCATTGATAATGCCTGTATTAACAGAAGTCAAATACAGATACAATGAAATTATTTATCAAAACTCTTATCAGCTGTGTGGCTCAATCCTTGAAAGGAATAAACTCCCCCACTAGGATTAGGGATGTACTTGGATGCAATAACACGGGCTCCTAGAAAGCTGTTTTAATCACTGGAGAGTAATTTTTTCCTAACTTGCTATTCAAGTACTTAAAAGAGTTATTTATTCATGGCCCTTTCGTCTTGTCTGTATTCTTCACGGAGCAGAAAAAGCCAGTCAGTAACAAAGAAAAGTCAGCTGTGTGAAGGCACTGCCCCTCTTCCCTTTAAATGATAGATGCTTCTCCTTCTCCTTCAGGTTTCTTGGTTAGCATTACACTCCTGGAAAATGTCCATAGAATGTCTTCAAAAATACTTGAAAAGCTATTAGCCTGAATTTTAATTGCTCTAAGGAACTTTGTCTATTAGACTTAACTATCCTTAAACATAGCCATATAATAAATGAAACTGTAAGAATCATAAAAGAAAACTATTATAGTCAATAATAAACACTGCAGAGTACTTTAATGTATAAATGTAGACGCTTGTAAACATGGGATGGATGGATGGAAAAGACTTTAGAAGAAAGGGCCTAAACATAGGTAAGATAAAGAACAATTGTTTGGCAGACCAATCACAAATAATGAAATTGAAACTGTGATTAAAAATCTTCCAACAAGCAGCCGCATAGCAAAGGGAGATCAGCTCGGTGCTTTGTGACCACCTAGATGGGTGGGATAGGGAGGGTGGGAGGGAGACGCAAGAGGGAGGAGATATGGAGATATATGTATACATATACGGATTCACTTTGTTATATAGCAGAAGCGAACACAACACTGTAAAGCAATTATACTCCAATAAAGATGTTAAAAAAAAAATCTTCCAACAAACAAAAGTCCAGGTCCAGATGGCTTCACGGGTGAATTCTATCAAACATTTAGAGAAGAGCTAGCACCCATCCTTCTCAAACTCTTCCAAAAAATTGCAGAGGAAGGAACACTCCCAAACTCATTCTACGAGGCCACCATCACACTGATACCAAAACCAGACAAAGATACTACAATAAAAGAAAATTACAGACCAATATCACTGATGGGTATAGATGCAAGAATCCTCAACAAGATACTAGCAAACAGAATCCAACAACACATTAAAAGGATCATACGCCATGATCAAGTGGGATTTATCCTAGGAATGCAAGGATTCTTCAATATATGCAAATTAATCAGTATGATACACCATATTAACAAATTGAAGAAGAAAAACCATATGACCATCTCAATAGATGCAGGAACAGCTTTTGACAAAATTCAACACCCATTTATGATAAAAACTCTCCAGAAAGTGAGCATAGAGGGAACCTACCTCAACATAATAAAGGCCATATATGACAGACCCACAGCCAACATCGTTCTCAATGGTGAAAAACTGAAAGCATTTCCTCTAAGATCAGGAACAAGACAAGGATGTCCACTCGTGCCACTATTATTCAACATACTTTTGGAAGTCCTAGCCATGGCAGTCAGAGAAGAAAAAGAAATAAAAGGAATATAAATTGGAAAAGAAGAAGTAAAACTGTCACTGTTTGAAGATGACATGACACTATACACAGATAATCCTAAAGATGCCCCCAGAAAACTGCCAAGGCTAATCAATGAATTTGGTAAAGTTGCAGGATACAAAATAAATGCACAGAAATCTCTTGCATTCCTAGACACTAACGACAAAAGGTCAGAAAGAGAAATTAAGGAAACAATCCCATTCACCATTGCAACCAAAAGAATAAAATACCTAGGAATAAACCTACCTAAGGAGGTAAAAGACCTGTACTCAGAGAAGTAAAAGACACTGATGAAAGAAATCAAAGATAACACAAACAGATGGAGAGATATACCATGTTCTTGGACTGGAAGAATCAATATTGTGAAAATGACTAAACTACCGAAAGCAATCTACAGAGTCATTGCGATCCCTATCAAATTACCAGTGGCATTTTTTATAGAACTAGAACAAGAAATCTTAAAATTTGTATGGAGACACAAAAGACCCCAAATAGCCAAAGCAATCCTGAGGGAAAAAAATGGAGCTGGAGGAATCAGACTCCTTGACTTCAGACTATACTACAAAGTTAAAGTAATCAAGACAATATGGTACTGGCACAAAAACAGAAATATAGATCAATGAAACAGGATTGAAAGCCCAGAGATAAACCCACGCACCTATGGTCAACTAATCTATGACAGAGGAGGCAAGGATATACAATGGAGAAAAGACAGTCTCTTCAATAAGTGGTGCTGGGAAAACTGGACAGTTACATGTAAAAGAATGAAATTAGAACACTCCCTAAGACCATACACAAAAATAAACTCTAAATATAAGAGCAGACACTATAAAAGTCTCAGAGGAAAACATAGGAAGAACACTCTTTGACATAAATCACATAAATCACAGCAAGATCTTTTTTGACCCACCTCCTAGAGTAACGGAAATAAAACGAAAAATAAACAAATGGGACCTAATGAAACTTAAAAGCTTTTGCACAGCAAAGGAAACTATGAACAAGGTGAAAAGACAACCCTCAGAATAGGAGAAAATATTTGCAAACAAATCAACGGACAAAGGGTTAACCTCCAAAATATATAAACAGCTCATGCAGCTCAATACTAAAAGAACAAACAACCCAATCAAAAAATGGGCAGAAGACCTAAATAGACATTTCTCCAAAGAAGACATACAGATGGCCAAGAGACACATGAAAAGCTGCTCAAAATCTAATTATTAGAGAAATGCAAATCAAAACTACAATGAGGTATCACCTCTCACCAGTTAGAATGGGCATCATCAGAAAATCTACAAACAACAAATGCTGGAGAGGGTGTGGAGAAAAGGGAACCCTCTTGCACTTTTGGTGGGAATGTAAATGGATACAGCCACTATGGAGAACAGTATGGAGGGTCCTTAAAAAACTAAAAATAGAATTAGCATATGACCCAGCAATTCCACTACTGGTCATATACCCAGAGAAAACCGTAATTCAGAAAGACACATGCACCCCAATGTTCATTGCAGCACTATTTACAACAGCCAGGTCATGGAAGCAACCTAAATGCCCATCGACAGACGAATGGATAAAGAAGATGTAGTACATATATACAATGGAATATTACTCAGCCATAAAAAGGAATGAAACTGGGTCATTTGTAGAGACGTGGATGGACCTAGAGACTGTCATACAGAGTGAAGTAAGTCAGAAGGAGAAAAACAAATATCATATGTTAACACATATATGTGGAATCTAGAAAAATGGCACAGATGAACTGGTTTGCAGGGCAGAAATAGAGACACAGATGTAGAGAACAAGCATATGGACACCAAGTGGGGAAAGCGGGGTGGCGGGGATGGGGGGATGGGATGAACTGGGAGATTGGGATTGACATGTATACACCAACATGTATAAAATAGATAACCAATAAGAACTTGCTGTATAAAAAAATAAATAAAATACAAAAAAAAAAGAACAATTGTTTGGGACTTCCCTGGCGGTCCAGTGGTTGAGACGTCGCCTTCCAGTACGGGTGGTGCGGGTTCAATCCCTGGTGGTGGAGGTAGGATCCCACATGCCTTGCGGCCAAAAAACCAGAGCATAAAACAGAAGCAATATTGTACCAAATTCAGTAAAGACTTTTTAAAAAATGGTCCACATCAAAAAAAAAATCTGTAAAAAAAAACCAAAAAACAATTGTTTATTTCTGCTTGGTATGAAAAACAAAATAAGGGAGAAGTGTATGTTGATTCAAAATACAAGTAAAGACTAGAACGCTAAAATCAAGAATGTTGAAAATGAAGTGCAAGAATTAGGAAGAATCAAAGAGATTAAAGAAAATAGAAAAATCAAAGCTAACCACATACACACCCTCTAGAATTATCTCTTTTGTCTTTGGTGGGATTCCCACATTAGTCCATTTGTTCATTAATTCTGTAAGTATTCTTGAGCACCTCTTGCTAGGGCTCAGAGATGGACAGGAGAGCATAGTCCTTGCCCTCAGGGAACTTACAGAGGAGTGGGGGAGACATTTAAGTGAGTGATCATCACGGGAATGACAAGGGCTGTTACTGCAGAAGTGCGGGATGCTGTCAATTGCAAAAGAAGCAAACCTAACCCGGACAGGGAGGGTCCAGAAAAGTTCCCAGAGGAAATGCTGTCCAATCTGACACCTGAAGGATGAGTTAGCCAGGTCAGGGGGAGGCGAATGAATGACTATGGGAATCCTGAGGTGACAACACCTGGTGCTTTCAAGGAACTGAATTTCAGGACAGCTGGGACGTAGAGCAGGGCAGGAGCAGTGGCCTAAAGAAGAGGCTTAAGAATGAGCAGCATCCTGAACAACGTTGGAAGCCATATTCGGGCTTCATTCTAAAATCAGTGGGATGCAGGGAAGTGGTATGACGAGGTTTCCGTGTTGAAAGATGACTCCCTACATTGTAGAAGATGACCTGGAGAAGAAAACGATGGGCAGCGAGGAGACCAGTTTGGGGACTGGCAAGAGGCAGTGAGAGCTTGGACTCTTTGTCTTGTTTAACCTGCTGAAATGGAATCAAGATGGCAGACGTTCATAGAGTGATGATGTCTGAGAAGGCAGAGTCTGGACCCGTTGTAACACGTTACTTCTCTTACCTTACTTGTATGTGATTATTTTGCAATATGCAGAGGTCTTTCCTGAGAGGTATCATACCACCCATTGTTACTCACATACTTGCATCCAGTCGGCAAATATTAGTCACCTGCTGTATTCCAAGTACTGTTCTAGATGGTAGGAATACAGCATAGCACAAGAAACAAGATTCCTTTTTTTTTTTAACATCTTTATTGGAGTATAATTGCTTTACAATGGTGTGTTAGTTTCTGCTTTATAACAAAGTGAATCAGTTATACATATACATATGTTCCCATATCTCTTCCCTCTTGCGTCTCCCTCCCACCCACCCTCCCTATCCCACCCCTCTAGGTGGTCACAAAGCACAGAGCCGATCTCCCTGTGCTATGCGGCTACTTCCCACTAGCTATATATTTTACGTTTGGTACTGTGTATATGTCCATGCCACTCTCTCACTTTGTCCCAGCTTCCCCTTCCCCCTCCCCATATCCTCAAGTCCATTCTCTAGTAGGTCTGCGTCTTTATTCCCGTCTTGCCCCTAGGTTCTTCATGACCATTTTTTTTTCTTTAGATTCCATATATATATATGTTAGCACACGGTATTTGTTTTTCTCTTTCTGACTTACTTCACTCTGTATGACAGACTCTAGGTCCATCCACCTCACTACAAATAACTCAATTTCATAGGAAACAAGATTCCTGCTCTCGTGGAGACTGACATTCTGTTTCAGGAATACAAACTATAAACCAGCAATCCTGTTCGTCAACAAGGTAATTTCAGAGAGTGATGCGTGCTAGAAAGGTCATAAAATGGAGAAGTGTGATCAGGAGGAGGGCAGTTGTAGGGACGTGTGTATAGGAAGGTCAGGTAATGCCTGACATGGGAGAGAAGGCCCTTACCATGCTAAGGGATGTGTGTATAGGAAGGTCAGGTAATGCCTGACATGGGAGAGAAGGCCCTTACCATGCTAAGGGAAGGGCCTTCCAGGCCAAGGCAGAAGAAGATGCAAAAAGCACTGGAGCAGACAGGACAGGGGTGGTGGAATGGCCCTCAGGTGGAAGTAACTGGAGAGGGGGGAAGAAGAGGAGGATGGGTATGACTGAGAAGAGAGGGCCAAGCAGGGCTTTGCAGGCCTTGGATTCTATTCTAAGAGCAGCGCAAAGTCTAAAGGAAAGGTGTCAAGCAGGAGAGTAATCGTAGGGAGAGTGGTAACAAGAATTCCATTTCAGCCATGTAATAGTTGAGATGCATGTTTTGGATATACAGTTCAGATGCTGAGTGGGTAATTGGATGTGGAAATCGGGGAGGAGGTCAGGGCAACATATAACAGATTTGGGAGCCCTCAGCCTATGGGTAATAGAAGCCATAGACCTGGGAGTGAGTGTAGTTAGAGAAGAGGAAAATTTCAAGGTTGGAGCTCTGGAACATGCTAACATTTAGAAGGGGAGCCAGCCAAGGAGCTGTGGGGGGAGGGGTCACAGGTGAGGTGAGAAGGCCAGGTGAGAAGCCAGGGCAATGTGATGCCATTAAAGCCATGAGAAGAAGTCATTTCATGGAGGAAGTGGACCACTGAGTCAAGTGATGCTAAAACGTCATGGAAGAGGAAAAGAGAAAGTGAAGCATGGAATGGGGAAGGTAGAATCCTTGGGGACCTTGATCAAAGCAGTTGCTCTGAAAGAACACAAAACCTACTTACAACAGGCTAAGGAGAGAATGAGAAATCTGAAAACAAGCAAGTCTAGACAACTCTTTTGAGGGTCTGCCTTCGAAACCAGGGCGGAGAAAGGGAGTGGTACCTGGAGAAGTTACGGAATCAAGAAGGGATTTTAAGATGGGAGATAGTAAACGTGCTTAGATGCCAGTGGTCCTGGAGAGAGAGACATTGATGTCACAGGAAGAGTAAGGATAAATGCAGGGACAAATTCCTTAAGTGAGAGCACGGGCATAGGATCCAGCACTCAAGAATGGTCATTGAATCCTTGTAGGAGGAGGAAGAGCCTACAGGAAGCCCAAGGATGGGACACATCACCTCTGTGTCCTCAATAAAAAGGTGGACAGTAGAAAACAGCCAAGACTGAAGACATTTCTTGGGGGTCACTGAGACAAGAAGGGTCTAGGTTCTACATTTGTTTTGGGGTTTTTTCCACTTGTCTGGAGAGGTGGCGGACGTTCTCAACTGCCCCAGCCTTTGGTTCTCTCCCTCCAGGCTACGGGAAGGGAAGAGCCCACCTGATGACCAGGTTGTGTGTTGCACTGGCCTCCTCTCTCTGATCTCCGGTAGTCAGACCGCCTCCCGAAAGCCAGGGGCAGAGGAAGGATTGGACAAGGAGTGTTTGTGATTTCTTGGTAGTTCATGTTCAGTAAATAAACCATGGAGGTGTAGCCCCCTGTCCACTCATCTGACTGGACACTTGTTGACCTCTCCTTTTTATGCCAATTATAAGAGAAAACAGCTCTGGAGTTGAAATGTCTCCTTTCTTCTTCTGGGGTGGTAGGGGTCAGCTGCTGGTGCAGGTCAGCTTAGTCAGGGCTATATTCTATCCCAAGCAAGTGCTGTCTGTCTTCCCAGGAGGATATTTTAAATATTATTATTGTCACTGATAATGAGTACCAATCATTCCCTTCATTATCTCAGGTTAGTGACACTTGACTAACTCTGTGTCATCTCAAGACATCCCCCAGGTGAGGGGGTGGTTTCAGAAAAAAAGGAAGTGAACTGTGTCTGGTTTCATTATGAAGCTGGGACCTGTATCTGTCCTCATGCCCATGGGCAGGACACAGCGCAGAGCAGAAATCTTGAAATCTCTTTCATCATTAAACACCCTCTTGTCTTAGATAGTTCTCAGTAGGAGAACTAAAGAAATATGGTAAATATTTATTCCGAGCTTCCTCTCGGAATTGACCAAGGAGAAGTCAACGCAGCATACACACGGAGCCAGCTCCTAAAGGGTTTTGTGTATTGAGTTAGTTTTCACCCTGACTGCCCACTGCTTTGGAAGCCTACTGCAATTTCAGGATTAAAAAAAAAAAAAAAAAAATCTCTTGAGCGCAGAGTTTGCTTTCATGTGTTCCTTTGCCACTGAGCAGATAAACAGAAGAAAGAAGAAAAAAACGAGGAACTCAACCTGAGAGAGCTGACATTTAATAATAGAAATCAGTGTCAAGACCTACAGTTGTATCCAAAAAAAGAAATCACAAATAGAGAATGTGGGAAATAAAATGCAGTAGCAATATATGAAAAATCCTCATTAATTAACTTCCACAAGCTCAATCCCAGTCAGTGAGGTGAAGGCTTTGCCCAAAACATTAACGAAATTGTGATTGCATCGTAGGACTAGGAAGGGGATAGATAGTCTGTTCAGGGAACAGATAGTCTGTTCCTCACTGTTAAAATGAGGCTGAATTTGAGATTTCATTTTGATGGACATATTGACAAATGTATCGTTGGCTTTTGCATGGTATTAAATTTAAATGGTTATTGTTTTTAACTTAGAGCTTTTTTTATTTCAAAAGACAATGGCCCAGGACAATGGTAGTGAGAACATTTGAAACCATGTCCTAAGTGACATTTGAAGGAACTGGAAACAATTACCTGGAGAAAAAAAAAATGGGGTAAAAAAAGATGGAGCCGTGACTGTTCCCCTAACACGTGTGTAGGTGTTATCCTTGCTCTGGTTACCCTGGAGGGCAGACCAGTGTCTTTAGGTTACAGGGAGGCAGATTCGTCAGAGAGAGAACTCTCTAAATATATATGCAGTGATAGTGTGCATGTAATTGCCCAAAACGGACTTGGCTTTTTAGGAGACAGTACCTTTCTTCTCATTGGAGGTGTTTAATCAGAATCAACCACTTGGTGGTCAAGCCTGTGCAGGTGAGCTGTGCCACCCAACCCTGAAAACGCCTCTCACCCTGCTATAGTGTTGATGGGTGGTTATTTCATGGCACGTGTAGGTTTGCTTTTCGTTAACCATCTACTGGATTAAAATAATGAGCTATTCAGGCCAAATAAGAAGAGGTGACCACTTCTCCAGAGAGGTACCTGAGGATAATTTGATGGAATAAATATCTATGAAATATTCTCACGTTTCTGAAACTTTGGCTTCAAAACATGAAAAAGGTCTTTTTCTGGTCAGTCCTTACCTCAAGGAAGAGGGGAGAAATGTATTGACTATAGACAGAGGCCACTGAGCCCTGTTTTCTTCTCCCTGTTCTGAAGATTGGGTGCTTTAGGAGGAAGCTCTGGAGAGAGCAGGAAGCCCAAAGTTGATGGAAGTTCATGAAGCGAAAATGTTGGTGCAATCTATGGTTATAATACAGGATAAGTCTTAGACTTCGAAGCTTACAGCCCCAAATTTGGAAATTTAAAATCTAAAACTGAGGTCTTTTAAAGCAGATTTTGATGACTAAAACTAGGAAACTTGCTCCATCCTTCACTTTTCTTCTCGTTCAGTTGGTAACAGTAGAATTGCCACCCCCATCGACAGATGAAAGGACTGAAAAACAGGAAGCAACATCAAATAGTTTTAAATTACTTTGGGAAACTCCTGAAAGTGGGTGTAACATGTATGGGCCTTTAAAAATGAATCATATTTATGCATTTGATGTACAGCTACTGAATTATTTCTCACAGTTCAGCCTAACATTCATTGGTGTTTTGCTTTGCCTGGCTACACTTGGTCCGTCCTTGGTGTGTCTAACTGCTGTTGGGTTGGTTCCCACTGGTACCATCAAGTTGATAAACTAGCTGCTGGTAAATGTATTGCAAAGTATGGAAAAAAGAAACCACAAGAGATGAAAGAATAGGGTGATTTTTTTAAAAAAAATGAAAATTTTCTCAGTTAGCCTGTAGGAAGACACTGATGTGTTTGGCTGCAGAGCAGCTAGATGGGCAAAGATTTAGCTACCCACTTTGCACATAGTCTCCCCAAAACAACAGTGAAGGAAAACCTTTGTTGTGTAAGCACGTTGATATTCTGAAAGCCCCTTACAGCCACCTCCGCTTCCTCACCCAGAGGGTCAGGGTCTGCAGCATCAGAGTGCCTAATCCCCAAGTGGCCATCTACAGGCTACACAGCCCTGATCTTGATGACCCCCCGGGAGGCCTGGCCCTAACCTTTGTACGGCGTGGGACAAGGGCACAACTGAAGCTCACGTGCCATATGTTTAAATATTAAAACGTTGTCAATCAAGCTAACAGACTGGTTGTATGAAACATGTTCTATCCTCTGCCATGACTCCGTGACCTTTCAGAAGGCTGGCTTTGAGTTTAGAATTCACAGGCTCCTTGGAGCGCCCGGCTGGAGCGTGGTGGCTCAGGGAGAGCCGGTGGACACCCTGCCCTTCTCTGCTGCTCCTTGTCCTCCCATCCCCCAGCTCCTCCCTCTCTGCAGGGACCTGGATGCATGCACAGGGCCCCTCCCCGCCCAGGCCATGCAGCCAAGGTACAGCCGCATCTCCATAAACAGCTGCCACTTGGCTGTTTAGTCACCATACAGGTGGCGTAGCCCACTCTAAAGAGGACGGACTGAGGTAGAAGTCCTGCAGTGACGCTGGGAGCTCACTTGGGTGGGAACCTCTGAGGCACTGAACGGGCGGAGGGGGTCATGAGTTCGAGGCAGGGGCAAGGGCAGGGGTTCCTTGGCCTGGCTTTTGGGGTTGTGCTGCCCATGGGACAGCGCTGTGGAACCTGCTGTGTCTCTGTTCCCTCATGATGGCAGTAATTTCCCTCCACATGGAGGCGGCTCCTGCCTAGGGCCAGAGCAAGTTGGTGTACCTGCGAGAGGGGCACCGCGCTTCCGGCCATGGCAGGCACAGGCTCAGGACTGAGGTTTCAGTAAAGATTCTGCCTGAAGTCTTGTGTGTCCAGCTTCTCCTCTGAGCTTTGTTCCTGTTCCCTTCTGCACGCCCCTCCTCTCCACACACACCTAGATCTCTAACTCGGGACCCGGATTTGAAAACTGCTCTTGTTAACAGACCCACAGACATAGAGGACAGACTTGTGGTTGCCAGGGGGAGGGGCAGGGGGAGGGACGGATTGGGAGTTTGGGATTAGCAGATGCAAACTATTATATAAAGGATGGATAAACAACAATGTCCTACTGTAGAGCACAGAGAACTATATTCAATATCCTGTGATAAACCAGAACGGAAAAGAATATGAAAAAGAATGGATATATATGTATAACTGAATCACTTTGCTGTGCAGCAGAAATTAACACAACATTGTAAATCAACTATACTTCAATAAAATATTTTTTTTTAAACTGCCCTTGTTTAGAGCCCATCACTCAGCCCCTCCTCTTACGCTCTCCAGAATAAGTGACTTAAATAAAATTGCAAGGAGTCGGAACACTTCATGGAAATAAAATCACAGGCCCGTTGATACCTGAAGATTGTAAATCAGAAGCCCTGCGAGGTGTGTGGTTTCCACTTTGGCCACTTTCTCAGTCACTGATCAAGCCACTTAACCTCTCCATACCTCCTTGTCCCCCGTCTACAACCACAGAATAATAATTAATACCTGTTTCGAACTATTTCAAATGGTTGTTTTCAGGGCAAATTTCTAAGTACATATACGAAGAGCAATCAAAATATTCCATAACACCCCCTCCCGTAGAACTTCATTTAACTCTCCAAGAGCTTTTTTATATTACCAAGAAACATGATTCGGATTTCCCTGAGTTGACAGAAAAGCGTGAAATCTGTTTCTAACAGATGTTCTCCATGATCCCCCAAATGTAAACATGTTTGCAAGATGATTGTAAGACAACCTGTTTACACAAGGAAGTACTTAAAAAAGCAAACACAAAAGCATCACCCAGAGCAGTCATTGTGATCAAAGTGCCGTCAATTATTAGGGTGTAAAGGGAACTGATGACTCAACTTAGCACCACCGCGGTCTCCAGATTTCAGTTTCATAACAGAGTTTCTTTTCAGGAATATTCTTCATTTACACGCAAATCCGATTTTCTTTCTAAAATGTTTCTCGATTTTTGTCAAACCGAAATAACCAGGATACCTTCAAAAGATGATACCCGTATCATGCTCAGATGAGCATCGTGCGGATACGCTTTGCCACGGAGAACTGGTTCACTCCCTGGGATCTTGGTGCCCAGAAAAGAAACAAGGTCTTCTGCACAGTGACTCCTGGCTCTCAGCTCCTAAACCTCCCCAATTAGTCAGACACAGCATAGAAACTCTCAGACTGTGTGATGGTAGGAAATAACTTTCTGAATCAATCAAAGTGTGATATTTTGATCCTTTCACATGCCTGGGTATTCTGGGCAAATGCATGCTTAAATCAGTGACTCACGGATCAAGATGCAAAGTAGTTCTCTGACTGCTGGCTGGCTGGAAATCAGTTTTTAAACCTGAAGCAAAATATAGTCTAGTAAAGAATAAAATTATAATTTGTGTCAAGTTTAGCAGTTTTTTGTGAATATAACCACCACTGTCCCTCAAAGTAATGTACGTTGGGAATCTGTCCTGAAGTGGAAAGGTGTAGATAGATGTGTCTGTGTGAAAACCCATAAGAAGTCTCTGCTGATAGAAAGGTTCTTTTGTAAAGGTTCATTCAGAACTCCTTTAGGATGTGGCTTCCTATAGAAACGAAACTTTAAATTCTGTTGCTCTGGGAATGGTGAAGCCAGACCTGGTGGCATCCTTACCTGGTGATGCCCACTTAAATAGACCCCAGAGGTTAGGCTGAGGACTTGACTTGTCTTTATAACACCACTTCTGTGGGAAATAGGTTTATGTTTCACCGTGCATCCTGGAGTCCCAGAAACATATCTCTCCAAATCATTATATGGCTGTCAGCAAGAGTAGGAATGCCACTAAGACTATGGCCCCAAAGCAGGAGCATCACCCAGTGCCTAGGGAGAGGGACAAGTAGTGTGGGCTCTTGGTATTTGCAGTGCAATTTCAGGGCTGGGTTTATGTGCTGCGGTCTACCTGTGCTTTAGAATGCTTTATAATACTTAAGACTGGCATCCACACACACACACACCAAAACGCACAAACAATTATTAGAACTAACAAACAAGTTTAGGATTGTAGGATAAAAGGTTATAGGATAAAAGATCAATGTACAAAAATCAATTTTATTTCTACACACTAGCCATGAAACACTCTGAAAATAAAATTAGGAAAACAACTCTATTTACAACAGCATCAAAGAGAACGAAATACTCAAATTTAACAAAAGAAGTGCAAGACTTATACACTGAAAACTACAGAACACTATAGAAAGAAATTAAGAAGACCTTAAATGAAATGGAAAGACAGCCAATGTTCATAGATCAGAAGGCTTGCTATTGTTAGGATGGGAATACCACCAAACTGATATACATACATATTCAGCACAAGCCCTGTCAAAATCCCAGCTAGTTTTTTGTAAAAATTGACAGGCTCATTTTTTAAAATTTTTATTGGAGTATAGTTGATTTACAATGTTGTATTAGTTTCAGGTGTACGGCAAAGTGAATCAGTTATACATATACATATATCCACTCTTCCTTTTTTTTAGATTCTTCTCCCATATAGGCCATTACCGAGTATTGAGTAGAGTTTCCTGTGCTATACAGCAGGTTCTTTCTAGTTATCTCTTTTATATATAGTCGTGTGTCTGTATATGTCAGTCCCAGTCTCCCAATTTATCCCTCTCCCGTCCTTATCCCCTGGTAACCGTAAGTTTGTTTTCTACATCTGTGACTATACTTCTGTTTTGTAAATAAGTTCATTTGTACCCCCTTTTTTTAGATTCCACATATAAGCGATATCATATGATATTTGTCTTTCTCTGTCTGATTTACTTCACTCAGTATAACAACCTCTAAGTCCATCCATGTTGCTCCCATTGGCATTATTTTGTTCTTTTTTATGGCTGAGTAATATTGCATTGTATATATGTACCACATCTTCTTGATCCATTTCTCTGTTGATGGACATTTAGGTTGCTTCCATGCTAACAATCCACTCCTGGGCATATACCCGGAGAAACCATAATTCAAAAAGATACATGCACCCCAGTGTTCACTGCAGCACTATTTACAATAGACAGGCTAATTTTTTAAATTGAAGTCTAGTTGATTTACAGTGTTGGGCAGATAAATCCCAAGGGGCAAAGGGACGAAAGGTAGAAGGGTGCTTTCGGAGGGAAAGCAAAGAAATTAAATACAAAATAGAGGTTGTTACTTTGATGGTAAAGAAAGAAAATCAAGTTTAATTTTTTAAATTATACGAGTGCACAAAGGGCCAAGAAGGAAAGTGACAGGGATAGAGAGGGGGCAGCAGGGTCCATGACAGCAAGTCAAAGAGCAGAACCCAGGACCCTCTGGGTAAGACAAGTACGAGAGAGGCTGGGGAGAGTTCGAGGGTTCCCAGCGCGGCCGCTGGCTTGGGAGAAGCACAGCCACGTTCGCAGCAGCTCCGACCAGAAGTCAGGTGGGGATGTTCCTGAAGCTAAAACAAGAAAGGTCATTCCTCATCCAGAGACTAAAGTGTCACCAGAGGAAGTCACCCTGGGGTGCTCCAGGGACCAGGATCCAGTACAGAAACCCATGCGCAGAGGGAGCTCTTGTTGGAGTTCATTTACAGCAAAGGATTTTAACCTGGGGTCCCCCCCATGGAGTCTTAGGCTTCAAAGGGCCCTTGAACCCTTCCCGTTATGTGGAAAGGCTTTGTGTTTATTTGTGCCTCTTTTTCTGAGGAGAGAGTTATTAGGTCGTTAAAGAGCCTGTGATGGGAGAAAGGTTTAAAAAAATTAATTTAGATGTTTCTCTTAAAGGGCCAGGCTCATTTTCTGGCTGTGTGATAGATTGTGTTGAATGGTCTGGCGCTCCTAGTTTTTGGAATAAAAATGAATTCTTAGCGAATGATCTTAGTGCCTGCAGTGCTGTGTTTTTCTGTCCTGGCATTTGATGGAACTTGTTAGGGGATTAGGTAAGACAGGATGTTGGTATATTTGAAGTCATTAAACCAAGAAGGGACGGCGGAAAAAAAAAAAAAAGAAATCTTGGTAAATACATTGTGGAGTTAAACTAAATGCTGAATAGCTAAGGGACATTCTTTGTGCTTTGTGCCAACACTTTTGAACCCTTAGAAGCAGACCCCCGTGGCAGAGACAGCTCCATCTAGATACAGTGCATTGGTAAATGGCTATCTTTCCAAGAAATACTGTTTTATTTGTCTTTTTAGGGAGGAGGCGTGGAAGGCCTTGATGTCGTGGGTTGTGTAACATTTTTGTAACCGCATACAACTAGTGTAGATCCTAGAGAAGCGACAGAAGCTGCCTTTTCACCTGGTGACCAGCATTCTCACAGTTCTGATTTCAAGACGAGGAGAATGAAAAATATGTCACGGGAGACCTCGTGTACGAAAGGTTTTGTTGGATGAAGTGTAACCCCCAAAAGTTTATTTTCCACTTGTCTCTTCCTTCAGACTTTTTTTTTTTTTGGTGTCCTTCAATGTTACTTTGAATTTACTATTCAGAAAATACTCACTTTAAGAATGTATTGGAAAAGCCACTATACTACAATAAAAAAATTTTTTTAAGAATATTTAAAAAAATAAAATTTTATTAACAAAAAATGTATTGGATGGGTAGTGATGATGGTTGCACAAGATGAATGTGCTTAATTCCACTGAACTGTACACTTAAAGATGGTTAAAATGGTCCATTTTGTGTTTTGCATATTTTACCACAATAAAAAACTGTATTGGATAATACAGAGGGAAAAACCATTTGCCTTTTGAGATGGGAATTCCAAGTATCTTTATATGTTAAATGTCAAGCCCTTTCCTGCATATGATATGAATATGTAAGTAACAGGCAAAACTTGTGTGGGATGAAAATGCTCAGTCAAGTGCTGTGTGGTCCCAGCTCCGCCGCTCGCTGGCTGTGCGACCCGCGACCGCGTATCCAGAGCCGACGATGAGACCTCGGTAACTGCTGCCTTCTCGTTCTTTCCTGCCTCTCCTCACACTTCGGTTTCCTAATCAGTAAAATGAAGAGGTTGGATTCGGTGATCTCCAAGGTCCCTTGCCGTTTTGCTGATCTGTGGTTTCTGAAAAAAAAAAAATTTTTTTAAGGTCTGCAGAAGAGTATAAAAATCCCTATGGACAAATGTAGTCCCCTTGTCGTACACACAGCAGCTTCCGCTGCTTCTGACTTTCACTCTCCTCCACTCCCCATTCTTTCTCTTCCTCATCCTGCCAAGAATCTGCCCTGAGCTGGGAAGTGGGCAGAGAAGGGGGAAGGACTGAGGTGGCCCGAGTCAGAGGGCTGGGACGGGGAGCTGGGCGGTGGATGTCAGGCTGGGCTGGGGACTGAGCAAGGCTGGAGTCGGCCCGGACGGTGCCACGTGGTTGTCGGCACAGTGGGATTCAGGGCCACGGCCCAGGAGCCTCCGAAGGGTATGTGACCACAGCAGGATTAAGCCCAATTGATTTTTATACAAGGCAGATGGTGGCAGGAATAGGAGCCTGTAAATCCAGAGGGAGAAGCTGAGTTTGTCGTGTAAGGAAGCAAGGGCAGGAAGCCGAGCCTGGGGGAGAAGGAGAGTCTTGTGGGGAGAGGGCGGCTGTGTGGCCAGAGCCCAGTCAGGGTTCGAGCTGGGAGCAGACGGCTGTCATAAACCGTTGCCATGGGAATGACTCTATGCTGAATCCTGTGGGTCTCCTAGCGAATCACACGACCTGGGATCGTCTTGGGGACCCTCGATGCCCGGGAGGTGGGGGGGTGGGGGTGGATTGAACACAGAGAGGCCAGTTACCATGGTAGTAGCAGTGGGCCAGGTGAGAAGTGATGCTGATGGCGGCAGAGACGGAGAGGAGTTGATAGATTTGAGATACAGTTTGAAGTTAGAGTCAAAGCGCTTGCCGATGGAATAGTTGCTAGAAATGAGGGGAGAGAGGAAAATCAAAGGTTTTTGCCTGGACCAGGTGGGTCAAGGGTAATGGCTTTTCCTGAAAGGGTGCATCACTCTTCTTAGACACCACGTGCATGTCCTGTCTTCAGGGTCCTTGGCCAGACCTGCAGCCCTCTCCCCTGAGGCGGCAATCAGCTCTGTGTGGACCCCGCCAGCCTTGCATGGGGATGACCCAGCAGCACCTTGCCTTGCGTGAGACCCGCCTGGCACCCATACCTGTGCGACCTGTAAGTCAAGGGCCACCTGCTCCTGCAGATGAGGGTGGCAGGCGTGCACAGCTCCCCACACGGGGAGGAATTTGCAGGTTTTGCTAGCTGATAGATGAAGCACAGGCAGAAGCAAAACTCTCAGATGGGGTGAAAGAGGCAGAGATCCCTCAAAAGCCCAGACCAAGTGTTGAATCTGGGAAGAGTCAAGGCATTATTTTTTTTTCTTTTTAAAAAAACTTTTTATTTTATATTGGAATATAGTGGATTAACAGTGTTGTGTTAGTTTCAGCTGTACAGCAAAATGCTTCAGTTATACATATACATGTATCTATTCTTTTTCAAATTCTTTTCCCATTTAGGTTATTACTGAATATTGAGCAGAGTTTCCTGTGCTCTACAGTAGGTCCTTGTTGGTTATCTGCTTTAAATATAGTAGTGTATACATGTCAATCCTAGACTCCCAATTTATCCCCCCCGCCCCACCTTTCCCCTTTGGTAACCGTAAGTTTGTTTTCAATATCTGCTCCTGTTCTGTAAAAAGTTCATTTGTATCATTTTTTTTTAGATTCCGCATATAAGTGATAGCATATGACATTTGTCTTTGTCTGACTTACTTCACTTAGGAGATTATCATAATCTCCAGGTTCATCCATGTCGCTGGAAATGGCATTATTTCAGTCTTTTTAATGGCTGAGTCATATTCCATTGTATATATGTACCACATCTTCTTTATCCATTTCTTTGTCGATGGACATTTAGGTTGCTTCCATGTCTTGGCTATTGTAAACAGCTCTGCAGTGAACATTGGGGTGCACGTATCCTTTCGAACCATGGTTTTCTCTGGATACATGCCCAGGAGTGGGATTGCTGGATCATATGGTAGCTCTATTTTGAGTTTTTTAAGGAACCTCCATACTGTTCTCCATAGTGGCTGCACAATTTACATTCCCATCAACAGTGTAGAAGGGTTCCCTTTTCTCTACACCCTCTCCAGCATTTTTTGTTTGTAGACTTTTTATTGATGGCCGTTCTGACTGGTGTGAGGTGATATCTCATTGTAGTTTTGATTTGCATTTCTCTAATAATTAGCAATGTTGAGCATCTTTTCGTGTGCCTCTTGGCCATCTGTATATCTTCTTTGGAAAAATGTCTGTTTAGGTCTTCTGCCCATTTTTTGATTGGGTTGTTAGTTTTTTTGATATTGAGCTGCATGAGCTGTTCGTATATTTTGGAGATTAACCCCTTGTCAGTCACATCATTTGCAACTATTTTCTCCCATTCTGTGAGTTGTCTTTTCATTTTGTTTGTGGTTTCCTTGATGCCCATCTGAGTTCTCAAGAAACTGCCCTTTACTAATTGACGGGCAGCCCCTACACACACGCCCATCTCCACTCCTGCAGATGAACTTAGTCACTGACTGCCTGATTTCATAGATGGTCTTTGACCTAAGAATGGAAAATATGGTACATGAGCCCTAAATGCCACATCAGAATCTGCTTTGGGTATTTTCTATTTGGGCATTGCCAGGGTGGTGCTGGAACCACCCTGGAACCCAGAGCGAGATACCAGATACAGTGTTTTCACTGCTGTGTCTCATGACAGAGGACAGGTATCCTATGCTTATAATTCACCTGGAGAGAATGATCTGGGTCATTTTTAAATAGATACCTGATAGTATTTTTAAGAAACTGCAATAGAAAAAAATTTTTAATTCTAATATGCTTCATGAAATATAACCATTTTAGTGCTAACAAGCTAGTCAACTTTACCCACAAATAATTAAATTGCTAAAGGACCTGCAGCTTTGTCACTTTACTTTGACATTTTACTGGTAGCACGTGGAAAAGCGATCATGTTTCCTTTGGGGAGAGGGATGTAGTCTCCCCCAAGTGTAGTGGATGGCAGTGTTGCATAGGATAGGGGTGGCCTTTGGGGTCAGATGGGCGTGGATAAAGATTAGATATCATCCCCTCTCATCTCCTCCACTGTGACCTTGGGCAAGGCACGTTGCCTCTCTGAGCCATGGTTCTCTCATACACCAGGTGTGCTAATAATACCCGAAAAATTCCTAGCACAGTTCCTGGCACGTGGAAGTTTTGAGTCAATGGAAGGTATTATTATTAGTATGCATAAATACAGGCCAGTATTCCATTTTTTACCTTATAAAACCTACAGAAACCCCCAAATTATTTCAGGTTGTGTATTTTCTTTTTTATTGAAGTATAGTTGATTTATAATGTTGTGTTAGTTTCAAGTGTACAGCAAAGTGATTCAGCGATATTCTTTTCAGATTCTTTTCCCTTATAGGTTATTACAGAATATGGAGTGTAGTTCCCTGTGCTATAGTGGGTCCTGGTTGGTTATCTATTTTATATAGAGTAGTGTGTATATGTTAATCCCAAACTCGTAATTTATCCCTCCCTCCCTTTCCCCTTTGGTATCGGGTTGTGTGTTTTCAACACTTGTTTCTTTTTAGCTTCTTTTCAGAATTGTCAATGGCAAGTTGTGCTGATTGCACCATCCTCTTAGGGAGGGGTAGGAATCTGAACGAGCTCTCCACTATATTTTGGGAACGTAAATACCTTGAGCATCAAAGAAGTGAATTTTCTAGCTGGGGTTCTCCAACTAGAGTACCTTGGTCCCAGCATCTGAAATGTGTAAGTGGAAACTTTCAGAAATGTTTTATCTTAATTAATTTTCTCCATCCTTTCTGAAATGGCTGCTCCCCAGTTCTTTCTCTGTTGCAGCAAAAAAAAAGCACATTTCCTCACATCACCTTCCCATGCTAGCAGAACAAAACACAAAAGCCACAAGGTCTATGATTCAAAGGTCTTCTGCCTCATACAACTGACTGTTGAAATTCTGTTTGAAATGTAGATTAAAAAAAAAAAAACCCTCATCTCTGTAGTTTCCGAAAAATTAACGTCAATGGACCCTTTTCTTTTTAAAGCCCTTCTGGTCATAAAATGGTGTGTGGCTACTGAATTTAGTGCTTCTGAATATGAATAAGGACTCCAAGGCCACTTACGAGTTAGCATCTTTATTGCGAAAGCTGTCACCAAGTTTTTAGTAATATTTTTATACAGCGTGAGGCCAGCAGAACATTTGAGATTTGACCTTTTCCAGCAGATGGTAGTCTCGAAATGCAATTTGTAATTTTAGAACCAAGTTTTGAACTCTTGTTTTCTGACCACTGTACTTTCTCTTTCTACTCAACCCAGAGGGAAAAATTGATGGAATGTGTGTATGTCTGTGTATATGTACAAGAGTTATTTGTTAGCCCTAAAAACCACTAGTGTGGCTTTGCACAGAGGGACCAGAGTGGCATTTTAAAGCTCAAAAGTCAGATTGGCCCAGTGGTGTCACCCAAGTACGACCCCATTGGGATGCTGGGAAAATCAGGTTATGTTGCTTGGTGATACTTTCCCCTCAAGAGAACTAATACAAATACAGTGGGGAGAATGAGCTTAAAAACACTGTTTCCCGGCGCGTGATATCCCTGTTCTCTTAAACTTTGGCAAACCTGGATTCAGGTTCAAACAAAAGCATAAAACAATTCTGCATATTTTGTCTTTTCTTATCATCAGTCTAAATCCAAGTAAGGTAGGAAAACGTGATCGGGACAGGAGAGAACGGACAACAGGATGCGGGAAGCAATACTGGAAATCGGAAAACCAATAAACCAAACCACTTTTCTGTTTCTTAGAAAGAATGTTGCTGGTATTCGATTTGTGATGTAGATAAAAATAGCTCCACCTGTAGTTTCCTGGGGAAAAGCAAAGGGGGCTTTGCTCATCAAATCCCATTCAAGCCACTGTGAACATCTTAGCTAAGAGTTGAGTGGTAGGGATAAAGAATGCAATCAGCCCTACTTATACACGAAGTGTAAGTAAGGCTGATGATGATCTGGAAAACCTGATCATTTCACAGCTAATTGGTATAAACGTCCCTTGCCCACTGCTTGCAGATGGAGACCCACCTGTATTTTTTATGACTGTTGCTGTAATCAAATACCATTTACTTTTTCTTAGCTTAAGAATGCAGGCCCCACTGACTTTTTCTTTTAAATAAATGTAAGTTTGTGCAAGAGGTAATTACTTACAAATGATTTCCCTTATCTGGGATATGTTACTTTACTTGTAAGTGAATGAATAGTAACCATTCAGATATCTCTTTTTTAAACTTTCCCCCAGTTTTCCTAACAGTAAATATGAAGAAATGAAAAAGCAGTGCTTTCATGCTTAGGGTAGCATTACCATATCTCCTCACCCACCTTTTTCCTAAGCGCAGTCTGGTGAACCACTTCAAGATTTTGTGAGGTCTTCGGAAATCAGTGTAGCTGAGAAACACCATGAAAGCAGAAGTGTCCATGAGAATCTTTTTTTTTTTTTTTTAAAGGGCTTCAAATGCTTGGCTATGTATGTATGTATGTATGTATGTATGTATGTATGTATGTATGTATGTATGGCTGTGTTGGGTCTTTGTTTCTGTGCGAGGGCTTTCTCTAATTGTGGCAAGCGGGGGCCACTCTTCATCGCGGTGCGCGGGCCTCTCACTATCGTGGCCTCTCTTGTTGCGGAGCACAGGCTCCAGACGCACAAGCTCAGCGGTTTTGGCTCACGGGCCCAGTCGCTCCGCGGCATGTGGGATCTTCCCAGACCAGGGCTCGAACCCGTGTCCCCTGCATTAGCAGGCAGATTCTCAACCACTGCGCCACCAGGGAAGCCCCATGGCAGTCTTATGCACCATTGTTTTGAGATACCTGAATGGTGCCCAGCACCCAGGAGGTCAGTAAGTGCTTGTTGAAGGGATGATTATGTATTGTCCTCTGAGCTTCTGGGGTCCAAAATACAGCCAAGAAAACTAGTATGTGAAGCAGCCTACAGCCGCACCATTCAATAAGGTACCCACTAACCACGTGTGCCTATTTAAATGTACATTAATTTAAATTGATTAAAATTAAAAATTCAGTTCTTCAGTCTCACTAGGAAGATTTTAAGTTCTCCATAGCCACATGTGGCTGATGGCTACCATTTTGGACAGCACAGATATTGAACGTTTTCCGCATTACAGGAAGTTGTATTAGACAGCCTGGTAGAATATCATTAGTAGAAGCAGAAGTTAGTGGCCCCAGTCCTTTTGAAGTGAGATGCCCACGCGACATGATGTGCACTCATACGACAAAAAGTAACCCTTTTAGATCTCTCCTCCAACACTGTAGGAGCTCAGTCAGGACAGGTGGGTGGCCCACAGAGGTGGCCATCTCTTTGAAACTGGTAGCCCGACAACAGTGGGACTGTGAGCCAGACTGACATTCCAGTGGTCTACACTTATTTGGCTACACTAGTTGTTAGAATTGTGAAATATTTGTACCAGTTACTAAAGAACTGCTGTTTCAAGCTCTTCTGGGACCTCCTTCCTATGCCCCAGAGGCCCTGGCTATTGGCCTAGGATGCCCCCAACCTCCCCTTAATCCAGCAAAATGAGTTAGTTAAGGCATGGCCCATGCATGGGATGGGCGGCTGCTCAAGGACCCTGCCCCAGCACTGCGGATTGGTTAAGTGCTGACCTTGGCCTCCAGGAGAGACTGCTTCCTAAGAGTCGTTGTTAAAGCTGCCCCATCACTACCATGGCCAAGGCGCAGATCACAGAACCATTAGTCTCAAGAAGCCTTTTAAAAGCATCTCACCCAACTCCCTCATTTTACTGAAGAAATCAAGTCCAGAGAGTCACTCAGCTAGTTTGTGGCCATTTCAGATATAAAACTCTCCTAACTCAGTATTTTTTGTTTTTTTGCTCTGTCTTCCTGTTGTCAGTTTCCTTAACTGTGAAATGGGGATTTGTATCTCTGTGCCCCACAAAGCTGTTAGTAAAAAGAATATAATGATACCCATCATGTTATGTATGTCTTAAGAGTTTGCAAAATCTCTCTTGATTGCATTCTCATTTGATCCTCACAGGAACCTGTGAAAGGTGTCGAGCTCAGAGGCAGTGAATGACCTGACCTTGATAGCAAAGCTCCTGTGAGCGGCCGCGGTCTGAGTCTCTTAGGG
The DNA here is from genome assembly GCF_964165515.1 of Mesoplodon bidens. Classification (NCBI taxonomy): domain Eukaryota; kingdom Metazoa; phylum Chordata; class Mammalia; order Artiodactyla; family Ziphiidae; genus Mesoplodon; species Mesoplodon bidens. Next base: position 27,314,932 of record NC_138168.1, on the reverse strand, counting down.
CTTAGGAAACTATAAACTCTCTTGTAAATGTAAGATAACATAACCACATGGCATTACTAGTTTTTAGCTTGTGGTATTTTGCAGTTCAAGATTTAGTGACATTGAAAGTGTAATTTTGTTCAAGCAACGCTTTTATTTATTTTTTTTTTTTTTTACTTTGATAATGTGCCAATTGCACAGACTTTGGTTCAGCATTAAAACAGAAGCGGGCTGCTTCAAAGTACATTTTTTTAAATGAGAGAATCCAAATTTGTAATTAGCTTTAAAAATGCTAGTTTTGCAGTTTGAGTAGCTAAAGAGCTTCTGGTAATCATTTCTGTCATTAGTGGTGGTTTATTTTGTTTTTTTATTCCCCCCCTCCCCAAGTAATGAGGCCCTTTGGAAAATACAAAGTATGTTCTTTCTTTGAGGGTGAGTGGTCATTTCCTCTATCACCACCTTATTTTTCACACCCTGTAGGCCTGGTGTACTGAACAAATTAACCATATATCCAATTGTGGCAAAGAAAAATCACCTAGAAGCCATTCCACCCACTTGACACCTAATTATCAGGAGAATGCTATTTTAAATATAAAGAGAAGCCACAGTGGAGGAAATGGTCCACTTCTTGATACGTCCTTGGTCTTTTGATAGATTTGATAGAAACACCCCTTAGTTTTAGAGAAGATTGTTGAGAAGATAAATTTAACTCACTCCCAAAATAAAACTAAGTTTCCCCTCTCTTTTTCTCTCTGTGAACTGCTGCCATTTTATAGTATATACCAAACTATGCAGAAAGGGAGTTTCTACATAAGGGAAAGAGTGGGGTTATTTCATTCCATATAACAAAAAATCTCTCTTCGATTTTCTTTGATTAGTGTATGAAAATTGTGGCCTTCTCTACATCAACTATCCTGTAAGGTTAAATATGTAAAGGGAAGACAGAAAGAACATTTATTAGAAAAAGCTATAGAGGGAAAGGAACTTGGGCTTGTGAACCCTGATTTAGCATGACTAATTTGTAGTCGCATTTGGGAAGAATGTGTTCGTATGTTTGGTTGTTTTTAAAATATATATTATGTATGTGTCCTCATTCTTCTCCGTGTATACCCTGTTTTGTGTTAGATATAGCAGACTCTCAACTCTCCATTGTATTCTGAGATACAACCTCCCTCCTGTCCATATAGGACCTTCGAAGTGTTTACGATTATCTAGAATTTTCTTGGATTTTATTTATGCCATTTTCCTTGCTTCTTGAAGATACTGTTGGAGGTGCTGACAAAAAAAAAAACAAAAAAACAAAGAAGCGTAAGGGTAACATTTGTGATATATAGCCAAACTTAGAGTCACTGAGTCTTGGGATTATCTTGGAGTCGCTCAAGACACTAGGCTTGAAGAGATCTTTGAGATTGCAAACCTTTAATTCCTCCAGACTTACTAGGGTAGAAAGAGGATTGATGAGCAAGCACATACTTTCAAACTTCACCGCCACCAGTTTCTGTACCCATGCGCTCAGCATTACATGAGATGATGCATGCAAGGCACCCGGCACCAGAGTTGACACATCGTAAGAAGCACTCGGGAGGGTTAGCCATTATTATGGACTTGTCTGATTTGGTCTTCACATCTCTTTCTGGTCTCTGATGGCCATGCTGAGGAGCAGCCAAATGTCCAAAAAATAGGAAAACACCAAATGGAAGGGAAACACAAGGCCTCAGTCTTCCAGAAACAGAATTTATCAGCGCACAAATAAAAATGATTGTTTCTCTTCTCACGATGATGTGCGGATGACTTCGACACTCCCGCTCACCCTTTTCCAAGTGAGGACCCTACGGACAAGGGGCAACTCCTCCCTTGCCCAGATCTGACTCCGTCTGGTCTAATGAGGGCAACTTGATGGTAAACTTACCTTATTCCCATTTTTCTCTTATGTGAAAACAGTGAGGTCTTCACTGTCTTCTGCGTAAGAAGAACAAAAATACAATCTAAGTTTGGTTGTCCCTGATTAGAACTCTGTTAAGATGCGTGATGGGCAAGTGTATTTTTTCTGTGTCTACGATAAAGTGGGTAGTTAAATCAATTAACCAAACACGCATGCTGAGGCAGGAGTGTAAGTTGGTGCAGCTCTTCTGAAAAGTCATCAAGACCCTTAAAGCTCATTTGACCCCGTAATTCTTTTTCTAGGAATCTACCTAGGAAAATACTCAGAAATTCAAACAATCTGATATTCAGATATGTCTTTCAAAGTGTTATTTGCAATAACAAGGAAAAGAAAACAATATGTAATTCCAAAAATGAGAGAAATAATGAAATAAACAAAACCCTTTTCTACAGGGTGTAATATTACATAGGCATTGAAAAGCATGTTTCTGAAGAATTTTTAATAACTTGGGAAAATGCTCACATTCATAAAATATTGAATTAAAAAGTAGAAACAAAACTCGGACTGTTTTTGTGTATCTGAAAAGAATACTGATCCACTATCCCTTATCCCCAATTCTGAATCCTTTTGGTTCAAAAATCACAAAGGTCTCTTGGTGACTTCTTTGGTAGGAAAACCTGATCTGAACTCATGTGAGGCTCTATTTTATCTGACTAAATAAGAATATGCATCTATTTTGCTGCAGAGATTTTTAATGGGTTTGATTATGGGGTGCTGCTCCAGCTTCCGATGGGGCATCATGTAATAAATGGTAGTTTAGCATTGTAATACTCTTTAATATCCAAGCAGTTCTGAACTCTGAAGTGTATCTGGCCCAGGAGTTTCATTTAAGGGGTTGTGGACCTATACAACAAAATATCATGAATGATTTATCAGTGTCAAGGTTACAGTTGATGTTTATTTTTTCTTTATTCTTTTCCGTAAATTTTTCAGATGTTCTATAATAAGCATGGATTAATTTATCCTCAGGAAAAAATAAGTACTATTAATTTTTTTAAAAAACATATTCAAGGCATCAGAGAATCATCTCATTTCAATCAGAATTCTCGAATTTATCATTTGCTTCCTGTATCTTCTTGTTAATACAACCATGTGTTTTTTTTAAATATATAAATTTATTTATATATATATATATATATATTTTTTTTTTTTTGGCAGCATTGGGTCTTCGCTGATGCACGGGGACTTTCTCTAGTTGTGGCGAGAGGGGACTACTCTTCGTTGTGGTGCACGGGCTTCTCATTGTGGTGGCTTCTATTGTTGTGGAGCACGGGCTCTAGGTGCGTGGGCTTCAGTAGTTGCAGTGCGTGGGCTCAGTAGTTGCAGCACTCAGGCTCTAGGGTGCGTGGGCTTCAGTAGTTGCGGCACGTGGGCTCAGTAGTTGTGGTGCACGGGCTTAGTTGTCCACGGCATGTGGGATCTTCCCGGACCAGGGCTCGAACCCGTGTCTCCTGCATTGGCAGGCAGACTGTTAACCACTGCGCCACCAGGGAAGTCCCGCACGTATGTCTTTTAAATCAAGGTGTTGTGATTTGTTGAGACAAAACATTCATGAGATGCAACAGAGAGATAACTGATTGGACGTTGACCTATGTCCAAGCTGCCTTGGGGTTCAGGAGAGCACCCGGTGAGGGCTGTGCTTCCCCCTGGGGTGAGCCCCAGCATTGATACCTGGATTATTTTATAGTATTCTGTTTAGGTGGACCAGTCCAGAGGCGCACAGTAAGTTAGAGGTCATGAAAGCAGGGGAAGGGATGGGGTATAGCGGGATAACAGGGGAAAGGGGATGACGTTAACATGCAAGGTTTCCTCTGCTAACGGACAGTCTTCTTCCCCAATCAGGTGGACACTCACTGACCTGTCACAAGGTTGCCCCACAGAGCTTTGGGGTCCATGTCTGAATGGATTGCCGTAGCCTTCTCTTCTCTCCCTTCACCCAGTTCCCTGCATCCTAAGACTTGAAGCCAGCACGGGACCTGGAAAAATTACATGTAAGTTTTGACTAAGGTTTCTTTCCTCCAACCAAACAAGGCTAAGAATTTTCTGAGATGATAATAACAAGGTGTCTTGAGAATTATAATTGAGGAAGGGAACGGGGTTAGACTCTGCATGTTGGTGGTTCCCTAACTCAGTGGATCTTACACATAAGCTTGCTTCAGAATCACCTGGAGGGCCTGTTAAAGTCCAGCTTGCTGGGCCTTGTGCCCAGACTACCGGACTCAGGAGACGTGGGGTTGGGGGGTAGGTCTGGAAATTGGCTTTTCTAACAAGTTTCCAGGCAATGCTGATGCAGCTGCTCCAGGGACCCCACTTTGAGAATCACTGCTTTAACTCAAGTGTGACTGAAAGAGGAATGATAAAGGTAGAAAAGTGTATGAAACTCACTAAATGAAGGTAGTGGTGCTTTATTTAATACGTGGACTCATCTCTCGGAAGAGAGAATGTTAAGGTCTTCTCAGCACGGTCACCTTTGAAAGTCCAGCCAAGTAGATGTCATTATTCTGTGCCAGAGGCGACTCCAGAGTGCCAGACTCGACTCCAGAGGCGCGAGTACCAGCCACTCTTTGCCCTTGGCTTTCAACAGGGTTGACTAACAGTGCTGTTAACAGGCTAAAATGACAGCTACAGTCCTTTTGCAGGTGTCCTCATCATGCTTTTAGATACACTCAAAAGAGAAAATCTTTTTCCCCCTAGACTGGGAAATATATTGTTCCCTTTCAAAGTGAATCATCCCAGTATGATCCTTCCTCTCATACACTTAAATGTGATTTGATTTACAGATCACATATGGGAAGGAAGGTGCACCTCTAATAAACAGTCCAAGCCAGCAAGTCCAGGGTTTTGTGGGGTTTTAAATTCTTAGGACTGACATCTTTGGAAGGTCAGCATGTTACTGTGTTAGCTTTGGAACAAGCCGGTCACCTCTCTGCCGAGGACAAGAACACTTTATTCCATGTTAATAGAATAAAGTAGAAGAGTTTGGCTCAACAAATGCACACTAGGGTATATGGGAGTGTACACGCAAATGTACAGATGTGCCTGTGAACCTATATGCAGTTTGTATATTTCTAAGCTTTCAGTGTAGGAGTTTTACACAACATGTTTTCTTTGGTTTCATTGAGTCAATGTTGAGTGTAAAAATAGTCTGAGTGATGCTGTCCAGGAAATGTTTGAGAAATTTCTGGGCATTTTGAATCTGTGGATAAGCATTGTGATTTATAACATTTTACTTCAATGTGGTAAGTGTTATCATTCAAAGTTGCACTTAGGGCTTACAGTTCTTTTATGATAACTCTCTGAAATTGAGAATAATCACCTTTCATAAAACAACTCCCAAGCAGATATGTAATGAAGGAGCATTATCTATTGACTAAACGTTAACAGAGCCAAAAATCCCGGAGATAGATTTAAGTGCGTGTGTTCGTCAGACAAATAAGACCAAAAAAGCAAGAGGTGATGAAAGAGTTCTAAAAGGAATGAATCTGGAGCTGTCTTCTGGGAGCCGCCCAAAGGACTGGTAACAGGGCTGGAATTAGGGCTGACAGAGTTGTGAGCGATGTAATTACCTATTATCACTCTACCTTTACCAACTGTAACGTCTCCTTCAAGCACTAATGGGCTATTCCGTACAGCATTCTGGGAAGTTTCAGTTCATGAAGCATCTTCACGAAGAAGTAAAAGAAATGGGTTGGATCGAAGGCTCCTTAATCTGCCCCCTGCTTTCCTGCTTTGGCATCTGGGAGTGTCCACGTTTACACTGCAGGTTTTCCTGATAGATCACCTTTGATGTCAGTCAGTTGAATAACTACGAGCCAGTACGGGTAGAAGGCTGCTGTGACACCTCAGGCAAGTTGGAGCTGCAGACTCCTGCCGGCCCTGGTGCCACCTGCCTGAAGCTCTCCCTGCAGCCTTGGGTGAAACACTCAAGGCACCAAGTGCCTAGCGCATCTCTAGAAAAATATCATGCAAGTGGAGGTGAGGGGTATGTGGGACCCCACGGTGCTTTCCCTGCAGTTTTGCAGTCAACCTGAAACTGCACTAAAACAGTAAGTTTATTGATTTTTAAAAACGGAATACCAAACGGTATGATGATTCCTCAAAAATGTAAACGGAGAACGACCGTCTGATCCAGCAGTTCCACTTCTGGGTATAAAAGAAGTGAAAGCAGGGTCTTGAACAGGTGTTTGTACACTCATGTTCATACAGCATTATTCACAATTGCACAAGGGTGGAAGCAACTCAAGTTTCTATCAGCAATGAATGAATAAAGAAAATGTGGTATATACATACAATGGAATATTATTCAGTCTTAAAAATATGAAATTCTGACACATGCTCCAACGTGGATGAAACATGGAGATACCAAGTGAAATAAGCCAGACACAAAATGACAAATATTACATGCTCCCACTTATATGAGGTACCTAGACTAATCAAAGTCATAGTCAGAAAGTATTTAGAAGGGTGGTTGCCAGGTGCTGAGACTAAAGGGGAAAGGGGAGTTAGTGTTTAATGGGTACAGAGTTTCACTCTGGGAAGATGGAAAAGTTCTGGAGATGGATGGTGGTGATAGTTACACGATAATGTGAATGTACTTAATGCAACTGACCTGTACTCTTAAAAATGATTTACGTGGTAAATGTTACGTGTATTTTACCACACACACACAAAAAACCCTGAATACCAGAGCTTACTTTCCTTCTAAGAATACTGGGCAGAATACTAAGTAGTGCTTGACAGGGATGCTATAGTTTGGGAGGGCGGGAGAAGCACAGATGGCTGTGTCCCTCACACCTCCATCAGCCCTGACACTACCCTGGCCCCCTGTGGGCAAATGTAAGGGACCTGCAGAATGTTAGACTTCAGTCTTAGGAATAGGTTTCCTACCGGGACAAGGACATATTTGTCAGAAACCACTAGGGAAATTTGCCGTCGATGACCATCATCTCTTTCAAAATGCCATTTACACACGCAGGAAAGCTGCTTCACTGTGATGGAGGGGACGTGTACCCTCCTGTGCTCCTGTCATGGGGCTGCTGCAGTTCATGTGAGTTGTATCATCATAAATGAGTCCATGTACCGCGCCCCAGGATGCGTGCCTAGTGGCGGCAGGTGACAGGTCTTAGCAGTGGAGGCGGATGTGGAAGCAGGAACCAGGGGATATAGACTTGCCACAGACTGAAGCCTAGTAGAAAATGGAAACTTGGAAAGAAAATTAGTAGCAAATAGTCCTCCTGCAACAGGGCTTCCAATTATAATGCCTGTTTGACATTCTCCCGATGAAGGACAGTTCATCCCCCATCACCAAATCTCCGTAATGTTGGGCATTATGGTACCCATAAATCACAAAACAATTAATTGTATGAGTGACCTGCAGGCCTGTGAGAAACGTGCAGGATTGAACCCACTGAGTCCATTTGGGTCCTACTTTGTGGGGGGGATTTTGCTTCTTATTCTAGGTTTCTAGAAAGCTGGCCTTGCAGAATGATCAGTGAATTCTCACGGGGCTAGTAGCCATGTTTCCCTCAGGTCTCCTTTACTTTACTACTTTACTATTTTACTTTACTCCTTTCAGGCCCTGCCCTTAGGTCTGACCAGGGATTGTAATTCCTGAAGAGTGGTGCATAAGGATCCATAGTTTCAAAGAGCTCAAAAACCTCTGTCCTAAATTATTCCACTTTCTCCTTCACTTAGATATGTGAGCGTGCATGTGTGTGCATTATATACATATACATACATACATATTGTATACATAAACGTACATACATACATGACTATGTATGCGTTTGGCTCAAGGAAAAGGCACAACCAAAAAAGAGGTGAAATAAAGTCATCAAAGCTGAAGTACAATACATATAAACCAGTCGCTCACTCCCACCCCCGACTTCCCAGACCTGCTGAGAAATACACTCTCCATGCTTTTCACTTAGGTGATGGACAACAGGGCGTAGCAACAAAGGTTTTGGAGTCAGTTGCCATAGGGAGCTGCTAAAATATCAAAAAACTGGAATTAAAGGTTTTTATAGAAAAGAAAATCCAGGTGAGCAAGGTCTAAGAGAGAGGAGAAGTAGGTGCTTATTCATCTTTGACATCACACGTAGCTGCTGGCACCCTAAGCGTGAGTTGAAACGACATGGATATAGACTCTAATCAAAACAAATTCAGCCCCAGGAGTTTGGAGACCATGATTTTTGGATGGACACCCTGACACAGATTCCCCGCAACAGTCACCCAGAGGAAAAGACATGAGGTAGAGAAAAGGAACAAAGACCGACCCTCGGGGGCTCTCCTGGTCAGCTTTCATGGCCCCAAGGATCAGATGTGCCTGGTTACAGGCACTGAATTCGTATTTAGCGATGGCTCAGCTACCTGGGACCCAAGTTACCAGAACCCTGAATTAACTAGCCTTCATACTTCCTACCCACCCCCTCCCATACCCCACCCTACCGCTCACATCCCACTTCCCTTTTTCAGTGATAAAGATTCAGAAAACAAGATAGCTTTGGTTTAGTAAAGGTAGAGAATATACCCTGGAGGATATTTGTAGTTGGTGACACTGACCTGCTGAATCACTGAGAATGGTTAAATCCTTTAAAATTAGGAGAAGAAACTGCTTTGGAAACGTTTTCAACAAAAAGCATTTTCTAACTGTCTGTCAATTCACGGGAAAACTGAAACAAACCAAAAACTCATCTTGTCTTCAAATAGTCTAATCAGCTGAGGTTTTATTGTACCTATTTTTGTGTCTTAATAATAATCTAGGGCTTCCCTGGTGGCGCAGTGGTTGAGAGTCCGCCTGCCGATGCAGGGGACACGGGTTCGTGCCCCGGTCCGGGAAGATCCCACATGCCGCGGAGCGGCTGGGCCCGTGAGCCATGGCCGCTGAGCCTGCGCGTCCGGAGCCTGTGCTCCGCAGCGGGAGAGGCCACAGCAGTGAGAGGCCCGCGTACCGCAAAAAAAAAAAAAAAAAAAAAAAAAAAAAATCTAAAAATGTTGACTTAGAATAGAAAAAATATACAGTTCATTTTTATTCTTGAGAAACTGTGCAAGTTTTGGCTTTTACCACCTTTGCAGTGCCGGAGTTTAAATCTCAGATATTCTCTTTACATTTATTCTGTTTATTATGTTTGGAAGCGCTCTGAAAGTTGTGATGTTAATGATAAGATTGGTAAGATAATAATTTCATGAACATATATATGTAGTTCTTATTGTCATTGGGGAACCATTGGCATACTTTTGAAGCCCTTCTGGTTTTTCTTGAAGAATGTACGTGATTATTTATAACATATTGTTTCACAATTATGTTCTGCTGAAGGCATCATCAAAATTAATTTTCATTCTCTGCATATACACTCATGGTACAGAGAGGGGTGATGTGACCAGCGTAGTAATATACAGGTCCAAATTTCAGAAGGTATTATTCCCTGTGAATCTCCAAATAAACTCAGCCATGCATATGACAGAGCTGGTCACCAAGTGATGTCAGTTGTAGTACGAAGAGTTTGTCACCTTATTCTAAGTAATTTCCGATCTGTTGCTTTTTCGGAATTATTTGTGTGCTCTTTTTTGGGTGTGCCTGTACTAAGGAAGTGACAACTCTCTCTCTGAGCTGTAATTTAACCCAAGGGATAGCTACCCTCTTCCAAGGACACCCCCGTTAAACTGATCACTGTGAGGCCCCTGGCGGGTGGAGCTCTGGTACAGCTGGAGAGTGCCCAGACCATGGTCATGGTGAGGAAGAAAAGTATTTGCAAAGCTCTGTAGTGTAGCAGGATTCTCAAGCGTCCTTGTCATGCTTAACTAGAAGCTATAATCTGTTGTTTCTAGCAGATTTTCCCTGTATTTCATGTCTGCTTTGTCACCAGCCCAGATTACTATACCAGATCCAATGTATTAAGTGTCCTTAGTGACTAGAAAGATCAGAATCAGAGAATTGTTTCCTTTTATCAAAACAGAAGTAGCTTTATTTTCCTGATTATAAAAGTAATACATGTTTATTGTACAAAATTTATAAAATAACAGAAGAGAATACAGAAAATAAGTTCCCTTTCATCCAGCTACCCAGATACAACCTACCTGTTAACTCCTACTTTTGTGTGTTTTTCCAGACTTTTTTTCATTTTATCAACTAATTCCCAATTTACAAGCAGTACTCTGGCCTGCTGACATCCCACAAATTGGTGGAGTTCAGGAATGATGCGTTTGATATCATTTTCTAGGACAGTGATCGCCTTAGTCGTTTATTTTTCTCCCTTCAAATTACAGTCATCAACTCTTGCAAGGGCAGATACCTCTGTAGACTCACCAGTGCCTTTATGGAGTGAAAATCACTATTAACTGGATTTTTTTTCATTTCTGTATTCTGTCAATAAAAATCATTTTTGAGTGGCCCTGCAAGATCCTAGTGGGCCTCTGGAATCATAAAAGAAAGATTTAATGAGGACTAAGATGGTTTTAGTGTTAGATCAACTGATTGTGTTCTCGCTATTTAAAAATTCACAGTTGATACACTCTAAGACAATTTGGCAGAAGTGGGAGAGGTTGATTACCCAAATTCCCCCCATCCCCCAACCATACTCCAAACAACGTGGACTCCAGTAAAGTTCCAATTTTACGTTCAGATATAGCCCTCCTTGTGCTCTGAACCAGAGAGTTTTCCTTCGACTCTTCATGCTTTATCCCCCTTCAAAGAAGCTTCTCTTCAGATTCCTCTGGTACGGTGTTCGGGCTATGGCGTGGGTTGTGCTGCATTATCTCTGTGCTTCCCTTTGGAGAGAGCTTGACTTTGGATCAGGATGAAGCCTGACTCTTAGCCAAAGTGAGGAAGGGCTTTGAACGCTGAAAGCAAACCCAGATTCAAATTAAGGGGATTGTTAAAGGAGTCATCTGAGAAAGGTTGAAGGAATGCCACCCACAAACCTTCCGTCAGTAGAATAGAAAGTGTTTACTGTAAACAGCTGCTAGAAGAGCTTTTGTGTTTTAAGAATGATCCATATTAGGCATTGGGTGTGGTGCGGTCTTAGCATCCTCTGTACAAGACTTGGGTTCTTTAAAAGCAGGTCCTTCTAAGTTCTTCCCTCTGCATCCCTTCTGATCCTTTGTGTCCTTGTATATAATAGGGACACAGCGGGTACTGATCTGAACTAAAATTTCTGTAGCTCTTAAGGGACCGATGAACGAATGTGCTCAGTCCAGGTATATATCCTGCCTGGTTCAGACAGTCATCGAAAGATGCTTTGGTAAATGCCCGCCATTGTATCGAATGCCCGGATTGGGTACTGGTGTGGGAAGCGGTCTGCAGTGCTTTGAGCCTCCCTTGGAGAAGGAGATGCTCATGTGGATAGTGAGAACTCGGTTCCTTGCCTTCAGTTTTGGTTTGACCTCCTTGCTTCCCTGAGTCACGGCGTTCGCTCGTCGCGACGGGCCTGTCACAGAAACCTCAGACTGTCCCTTGGACTGTTTGTGACACTGACTCTGAATTTCCCGTGACACGAACAGCCAGCATTTGTTGTAAAACTTCAAAAACTCACTAAGAAGTTGAGCTGGTTTGCAGTTGACATTGAGATTAACTTTCTCTAACCTAAACCAGTGAAAACTAAAACGCTTCTCACCACATAAAAGTTTTGCTTTCGCTGTGTTCAGACCCCTCCCACCCTGTCACAGCACAGTCATTTGGAGTCTAGCGTGGGGAGGTGTGGTTCTACCTCAGTCGTGGGTGACCCACTTTTTCGTAACACTTAATTACCCGTGTTTTTACAACACTAGTCAGGGGTTCTGACGCTAGTGGACTCTAACCCCCGAAGGATTTTCTGATCCATCTCATCAGCGCTACTCTTCAGAAGCAGGTGTGAGCTCTGCAGGGCGTGCAGCTACCGGGATGACAGCATTTCCTCTAGTTTCTGGATAATGAGCGAGCACACAGGTAAAGATGACTTTCTCAGCGTTGACTCGTTTCGTGTCTTTTAAATATTAATCCTTACCTGCGTGTGTTTGCTGCTGTGCTTTGCAGAGGGCTCAGAGGAACATGCATTCAGGTTGGTACCCAGGGACCTTAATGACTTAACTTCTCATGAAAAGTCTAAAGAGATGATAATAAAAAACAGACTCTCATCTCTCTCCTCTCTATGCCCCCAGAAAACATCCTCTTCCTCAATTTTTTTTTTTAATTTGCTCTCAAGGTGGGTGTTTCTCCACATCAGCGGCTCCGCTTGGCAGGGACGGCGTGTATGCGTTCGTGCTTGGTGAGCTGCAGGCCTGGGGAGTGACTGGATGGAACAGACAGAGACGAAAATGCAGAGAAGGGAAGGGAGACAGCAAGGGGGTGTTGTGCCTTGGTGAGCATTGGCCCACGGCACGCTGAGAGCAGATTTAGGACAAGCGCCATTGCCCTAACTTTGGCAAAATCATTCTTGACAGCCTGCTCTGTTCCAGAGATGTTGACGTTTCTGATGCCACTTTTGTTCATTAGAGGAACTTTTAAAACCCCGAGCTTGTTGCACAACGAAACGTTGTCGGTATCATCTGCCCGAATTTACAGAAATGTGTTTGGGGTGCGTTTCTTTGCTAGAAGCCGGTTGACAGGCAGCTCACAACGGGGTGGTGGCGGTGCCTGGCGGATCGCGCGTGCCACTGCGCTGCCTGCTCACCACCGTGGAGTCTTTGAAAATGCCCAGAGATAAGTCAACGTTTTTTTCCCTGAAAGTCCTGATACAGAAAAAGGCTGCAAGTACAAACACAAACTGGAAAAAATGTCACACATTTTAGCCACTTTGCATCCCTTGTTAGGACGAACCCTGGCTTGGGTTTTTTTTGTGTTTTGTGTGTGTGTGTGTGTGTGTGTGTTTCACATTTGTGGACTTGTATGGTAGGTGGAGCAGTGTGGGTGGCCCAGAAAGAGTAGCGGTTAGAATAAGATTTTCCATTTATTGCCCTTTATGCGTGGCTAAAAATAAGATTCATACAAATCAGAATGTGTAGTGCAAGCACAATCACTCTGTTAATTCTGATGACTGGCTTGCCCACATCTTTGCATCTGTCTGGTAAGTGGTGCATTGGGGAAATAAATGTGTCTCTGTTTCAGCAGCAGCAAGGCGGCCAGGTTTGGGCGCTGTGTGTCTACCTGCGATAGTTTATCAGCATTTTCCCTTTCTGAAGGAAGAAAGGCACAACTCATACGTAAACAAGGTGTGTCGCAAGAAATAGTGATGGGATCCTTGAATCTTTTGTTGAAGAGTAATTGCCTTGTTTGAAATGCTGTTTTACAGCATCCATCTTCTCGGCTCATTGTTAGAAAGTTGTGTCTTGTCGACTCATAGAACAGCAAGGGAGGGATTTCTTAGCAGTGTTGCGGAGAGATTGGAACCCTTTTGTTCGCGTAGGGACGGGGTGGGGGGTGGACAGCGGCGGGCACAGGCCTGCTGTGGACACAGACGTCAGAGGGGCAGTTAACCAAGTAAAAAACTCCCTTCATCTGACGGCCGAGTCCCCTGCAACCACAGTAAGTGGTAACGTGTCGGTTTGTGGCTACAAGAAACACCCAAGAGAGGTGGTGTCGGTGTTCACAGGGAAATTTGCACCTCCGTGATCCCAACGATGGTGCTGTCCCTGTTCTACTGGCTGAGTGGCTGTGACATTTCCAAAGAACGAGAATGTCTACAAGTGTGCTGAAGCCTTGCAGTTTGATGTCATTTGGGAAATAAGATGAGTCAAGAGAGCAGTCATTCCAGAAGCTTCTGGAAACTGATGACTGCAGATCACATTCCCCACTGGTGTCTCCAACCTCAGCAGATGGTGAGGCAGCGTAGTTAAAGTGAGACAAGAGCTTTGGGAGAAAGAGGACCCAGCCTCAAATCTTGGCTTAGCTACCTGTTGACCTTGATCTAGTTATTGAACCTCTCCTAGGCCTGGATGTCTTTCATTGAAAACTGGAACGGGGTAGTGCCTACCTCATAGGGTGCTGGTGGGGAGTCAATAAGATCACGTACGTGAAGCACAAAGCCAGCCTTCAGTAAAAGGGTGATGGTGATGCTTATTCGTGCTGTTGCATCATACAAATGTGGTGGAGAATTTCAGGGCATTTGTGGGGTTCCCCGCACTGCTCAGAGTACAAATTTTGGAATTAAATGGACACAAGATCAGCCTCTTATTCATCGTTTCTCAATCAGAAGGCTACAGGTCATTTCGCAAGTAGTTTGGCTCTTCATCAGCTGCTGATGCTCTCCAGGGGCTCAGTTTTTTATTTTGCCGTTAAATTAGCACCATGGAAGCCTCCCTTTCCTCTGAAGGTGAGCACTGTGCTGAGCATGCTCAGTTATTTTTACCTTCTCACTGTTTTTTTTTTTTTTTTTTTTTTCTTGCGTTACGCCGGCCTCTCACTGTTGTGGCCTCTCCCATTGCGGAGCACAGGCTCCGGGCGCACAGGCTCAGTGGCCACGGCTCACGGGCCCAGCCGCTCCGCGGCATGTGGGATCTTCCCGGACCGGGGCATGAACCCGTGTCCCCTGCATCGGCAGGCGGACTCTCAACCACTGCGCCACCAGGGAAGCCCTCTTTGTTTTTTATTTAAACGTGGATATTTCAGTTCTGACATCTGTGCATGTTCATTGTAATACCTGCTGATGTACATCATGAAAGAGAGAGCGCTAATGTTATAATCAAGGAAGGTTTTAAATATTTCAGGTGGGAATGGGCAAAACTTGAGGAGCAATTAGCTTCCATGGTGGTCTAATTCCCTATCGACAGTATCACATCTGTTATCACATCTGATCAATCCTATAGATAACCAGATGCCGACAAGAAGAAAACAATTACTGTTTCTTCTCCTTTTTATTATTTTTTGCAAATCATTTTGTTTAGTGTAACGTATACCTGCCCTTCTAGGAGTCATTTTCTGCCCACCAAAGTTTTCCATTAAATAAATACATTGTATATTTCATAAGAAGGTCAGCATTGTAGGTATCACTTAACTTTTTTAGTTAATCTTTAGTATTAGATGCTAAAGAGTTCACATCAGATTCTTCGGCCTCCTCCGTGACCTTCCTGGGATGCAGTTTCTTCATTTATCAAATTAATAAAGAAATTATGACTGTACCCTGACTTGGCCTCACTTGGGACCTGGCCAGAAGTGATAAATGAGACCAATAAGCTAAGGCATTAAAACATGGTGCAGGTATAAAGCAGTGATGCCTTGCTTTTATCAATTGATGTATTTTGCTAGTTTTAAATTTTTTCTCTCCAAATTTTTCTTTTCATGGTCTGTCCTACCACCCCAATCACAGATACAATCTCTGATTTCTAATGTATATGTTAACATCATCATTGGATTTTCTGGATCTTTCACGTTAGGACCCATTAGTCCGGTGGGGTGCAGATATTTCTCAGGTTAACTACACCAGTAAAGCCTTTCTTTCATTGGAATGGTACCCAGGTTCTTTCAGTGCATCCAGAGAGTGTTGTTTTTTCCTTTTTTTTTTTTTTTTTTTTCCTGTTGAAAGAAATGGAAGAATGCTTTTCAGGCAGAGCAGATCATTCTAGGTGACTAACAAGTTCCTAGCATTGCAGATACAGCCTCAGTCCCTTCCATGAACACACCTACTCCCTGTTATCTTTGCCTGTCTTATTGCACTTTGCCACAGACTGAAGTTTCTGTAAAAATCATAGGCAAGGGCTTCCCTGGTGGCACAGTGGGGAGTCCGCCTGCCGATGCAGGGGACATGGGTTCGTGTCCCGGTCCGGGAGGATCCCACATGCCGCGGAGCGGCTGGGCCCATGAGCCATGGCCGCTGAGCCTGCGCGTCCGGAGTCTGTGCTCCGTAACGGGAGACGCCGCCACAGTGAGAGGCCCGCGTACCGAAAAAAAAAAAAAATCATAGGCAAAAGAAGGTGATACATTAAGCTCTGGCTGTGATTTCCTACCACACCCTCCTAAGGAATGACACAGATTCTGAAATTCATCTCGTTGATGTACCGCCTACTTCTTCCTGCGTAACCGCCAGTTTTAACCTATCCTTCATGTGCAGTTTCAGGGTACTGGCCGGGCTCATTATTCCTTTGGTTGAATGACGTAAAGCATTTGCAATGGAGATTTACTCTAATGATGTATTTTAAGTGCATGTGCTCATTGCCGGTTTAATGCATTCAGTCACGGAATGCTTTAGAGTTTATTGCTAATGGATGAATCCTCGGGAAAATTGGCATTTTCAGTAAGATTGACATCTGGAGTGAGAAATAGAAATCTAATGAGAGCATTTCAGCCGAGGTTTGTAATCAGTGCTGAATGGAGTAAATTTGTCCACGCACACCCCAGAAGGGTACCGTGGAAGGTGGAATTACACGCTCGGCTCTGAATGAGGCGTGAAGACCGGTGGATCAGGGTCAGGCCACGACACTGTGCAGTATAAATGATACTGTTACCAAGTGCTGCACCAGGGTATCCAGGGAGTTCCACTCCAGTAGATTACATTACTTAGACAGACCTGAAGGCATTGTGTTGGAATGAGAGGAGAGAAGAGAAGGCTGTCAGCACCAAGCGGAAGATATTACATCACAGCTGGCTGCAGGGGTGGACGTCACCTGTTTCCATTATACCTGGCGGTTTTATATTCTCCTTTGTTGATTAGTTTTCAGAGGTTACAAATGTGTCCATGTGAAAGCACCTCATGTCTCCTGGGGTATAGGTTTCAGTTGACCCCAAGGGAATAAATATAAGTTGATTTGTATAAACTGGTTAGTGCTGGATTCCCTTTCTTGTCATTTGTAGCTGGTGATACTAGATGTTCATTTCTAACCTAGCCCTTGTCTTATTTTCTTTTGGTGACAATCCTACAGACATTGTGAGGATGTAATCATCCTTCTCTCTGTAACATTGTTTCTTTTCCAACACCCTGCCTTCATAAGAACATACGTTTCTTTAATCCTGTCCTAACATTTTTTCCCTCTCATCACCTTCCATCCCGAAGGGCAACAAATTGACCCGCGCCTAACATTTCATTTCCTGAAAGAATTCCAAGTTAAGAACAGTTGATTCCTAGAGTGCCGTTTGTGGAGAAAAACTGTTTTTTCGCTTCTTCTGTTTTCTTTTATCCCCCCGCAGTGAAGTGAGGCCACCTTTTGGGGGGAAATATTAGGAGAAGAAACTAAGAGCATCAATTGGACCCCTGCCTTCTTGGCCACTGGAAGTGTTCTGGGCACTTTGTCCACTTTGACCTCCAGTTCTTGAAAAAGCCATACCAACTGCTCTGGGATTAGTCACAGCCACTCCTTAACCAGAAAGCAGATGTCCTCTCTGAATGGATAGAGAGTTGAAACTGCATCATTTGGACTTTTTAAAATACGTGTTACACTTTGTCCTTAGTCAAACAAACCTGATAAGCGTCTCTGATCATCTATTAACAAGGAGAATACATGGTATTCTGCAGAATGTCTCTGTAAGGCTTCCAAACTGCAGATTTTGAGCAACTTTTCTGAAACAGGGGACACAGATAGCAGTGACAATAATATCTTGGATTTGACTTTTTATTCTTTCCAAAATAATACTTGATCCATATCAGGGTATTGTAATTTAGTCTTTATTTTGTAGCCATAGTTACAATCTTATTTTATTCATCCAAACATAAAACTTAGCGAAACCAAGATACTTGGAAAACTAGTGTCGAGGGTGGATAGGAGAAACCTTGGCTCACAATAAGGTGGTTGATATTTCTGTATTATGTTAGGTACCATCACCTGAATGACATTTTTTAAAATGCTGTTAGTTGATGATTCTAAAGTGATAACTAAGTGTAAGAGGCATGATGCAAAATGTCTTAGTATCACGTGCCATCCTCAGCATACAAGGACTGTGCTTCTGGTCATTGCCTTATTTACTAAAGTGACACAAAAAGTCTGGAGCCCTTAGTTTGTATGTGAAATGAGAGTCTCTCCCTAAATAAACTTACTAGAATTTTTGGCCTTTGTATTATGTTATTTTGATGGTAGTATGTACCTTATATCTTATATTTTCATTTCATGCATGACATCGATTGGGAGATCCCATGTGTTTTGCCATTGGCCCTAATAATACACATGGGACATATTTCTTTGTCCCGGCTTCTTGATGCAGCATACTATCAAGCTACATCTTTTGAGTTTTTCTGAGTTGAATCCTGGTGGGAGGTGTTTAACAGCATCTAAAATGGAGCTGGGGGGCTTCCCTGGTGGCGCAGTGGTTGAGAGTCCGCCTGCCGATGCAGGGGACACGGGTTCGTGCCCTGGTCCGGGAAGATCCCACATGCCGTGGAGCGGCTGGGCCCGTGAGCCATGGCCGCTGAGCCTGCGCGTCCGGAGCCTGTGCTCCGCAATGGGAGAGGCCACAACAGTGAGAGGCCCGTGTACCACAAAAAAAAAAAAAAAAAAAAAAAAAAAAAAAGAAAATGGAGCTGGGTTAGATGCTCCTCCAGTCTGTAGAGGCTCCTTTGTTCCTGCCTACCTACCCATGTTTGACTACATTCTCTCTCTCTCTCTCTCTTTTTTTTAACATTAAAATTGGAAAGGGAGAAAGGGGGAGCTCCTTAGGAGAAATAGGTCTATAGAGAATTGTGAGTATTCATTCAGAAGCTGTTCTTAGTTCTGAGAAATATAATGAACTTGAGCTTTGAGTCCTGCTGAATCTCCCATTAATGATTCCACCATCACCACCACGTCTCCTCTTGAATATGCTTTCCCCAAAGACTACTGGTATCTTTCCTCTAATATTCTGAATGAAGTATCTTCCAAGGAAAACTCATCTTGGAAGGAATTGAGTCCTGTTGCCCAGCAGGGCAAGCATCTAAATTTACTGGATGATTCTTAATTGTCCTATGAAATGCTTCTGTGTTGCATTACCTTGAAGTCTGTGGTGTAGAAGAAACTTTTCCATAGATCTTGATTTACTTGTCAGAAGTCAGCCCATTAACGTTAGAGTTAGCACTTCACTTACATGATCATTATGGTGTTTCCAACTGAAAACAGCTGCCACACGCTCCATGTGCCCGAGTTCCCAGTGCTGCAGAAAAAGGGACTTTTGTTCTGACTTGATGAGGGAAAAAATGCAAACAACAACATCAGCCCTACCACCAGAGATCCTATAAAGACACGTTCAAATGAACAATAAAGCCGTTTGTTCACAGATGACATAAGGATATAAGAATTTAAACAATAAGACCTCTTGTGAAATGTGGCAAAATATGCACCACAAACGTTGTGAAGTTCTCTGTCTCAGGGAAGCCAGTTTTTACTTGGGCTTCAAAAAAACCATTAACGTATAAAGCACCTTTTAAGAAAGAAAAGAAAATCACTTGTCTCGCTATAACATTAAAGCAATTTCTGTTCTAAAGAAAGCTAAAATGCATTCATTTAGATAAAGTACATGCACTGTAATTTATAAAAAGTACAGTACTCTATTAGTGAATATAGTGCCTCTTCCCTCCTCTGCCTGAAATGGGAAATCCATCATTTGGTCAAGACCCTTCTTCCCTTGAATGATATTTATTTCTTCAAATGAAAAAAAAAATCCTTTAAATCACTTAGATTCAAGATGAAATTTTAAGGCTTGACAGTACTTCTGTAAATCCTCTGACACTGGTGGAACGCGGGGAGGGAATAATCCTGCTTTAAAGGAAATTTTTTATTAAATTTACTTTTATTTAAACCCTATCCCTTTTTTGCCTCGCACCTGTGAGGAAGGCTTGGTATATTTGTAAACCCCAGCAAGGCAATGGCAGGAAGATGCAGAGATTTCCTTGTCAGCTTGGATCAGGTCTCTGATGATGCCCCTAGATTGTTTGTTTTGAAGATTCTGATGCTTAAAATGTGACCCTCCTACTTCCATCAAGCAAAAAAAAAAAATGTTACCTTCCAGGAAAAGTAGGGGGGAGAAAAAAACACAATTTAACTGGCCAGAGGTGCTTGTTGAGCTGATTTAGGATTAAACCCTAAAGATTTTCAAGTACTTGCAGACGGATATATATACAGCATCCTTTCAGAATCCTCTTAATTGAAAAAATGTTTCATATCTATCTCTGTTGACAGAAAAGATTGCCTACTGATAATTGCTTTGCTTAAGTGTCTGATAATATGCCAGGAATGAGAGCATTCTGTGTTAGGTCATCTTTAATTATGCATGTGCCACCTGTCAGCTCTAAATCAGTACCAGATTAAATGCTCGTGGAGTCAGTCTGGGGAGGGTTGGAGGCAGGCTGGGGTGATCTCTTTTAGAAACAACAAAAATACAGAGTAGTAAACATGGCTTATAACCTGCAGCTTTTTTAAGGAGCCTCGTCTTCATTGTTCTTGGGCAGGAATAAACTCTTGGTACAACTGAAAGACGTTTGAAATCTCGCCCAAGCTACCTCAAGTGGCGATAAATTGCTGCGAGAGAGGATGGTGGTCCCATCTGTTGCATTTCCTTTTCGCTCCCTCTCATCATTGTAAATGAGCCAGGGAAGAGCTCAGAAACATTTTTTATAAGCTGTGTGAGGACAGGAAATATGTTAATGATGTTAGATTTCGTACATTCCAGGGTTGTTGTTTTTTTTTTTTTCTTCTGTAGTTGGTTGGCTTTTTTAGAAGGACAAATGTGGGTTGGAAATAATGCTTGTTACCCTCTGTCAGCTTTTGGTAGTTTTATTCTCACTTTTCAGGGTTGTTTGGGACTTTCTGGTGGGATGTTTGGTGTTCTTTACTGAAGGTTCTGTTCTCTCTTCTATCCTTTGATAGCATGGCTTTGTGAAAGGTGTTTCTCTCTGTTCCCCTGTCAGAGGTTACAGGGAAGCCTTGAGATATTGTGCGCTTTTTACAGGGGAGGAGGTTGGATTGACCAAGGGGCTGAAGGCAGAGAAGCGATACAGGGAAGGAAACAGCAGATGTGTGAGTGATCACGTGGTGAGTTTCTCAGTCTCCCCAGCAAAGGTGAGGCTCCTTAGCCTGACTGCTCTCCAAACTGAGAAAATTGCCTCTGTAAGAGCTTGTGAATAATAACCTTAGAAACAAGAATGTGGAGATCCTGAAATGCCTTATTCCAAACACTACTGGCTTAGAGACATTGAAGAGAAAACCAGGTCAGCTGAAAAAGGGGTGAAGACCTCCACCTCTGTGATGTTCTGTCTAGCACCATGGTCCAGCTCATGGCTCTGAAGGACCCTTGGCTGCCTTCTGATACTGGAGGAACCAAATTTTTGACAGTAAATTTGATGAGGTACATAGACTCCATGAACAGGGATCGGGATTGAAGAGGCCATCAGAGAGTATGTCTTAAAAGCAGTGGTTGAAGGAACCAAGGAAGGTGAGCCTGGAGAAGATAAAAAGAAGGAGACACACAATAGCTGTATTTCGATGCATGAAAGACTTGGTTATTCCAGAAAAAGCAGAACCAGAAGGTACAAGAGAAAGCAATTTGGGCTCAGAACAAAAATTTTCTTGCAGCTAGCGCTAGCCCACAATAGAACCAGTGGTCTCATTTGGAACAATGAACCCCCTTCCACCCCCCATCACTAGAATGAGAATCGTTATCTTTTAGGGCCATGTTTGGGAGCTGTTATAGATAAGACTGCAGCACTGCTTGGCAGCACAAACCAGATAACCCTAGTGTTATTTTGAAGAGTCACAGTCAGGATGACCATGGGACATTAGCCCCAATCTCTGTGCGGTTCCTGGTTGGTCTGATACTCAGCCTTCATCTGCCCACAAGTTACAGGTGGAAAGTGGGGATGGGGTCGGGGGAAGAGAGCTGGCTACTTCCCCCAGGAGTCCATACAGTGAAACAGCAGGAGCCCTGGATCGCATCCCAGTTCCCACGCATCCTGGCCTCTTGCTAGCTGTGTGACTGTGAGAGTGGCTCCCTCAAAGCTTGGAAGCCTCCATTTCTTGCCATGCAAGATGGAAATAATAGTGTTCACTTCACGGAGTTGCCGTGAGGCTTAAGCAATGTGCTGTCCATAGGTGGGTGCTTGCCCAGAGCCCCTGCTCCACCACTGATGACCTCTGAGCTCAGGGTTGTCACCGGTACAAGGGACAGAACTGCCTTCCTTGCAGGGTAGTTGTGAGCTGGACGACTGAATAAAATGTCACATACAAAAATAAAATGCTGCATATAAAAGTCCCCAGCACAGTGTCTGCTACAGAGCAGGTGCTGGTATTGTCAGCTTAATTTCACCCTCTAGACCTGGGGAGACTGGGAGAAGGTGTCCTCTCTCACGCACCTCTGCTGGTCAGGTCCTTGGCAGGTGCTCTCTGACCTTCCCCAGAGACCTGGCCTGATACTCACCGGTCTCCTGTCACCTTGCCATCTCACCATCGAGCCACCTTCTCTGCTTCTTCTTTTTTCTGCCTCCTCTATTTCCTTCTCTCCTAATCCTCTTATCTTCTTTTTCTCCAGCTAACTTCGCTCTGTGCATTCTGGGTAGGATTATTTGGATGAGCACAAACTCTAAAGTACTATTTTCAGTAATTTTTTTGTTTCTGAAAGCAAGAGGTGTTAGGTAGCTTTGCAGGGGACGGGGGGGAGGCCTCTCTCATTTTCTTCTGAATTTGCTTAAATTTATTTTTTTTAATGTTATCATTTTCCCGTTCTCCCCTCCCTTGGGCTTATAGTCGTTAACTTGCCAGACACGCAGCAGCTGAGTGTCTCTGTGACGTGGCTGGAGTTGGGAAAGTGTCCTTCACGGGGAACCTCACCCATCTATTAACTCAGACAGAGCAAACTGCTGAATAAAGAGCCCCAGTGTGCCACCTTGATCTTCTTGGTCCCATCCTTTCCCATGGAAAGGGGGTTGCTGAAACAGAAAAAGAGAAGGCAGGGGTCAGGGTGAGGGGGTAGTTTCAGCCATTTTACTGACCCAGAAATTGGAACCCTGCCATCCAGATTCAGGCATCTCATCCATCTATCCATCCATCCATCCATCCATCCATCCATCCATCCATCCATCCCTCCCTCCCTCCCTCCCTCCACCCACTAAATGTTCAGGAAACAGGTCCTTATCTAAGACCCAGCATAAGGTCCTGGGCAAACACGAGGCGAGTGCTAGGATCCCTGCCCTCAGCCTTCCTCCCGTCTCCTCTGCTATTTGAGCAGGTGGAACAGTGGCTCGTTTCATCTGTATTTCTGTATTCCTGCAGTCCTCACAGGTCTAGTTCAGTAAATGCAGGGGTGATGGTAAAAGCTGTGTGATGGAGGGAGGGAAAGAAGGAAGGAAGGAAAATCATCAAAGGAAGAAAGGAAGTCTCTTTGTATTATGTGTGGTGCCAGGCATGTAAATGGGTGCACGCTCTAAGTGCAGTTTAATGATTGCAACGAGAATCCAGGGAAGCATCGCTGCATATGGAGATTTGAATAAAATTTCCAGGGAAGTGATGCTAATTATCCTCAGCTACATAGAAGTCAAAATGGAAGCCATGCATTCTCCGAGTACATCTCCTAGAACACGGATTTCTCCTGATTTTTCTCCCACTAAGCGATGTAGCTTTTTATTTAGCAGAAGACTGCAACTTTGCCCCTCCAGTCATTTCTGGTTTTACAATCAGAAAACTGAATTCTTTCCCTTCCAAGGAAAGTAAAGAACAATCTATTTCTCCCCCACCGCACCCAGCCACATTTTCCCTGTAGTGTTTCTTTGGGGCCATTGACCTGGTGGGAAGAGTGTGGCTCTTAGTCCTGGGATCAGCCTATGACTCAACAGCTGCCAAAGGACGTGCCCATTTCCCCGCATCTCAGCGCCGCCATGGGAGGGACGGGAGGAGCCTGCCTGTGTGCACCCCGGGTTGTCCCGCGACAGTCCCGCGAAAAGAGATTTATACAAAAGCACCTTGAAAACGCAGGTGTTAAATATGTAAAGAATTTTATTGCGAAACGGATGTCAGCTTGATTTTTCACAGGACATTGATGTCTTTCTAAAATCTTAGCACAGCACCTGAGGTCATTTGCTGTCTGCAATTTTGTCAACTGCCAAATTCCATTTCAAAGAAACTTGCAGTGCCCTAAAAGAGAAGTCATTTTTTTCCTTTTTCCAGAAAATTCTCTGGACCTTTGTATTATTCGCAAATATGCACGTGATATTTTTTTCATAAGCCAATGCAAGGATATTGGAGCTTTAACCTTCCACTCCCCTGGTTTTCCACACCACTTGGTTTCTGTTTTCAGTGCCCACCATGCTATGCGGCGTTGTGTAAAAACTCAGTCCCCACCCTCAGAGTTCACCGTCAGGCAGAGGATGTACAACATACACAAATAGCTGTGACATAGGTGGCAGGTGACGGGTGCCAATCTATCTGATAGGTAGAGTCGGGAATAAGGGCATCTCTGAGAGAGGTAAACTAGCCTTTTAAGCAGGATAAAGAGAAAAAGAAAAAGCAAGACAAATTCGAGTGTCCTTAGTACTGTCTTACCATATAATATCTTACGTTCGTCTTATTCCTCATATTATATATCACAGGATCCTGAGGACAGGGACTCTGTGATTCATCGCTACTATATTTGGTGATGCCTGCTGTGAGCTTACAAATAGTAGGTCTTAGGGAATGGTCACTTGAGCAAATATTTTCTGTATCATCTCATACAAAATTTCAAGCTCAAAATCAATACCCCCATTTAAAAAAAACCTCAGTAACTTAATTCTGTACATACGTATGGCATTTTGGGCCTTTCCAGAATAAGTATTTTTTAACTACTGGGGAAAAAAACAAACAAATGCTGACTTCAGGAGGAATTCTAGAACATAGTCAGAATAAGGAAAGTGATTTTGTTTACACTTGAAGTATAAACCAAGTGCAGAGAGATTTCCAGAAACTCCCTGCAACAGGAAAAGTGGCTGCTAGAGGACCTGTTTCCAGGTATAATCGGGTTTCCCTTTTGTCAGGTTTAATTAGATAACAGAAGCTCCTTTTACCCAGCAATCTATACAGTACGGTGATTTCACCACTAACATCATACTTATTGCTAGATGTCCCCACTCTTTACTAAAACTCATAAGCTCTGTTAGTGCAGAAATATTTGTCAAATCCTTTGATGTATCTCCAGGGACTATAATTCTCCTTGGCATGTAGTAGGTGCTTAATAAGTATTGGCCAAATGAATGAATGAATGTGTCAAGTCCTGTGGTAAACTCTGGGGCTAGAATGATGAGTAAGGTATAGTCTTTGCCCCAGGAACCCCATCATCTAACAAGGAAGACAAACATATGAAGACAACAATTATTGTAGAGCGTGGAAAAGCAATGACAAAGCTAGGCAAACAGTTATTCTCTGTGATTTGTATCATTGTTGTTGTTATTGCCTTGAAACAAGAAGTATCAAAGAACAGTCAGTTTTTATCACCTGTTCTGTCCGTTTGTTTTACTAACCTTCATCCTAAATTGTCAAGTTTCCTGGGTGATAGAGGGTCATGATACGCTCCAGTTGCAATCCGTGCTAAAGGTTGCATACGGAATCAAAGTGAACATCAAGACTTCCAAGGTCAAATCCAGTGGCCTCGTAAGCACAGACATGGCTGGTTTGCCATTGTTTTTTCCAGAATCCTTGCCAGTCCACTTCCCTTTGAAATCCCTCTTCCTCTCTCTTCCCTCTTACAGGTTGGTGTTCCATAGCTACCTGAAGAATTTCACCTACCACCTAAGTACTGAGAACTTGACTATAGCTTATCTGCAGGCCCAACTTCTCTCCAGTGCTTTATAGCAAACTGCCTACTGGATTTCAGATGCCCTCTGTCCAGACTGGAACTCGTTATGTCACCCTCCCATTTCCCTCTGACAAGAATAATCCCTTCACTTCCACCCATCAGACAAGCCCAGGAGTCATGCTTCCCCTTTGTGCTCTCCATCCAAGGAGTCTCCAGATCCGTTAACACAACTTGCAACCTCTCTGATCCAGGCATCTCTTCAGTCCTCACCCGCTGACCATCCCATCTGCAGCCTTTCCCCGCTCCTCTCCTCTGTTGTCCACGACCAAGAGATCTTTCTAAAACACAGCTGTGAACCCATGCATTCAAAACCCTTCGAGGCAGCCTGTAACCTCTTACAACCTCCTGCATGTCTGGCCCTTGGACATTTCTCTAGTTTCATCTCCTGCCACTCCATCTTTATTTCTAAATTCCCAGGCTTTTACCACATTGCCTGGGTTCAATGTGTATTTACTGAAGGAACCAATAAACCCAGAGCTGAGCACTTACATAGGAAACCTAACAAGTAAACACAGAGGCAGGAATCTGTGTGATGTGTCCAAGAGAGGAGACCAGTAGCTCAGAGCTGGGGAGTAGGAGATATAGCTGGACACACACACACACACACACACACACACAAGCCACTCTTGCCCTTTGGCCACACTTAACCATTTGTGGTTTCTCTATTACCCTGTGGTTTTACAGCTTCACACCCTTGCCGTTCTCTTGGACCCTCTCCCCATCACCCACCTGTCACACCTGGCAGGCCACCTTCTCTGTGAAGTGGCCTCTAACCTAACCTCCCTCCAGATAGTCTTTCAAGACTGAAAGTGCAGCGGTTTAACTACCACCCTTATACTTATTCTAGTTTTGGTAGGTTCCTTTATTCCTTAGACTCACCCTTCTCACTGACTCCTGGGCTAGTCTGTTTTCTCACTCCTGGGTTACTAAGTTGTCCTAACTGTGCCTGGAATCCACCCTACCCTCTGCTACCAAACTAATCTTCATAAATATCAACTTAGCCCTTTGCTCCAATAACATTTGGTTTAAACACTCAGGCCTGACTTTCCGGGTCCTTCACGCTGCCTTCTCACCCGTCCTCCCAGATCCAGAATTATGTGCCCAGCTGTGTCTCTACCTCCCCTGAGCCTAAATCCCTTTAGTTGTGAGGTTTGGTTTTTTCACAGACATGCCCTTCCTTCTCTCCACTCTGGGTTTATTGCTTTGTTCAGTAAGTGCACATCGAGCCTGGCTGTGAGCTGAGCACTGTGCTAGGCTCTGGGAACACAGAAAATAGAAAATAAAGCATCCTCTGCCCTCTGGGGGCTCTCAGTCTATGGAAGTATATAGTCACAAAAGCCAACAGCATAAAAATTCAATGAAGGAGAGACAGAATTGTTTGGGTAGCTGTCACATTCTCCCCATCCATTAAGATCTATCCGAGTCGATTTTTTGTCCAAATTAATATTTCTCTTTTATACACCTTTATTTTGACATTTAATCACATACGGACTCGTATTGTTGTATAAGCGTCTCCTGCACATGTGTCCTACTTCCACAGGTGGATTTTAAGTGTCTTGAAACAAGGCCTATGTTGTCTATGTTTTATACCAGCTTTGTCAGTTTGAACTTGCTGTGTAACAAAATACCCCAAACATAGTGGCCTAACAAACATTGTTTCTCACAATTTTGTCAGTTGGTTGGGCAGTTCTTCTGGTTTGGACTGGCTTGATAGGGGCTAAATGACCCTGTATAGCAGTAGGCAAACGGCAACCCACAGGCCTGCCACCTGTTTTTTAAAATAAGGTTTTATAGGAACACAGCCCTGCTCATGTCATCTGTAGCTGCTTTCACGCCACAACAGAAGAGTTGAGTAGTTGTGACGGAGATCATATGACCCACAGCTTTAAATATTTACTCTTTGGTTCTTTGAGAAAAAGTTTGCTGAGCCCTGCTCTAAGACAGCCTCACTTATTTGTATGTCCAGCAGTTGGCGGGCTGGTTGGTCCAGGGAGACCTCACCTGGGATGACTCAGCTCTATTCTCTGTGGTCTCTTGTTTTCCAGGAGGCTATCCTGGAATTCTTTATATGGTGGTGTCAGGATTCCAAAAAGTGGCAAGAGAGGGCAAGCCCCAATATGTAAGCGTTTTTCAAGTCTCTGGTAGCATCACATTTTTCTGTTGTCCCTTTGGTAAAAGTAAGTCCCAAGGCCACACCCAGAGTGTACTGGGGGGACTACCCAGGAGCCTGTATTCAAGAAGGGAATGACTGCAGCCAGTTGGGAAAGCAATCCACCCAACAGCCCATCCCCTCCCAACCACCATTCCCCTTGCCTCCGCCCCCAGTGCTCAGCACTGAGCATATGGTGGGTCCTCAATACGTGCTTGCAGAATCGAATTAAAAGCACAAATTGACTTTTTGGTGGAAGAGAGTAGGACAAATAGTTATTGTAACCCTCCCATAGGCCCTGGGATTTAGTGACGAACAAAACATACAGTTCCTGTGCTCAGGGAGCAGGTAGCCAAATTCAGTTCTGTGTGTCCTTCCTGTCGAGCTGTGAGGTGGACTTCACTCTTAAGATTCCTGCTAAGGATCTTTGGTATTTAACTATGACTCTTCCATCCATTTGTTATCTCCTTTCTGCCCCCTCTACCTCCGCATTATCTAGACTTCTCCAGCCTACACACGGCTTGCTTTAGGATGCCCTGCTTCTAGCCTCTTCCTCCCCCTTCCCTCTGAGCATCAGCTCCTCCTAAGGCCTCATTTTCATGAGTCTACTCCTTGCTCAAAAGCCTTATCTATCCACCAACTAGAGCTCAGACTCTTTAATATCCTTAGCAAGCACCTCAACAGAGTCCCAAACTCCTCCTTGTCTAGATTCCTTGCCCTTCTGTGAATATGTGTATCTGTATGTCCATTCCCAAATGTGCCTTTTGAGATGCTACCCATCTGCCCAGGCCAGGCCTAGGTGTCATCTCCTCCATGCTGTCTTCCTGATTGCTCCTACTGAAAGTTATTTCCTCTTCTGCACTCACAGGGTGCCAAGTTTGGAATGGAACTCAAATGGCATATGTCACATAATGCTTGACGTTTGATCCTGCCTCATCCATCTCATGCATTGTATCCTCCTCGAGATTAGGGATCAGGTCTTATGGATTTTCATTTCTTTCTGAATGCCTTGCACAAGGGAGACTTTTAGTGAAAGCTTGTTTTATGAATAAATGAGTAACTGACATTTTTACCATTTCCAAACACTTTATCTGCCATATTTCTAAGAGGCCATTGATTTAAATATAATATTTTGTGTACCACCAAGGAAGAAAAAACATACTAGAGAAATGCAGATCAAAACCACAATGAGATATCACCTTACACCTGTCAGAATGGCTATCATCAAAAAGACAGATAACAAGTATTGGCAAAGATACGGAGAAAAGGGAACCCTGTGCACTGCTGGTGGGAATGTACATTGATGCAGTCACTGTGGAAAACACTATGGAGATTCCTCAAAGAATTAAAAATAAAGCTACCATACAATCCAGCAATTCTACTTCTGGGCATTTACCTGAAGAAAACAAAACACTAATTCAAAAAAAATATATGCATCCCTACCTTCACTGCAGCATTAGTCACAATAGTCAAGGTGCGGAAGCAGCCTGAATGTTCATCAATAGATGAATGGAGGGCCTCCCTGGTGGCGCAGTGGTTGAGAGTCCGCCTGCCGATGCAGGGGATACGGGTTCGTGCCCCGGTCTGGGAGGATCCCATATGCCGCGGAGCGGCTGGGCCCGTGAGCCATGGCCGCTGGGCCTGCGCATCCGGAGCCTGTGCTCCGCAACGGGAGAGGCCACAACAGTGAGAGGCCCGCATACCGCAAAAAGAAAAAAAAAAAAAAAATAGATGAATGGATAAAGAAGATACACACACACACACACACACACACACTGAATATTACTGGACCATAAAAAAGAATGAAATAGTGCCATTTGTGACAACATGGACGGACCTAGGGAGTATTATGCTAAAGGAAATAAGTCAGAGAAAGACAAGTCCATATGATCTCACTTATATGTGGAGTATAAAACACCAAAGGAGCAAAATAAAACAGAGATGGACTACAGATACAGAGAGCAAATAGGTAGTTTTGGGGGGGGCGGTGGTGTAGGCAAAAGAGGTGAAGGGGATTAAGAGATACAAACGTCCAATTATAAAATAAATAAGTCAAGAGGATGTAATATATAGCATAAGGAATATAGTCAGTAATACTGTAATAATGCTATATAGTGACAGACTTGTGGTGATCATTTAATAATGTCTTTGATTGTTGGATCACTATGTGGTACACCTGAAACTAACATAATATTGTGTGTCAACTATACTTCAATTTTTTAAAAAGGAAGAAAGACCAAAGTATAATAAGCTATCAATTTTAAGGTATATCCTAATTTTTGAAATATCAATATTATTATGTGGGAAAATGTACCTCCTAGAATCAGTAAAATACATAATAGTAAATCCAATTCAGATAGATACAAGTATCCAATTAGATATTTATAAAACACCTAAATGTGTTGGGCATTGGAATCTCACACAGCCATGTAAGAAAGGTGGGGTGGGTAGTATTATTCCCATTTTACAGAGGAAAAAGTTAAAGTTCAAAGAGACTGCAATACATATTCAGAGTAAAACAAATACTGTAAATAAATAAGGGAGCCAAGTCTTATGGCCGAGATACAGCTACCTTCCTAAAATCACCTGCGGATATCAAAACCCTTAAGTCAGCTCTAGGTCTCATGATCAACATGTGCCATTTTCTTTCTTTTCAAATTATATGTACATCAGTTGGCCTTTCAGTTTGTTTTCCCCAGCTGTATTGTTTTGTCATGTTACCCCAGGAACATCCTGTTACTTGACATAGCATAATGTAATGGTATGTGATATTTCATGCTGCTTAGCAAAAATTAGAATGATTGTTGGATGCTTAGATTTTCTTCAGTAGTAATGAGCAGGCAGAATCTCTCTCACACCCACCCATAGGAGTTTCTCAACCATCCATTAGCCTCAAAATAGTAGAAGGCGTTCGAAACCCAACACTTCACTTAATTAATTACTTCATCTGACTACCTCCTTTTGGATTTTAGAAGCACTCTCCCGAATTTACATCTAAGAGACAGCATTTTTTATGAGTAAGTTTAAGTAGTTGCGGCACTTTAGAAGGAGTTGGTATGTGCAGATTTTGACTTATGTAGACATCAAACTGATTTTCCGAATAGGGACGTTAAAAACTGTTTCCTACGTATGTCTGGTTGTATTTTCATTTTACTCAGATTGCTAGGCGAAATAAGGAAAATGCAAGAGGAAGCGTCTCCCCAGATCAGCAGGAACTGGAGAGTGTTCAGGTCTTGGCAGAGTCAATTCAGCCTTTCATCCGTCCAAGGGAGATGTGTTGAAATCCCCGCACTGTTCTCAGGATTACTCAGACTTTGAGTAGCTTGTCGATTTCTTGTCACTGCATTTTTTTAAAAAAGCAGTTGGAGAGAGGGAAAAAAGTCCAGAAGACTAGCCAAATGATAAAAAATAAGATCTGTGCAAGAAAATTAGAAGAGGTTGTTTAGCTTGGAGAAGAAATAGTGAAGTTAATTTCTACCTTCAAATACATAAGGTATTTTGTTGTTTTGGGGTTTTTTTGGTGAAGAAAATAACAGTTTAGCTATACCGTATGACCACTAAGCACAAAATAAGAGGAAATGGACTTCAATTTGTGTTGGACACGTTACATGGTGACAGAGTTCTAAAAGTGGTTCCCAAGGAATGCCACAGTGAAGGAGGTGTCTATTCTAAGACCTTTAGGATTCACTTGCCTAAGTGGATAGGAGACCAAATTAGAAAATCTCTTAAGGCCCCTTCAGCACTGTGATTGAGTTAATCTCCTATTTTCATAACTGTGCCAAACAACTTTTGGGTGATGATTATCAGATATGTCCGATAGTTTCTATCACTGGCACATGGGTAAATTTGAAGATAGGATGCAGCACACCCTCATGAGAAGTTAAGATTGCAGAGTCCCCAGGTCCTTATATAACATATATGAGGACTAGACTTTCTGTCCTGTAGGTCATGTGTGTGACTCATGTTCCATGTCACACACACGTTCCATGTCACATCTTAAAAGACGTTTGGGCACTTGGCCTTTTCAAGAATGTTGCTCCTGAAAATATCCCCTTTCTTTTCTGTATGATTAGTCTCTCCCTTTGTGCTCAGTCTTTCCCATGGACATATAAAATCTTTAATATTGCCCAATGGGAGGAAAACAACTTTCTTATGCCACACCCTCTTCTGGCTTCTCCCTGCCTGTACTGCTCCCTTTCACACAAAATGTCTTGAACTTTTTGTCTACAGGTGTTATTTCTACTCCCTCATCTGACTCTACTACTCCACCAAAGCCGTTCCTATCCATGACCTCCTAGTTGCCTCACCTTCTTCACCCTCTCAACAGCATCCAACACAGTCAACCATTCCCTTCTTCCTGAACTCCACTCGTCTCTGGGCCCGCCTGTCAGCACCTTTTTCTGGATTTCGTTCTTCCCCGTCACTGCTGCTGTCTTCTCCTCTGCTCTGTATCTGAACTGGTGTGTCCTGGGGCACAGTCCTAAGCCTCATCTTTTCTCTCTGCACTTTCACTGATAAGTGAAAGGGTCACTGATATCTCATCTGATCCCCAAACTTCATGGTACGAAATCCCCAATTTATATCTCCAGCCCTGATCTCTCCCCTGAATATCAGGCTCACATATCCAATGATGTACTTGACATATCCACTTGGGTGCTTGATAATCATTTCAAACTTACGTATCCAAAATAGAACGTAGGCTTCCAGTGTTTTCACGTATTAAGATCTTACGAATTCTCAAACAAAGATTGTCAAAGAAGGAAACAAACCACCACGAGTGAAAATCAGCACAAACAACAAATAATACTTTGATTACCCCTTCCCCACCAAGGACTTTGGATGTGTAAATTATCAAATTAAAAAAACAAAAGGACTACCTCTATATATTTTATTTTATTTATTTATTTATTTATTTATTTATTTGGCTGCATCAGGTCTTAGTTGCAGCACGCGGGATCTTCATTGCGGCATTTGGGATCTTTTGTTGCAGCACACGGGCTTCTCTCTAGTTGTGGCATGCAGGCTCCAGAGCACATGGGCTCAGTAGTTGCATCACACAGACTTAGTTGCCCTGTGGCATGTGTGATCCTAGTTCCCCGACTGGGGATCGAACCTGCGTCCCTTGCATTGGAAGGTGGAGTCTTAACCACTGGACCACCAGGGAAGTCCCTATTCAAAAATTTTTAATTTTTAAGTTAAAGATAGAATACAAAAATTAGCAAGCAGCAATGGGCTATCGAAATCACCAAGCGGTGGTGCTTTGTGACCGCCTGGAGGGGTGGGATGGGGAGGGTGGGAGGGAGGGAGATAAAAAAAAAAAAAAAGAAATCACCAAGCGGTTCTTAAAAAGAAACAAAGAGAACTTTTAGAAATGAAAAAAATAATTCACTAGCAAAAACATAAGTGGACATGCTCACTTGTAATCGATGAATTCATGAACTGGAAAATAGAACTAAAGTAGTTTCATACAATAGATCACAAATAGATGAGGAGATGGAAATATAAGGAAGAGAGGCTAATAGCATGGAGGGCAGAATAAGAAGGACTAACATAAGACAATTCAGAGTCACAAAAGGAAAGAATATGCAGGATGGAGATGAGAGTGGAGAATTTATGGCTGAGAATTTTCCAAATAAGGTGAGAAATATGGATCCACAGATATAGGATCTGTGGATCCATACATA
The DNA here is from genome assembly GCF_964165515.1 of Mesoplodon bidens. Taxonomy (NCBI): domain Eukaryota; kingdom Metazoa; phylum Chordata; class Mammalia; order Artiodactyla; family Ziphiidae; genus Mesoplodon; species Mesoplodon bidens. Next base: position 27,281,495 of record NC_138168.1, on the reverse strand, counting down.
ACTTTTACAACGTAGTAAGACTGAGGATCAGTGAAGACAAAGTTTTACTCTTAAAAGGAGAAAACACAGATCACACCCACCAAAGAACAATACTTATACTGACCGCAGACTTCTCGACAGCAATAATTGAAGCTCAGAGATGGTGAAATAATATTTTCAAGGTTCTGAGAGAAAATAACTTTCAACCTAAAATTGTGTACTCAGCAAAAGTAAGTTTCAGAAACGAGAGTTGAAATACTGTTTTCATAAGAGGAAAACCTACAAGAGTTTAACAGTAGCAGACGTATATCAAAGAAATTTCAAAGGTATACCTCAGAAAGAAGGACAGGGATAGCAAAAGAAGTCTGAGATACAGGAAGAAATGATAAGCAAAGAAATTGGTTAACATGTAGGTAAACCTAAACAAATATCGTTGGTTTGAAATAATAATGTCTAATATAGGGGAAAAGATATACTAAAATACTGGGTAAAATTCCACATATACAAGAAAGAGCTATCAGAGTTAGCATTATATGGTCCTTTTATTGTTCTGAAGGAGATTACGATATTAATTTTAGACTTCAAGGGTAACTGTTAAAAGAATAGAAATGGTATATAGCTTCCAAGGCAGTTTTTTCAAAAGTCAAGCAAGGATAAAGACAAAAATGAAGCATAGAAAAAGTAGGACAAATAGAAAGCAAAAGTATATCAGCTATAACAGTGTATGTAAACTTTCTGGCTAAAAGACAGATATAGTAAAATTAAGATTCTTTAAAATAATAATAATTCAGCTCCACAGTTTTAGAAAATACACACCTAACATGGAAGGACAAAATAAATGGATGAAAAAATATATTCCAGCAAATGCTACTCAAAAGGAAACTAGGGTAGCTTTATTGATACCAGTCAAAATAGACTTTAAAAAAAATAGACTTTAAGACAACATTATTTGCACAGGGAACTATATTCAGTATCTTGTAATGGCATATAATGAAAAAGAATATATATGTGTAACTGAATCACTTTGCTCTATACCAGAAACTAACACAACATGGTAAATCAACTACACTTCAATTTTTAAAAAGTAAAAGAAAGTAAGAAAAGGCAACATTATTAAGGATAGAGAGTTTTAATTCATTGGAAAAGATATAACATTTCTAAAATAGCCTCAAAATACAAAAAACAAAAATTGATAAAACTGTAGAGAAATTTCTCATGTTTCTCTAAGTTATTGTTCTTTGAAGCAGACAGCAAATAATGAGTAAAGATATAAAATTTAGGCAGCACAATTAAATAGCTTGACTCATGGACATAAGGACTTTGTACCAAACAATTAGAATACATGTATTCTTCACAAGGAAGAGTTATAAAATTGACCTCATACTAAGCCACAAAACAAGTCTCACCAAATTTCCAAGGATCACTATAATAATGACCATATTCTCTGATCATAATACAATTAAATTAGAAGTCAGTAACTAAAAGACACCCCCCACACACAAAATCCCCCCTATATTTGGAAATTTAAAAACATTTCTAAATAACTCATTGCTCAAAAGTATCATAATGGAAATTTTTGAATACTTAGAATTGAATGATAATGAAAATATTACATATCAAAACTTGTGGGATGCAGTGAGACTTGTACTTAGAGGAAAATTTATAGCCTCAAGTGCTTTTAGCAGAAAAGAAAAAGTAAAAATTAATAAGGTAACTTTGAGAAGGTAGAAAAAAGAGAAAACAAGGGAGGATGAATAAAGATGGGAACAAAAGTTAATTAAATTGAAAATAAAAATACCACATAAAGGATCAACAGAGCCGAAGTTGCTTCTTTGAATGAGGTTCATAATACAGAGTTTTATAAGAACGCAGATAGTAAGTATTTTTGACTCTGTTGGCAATACAGTCTCTATCACTCAACTCTGTCACTGTAGTGTGAAAGCAGTTACAGATATGTAAATGAGTATTGTGGTTCTGTTTCAATGAAATTTTTTTTTTTTTTTTTGTGGTACGCGGGCCTCTCACTGCTGTGGTCTCATGGCTCACAAGCCCAGCCGCTCCGCGGCATGTGGGATCTTCCCGGACTGGGGCACGAACCCGTGTCCCCTGCATCGGCAGGCGGACTCTCACCCACTGCGCCACCAGGGAAACCCTCAATGAAATTTTATTTACAAAAGCTGGTGGCACAGTTTTGGCCTGCGGATCATAATTTACCAACCACTGGACTAATGTAATGGTATGACAAAGTTTACTATTAAAAATAATGACAAAGTTTGGCAAAGTGGCTGGATGTACGATCAATATACAAAAATTAGTTGCATTTTTATACACTAGTAACACAGACAAGTACCTTTTAAAAAGTTATAGTTTACAATAACAACAAAATTTTTAAGTACCTAAGAATAAATCTAACAAAAATAAAAATAATTAGCCCACTTGCATGTTAACATAAATAACATATCTTTATGAAAAAACTAAATCTTTCAAGACAAAAACAATAGTGAGAAGAATGGTGTTGCTTTATATTTTTCCAAATCTCTTAAATGTCTGGCATAATAGAAGACACTTTTATATGATAGTTGGATTCTAATATATGTTTCGGTATTCAATCTGTTGCTATATGATGTTTTGGTTAAATTAGATGAAGTTACACCTCACACAGACGCATAGTTGGGAAAGGATGGAGCATTTTAGTAGTCTTTTCAAACAACTGTGGATACTCTTCTTTGATACTGCATCAAAAGTTGACAAATGGTAATTTCCTAAAGGTTAGTTGCCATGCAGAATCTAAAACCATATCAATGAACTTTTCATACTCTGTTACATTAGAATGCATTGGTCTGCTTTGCATATTGAATGGATCTGTTACCAAAGCATGATTTTTTAAGTCCATGACTGGTTATTTGGAAAATATTGATTTACTGAGTTATACAGATCTTCAGAATGGTGACAGATTTCATTTTACAATGTCCAAAAAGTTCACATGTTAAAATTACCACCAATCGCATCAGAAAAGTTTTTAAGTTTGGGGAAGCTGTGAAGCTCATAGTAGTAGATACACATTTTCAAAAAATCTGCTTTGTAGAAGCTTGAATTTTATCATTGGCAACAAATTCTGCCAGTTGTTTTCCTTGAAGTAACAGCTTACCTTTTTCATTTGCAAGAAAATATCAGCCAGATGCCTAAATCTGAATAACCCTTGTTCATCAGGCATTCTTTCGAGTAAAAATGTTGTTCCCCGAAAGTTGTCATTCAACTTGCAACTCAGACAACACCACAGATATTTTTCCTTGAGAGGACAATCGTACCTCAGTGTGCAACAAAACTTCTTTATGCATATTTGTCACACAGAATGTTATAATGACGTGTACTCAAATGTTGAGATTTAATGTAAATTTAATACAAATAATAATTCTTACTGCTTGATCAAGTACATTCTTAAGTGAAACTAGCATTTTGTTTTACTGTGCATGTCTGGTGGTGAAGAACTAATACAGTCAGGGCCACTGCCTGTGTCATGCTGAGGCACCAGCAGTTTTACCCGCTGTTACATTTGCACCATCAATGCAAATGTCAACGTGTGAAAAAAACAAATAGCATCTTAGTATTATGAAAAAACAGTAGTGACTTCATTGACTTTCTGAAACGGTCTCAGGCTCCCCAGGGGTTCCCGCAGACCACCGTGGAATCAGTTGCCATAGACCTTCATGTGGCTGCCTCCTTCATACCACTCAGACCTCAGTTTAAATGTCATGACCTCAGAGAGCCCTGTTCTACGTAGCCCCCAGTGGCTCCCTAACATATCACCCTATTTTGCTTTTATCGTAGCACTTATCACTATTTGATAGTGTACTGTTTATTTATTTATGTGTTTAGTATCTGTCTCCCCTGACTGGAATATAAGACCTGAGAATGTAGAGACCTTGTCTGTCATGTTCAATATAATAACGGTGTCTCCAAAACCTAAAATAGTATTTGGCACGGACGGAGTCGATAGATGTTTGAGGAGTGATTGAATCCCATTGCGATGGGGCACAGGGAATTGGGATTCTCATCATTTCTCACTCAGATGGCCTCATAGCTGTAAATAGCTCTTTTGCGCTCACTCTGGAGTCTGTGGATAATAACAGAAGGAACTTCTGAGTTCTGCAGTTTTACATGTATTAACTCAGTCCTCACAAGAACCCTGAAAGCTAGGTATTATTTACGACTTTTTATAGAAAAAGCATTTGAAGGTCAACAAGAACTGTTTTAAATATAAAGATCTGATAAGTATTAGAGCCAAAAATTGAACTCGTATCCTTCAGCTTCCTCCCAGGTGAAACAGTAGCTCAATGGATGCCCATTAAGACATACTCAGAAGAATCGCTCAGAGGGCCAGGGTTTCAAGAACTGGCTGCTAATGATGAGGCAATAGTCATTCAGAAAGTGTGTTTGTTAGAGGGAATTTTTAAAATAATTAAAATTGAAACTCTGAAGTTATAACAGATGAGCAGCAAATTTTCAAAATTAACTTCTTTGCACATTTTAGAAATGTTTACCTCAACCTTTAATTCCCAAGAAACCATTGTTTCTTCAGTCTTGGACCCCCAGGTTCATGATCTTTCATAGGAACCGTAGCAATGGCAGATGACCATGGAGTTCTTGTGTTACGTTCGTACCAAAGGTCTTTCCTTTGCCCTGCTTTCTGGCTGGAGCAAATGTACAATAACACGTGATAACATGCATGTCAGCATGAAGACTTAAGCCTGGACCCAATCTCAGCTATTATATCTTTACTTCCTAGATTATGCCACAGAGAAGCTATGACTGAATATTTAGGGACCGCACAGAAGTCAGCAATGATAATGGAATATGAGTCAAGCCTCCTGTTGTCTAGAGAGATGCTCTGTTTGCTTCAGGTTTTATGTGTAATCTTTAATACCAAGGAGAGACTTACCAAGAATCTTTCAAGGGAGCTCCTAGACTAGCCCATTAGATACCAAGAGATATGACAATCAATTCCCTAAGATTGTGTCTGCTAGCCCGGAGAGCTATAACTTTTTTAAAATAAAGTGGAGTGCGAACATTCTATCCAAGTTCTGTTTTAAAGGCTGCTTGTGAGAACTCAGGGCCGCTCACCTGCAGGGGTTAGTGGTGTGAATATAGTAGGCACTGGCAGGGCCTTTCTTTTCCACCCATGTGAAAGTCAACAATTATCTATTAACTTAATTCACCCTCAATTAGAATATAAATACTCCTAGGAACCTCAGGAGAGGTTATAAGTCAGTTACAACTTTCTGAAAACTAATGTGAGCTCTAAACACGCAAAGGTGCTCAGCTTTACCAAGGAAACTGGAGGGTGAGAAGACTAGAAGGGAAGGGAGAAATGATTTGTGAAAATGGGGTGCAAAGTAAGAGATTCTGTCCAGCAGAAGAGCACTGATATCCAGAAGACAGAAGGAGGGAAGGGAGACTTCTCTGGAAGAGCCTTTGCTTGCTTCAGGCATTCCTAGAGTAGACCATATAGATGTACCAGTATAGTTCTAGCTGACGCTGGATTCTCACCAGCAGTGGGAGAGGAACCTGTCTGTCTACACTGCAGCCCCTTCCCACTACCCCAGCCCCAGTAACTCCCTCAAAGCACCCAAAGAATAAAGATTTGTAAAAACAACAAGACTAGTTTGTCAAGGCCTGGGCTTGGCCTCATGCTAATGACTTGCTTGGTCTTGAGGTCACCCTTCCCTGCATTCTTGTAATCATTGTGTAAAAACCAATCACCTTGTCACCGGTAAAGCACAATAGGTGAAATATTTGCAAAGTGTACAGAGGGATGTTCTAATGTGTTGTTTTCTTGAGTTTTTTAATCCAAATCCCTAGAGGGATGACTCACTCTTCTTGTGTACATCCTCAGCAGCAGCACAATGGCTGTAATTTGTGATATAAGATTAACGTAGGTCAGGAAGCCTCTTTCAGACATGTGTCTCCCGCTCCCAGTGCATGCCTGCCATGGAGAGTCACTACTCTAGTGTGTTTAACATAAATTTCTCCTTTCCATACTGTCTACTTATCTTGGGACTGTTTTATTTTTTGTTCTTTTGGGTTTCTTTGCGCGGGCCTCTCCCTCTGTGGAGCACAGCCTCCAGACGCGCAAGCTCAGCAGCCGTGGCCCATGGCCCAGCCGCTCCGTGGCACGTGGGATCTTCCCAGACCAGGACACGAACCCACGTACCCTGCATCGACAGGCGGATTCCCAACCACTGTGCCACCAGGGAAGCCCTTGGGACTGTTTTTGATCCATTATAGGGTTCTTATTAACCTTTTTTTTTTTTTTTTTTTTTGGTCTTCAGTATCTGTTGAGTTCCTGACAGGGTTTAAGGAGTCTCTAGCTTCTGAAGCAGAAGCACCAAGCCATAAAAATGTAGGGCTGCTGGGTGGACCTAGAGATGATCATACTAAATGAAGTAAGTCAGACAGAGAAAGACAAATATTACATGATATCACGTATATGTGGGATCTAAAAAATAATACAGATGAATCTATTTACAAAACAGAAACAGACTCACGGACGTAGAAAACAAATTTATGCTTACCAAAAGGGAAAGAGAGGGGGGAGGTGGATAAATTAGGAGTATGGGATTAACAGATACACAGTACTATATATAAAATAGATAAGCAACAAGAATCTACTGTATAGCACAGGGAACAATGTTCAATATCTTGTAATAACCTATACTGGAAAATAATGTTTTATATATATATAAAAAACATTTCCTGGATTCGTGAATGACTGAATCTTCCCATCTTTCCAAAGTTCCACGTAACTTGGCTCTTCTTTGAGTCTGTTTCAAGGCACCCAGAAATCAACACAGTGATTTTTGTAGTTTGAGCAGCTAAGAGTAGAGCATATGTATATAACTGGATAACTTTGCTGTGATTTCACCTGCAACTAACATAATATTGTATCAATAAATCAACTAGACTCCAATTGTTTAAATGTTAAAAAATAATTCTAAAAATTAAAAAAAAAATTTTAATGTAGGGCTGCCTCCAGGCTGGCAGAATATAGGTGATGGCACAGACCATCTTTGCTTGGAGATGCTAATGGTCAGGGTCATATTTTCATGTTAATATTAAAAGGCTCAGTTACCTGATACCCACATTCTCTTGACTGCCATTAAAAATCATGCCTAGGCTCACTTGTAGTCCTAATTGGGAAGATTCTAGTATTTCTGATCAGTCCATTTCTGAATGTCCATAAAGTAGATCTTTTTCACAAGGGCATCTCTCTAGGTCAGTGGAGAAAATATTTGAAAGAGCCTATTGAATCTACTTTCCAGCCACCTCTACAGTACCTTCTCTGTTGATATCATTCATAGGGCCACCCAGTAAAGTCTGGTGTTTTTCTACTTTGCTCCTTAGAAATTTGAAAATGGCTCCTATGTCTTCTTATTGGAAGGAGGTACACCAGATTCATCTTTGTATACCTAGCATCAGGCTTAAGAAAGAAAACATAGTTAGGGATCTACAAATATTAGTTGACTCTTCCTTGCAAATTTTAGTTGATCTTCCTCTTCCCATTCTCTTAAATAACTCCTACTTTGTCATTTAGAATTCAGTTCTAGCATTGTCATTGCTGGGAAGGGTCCCATCTGTGCTTGATGGCATGCTGAAGTACCCCCTGCAACAGCCTTTTGGCATGGTATCTATCTGCCTGGTCATCCACAATATTATACGTTCAAAGGCTTATTTGTGCTGTGACCCAGCACCTAGCTGAGTGGCTGGCGTTGGTTAGACTCACTAAACATTGCCTGGATGCATGGATGACTGAATCTGCCCATCTTTCCAAAGTTCAAAGTAACTTGGCTCTTCTTTGAGTCTATTTCAAGGCACCCAGAAATCAACACAGTGATTTATGTAGTGTGAGCAGCTAAGAGTGGAGGAGACTGGCTCTCACCAGCAGTTAACAATAATTCTAGAACAAAGCTTTATCTCTTTGGGACCTAGATAGGACACTTGAGAAAGCACAAGATAATGAGATTTTATTTTGGGTCTTTATTTCCTATTTTAAGGATTACACAGAGATAGGAAGAATATTTATGATCACAGTGGGACAGGGGAGCAGATATAAACAAGGTGTTGATGATTTTTAAGTGCAAAAAGCCTGGAACAGGATGGAATGAATGGAGATCAAGAAAGTCAAAAGAAGCTGCAGACTTTAAATGCCAGTTTTTAGTTTTGGTTTTTTGTTTGTTTGTTTGTTTTTTGTGTGGTACGTGGGCCTCTCACTGCTGTGGCCTCTCCCGTTGCGGAGCACAGGCTCCGGAAGCGCAGGCTCAGCGGCCATGGCTCACGGGCCCAGCCACTCCGCGGCATGTGGGATCTTCCCAGACCGGGGCACGAACCCGTGTCCCCTGCATCAGCAGGCGGATTCTCAACCACTGCGCCACCAGGGAAGCCCTAAATGCCAGTTTTTAATGCCTCATGATTAAAAAGCAAAATAACAAGAGATAGACAAAGCTCTGCATACTTAAAAAGAAATATTAGAAAGTATGCAAAAGAAATTTTCACAGTGGATATCTCTTATATCACCATCCTTTTTCATATTTTTAAATGTGATTATACTCCTATGAGCCTGAGAAGCTATTGGTTTGGGGTAATATATTTGAGGTAACCGAAAGAGTTTGGTGGACCCACTGACCTGCTTTTGACTTCTGAGAAATACAGCTTCACTATCTCAAATTCTACAAAACTTATCCTGGGTTTATGGCAAAGATTACTGTATCTTAGTTGTGGAAGGTTGCCTGCCTGTTTCTTCAGTAGAGACACGTTGCACATAAAGGGTGTCTACAGATGTTGCATTTGTGATCTTTTCTCCCCTTTCTAATTTGAAATACATTTTGTACATCTGTTAATCTATTTTCTTTCCAGAAGGACTCACTCTTATTGATTCTAGCCTGTACCTCATGCTATGACAGGGTGCTCACCCACAGAGGTGCCTAGTTCCCAAGCAGCCTGTAGAAGGTTGACACACCTTACCCACCTGCTGAGCAATGGAAACTTGTTCCAGAGAGTTCTATGATCCACTTTGTCCCCAAGTAATTTGGGATACAGGCTGTATTTCCTTGAGAGTGCAAGGAAAAAAATCCGAATTGGCCACCTAGACAGGGAGGAAATTTCACCTGTGCACTCTCATCCCTCTGTGTATTATTTCTTCGTCCAATTTCTGTAGAGTCAGATTAGATGACCCTATTAACAGGTGCCTTCCTGCACACAAACTTACTTATTCATTCATTCAACCCATAGGAGCTTACTCCCTGGGTGATCTCACCCAGTACTGCGGCTTTTAAATACCATCTCCACCCTAACGCCTCTCAAATTTATATCTCTAAAATCAACCCTGCCCTGAATCTCAACCTCTGTGTTCAGCTGCTTATATTACTATCTCCGAAGGGCTGTCTAATAGTGCCGTCCTCATACTTAGCACATCCAAAAGCAACCCTCGTTCTCCACTCACCCGCCACACCTGATCCTCCACTGAGGTTTCCCATTTCAGTAAAGGACACCCCCCCCCATTCATCTGGTCACTTAAGCTGAAATCCTTGAAAGCATCCTTAACTCATTCTCTCACATCCCACATCAGTCCACTAGTAAGTCCCATCATCTCTACCTTCCAAATATACGCCAGGTCCAGCCACTTGTTACCGCTTCTCTTGCTCCCTCTCTAGACTGATCCATCATCCTTGCTCACCTCGGCTGCTGCAAGACCCCCCAGCATGCTTCCAGTCTGATGCACAACAACCCACTTCCCACAGAGAAGCCCAAGGCATCTTTTAAAAATAAAAATCAGATTCTCTCACTTGCCTGCTTTGGCTTCCCATAGCACTTAGAATAAAACCCAGACTCCCGCCCTGAATGCACACCTTTCAGTGCCCTGACTACCTCAGCAGCCTTCTGGCCACATCTTCCAGGCTCTGGGTAGCTGTTTACTCTGTCAGGCAGGCTCTTCTCCCAGATACCTGCATAGTTTACTCTCTCACTTCATTTAGAATATGCTTCAGTGAGACCTTCCGTGACCACACTGTCTAAAGCAGGACCTCTGTTGTCAGCCTTCGGTTCTCTTGCCTTGCCTTATTTTTTTCTCTTTAGCACATTTGATCAGGAATCTCTTTATCTGTCTGTATATTGCTGTCTCCCCCAATAGAACATAAGCTCCTTGACAGCACGACTTTGCTGGGCTCCTGGCTATCTCCTCAGGCACCTAGAACAATGCATGACATCATGTACTGTACGTGGGTCGGGGGGGTTTATACGGTCAGTATTGATTGAGTGAGTGAAAACATATACTGAGTAGCCAACTCTGTTTCAGGCATTATGCTACGGGAAAGAAAAAAAGTATGGTTTCTGCCCTTGAGGGACTTGCTCTGCGTGGCAGACAGACACATGAGCGATTCTGTGTTAGTGATACGACTGGGGAGCTGGGGAAGCTTGACCAAGAGTCTCTCAACTGTGCCTGCGGAGTCGGGAAGTAACCGGAGGAACTGACATTTGAGATTATTCTTGAAGGATGAGCAGGTGTTTGCCAGAGAAGAGTGGGAAGGGCACGTGTTGTGTGGATACTGCACATACAACAGCGTAGAGCTACGATAGGACAAAGATCTTGAATATGACCAACTGATGGGAGAGTTGTATGAGATGAGTTTGGATCATGAGCTTCCAGGGAACAATAATTTATTTCAATCCCAGCCCCCAATTTATCATATTAATAGAACTTTATAAAAACTCATTTGATCATCTTCATAGATGCTGCAAAGATATTGATATAATTCAACATCCATTTTTCATTTAAAAAACACTTTATAGGGACTTCTCTGGTGGCACAGTGGTTAAGAATCCACCTGCCAATGCCGGGGACACGGGTTTGATCCCTGGTCTGGGAAGATCCCACATGCCACGGAGCAACTAAGCCCGTGCACCACAACTACTGAGCCCACGCTCCACAACTACTGAAACCCGTGCGCCTAGAGCCTGTGCTCCGCAACAAGAGAAGCCACCACAGTGAGAAGCACACGCGCCACAATGAAGAGTAGCTCCCGCTCACCGCCGCTCGGGAAAGCCCGCATGCAGCAACAAAGACCCAACGCAGCCAAAAATAAATAAAATTTTTTAAAAACCACTTTATAAAATAAGAAATGATGGTATCTCCTTAACATGATAAAATATATGTATCACATCAAAAGTTGAGCATCGTGCTTGAGAAGGAAACACTAGAAGCCATGTCATGTCAGAAAGAATGAAGACAAGGGTGCTTAACATCATACACTGTCCTGAATGTACCAGCCAGTGCAGTACTAGAGAAAGAAATTAAAAACATAGAAAGTCAAAAGGAAGAGGTCGAACTGTATGTGTAATTTGCAGGTGATATGCCTGTATACTTGGATTGTATGCTTGTTTCTATGAGTCAACTGGAAAATTGTTACAAACAATAACAGAACTCAGTAAAGGTGGCTGAGTACCAATTTATTATGTAAAAATGACATTTTTCATATACAAGATCAACAGCTAGTTAGAAGATATAATGGTAGAAAAAAAAAGAAAAATCCAAATATAAATGTAAATATACACATAAATACATTATGCACATAAACACAGGTATTGAGCTTCACAAAGGATCTGTAAGATATAAATCTTTATTCATATTAATAAATGAAACTTTCTTAATTCCCCCAAGATGCAGAGGAATAAAAGAAAAGATGTAAATAAGTGGAAAGGCAATCCATGTTCTTGTATAGGAAATCTAAACATCACAGATTTAACACAATCCAAGTAAAAATAACAACAGAACTGTTTGTAACCAAACAAGCTGATGCTGAAGTTCATGTGGGGAAAAAAATGTTTTTAATTAGGAATAGTCTAGAATAAAAAAAAAGAAAACAATGAGAGAAAATTGCTTTTTAGATATTAAAATATATTACAAATATATTTATATATTTGAGTTAGGGCATTAATTAGATAGGTCCATGGTGGTGTATGGAGTCCAGAAATAATCTCAAATATATATGAAAATTTAGTTTACATTAAAGAAACCATCTCAGATCAGTTCAGTTAAACTGTACCGTCCAATAAATGGTGCTGGGATGACAATAATAGCTGTCTGGAAAAAATGAAGTTTATTGATAGCTAATATTTTATACCAAGATGAATTCTAAATGAATCAAAGACTTACATTAAGAAAAAAACCTAGAGGACTTCCCTGGTGATGCAGTGGTTAAGAATCCACCTGCTAATGTGGGGGACACGAGTTTGATCCCTGGTCTGGGAAGATCCCACATGCCACGGAGCAACTAAGCCCATGCACCACAACTACTGAGCCTGTGCTCTAGAGCCTGCGAGCCATAACTACTGAGCCTGCGTGACTGAAGCCCACACACCTAGAGCCTGTGCTCCGCGACAAGAGAAGCCACCACAATGAGAAGCCCACACACAACAACAAAGAGTAGCCCCTGCAAGCTGCAACTAGAGAAAGCCCACGCACAGCAACGAAGACCCAACGCAGCCAAAAATAAATAAATAAATAAATTTATTTTAAAAAAACAAACCTAAAAATACTAAAAGAATTTAGGGGGAAATCGTTTATATTCACAAGTGGAAAAAGCCTTTTGATATATGATATAAAAGCTAAAAGCCATAAAAAGAAAACCATAAAATTAATCCAATTACATTAAAATGAAAAATTTCTGAGGGGCGAACACCACTGTATACAAAGGCGAACAACAGTGACAAACTAGGAAAAATATTTTGCAACTCATATAAGAGAAAGGGCAGATTTCTCTTGTAAAGAGCCTCTACAAGACACTAAGAAAAAAAGACCAGCAATGCAATAGGAAAAAAATAGGTTATTAACAGAGAATTTACGGAAGAGGGCATATAAGTAGCTGCTTATAAACATATTAAATATATCCAGCTTTGTTTATAAAAAATGAATGCAAATTAAAACTATAATGAGATACTATTTTTACCTACCAAACAGGCAGATTTTGTTTTTTTACAGTTTGATAACACAGTCTATTAGCAAGACTATGGAGAAAGAGGTACTCTTGCACATTGCTGGCAGGAGTTTAAATTGGTACAATCTAAATGGAGAACAATTTGGCAATATCAAAACTACAAAATCTGGGACTTCTCTGATGGTCCACTGGTAAAGAATCCGCCTTGCAATGCAGGGGACACGGGTTTGATCCCTGGTCAGGGAACTAAGATCCCACATGCCATGGGACACCTAAGCCTGCCAGCCACAACTACTGAACTCACGTGCTTCAACTAGAGCTCACGTGCCGCAAACTACAGAGCCCACGCACCCTGGAGCCCGCACATCACAACTAGAGAAGAGAATAACCCACACGCCACAGCTAGAGAGAAGTCCGCACGCCTCAGTGAAGAGCCCATGTGCCGCAATGAAAGATCCCGCATGCCTCAACAACAACAACAACAACAAAAAGATCCCGCATGCTGCAACTAAGACCCCATGCAGCCAAAAATAAATAAAATAAATAAATAATAAGTAAATCTTAAAAAAAAAACTACAAAAGCTTATATCCTTTTAATGCTTATATTCCCATCAGCCATAGGGAAAATATATGGATGTGCAAAATTGCAAGGTTACACATTGCAGCCTTGTTTGTAATAACCCAAGACTGACAACAAGCCAAATGGCCATGAATAGGGAATTGGTTATATACATTATACTATATTCTTATAGTTGAATTCTATGTAAGCAAAAAGCGAGGATGAGGAAGCTTTTATGTGTTCGTATGGGATGAAGCCCAAGATATATTTTTAAGTGAAAGAGCAAGGTACCTAATAGTGGTATAATACGTTAGGTTTTGTGTAAAAAAGGAGAAAGAGGGTATCTATAAATGTATGTATCTTTGCTTAAATAGGCATAAAATTCTTCTAGAAGGATCTACAGTTAACATGAGTTGCCTCTAAGAAATGGAACTGTGTGATTGGGAAGCAGGGAAGGGGAGATTTTGAAAACTTGAACTGTATATCATTTGTACCTTTTGAAATTTGAACCAACCAAAACGAACCAAAAATAATTTAATGCTGTTTTTAAAATCGTCTTCAGAAGAAACCAGTGTTACATACAACATAGATGAATCCCACAAACATAAGAAGGAAAAGAAGCCAGACACACACACCCCCAAAAATGTAGTATATTTTCCCAAATATTTAAAGTTAAAAAGGAGACAAAACTAATCTATGGTGGAGGAAGTTAAAATGGCAGTCATCTTGGTGGAGATAGTGAATGGGACGGGGCATGAAGGAGACTTCTGGGTGTGGTCATGTTCTTGATCTGGGTGGTGTTTACCCAGGTCTGTTCACTTGAAAAAAATTCATTGGCGTGTCCTCTTATGGTTGATACACTTCTCTCCCTGTGAATTATGCTTCCGTTTTTTAAAAATTACAGAAAAGGAAAAAAAAAATCTTTAGGACTGTATTAGTTTCTGAAGGCTGCTGTAACAAAATACCACAAACTGATTAGCTTAAAACAACAGAAATTTATTGTCTCACAGTTCCGGTTGCCAGAAGTTCAAAATCAAGGTGTCTGCAGGGCCATGTTCCCTCTGAAACCTGTAGAGAAGGATCCCCCCTTGCCTCTTCCTAGTTTCTGTTGGTGGCCAGCAATCCTTGACATTCCTTGGCTTGTGGAAGCACCACTGTAATCTCTGCCTCCGTCTTCACGTGGTGTTCTCTTCTACCTTCCCATGGAGTTCCTTTTATAAAAACACCAGTCATATTAACTTATGGGCCCACCCTACCCCAGTGTGACCTCATCTTAACTATTTACATCTGCAATGACCCTATTTTCAAGTAAGGTTACATTTTCAGGTATGGGAGGTTAGGGCATCAACTTTTTTTTTTTTTTTTGAGGGGACACAATCAATCCGTAACAAGAGTTAATGAAGAATTTTTAAAGAGCATTGGAGTTTCTATAAAATATTATAATACCATCTTAGTGACTGATTTGTGAAGTGTGCCATTGTTGAGCTCTTGCAGAAAGAAGTGACCGAATGCTTTGTCTGCTAAGGGTGTCTCTCCTTGGCAATCATTCAGCTGCTGAAGGGAAAAACAAAAAAAGGCCTAATCCACACACTACCCACAGTCACATGAAAAGAAAATAAACAAGGAGGTTTGGGGCTCCTTTGGCAGCCTCCTTCCTGGTTTTACAGCTCTATAAAATGAGGGGCTATATCCTTATAGGTTAGGGCTTGGCACACGGTGACCATCCATCTTCATCATAGAGCAGGAACATCGGTCTGGAGATGGGCATTTTATTTATTTATTTATTTATTTATATTTTTTTAACATGTTTATTGGAGTATAATTGCTTTACAATGGTGTGTTAGTTTCTGCCGTATAACAAAGTGAATCGGCTATACATATACATACGTCCCCATATCTCCTCCCTCTTGCATCTCCCTCCCACCCTCCCTATCCCACCCCTCTAGGTGGACACAAAGCACCGAGCTGATGGAGATGGGCATTTTTAAAAAGTCTCCTCATTTTTCAGATTTACTCCAAGGATCCTACAGAGCCCTCGTTTTTCGCTGGGCATGGGTATGGCTTTTATTTTTCTGTTGAAGAGTCAGCAAGTTTCCAAATGAGTAACAGACCCAGGGTGTGGTGTGTGGCTTCGCTTTGGGCTGTAAGTCCAAATTGCCCTTCAGATATAATTAATCCCACAGTTCTCACCACCATTGAAGTTATTTTCCAGATTTAACGAAATGATTATTTTGTTGTTACTGGCTTCCAGTGTGTGTGGCTTGTTGTAAGTGCTCAGGAAGTGTTTGTTGACCGAAAGAAGGAAAACAGAACAACATTTAGCCACTTAACTGTCAGAGGAGGCCTTTAATAGTTTCAAAATTCAACTGTTCTAGGACAGGCAAAATTAGTCTGTGTTAGAAAAACATTAGAGCTCTGGTTGCCTTTGGCAGACGTGGTGGGGGATTAACTGGGATGCGGACTCTTTCTGGGGTTATGATTATGTCCTGGAGCTTTGATAAGGTTCAGATTACACAGTTATCTACATTCATCAAAACTCAGGGAGTGTGAAATGATTTGTACATTTCGTTGTATGTAAATTATACCTCAGAAGAGAAAAGCTATAAACAAATCTTGAACTCCAGCAAGTGATACGCCTGTTAACGTATTTAGGGGAAGGTGCGCTGATGTTTGCAGTTTACTTCGATATGCACTGAGATGGACTGATAGACGGGTAGAGGAATGGGTATAGATGGGTAGATGTGTAATGCAGTGCGCATAATCAGGTGTTAACTGTCACATCTAGATGTGGGTGTATAGGTGTTCAGTGTAAAATTCTTTATACTCTTTTAACACTTTCCTCTACCCACCCCCAATCTTATACTTCTCACCCTTGTGGAAATTAACTGTAAACAAAAGGGCTGAGTTTTGGAACAAAAAAAAATTGTCTCCGTATTCTTCCCCGTGGCCCTCCTCCTCCTTCAAAGCTTTTGCACAGCAAAGGAAACCATAAACAAGACCAAAAGACAACCCTCAGAATGGGAGAAAATATTTGCACATGAAGCAACTGACAAAGGATTAATCTCCAAAATTTATAAGCAGCTCATGCAGCTCAATAGCAAAAAACCAAACAACCCAATCCAAAAATGGGCAGAAGACCTAAATGGACATTTCTCCAAAGAAGATACACAGGCTGCCAACAAACACATGAAAGAATGCTCAACATCATTAATCATTAGAGAAATGCAAATCAAAACTCCTGAATTTTCTTTAATACAATACAGTAGAAACCTGGGAGGCAGAAACATCTGGGTTCTCCTGTGTCTGTTCCTGAATGGTTCTGTGGCCTGGAGTAAATCGCTTTGATTTACTCAAGACTTACTAGATTTCCACAATTGTAAAAGGAGCAAATTCAATCAAAGGATCTACAAG
Organism: Mesoplodon bidens; assembly: GCF_964165515.1. Lineage (NCBI taxonomy): Eukaryota > Metazoa > Chordata > Mammalia > Artiodactyla > Ziphiidae > Mesoplodon > Mesoplodon bidens. The sequence goes on along the minus strand of NC_138168.1, from coordinate 27,264,560 downwards.
TCCCTTCTAGCACTAGAATGAAACTTTGCTTTTTTTTTTTTACCGTGTCTCCTTGTAGCATCTTTTGGAGGGGGGGGGGTTGGCTGTAATGAAATCTTGAATCCAGACCCTGGCATACTCTAGAAGGAGGAACTCCCTTTCCCAACAAGACACACAAAAGACTCTGCTAGGAGCTCATTTAAATGATGCTTAAGATTTTAGTCCCAGCGAATTTTCCATCTCTTCCTCCGTATGAGCCAGACTTGAAATTAGTCGAATATTTAAGGCATTCAGGAGAGGAAAGCCACAATGTCTTACGGTACATCTCTTCCAAAAATATCAAGGAAAGCAGAGAAGAAAGTGATTTTTCTATGTGTAGATCTGTATGTTTTGTTTACTTGGGCTTCTCCCCAGGTGAAAATTTCATTTAAATATTGTGTATGGGAAGAGGCTATCAATTACTAGCCAGGTATTTTCCTCAAGGACTGAAAGCAGAACAGAGTAAGTATTCCTAGTGGGATGTGTCTATTTTCATTCTCAGGGTATAATAGAACTACAAGGCAAGAGCAGTTTGGTGTGTCACGATATATAAACAACCCAGAGAGGATAATTTGATAAACTTTGTATGTCTTCATGTGCTACTTACTCAACTATATTACCAAAGACAGAGACTCAGCTTTCATTATGTGGGTTCCTTGGCAGGTCTAACTACCTGAGCGGTAATTATACAGACATTTTTTTCATAGTCATGCCAGATGTAAATTATATACCAAATGTAGTTGTCTCCATGTTGTAGCTTTTCTATAGCTTATGTTTCTGTGTTTGCATATTTTGGCACATCTATGTATGTATTTTCTCTCTTCAGTTAACTGTAAACCGAATGAGTAGTGGGACTACTTAAATAATGAAAGAGGCTAATTATCAAGGACTTGACTTTACTAATGTACTCAGGTTGGAGATGTTTTGGTGAGGAGAGCATGGGCAAGCCATCTGATTTGGTCCATTATTATATTTTCAATTATCTTTGGTGCTCAAAGAGAGACATTAATATAGCTGAGGATGACATAGCAAATTACCACAGCTCTCTAACCTTTTAAATTGCTAACACCGTTATAATCTGTAATTATAGAAATCAGTGTGAGGATTGTGGCACTGCATAATTATCTTTCCTGATACTTTATTGCTGAATGAATTATTAATCAGAATCTGTCTTGTATAGTATTTGCAGCAACTTTGAAGAATAATGTATAATTAAATTTCGTTATTCCTATTTTTGTGCTAATGTTTTCTGATGTTGTAATTGATAATTAATTGGCAAAAAATTCACCCAATACTTGGGAGTTTCAGGTGGCTGGAAAATGTTCAGTGGGCTGACTTCATTAACTAAGTAATGATCGTTCTGTAAAGACCACAGAGTCTAGTCCAATCTGTCTGAAAAATCTTTTGAAATTGTTATATTCATCATTAAGCGTTTCATGTTTCCTTAAAATAAAGCAATAACTGTGAGCACATACTAATAAATAAGAAATCTTAAGAGATTTCAAATCTGGTCAATTTTGAGTAATCAGATGTTGATTATGAATATCAGGCTAATACTCTAGATTCAGTTGGTGTGCTTTTCTATGTATCAATTTCCATTCTAATTAAACAACCAGCAGACTTCGTATAACCACACTTTCAAAAAGAATAGCGCTGTAGCCTAAAAAGCCATTTCCCTCTGTCTTTGAAGAGTATAACCCACATCTTTATAGACAAAGTCTGGTCTAATCTTTTCCAGTTGTCCAAACTACTAAATGGTTTTCCTCCGCACAGACACAGAGAATTTAAAATCTGAAAGGATTATGAACTTTTCCTTGACTGGCGTTCTAAGTGAGAATTCCCGGTGTGAGTCTCTTTCGGTATACTTTGCAACCTAGATAACCAGCCAAAGCTCAGAATCCAAGAATGTCTTTCACTCAGCCTGAGTTCTATTGAAAAGAAACATCTTTGGGCATTTTATGTGAACTCTGCTGTGCCATTTTATTTGATTTTTTTTAAAAAGAAGGTGATGCTTTTTCCTGGTTTTCAAGTGTCTCCTTTAGAAACATGCAAGTTTTTTTTTTAAAACGGGTGAACATCTTTTTCCTTTTCAAAGAATTTTGAAGGCATTGTGGTAGGGAACTTTACAGTGTGTATGCTATTTTTTTAAAGGAATTAAGCCCAATCTTTTTAAAATTTATTTATTTATTTATTTATCTTTGGCTGCATTGGGTCTTCGTTGCTGCGTGCGGGCTTTTCTCTAGTTGCGGCGAACGGCGGCTACTCTTCGTTGTGGTGCGCGGGCTTCTCATTGCGGTGGCTTCTCTTGTTGTGGATCATGGGCTCTAGGCGCGCGGGCTTCGGTAGTTGTGGTGCACGGGCTTAGCTGCTCGTGGCATGTGGGATCTTCCCGGACCAGGGCTCGAACACATGTCCTCTGTATTGGCAGGCGGATTCTTAACCACCGCGCCACCAGGGATGTCCGACAATGCGTATGCTATTTTTTAATCAATCCTTTCTAAACTGATCAGAAAAGTATCCACTGGGGCTTGTTCCTGGGGATTGCTGGGCAAATACATTTCCACCTTCCCAGAAAGATCATGAATGGTTTATTATCAACGTCGGCTGTGTTGGCTCCAGTGCCTTACAATTAATTCCAAATTATAAATTATTAAAGAAGAGTTTGTCATCAGACTGCTATGAGTGGTACTAAGGCGCATTCCTGTAGCATCTGGGAGAAAGTTGCTCAGTGGCCTTTGTCTGATGTTGGAGTGAACATCAGAAACCTTCCTCTCACGATCTTCTCTCAGTTCCAGGCCCCCCAGAGCCGTGTATGATCCCAGAGCAGCTGATGCCCAGGCAATGGCCTTCTTAGCTCAGTCACACTCTGAAAACATAGTCCTGGGGATGCAGTTGAGGGTCCTGTGTGCCCATCATCTCTTGAGGGTTTGGAGGCCCACGTGCTGCTGAAAGGGAGGGCGTAATTGGTCCTCTGTTTGGCAGTTTAAGATTAAAGGCTATGAACTTAGGGAGAAAGAATCAGAGCCATCATGCTTTTACCAGGATAGAAGAGCTAAATTATACTCTGTGGGGACCCATGTTGTGCAGAACCAGCAGACAAAGAATGTGTTTCACTGTTAGTGAATAGTTGGGCCCAGAAAGCTTGGAAATAAAACACACTTCAGACCCTTCTGCTGAGAAACTCTACAAATGTTAGCGTTTCCTTTACTGTGTCAGCCTAGCCTTTTCCTATAGCTTCTGTACCTTCCCATTCTCTTGGTGTCTATCTTGGAGGTTATACCATTAGTTTCCTCTAACATTCTCATTGCTCAGAAGGGACGGGGTTTCCTGTGGATAAATAGATCCGCAAGGTGGCCTGGTGGCCCAGAGAAGACAAACAGCTCCAGAGAGCATAGGAGCATCTGAGAAGAAGCAGGTTTGAAGGTGGCCTTGCCAGAAACACAAGCAACACCAAGTGGGGAAGGAGGATGGGAGGCGCAGGCAGGAGGTGGGGGGTTGGCTTTAAGTAGGGTGGTCAGGAAGGCCTTCCTGAGAAGGTGCCATCTGAGCAAAGACTTGAAGGACACCAGGGAGTGAGGCAACACATTCAGATCTCAAAACAGTCTCCTAGGAGGCAGATGTTATCCTCCTTTTACATACAAGGAGACGTGCCCACCCCTTCCAGCTCTAGGAAGTAGCAGGTGGACCCCCTTGGTTTGTAGGGCTGCCTTGGATCAGCTTCCCTGGGGGGTAAAATGCAGATACCCAGCCTTACTCCAGTTACCCTAAATCCATACAGTGAAAGAACTGTTGTACTTCCAGGCGATAGGGTAGCAGCTGGGCAAGTCTGCGTTACGGTGGCAGGACTGAAGGTAGGAGATGCCAGTGTGAAAGAAGGACAAGCGAGATACGCACTACAGTATATATGAGAGGTAAACAACAAGGACCTACTGTAGAGCACAGGGAGCTATATTCAGTACCTTGTAATAACCTAAGGTGGAAAAGAGTTAGGAAAAGAATAGGTATATATATATATATATATGTATGTATAGGTATAACTGAATCACTTTGCTGTACATCTGAAACATCGTAAATCAATAATTTTTTTTAAAAAAAGGACACGCCATCATCAGTCTGGGAATGAAAAGTGAATGGAAACCGTTGGCTTGTTGACAGAGAAGAGCTAATTTTATTGATCACGTAGTACATGTTGAATGAGTGAATTAATGAACAAATAAACATGTGAAATGTTTTCATCCTTATGACCCTACAGGGTAGGTGCTCTTTATCTTACCCTTTTTGTACAAATCAGAAGACTGAGGCACAGAAAAGTTGTGTCTTGCTGAAGGTTTGGCCAGAAATGAGTGCAGAGTCGATGCCAAGCCAGGCAGCCTGGCTGTAGAGGCCGTGTCCTCAACCATTACACAGTCCTGCCTCTATTAACCCTGCTGATACAGTACTTAGTGCCTGCTTACTGTGCTCCGGGAATTGTTCCAGGCGCTTCACGTGTTTGTGCTTTAGGTTACGTACTCCTCATGACAACTGGATTGCAGATGAGGGATCCTCACAGAGAGCTTGAGGTCAGTATGCAGATGCCGGCAGGCTGGCTCCAGAGCCTGGCTGGTCACCGCTACACCCACTGTCTCTCAAGATGAAGGAAGGTTCTGATTTGTATGAAACATGCAAAAGATAGCAGAGAGAGAAAACAGGGAAAGCCTGTCATAGAAGGCAGACTATTCAAGGCACATCCTTCTAGCAAATATAAGGGGATAGAATCTTCCAGAAATGTTAGATGAGAATCAGTACAAGCCCCCCATCCGCCAGGCTCTTTCTCTTGGCATGAAAGAGAAATATATTAGCGTTAAGTGCCCATCAGAGCAGACATTCTTGATATAATCGTGTGTAGAATTAGACAGAGGTGAGGATAGTTCCTGATGCAAACAGAGTACTTTATACTTCTCAGACAGCTCTCAGATCTACTGCCTGATTTGACCTTCTTGATCATCATGCAGTGTTAGAGAGGGAAGCCTGCAGTGGTGTCGTGGTTGAAGTTACCAGAAAGCACCAGATCCCACACATTGTCCCATCATTTTCTCACAGGCCGTGGATGGAGATCAAGCAAATTGGGCTTTCCCCAGGTTTAAGCTGGAGAATCTGGCAAACAAAGACACACCTCACGCTTCATGCAGTTCAGGTTTGCCTCAATATAAGAAACTCTCGATATGTATAGAATTACACATTTTATATAGTATACAAAGAAATTAATTTTCTTTTCATAATCATAGCTTCCATTTGTGGGGTGTTTACTGTAAAACAAACACCATCCTAAATACTTTATTGCTTCGTCTCATTTAGTCTTCACATAGCCATTTTGCAGATGGAAAAACAAAGGATTACAGAGTCTAATTAATGTACCCAGCTAGGAGGTGGGAGAGCAGGGACTCAGGTGGAGGGCCCTCTGTCTGGGGATGGAAGGCGAAATAGGAATCAGGTACATTGTAGAATCAAGAAAGTACTGAAACAGAGAAAGACAAATACTGTCTGCTATCACTTATATGTGGAATCTACAAAATACAACAACCTAGTGACTGTAACAAAAAAGCAGACTCACAGATACAGAGGACATACTAGTGGTTAACAGTGGGGAGAGGGAAGGGGCAATGTAAGGGTAGGTACAAACCATTAGGTATAAAATAAGCTACAAGGATATATTATACAGCACAGGGAATATAGCCAATCTTTTATAATACTATGAATGGAGTGTAACCATTAAAAATTATGAATCACTGTATTGTACACCCGTAATTTATATAATACCATACATTAACTATGCTTTAATTAAAAAAAAAAAGAACTTGGGACTTCCCTGGCAATCCAGTGGTTAAGACTCCGCACTCCCAATGCAGGGGGCATGGGTTCGATCCCTGGTCAGGGAACTAAGATCCCGCATGCTGCGCAGCACAGCCAAAAATAAAAATAAAAATAAAAACAAATAATAAAATTTAAACAAAAATTTAAAAAAAGAACTTACCCAGAACCCAAAACAAAAAAGAAAGAAAGAAAAGAAAGTATTGAGTGGTCTCTTCCTGCCTGGTACTTCTGGGTGCTTTTGGGTGATTCCCTGGTACCACCTGGTCATACCCCTTCCTGACCGTTGGGAAAGAGGGTATTTTCTCCTCCATGGCAGTGCATATTTGACTTTTTACAATCAGTGAGTTAGAAAATAATCTCTTCTTAATATACTTTGTTTTATCTGAAGCATATCCTTCTCATCACCCTGAGAAGCTACCAAGGACAGGACAGGGACTTGGAAGGCTCCTAGCACATCCTTTTCCCCCATCTCTCTTCATTGACCCCCTGCCTTTTCCCCATCCTCCCAAGAGAGCACTTCACCTGTGTGTTAATATGCCAGCTCCATTTGATCTCCTCCTTGGTGACAGATGGTCCAAGTGCTTTTGTTACCTGATGTGCGATTTAACAGACTGCCAAGCAATGGTCTTAGCTTCACGGGTTTAATCATCCTGAAAGGGAAAAACAGGAGTGAGGGTGCCCAGGCCTCAGTGGAAAATCCACAGACCTTTCCCAGAGCATTTCCCGAAGTGACCCTTGAGCCAGATGACTCCTCTGCCTTGGCGCCCTGATTGGACGCTGCCTACGTGGGTGCAGAGTCTTGTTTTAGTTACCAGCTGAACCATCTTGCAATCTAAACTTCATCCATCCCAGCTTGCAACCCCGCAGAGAAGATAATATTTCAGAACAGAATCGTGTTGTCCAAAAGACCCCAGTGCATGAAAGAAGCAAGTTTCCTTTTATTCAGAACCTTTCCTGTGAAAGCTGTATTTCTGCCAAGCCACAGAAACTCACTTCTGTTTTCTTTCCCACCTGTAAGCAGCGCGCCCTCAAAGGAGGTAGAACAGCCATTGCTAGAGATCACAGGGATGAACAGCCACGTAACTGTAGCTATTCTTTATGTACAGGCAGACCTTTCTGTCAAAAGTGCGTCTGGAGGTGACCCCCTGCCCCCGCTCCCCGAGAAGGCGTTAGGTTTGATAATCCAGTCTCTAGCTAGCATCATACTTCCTGATCAGATGAATCTACCTTTGGCAAGTTACACATATTAGCACCTACAAGCAGTAACTAGCCCAGAAAACGATGGCTTTTTGCTAATATGGTTTCTTCACATCGCCACCCAAGCCCAGCATCGTCACTGACCTGGTGAGTAAACTCCTGAAATTAATGACATGGTATCTTTTGAAACGAATTCAAGGAGCAATGCTTTTAAATTATAGCACTTAAATATTCTCTTTCTTTTTCTCCCCCCTCTCTCTCCTCCCTCTCCTCCTTCCCTCTCTTTCCCCCACCCCCTTAATCAGATTTGAAGTCCACTAATTAACTGTGTTCAGCTTTTGACAGTCTTAGGTTTGACAGTAATGCTAAAGTTGGAATCAGACTTGCAGGCTCCCCTTTTTTTCTGCATTTGACTATCGGTTGTCTTTTCTTAGTCTTTGATTCTCTGCTGTGAGTTTTGACTTGGTTCTTCACTAAGACAGAATAATTTCTGTCAGGTTCTGGGAACTCCCCTCCCACCTGACGGAGAAGTTTTGGGGAGGGGATGCACGCCTCACGCTGAACTGTGCACTGGGTACAGATCTGCAGTGCCTTCTATTAAAACGTAAAATGATCCGTTGAGTCATCCTCCCTCTGGTTTGACTCAGATGCTTTATGGTGCACTTTGCATGTCATTTCTCTGTAACGATTTCCCCATGGAGAAGGGTGTCTGATAGAATCCAGGCAGACTGAAGATTGCTCTGAGTCAAATGGATCTTTTATTCTTTTAGTATGAACCCTGAACTCTCAGTTTCCCGTTCTTGCATTTTCCCTGAAGGAACCTTAATGAAGTAAATAGGTTCCACCACCCTCATTTCGCCTCTTAATCACTGTTCATAATTTCTTCTCACATTAGCATCATGAAGCTCTAGGGTCATATTTCTCTGGCTGAAGGGGAACAAACACCAGGAGGGAACATTTCACACAGATGCCCTGATAAAGAAAAATGGAGAAAAGAAGTAACTTCTCTCTGTCCTCTCACTCCTAATGTGCAAGAAGCAAATGCTAATAGGAAGCAGAGATGGGTGTATGAGAAATGAATATAAACAGAGAACACAGATACAAAGAAGCAGTACCGGAGACAAACTGGAAGTGACAAGACAGAAAACTTGCCATGGGTAGGAAAGGAACTACCCCAGCAGAATAAATGGGGGCTTCGGCTACACCCTTAGCTGGGGGGTTACCGCAAAAGAACCAAGACAAGCAGGGGAGATCATGGCAAAGCTGCATATCCAAATCTACCCATCCCTAATGCCACACTTCCTCCCTGTGCACCCTCCTCCCTCCCCCACACGCCTTCCCCACCATCATCCAAGCTCCACTGACAATAATCATGTATCTTGGACAGCCTGATGTGGAGTCCCTTTCCCCCGTTGATTTCAAAGCATGTAATTCTTCCATCTGCTTTTTGAGATGACAGTGTCTGTACTATGTGATTGTTAAATCCAAGCCATAGCATCCCTGGGGCCCCTGAACAGTGTTGGATCACCTGACATCACTGGGTGGAGACTCGGACAGGAGGGGGTGATGGACACCCTGCTTGATTCCAGAGCCACATATCCAAGACGGCTTCTGAGAACCCATCCTGCACACCAGAGCCCTCTTTGGGAGGAGCGGGGTGGGAAAAGAGCAAGGTGTTGAACTATCGTTCAGTCCCAGTGGACACTGTGTTCCACTGATATGAGCAAATTGGCCCTTGATTCATCCTTCCTTTGGATTGACTTGTTTTTAAGGGGAAAAAGTTCAGATTGTTTTTGGGCAAGTCTTCCTCTCTTCTTCATCTTTACCAAAAGTTATGTGATGGCATTTCTCCCTTCCAGCCAGCTATGTTATTTTGAGCATCTCTAACTTCCAAAAAAAAAAAAAAAAAAAAAGCCTTCTCAAGACTGTAATTAGAAAAGCTCATGTTTCAAGTTTTTCCTAAAGTTTCTGTACTTTCACAGAACCATCAAAATTAGAACTAGAAATACCTTGCTGGTCACCTAGTCCATTTCCTCATTTTATAGATAAGGAAGTGGAAGTGCACTGAAGTGATTTGGTTTTCACAGGAGAGAAGATGAAACATTAGATCTCTGAAAAGGGTTTTGTTCAGAAACAGAAGCCTGGGCCCAGATGTCTCACCACCTCCCGAGGGGCCTCGTCCCTATACTCTGCCCATTCTTGCAGATTCTTATTTAAAAGGTCCAACTAGATTTAAGGACCCTTCAGACCTTAAATTGTAGGTTGCAAGATGTGGGTGTGTGTTTTCCTTTAAAACCCGAAGTCCACGCCAGGACCTTTGTAATTAAGTCATTGAACTGGAGCCAGGTAACTAGAGTTGTAAATCCTTTCCTAAAATCTTCAATTTGGAGTGAGATGGGATTTTTTACTGATAAAATACAATGCAGAAAAAGAAAAGTGCATAAGCAAATGTATAATTCAATGAAAAGCAAACACACATCTCCCTGTCACCAAGGTCAAGAGATAGAACTTGGTGACAGCACGCCTGAGACCTACCCAGTGCCACTTACCAAGAACTCCCTCCTCACAGCCAGAACCTCTACTCTGTGTCTTTTCTTTATAGTTTCACCATCTATGTATGTATCTATAGATACTGAAGTTTTGCCCATTTTTGAACTTGATGTACATGGAATCCGATTGTGCTGCACTTTTGTGCCTTGCTTCTCTGGCTCAGCACTCGACGTTACTTTTAGGTTTGTGAGATTCGTCCATGTTGCCTGTGGTTCTAATTTGCTTTGTATTCTTCCATTAAATGAATATATGAATATACCTCAGTGTATTTATTCATTGTGCTACCGGCCGACATTGCGTTGTTTCCAGCTGGGAGTTGAACAATGCTGCTGTGAACACTGTGGTCCAAAGTTCTGCTACAGATATGCAGGAGCATCGCTTGTGTGAGACCTCGGAATGGAATTGATGGGTGGTAATCTTCAACTTCATTAGATAATGCTAAACTGGTTCCCAAAGAATGTGAACCAACCATCAGTGTATGAGAGTCCCTGATGCTTTACATCTCCACAAACACTTGATATTGTTTAACTTTCCAATTTGGTGGATAAGTAGTAAATCTTTATTTATTTATTTATTTTTTTGGCTGTGTTGGATCTTCGTCGTTGCGCGCGGGCTTTCTCTGGTTGCGGTGAGCAGGGGCTACTCTTCGTTGTGGTGCGCAGGCTTCTCATTGAGGTGACTTCTCTTGTTGTGGAGCACGGGCTCTAGGCACGCGGTCTTCAGTGGTTGCAGCATGTGGGCTCAGTAGTTGTGGCTCGCAGGCTCAGTAGTTGTGGCGCACAGGCTTGGTTGCTTCACGGCATGTGGGATCTTCCCGGACCAGGGCTCGAACCCGTGTCCCCTGCATCGGCGGACGGATTCTTAACCACTGCGGCACCAGGGAAGTCCAATAAATCTTTAATTCTTCATTACCTTTAGATGATTACGTATCACCTGTTACCAACATTCTAATAGTTCTTCTAGCGCAGCCTCTGTATCATACTCTGCCTCTCCAAACAGTTTACTTTTAAATATGGAAATGCTAGTCGTTGTCACTAATATTTTATCACTGGATATTTTGGAAGTTTGGATTCTTTTTAATTTGGGTCTGTTTGTAAGTCAAACAACAACATCAACATGAAAAATTACCCAAAAAACTGGGGTCTATTATGACAGTTCCTAATTTTTTTTTTCAACTGTGCAGTAAAAACCATTGTCACAAACTGTATCGGTAAATTGAACTTCCTCCTGAAAGGTCAAGGAAAATGGAAGTTTATATTGAAGTACAAGAACCACTCAGAGCTATTAAGGATTTGATGATACAATTGTAAGTGCTTCCTCCTAACAACAGCCTTAAATTTCAGTTCCCCAGCCACTAACTAGTACACACACAGATGGAGCGTTTGAGTGAATAAAGAACATGGAACGTTTTAGCGCCCCACGTCAGGCCGTCACTTTAGCTACCTAAAGGCATTAGAGGCATTAAGTGACAGGCACTGCAGTTTTCCATTAGAAAATACCAAAATTGGATTGCTTTCCACTTTAAGTAAGAAGTTTGAGTCCTGATGCGATTGAAAAGTGTTTCCAAGCCAAAAGTAGTAACTTCGTAATTTTAATGACACTGTGCACGCTAAAATTTCTATAGTCTTTCTTTTTTAAAAATTTATTTACTTATTTATTTATTTTTGGCTGCACTGGGTCTTTGTTGCTGCACGCACGGGCTTTCTCTAGTCGCGGTGAGCAGGGGCTGCTCTTCGTTGCGGTGCCCGGGCTTCTCATTGCGGTGGCTTCTCTTGTTGCAGAGCACAGGCTCTAGGTGCGCGGGGTCCAGTAGTTGTGGCACGCGGGCTCAGTAGCTGTGGCGCACGGGCTTAGTTGCTCCGCGACATGTGGGATCCTCCCCGATCAGGGCTCGAACCCGTGTTCCTTGCATTGGGAGGCGGATTCTTAACCACTGTGCCACCGGGGAAGTCCCCAAATTTCTATAGTCTCGATAACTTTCTTTTATAAAAACTAACCCTTATGGTTTCATAGTAAATAACTATTTTTTAAAAAGAGCATGCTTGATAAGAGCAGAAATATGCTCAGCAATTACTAAATAATTTAGTGTTTGAGTCACAGAAGTGTTTACTTAATGCACTGTTTCTAGGAGAAGTGTGGTTGGAATTTCAAGTGAAATGGTTTATAATTTGGTCTTTTTCATTACCTCCAAGGCGTATTCATTTCTTCTCTTCTGAAACATTCTAGGCATGACAGGTTGTCTGGAAAACTTAACATTCTACTTTTTTGTGAATTGCAGCTTTTCAGATTTCCCAGTGTAGATTTTTTTTCTTTTTTTTTTGGCTTTTTGATTTATTCTTTTGCCTTCAGAACTAAGTGTTAGACATTTTAATTTCTGAATATGACCCAGTAATGAACAAAGAGTGAATGAGTGAGTTAATAAGTGAGTCTGTATTCATTAATACTACATCTTTGACTGATAAGAGTTGTGGTCCATGTAGCTTTTTGAGGGGATGAGCATACTATGATAAAATGATAGTAATTAACTTTTACTGCCAAACCATATGATAAGATGATTGGGGTATATGTGTGTGTACATGTGCAGCTGGGGGTTTTTTGGCCTACAAAAAGAAGAATGAGATCCAGCCAAAACCCAAATCAGAACCTTTGGAAAGCTTCCTTACAATCTGATTTCAGCTAATGTCTGCACACTTTAACACATTGTCTAATGCTTAGCGTAAAGACTGGCTGTCAGACTCCTCCATGCTATTCTGGGCTGTTACTCACTACAAGGTATTTCATTCTTAGATCCCATGGGTCCTGCTACAGATTTCAGGATTTGCTGCATTGGGAGGGGGGGAAATTTTTTTGATATTAGTAAAACCAATGAAAAAAGGAAAACTTAATAGGACATAATGCAATGATAGGAGAACCAGAATTCAGGTTGGCATTGGTTAGTCAAAAACAGACAAATTAGAGTTCCTAGAAGAGCACTAATGATAACTGGAGCATGGGAAGGGCTGACTGATTTCTCAAAGAAGGAAAACAGTAAGTTCCATTATGCTTGAAGAGCGGCCAACAGGGAGGGGTGTGATAAGCTCCAGTAAGAATGTAAAAGCCAAGAGGCACAGAGTGGGGTTGGCATGGCATAGGAAGGATTATCCAGGAATAATGTAACAAAATCAAGAAAATCCTCAGACAGATTAAAGTCTAACAACTGCTTCCTGGGATTGATAGATTATTTTTTCCTTATTGTTATATTCACTAGTTTGTTGTATTGTTTTAGATTCCACATGTAAGTGATATCATACAGTATTTGACTTTCTCTGACTTATCTCACGTAGCCTAATACCTTGCAAGTCCATCCATGGTACTGCAAATAACAAAATTTCATTCTTTTTACAGCTGAGTAGTATTCCAGTGTGTGTGTGTGTGTGTGTGTGTGTGTGTGTATACACACTGTATCTTCTTTATCCATTCATCTGCTGATGGACATTTAGGTTGCTTCCATGTCTTGGCTGTTGTAAATAGTGCTGCTATGAACATTGGATTGCATGTATCTTTTCAAATTAGAGTTTCCTCCGCGAAATGGGATTACTGGATCATACGGTAAGTCTATTTTTAGTTTTTAAGGAACCTCCATACTGTTCGCCATAGTGGCTGCACCAATTTACGTTCCCACCAACAGTGTAGGAGGGTTCCCTTTTCTCTACACCCTCTCCAGCATATATTATTTGTAGACTTTTTGATGATGGCCATTCCAACCAGTGTGAGTTGATACCTCATTGTAGTTTTATTTTGCATTTCTCTAATAATTAGTGATGTTGAGCATCTTTTCATGTGCCTGATGGGTATCAGTATGTCTTCTTTGGAGAAACGTCTATGTAGATCTTCTGCCCACTTCATGATTGGGTTGTTTGTTTTTCTGATATTGAGCCGTATGAGCTGTTTATATATTTTAGATATTAACCCCTTGTCAGTCACATCACTTGGAAATATTTTCTCCCATTCTGTAGGTTGTCTTTTCATTTTTGTCGATGGTATCCTTTGCTGTGCAAAAGCTTTTAAGTCTAATTAGGTCCCATTTGTTTATTTTTGCTTTTATTTCCTTTGCTTTAGGAGACAGATCCAAAAAAACTATTGCTACGGTTTATGTCAGAGAGTGTTCTGCCTATGTTTTCTTCTAGGAATTTTATGGTTTCCAGTCTGACATTTATATCCCTAATCCATTTTGAGTTTATTTTTATATATGATGTGAGAAAATGTTCTAATTTCATTCTTTTACATGTAACTGTCCAGTTTTCCCAGAACCACTTATTGAAGAGACTGTCTTTTCTCTATTGTATATTCTTGCCTCCTTTGTCATAGATTAATTGACCATAAGTGTGTGGGTTTGTTTCTGGGCTTTCTATTCTGTTCCATTGATCTATGTGTCTGTTTTTGTGCCAGCATCATACTGTTTTGACTGTAGCTTTGTAGTATAGTCTGAAGCTAGGGAGCCTGATTCCTCCAGCTCCGTTTTTCATCTCAAGATTGTTTTGGCCATTCAGGGTCTCTTGTGTTTCCATACAAGTTTTACATTTATTTGTTCTAGTTCTGTGAAAAATGCCCTTTGTATTTTGATAGGGATTGCATTGAATCTGTGGATTGCCTTGGGGAGTATTGTCACTTTAACAATATTAATTCTTCCAATCCTAGAACACTCTATATGTTTCTAGCTGTTTGTGCCATCTTCAATTTCTTTCATCAGTGTCTTATAGTTTTCCCAGTATAGGTCTTTTACCTCCTTAGGTAGGTTTATTCCTAGGTATTTTATTCTTTTGATGCAATGGTAAATGGGATTGTTTCCTTAATTTCTCTTTCTGATATTTCATTGTTAGTGTATAGAAATGCAACAGATTTCTATATGTTGTAACTTTACCATATTCATTGATGACCCCTAATAGTTTTCTGATGGCGTGTTTAGGATTTTCTATGTATAGTATCATGCCATCTGCAAACAGTGACAGTTTTACTTCTTCCTTTCCAATTTGGATTCCTTTTATTTCTTTTTCTTCTCTGATTGCTGTGACTAGGACTTCCAAAACTACGTTGAATAATAAAAGTGGTGAGAGTGGGCATCCTTGTCTTATTCCTGATCTAAAAGGAAATGCTTTCAGCTTTTTACCGTTGAGTATGATGTAAGCTGTGGGTTCATCATATATGGCCTTTATTATGTAGGCATGTTCCCTCTATGCCCACTTTCTGGAGAGTTTTTATCATAAATGGATACTGAGGGAATGATACATTTTAGATTATACCATTTGATGAACAGATGTAATATGTTTCAAATGTCTTCTCAAACTCTCTGGAAGGTATAGCCCAAAAAGCAAGTGTCCATGTTCATGTGACTGTCATAGCCTGCTTCATCAACTCAGGGTGCATATATTGCCACATGTCCTTTGTTTTCCCAAACCTGCCCCATTAGTGGGATATGGAGTCTTTCCTTGAGCCTCCCAGCTGTCCTAGAGCCAGAAAGACCATCTTACTTGTGAACTGGAATCTGAGAATCCACCCACTGCCTTGGCTTCACCACTATTAGTGCCTGGACTGTTGTCCAGTGCTGCTATATAGCAGTCAGGCCCCACTCGGACCTCAGTGGAACTCCACACTGGTTTCCCAGGTGACATATTCTTTTACTTTATACTCCCTTGCTTAGCCATGGTTCCCAGAACAAACCTCTGGGCTAAGATATCCAGGACTGAAGGAGCTAATGGCATCAGTTCCACGTATTGTGCCAAAATGTCCTCCTAGATTTGGATTCCCCATTTACTACAGATAACTTGACTTCAAGGGACTTGTGCCCCTCTATTTACTTAGGGACACCATGGTCTATCCTGACAGATCTTCCTAACATGAAACCTGTGGGATCAGGGGCTGGGGTCCTGGTTCCTTCTCTTCCAGAAGGCTTTGGTTTCTTCCTGTATATTGTCCACCCCATTCCCTGTAACCAGCTCTACAGAGGCAGTTTTTAAGCCATAAAAAACAATGAAAAGAGGGTACATAGATGGTCTTTGTAAGGTCAAAGAAAGCTAGCTTCTGTCAGCTAAAATGACAGTACCCCATTCTCTGTGATCAAGTTGGTATTTCTTTTATAGACTTAGACTCATAGAATTGTAGATGTGTTAAGAACTTTGCTAGTCTTCTAGTCCAGGCTTCTCATTTTACCAACATGGAAGCAGATCCAGAGAAAGTTAGGCAATTTATCCAAACTCCACAAAGCCAGTCAGTGCCAGAGCTCTACTGAAAGCCCTAGAGCCCTGGTTCATTCTTCTTTCCACTGCACCTCACTTCATTTCTCTTTTGATTTTCTTTCATTTCATGTTTCACTAAAGAATTTATGGCTTTGTATCCATTATAGCAAGCTCCTCTCGTCTTGATGTAGGTACATTAATATGAATTACTCATAAATGGATTGGAAAAATGAGATGTCTCTTATAAATCTCCTGCTTTTTATGAATTTTTTTTTACATTCTGGAACCTTAATTGTCCCACCCAGTTTTGAGTGCTGTCAGCTATATGCAAGCTATCGTGATTCAAAAACAAAACAAAACAAATTTTCACAGACTGAGAAAATTAAATGTGTTAGGAGAAAGAGTAATAATTTGAGAACTAAGAATGGAGAAAATAAATCAGACAGGAGACCTGTATGGGAGATAAGAAAATCCCGAAAACATCCCATGGAAAAGAAACCAGGATAGAAAAAGATTTGTCTTCTTACTAGATAGTAAAGAATTTAACAATTAACTAGTCATAGATAGTAGTCCTGTAAACTCAATCTTACCCCATGGCTTATGGTCATTACAACTGAATTGTGTCATTTATAACTCTATTCTTATTGCATTAAAAATGATTCCAGTTGGGGACTTCCCTGGTGGCGCAGTGGTTGAGAGTCCGCCTGCCGGTGCAGGGGACACGGGTTCGTGCCCCGGTCTGGGAGGATCCCACATGCCGCGGAGCGGCTGGGCCCGTGAGCCATGGCCACTGAGCCTGCGCGTCCAGAGCCTGTGCTCTGCAATGGGAGAAGCTACAACAGTGAGAGGCCCGTGTACTGCAAAAAAAAAAAAAAAAAAAAAAAAATGACTCCAGTTAATAAGGCTCACAGATATTTTATCTTTTATTAGAATACCAAAGAACTGAAAATTCTTCTTTGCAGATACATTTTTGTAATTAGGTATTAAAAACCATCATTTATGGTAGAGCAAAATTTATACTATATGGTTAGCAATGTGATAAATTATTGTTTGTAAAGTGTATACAGTAACTATAATATAAAGAATAAATCCAAGATTTTTGCTTCCAGCCAAGATGGCGTAACAGGTACTAGATTTATCCTCTCACCTGAAACAACTATTAACATAGATAAAACATGTGAAACAGTGGTTTTCAAGACTTTGGATATCAAGCAACAAAAGACATTGATCCTCAAGAGAAGGAAAACAAGCTGAGCCCAGCTTACTGTTTTGAGAATGTTTCCAGGCCATGGCACAGGAAGGAGGAACCAAAGAGGGCCTGGCTGACTCTTGAGTTGTGGAGACAGAGCTGATAGTCTGGAGAGACTGTGGTGGCTAGAGTTCAGGATGCAGGGTAGCGGAGAAGGGAGAGCTGAACAGAGAGAAAACTCCAGATACCTGAAGAAGATTTCCTTTCAGTGTCTTGCAGAGCAAGACATGAGCACATGTGTGTTAGGAGACTACAAAAGAACATGGGGAAAGAACTATCCAAAACAATTAGAAGGAGCAGTACTCAGAGCTCACAGAGGGCCAGGAATAACACCTGTTCCTACCAGCCAGACTAGAAAACCCATAATTCAAGGGCGTAGGGTAAAATACTTAGAAGTCGTGGGAAATAAGGAGCCCTAGATTAAATGCTGCTGTTCCCACTTAAAAGATCTCAAAGGTGAAACCTGAAGGATTGAACTGTTTCCATATAACTCAACTGAGTCCTGGTACAAAGCTTAATAATATTTATAGGAACACAAAAATATCAAGCATCCAACAAGGTAAAATTCACAATATCTGGCATCCAATCATAAATTTCCAGGCATACACAGAAGCTGGAATAAAGAGAAATATCAGTCCATTGAAACTGAACCAGAACTGATACAGATGTTAGAATTAACAGACAGAAATAGTTATTATAACTGTATTCCAAATGTTTAAGAAGTTATGTGAATGATTGAATATCTTAAGTAGAGTCATGAAAGATACAAAAAAGACCCAAATTGAACTTTTAGAGGTGAGAGCCACAATTTGTGTGTTGAAAATTAATTAATTGAGAGGAATTAATGGCAGATTAGATATTGCATAAGAAAAGATTAGTGAACTTAAAGTCCTAGCAATAGAAACTGTCCAAAATGAATCACAGAGAGGGGAAAAAAAAAAAAGACTAGCAAAAATAGAAAATGTACAGAGCATTCGTGAGCTATGTGACAATTTCAGGTGGTCTAATATATACGTAACTGAGCTCCCAAAAAGAGAAGAGGAGGGGAGACAGGAAAAACATTTGGCAAAAAATATTTGAAGAAATAATGGCTAAAATATTTCCACATTTGATGAAAACTATAAAACCACCCATTAAGAAGCTCAAGAATCATGAAAAAACTATACCAAGCCACATCATCATCAAATTGCTCAAAACAAGTGATAAAGATAAAATCTGAAAAGTAGCTAGAGCGGGGAAGATGTATTATGTAAAGAGAAACAAAGTAAGGATGAGGCAGATTTTTCATTGGAAACCATGCACATGAAAAAACAGTGCAATGACATCTGTCAAAGTGCTGAAAGGAAAAAAAAACAAAAACTGTCAATGTAAAATCTATAGCCCACAAAAATAACTTCAAAAATGAAGTCAGTAGACTTCTTAAGAGAAACAAACACTGAAAGAATTTATTACCAGCTGTTATGGACTGAATGTTTATGTCTGCCCAAAAGTCATATGAAGCCCTAACCCCTAATGTGACGGTATTTGAAGGAGGGGCCTTTGGGAGGCAATTAGGTTTAGATGAGATCATGAGGAAGCCCCTTCTACCCAAACTCTTCTGGAAAATGGAAAAGGAAGAAATCCTTCCAAACTCATTTTGTGAGACCAGCATTACCCTAATACTAAAACCAGGTTTAAAATATATTTAAAAAAGAAAACTACAGACTAATCTCCCTCATGAGCATAGACGTAAAAATTCTTAACAAAATGCTAGCAAACTGAGTCCAGCAATGTATAACAGGGCAAATATATCATGAGCAAGTGGAGTTTATCCTAGAAATGCAAGGTTGGTTTAACATTAAAAAATCAATCAATGTTATTTACATTATTAACATACTAAAAAAGAAAAACTATGTGACTATCTCAATAGATGCAGAAAAAGCACTTGGCAAAATTCAGCATCCATTCCTGATTTGAAAAACAAATTAAAAAAACCTCCCAGAAAAATAGGAATACAAAGAAACTTCCTCAACTAGATAGGAGCTTCTATGAAACACCAATAGTTACCATCATAAATAACAGTGAAAAGCTCAATATGTTCCCCATAACTCTGGGAACAAGGAGGGGATGTTTGCTCTTACCATTTATACTCAACATTGTACTGGAGGTTCTAGACAATGCAGTAAGGCAAGAAAAAGACATTGAAATCATCCAGATTGGAAAAGAAGTAAAATGTCTTCATTTACAGACAATATTATCTTCTATATAGAAAATCTGTGGAATCTACCTCCCACCCCACTCAAAAAAAAAAAAAGGCTATGGGAACGAATAAGCAAGTTAGGCAAAGTTGCAGGATACAAGATCAATACAAAAATCAGTTATATTTCTATATGCTAGCAATGAAAAATCAGAAATTTAAGTTAAAAACAAAACCATTTATAATTGCATTAAAAATAGTTATATCTAGTTATAAATCTGACAAAAGATGTGACCTTGGTTTGTACAAAGATTTTTTAGATATGACACCAAAAGCATGATCCATTAAAGAAAAAATTGCTCAACTGGACTTCATCAAATGAAGACTTTCTGCTTTTTGAAAAACACTGCTAAGCGAATAAAATGACAAGCTACAGCCTTGGAGAAAACAGTTGCAAATCACATATCTGATAAAGGACTTTTATTAAGTATATTAAGGAACTTTCAAAACTCAATAGTAAGGAAAAAAACCAGTATAAAATGGGCAAAGAACCTACCTCTCCAGAGAAGATAAATAGATGGCAAATAAGCACATGAAAGATTCTCAATATCTTCAGTCACTAGGGAAAAGCAAGTTGAAAACACAAAGAGATTCCACAGTATACCCATTAGAATGGCCAAAATTAGAGAGATTGACCATACCACATGGTGACAAGGATGGGCAGGAACTGGACTCTCATACACTGCCACTGAAAATGTGAAATGGCACAACTGCTTTAGAAAACAGGGCCATTTCTTTAAAAGTTAGACTTACACATACCAAATGATCCATCCATTCTATATCTAGGTGTTTACACAAGACAAGTGAAAGCATATGTTCATACAGAGATTTATACACTAATCCATAGCAGCTTTATTTGTAATAACCAAAAACTGGGAAATACCCAAGTATCCATCAGTAGATGAATGGAGGGGTGCACGGGAGAGATTGTTAAGGGACATAAAGAGACTTTTGGTGGTGAAGGATATGTTCATTGTCTTGATTGTGATGATGGTTGCATATATATGCCAGAACATATCAAGGTGCACAGTGTAAGTATATGCAGTTTATTGTGTGTTAAGACTCTTAAAAAAAATTAATAATAATAAAGCAAAAAGAAAGTAAGACTCACTATTGGAATTCATACTAGTGTAAATATTACTGGAAAACTGTTGTGTAAGTTAATTAGATTTTTTTCTTTAAATATCAGTACATCAGTGGACACTTTTTAAAGCAAAGAACCCTTTCGTAAAAGTAATCTTCACTGTTGAATACATCTGTTTTTTTGACTCCTGATGCAATATATTGTGCTTCCTTAAAGAGGATGTACATCCAGTCTGCTGGGATAACAGCAGCACATTTCCACTTCTTTTCAAGAGGCTTTCATGACAGCAGCAGCATCGTGGTGGCCATGCTTTGTCTTGAAGTGGCGGAGGGCAATTGCGATAGATAGCTGGCTGCATCCACTCCTTCGTACACATTCCATTTAGTTCCCGTGTTAAATTATGTATTGTGATTAGATATTTACTCTGCTTGGCATCTTAGCCAAATTTCAGCCTAGGAACTTACACGTGCTTCATCCAGGCAGCACTGCCAATACTTCAGAATGAGTCATTTCCTCTTAACACAAAGCTCAGTTAATACTTGCACTGCGACTCTGTATGTGTGAAAGTTCCCTTTCAGTCCACTAACAAAATTAAAACTACCAAATTTTAAAGTAGGTATGCGTTTTGAATGTTTTGGGTGTTCCATTAAAAGACCTGGCTTTGTTTCTGTGTGGTAAAAGGACTCAGTAAAAGGAAAGGAGAGAAGTCAGCCACAGAACACAACCTTCCAGATGTTTTCTGAGCTCACAATGCTAACTGCGCGTAAGGTGCTAACGGGCGGTTCTGCTTCTTTCGCCCTGGCTCAGGGCGGTGACTCCCAGGCGCTCAGCATCCTTTCTCACCGTGTCTCTCTGACTCAGGGAGCCGTGATGACCCAGGCTTGCTTGCTTTCTTTCAGGGTGTGAACGGCATGTCTGTGGATGAGAAGCCTGACTCCCCCATGTATGTGTATGAGTCCACAGTCCACTGCACCAACATCCTCCTGGGCCTCAATGACCAGCGCAAAAAGGATATTCTCTGTGACGTGACTCTGATCGTGGAGAGGAAGGAGTTCCGGGCCCACCGAGCTGTGCTGGCCGCATGCAGTGAATACTTCTGGCAGGCGCTGGTTGGACAGACGAGAAATGACTTGGTGGTCAGCTTGCCTGAGGAGGTACAGTAGTTTGGTTTGTTTGTGCAGTTGCTAACAGAGGTTTGTTGACTTGGAGACAGTTGGCTGAGGAGGACCTGGAAGGTAGGACCTGTGCCACATCCCTGCTCGGGGGCTGATGATCAAGTCACCCACACGTTAGGTTTGCGGCAGAGCCAGTTTCTATTGGATGCATTTCACGTCTCAGAGGCAAGAATCTGAACCTCACCGTGCCTCACAGTCCCTCCTGGTTTCTAGTTCACTTACTCGTCGGGTTTTGAGTAGTTTGCCCAAAGTTTAGTACAGTCCTGCGTGTGGGATCTCAATCACTGGGACTGTTGCTATGATTTTTCTCTTTCAAATGGTTGAAGGAACACTTGATTTCCCTTGAGAGTAAAAGAATGAAAGTATTCACAGCACCTTCCTTGCCCAGGGGGAAGAGTAAAAGCAGGCAGTCGTTTTCACAGTTAATACAGTAAGATTCTAAGAAGTGTAAACTTGCTTTTCTCACCATCGTTGAAAATACCCTACTCGGGTTTCTTAATTACTTCAGGGAGTCCAGTCACTTCTGTACTTTGGGGACACTAGTAGCTGGACTTGTTCTGTCCAGAGATGACATACAGTTGGATGGTTTGAGCTGCCAGAACTCAAAGGATGGGCTTCATGCCGACAAACCATTAAATTGGCCACCCCTTTGAATTGTCTATACAGTTACTCTTTTTCCATCATCCTGATTCCCCTTCATTTTTGTGGGACTAAGGGTAACACTGAGCAGCCTTAGGCTTTGTGTTCAAGGCCAGAATCATTCGCTGTGCACCAGCATGGTCTACAACACCAGGGCTGCCACTGACAGTTGTGCAGGCTGTGCACTGCACAACTCTCGGGTACAACTCATGTTCATAGTCTATGTGAAGAGAGACCCAGAGTTGTGCCGTGATCCACAGAGCAGCTCTTCACAGCACCCCTAGGAGAAACCAAAGACCCGGTCACCCTGAGGGAGGTGCTAACGGGCACAACTAGCATTAAGTCTCAGGGGTCTCCAGAGGCCTGGCAAATCATATAAATGAGTAAAGCAGGTTGTGTATAAGAAGTAGGACATTGGGGCTTCTCTGGTGGCGCAGTGGTTGAGAGTCCGCCTGCTGATGCAGGGGACACGGGTTTGTGCCCCGGTCCGGGAAGATCCCACATGCCACGGAGCGGCTGGGCCCGTGAGCCATGGCCGCTGAGCCTGCGCGTCTGGAGCCTGTGCTCCGCAACGGGAGAGGCCACAACAGTGAAAGACCCGCATACCACAAAAAAAAAAAAAAAGAAGTAGGACGTGGTGGGGCAAGCAGCTGCTCCACAGAAAGACATTCAAGTTCAACATAAAAAACAAATAGACATACACACTACTGTATATAAGATAAACACAAGGAAGCTAGGGTAGCTTTATTGATACCAGTCAAAATAGACTTGAAGATTTGCAGAGGGAACTAGATTCAATATCTTGTATTGAACCTATAATGGAAAAAAATCTGAAAAAATATATATATATATATATATATCAATATATATTCATAAATATAACTGAATCACTTTGCTGTTCACCTGCAACACTGTAAATCAACTATTCTTCAATTTTAAAAAATCCATCTATACCCCCCCCAAAAAAAACAAAAACAAAAATAGACAGGGGCGTCAGAGGGGTCACTAGATCCAGTCCCTTGTTAAGAAATGTCTGCTGTTACCCCTGCAGAGCAGGAAAGTGGCAAAGTGAGGGCTACATAGGCAGTTTCACATGAATATTCTTTGTTATGTACCCAAGTGAAGGTCTCCATTACTACTCCTCACACCACTGGCAAGTAAATAACTAGAAAGATCCTAATACTAGAAACAAAAGGACAAATCAGTTGAAGATAATGTAATTGGGGCTGGAGGAGGAGGGATGCTTATGTACCAAGTGATGTGGGAAGGCCAAGAAATGGCAGCTGTGGTGTGACTGGTGATCCTGAGCTGCATTAACAGGCAAACACTTAACCCGTCATTAGGTGAGAGGATAAATATAAAAGACTATGTTTAAACTGGTTGGCGTTCGTCAAATATAAGACTCTTTCTTCTTCTCTTGAGGGGCAGCAAGCGTGCCTTTGAACTTACTTTAACTCTAGAATTCTCTGAAAATATCTGACAAACTTCCAATTATCCAGAATGGTTTTAGGAAGGGGGTGGAGTTTACAGTTAATTTATTATCTGTGTCTGTTTGAGAGTCACCTCATACATGTTTTTTACTAATTTCCAAAAAAAATAGATTGCATTAAAATATATTTACAAATGAAAACCATAATCTATGTAATTTAGACTCTCTTCCGTGACTGCGGGCCCCATCTGGAGACTCCCTGGACCTTGTGCCGTAAACCCTGGCCTGCCCCCCAGTTAGCTCTGTGATCCTGATCTAGTCACTTAACCTCTCTGAGCCCCAGTTCTTACCTGTAAAAAACCCTAAAATGCTGAAGCCCTTAAATTATTTATCATAATACGATACCAAGGCAGTAAAACCTAACCTAAAAATTTCTTTTTAGATCAAATCCCTGATAATCACTTATTTCCTTGGCACTGGGCACTCTTTGAAGTAAGTGTGTGTAGATGCCACACAAAAATCTGCTGTTTGACCTTTTGATTGTTTGTGTTCCAGTTTAAGTGAGAATTGGCTAAGTGTTGATTTTCTTTCTAGTTGTGTAAAATGATTTCTGTTCCTACATCATCTGCATTTCCAAATAATTACAACATTCTGCTTCTTCATGTACCTGAAACCTTCAGATATAACGAGACACTTTTTTTTTTTTTCCCTATGAAACGTGAATTCGTATTGTCAGTAACCCAGCTCCAGTCATCCTGCTGATGGGCGTGCAGGCCAAGCCCCGTGTGGCATTCTCCTTTGTGGGTCTGTAATTGTGTCTGAGGCCTCCTTCCAGGAGCCTCTGCCTCTGCTCAGAGGCCCCTCCTGGGGCCCCAGGCGCTGGGCATTGTTTTCTCTCCTTGCCGTGTGCACACTGAAAGGTCCTTGCAGCCTCTCAGATGCTGTCCCACTTAGCTCAGTGAATGACTTCATAGAATTTGAATTAAGTGGTGAATAAACAAACATCCCAAACACTACCTTGGAAAGTAGCTGCTTGGAACTCACTGGCATTTGGTTCATATGATGTAAGAAAAAGCATTTGATTAGCTCCTTGGAAATCTTTAAACTTCATCATCATAATCCATCACGAATTCAAATCACCTTCCGGCCGGGTCCCAGCCTTGCTCACTCTTGGCTTACCCCTGCGCTCCCTGCCCGGCCAACTGCTGAGCTTCACAGGGGCCGGCATGGCTGAGTCTGAACGCTGCGTCTGTGGGTTACGTTTCTTTTTTTTTAATATTTATTTATTAATTTGGCTGTGCTGAGTCTTAGTTGCGCGTGCGGGATCTTTGTTGCAGCACATGGGCTCCTCAGTTGCGGCATGCAAACTCATAGTTGCGGCATGCATGTGGGATCTAGTTCCCTGACTAGGGATCGAACCCGGGCCCCCTGCATTGGGAGCACGGACCCTTAGCCACTGGACCATCAGGAAAGTCCCTGAAAGCTCTGTCTTTGGACTAGGAAACTTCCAGATACAAACCACTGCCCTTCTCACTTCCCTGCTCTGTCAGTTTAGGCCAAACCCGGCTCCAGCCTGCAGCCGCTGTCCACTTGTGCAGTTCTAGCCCCGTGCCCTGACTCCCGGTGGGCAGCGCCGTTACCCACAAAGTAGAGCCGACCAGAGTCCCGGTGTAGCCTCTCAGCTGAACACGGGAGAGACAGACGTAGAGGCCTCCTCCTGGAAGGCAAGGAGTCATGGAACTGTCTTGCTGTTTTTTTCTTTTCCTAAACTGGCATCACAGATTGCCCCTAGGATTCCTGTGACTTGAGTGTTGCTTCCTCGTGGAAAAGCACATCCAGGAATGTGTGTCAGCAAAAAGCAGGAGATAAGCATTGTCCTTAGTACTTCTGTTCAGTGATGAAACAGGTTCTCTGGTTTGTAATAGCAAGTGTATTTCGTGTTAAGAGATGAAGAGAAAGTGGGTCGTGTACCAAGAGTGGCGAGGCCCTTCTTGCAGTGCTCCTTCGGATTCAAGCTGCCTCAACGAACACCTCCTCAGCTATGGTCATAGAGACCACTTAGGCTGGATGCCGGCCGTGCTGGAAGTGGCATCACGAGCATGATGTTAAGGTTATGGTGTGTCAAGTACAGAGGGCAGGGAAGGCGTGCAGCTTTGCCCATCAACCCCATTCTGATGGGCTGCTTGACTCCCACCCAGAATGCTAGGGAAGAGCGGCTGAAAGGAGGTTATAGCCAAGGTCTATTATCAGAAAGTCAAAAGATAACAAGTGTTGGCCAGGATGTGGAGAAAAGGGAACCCTTGTGCACTGTGGTAGGAATGTAAATCAGGAGAGCCACTGTGGAAAACAATATGGAGGTTCCTCAAAAAATTAAAAATAGAGCTGCCATACGATCCAGCAATCCCACTTCTGAGTCTATACCCAAAGGAAATAAAATCACTATCTCAAAGAGATAGCTGCACTCCTATGTTCATTGCAGCATTATTCACAATCGCCAAGACATGGAAACAACCTAAGTGTCTGTCAGCAGATGAATGGATAAAGAAGACGTGGTCTGTATATAAACACACACATACATACACACAAGTAAATATTATTCAGCCTTTAAAAAAAAGAAGGAAATCCTGCTATTTGCAGCAACACGGATAAACCTGGAGGAAATTATGCTAAGTCAAATAAACCAGACAGAGAAAGACAAATATTGCATCTTCTCACTTATTTGTGGCATCTAAGGAAAAAAAGTCAAACTCATAGTAACAGAATAGAATGGTGGTTACCAGAAGCTGGAGGGTAGTGCAAAAGGAGAGGTATTGATCAAAGGGTACAAACTTTCGATTATAAGATGAATAAGTTCTGGAGACCTAATGTACAGCATGGTGAGTGTAGTTAATAGTAACGTATTATGGGGACTTCCCTGGTGGTGCAGTGGTTAAGAATCCACCTGCCAATGCAGGGGACACGGGTTCGAGCCCTGGTCCGGGAAGATC
The DNA here is from genome assembly GCF_964165515.1 of Mesoplodon bidens. Lineage (NCBI taxonomy): Eukaryota > Metazoa > Chordata > Mammalia > Artiodactyla > Ziphiidae > Mesoplodon > Mesoplodon bidens. The sequence continues at coordinate 27,237,934 of NC_138168.1, read as the reverse complement.
CCACATGCCATGGAGCAACTAAGCCCATGCGCCACAACTACTGAGCCTGCGCTCTAGAGCCCACAAGCCACAGCTACTGAGCCCACGCTCCACAACTACTGAAGCCCGCGCGCCTAGAGCCCGTGCTCTGCAACAAGAGAAGCCACCGCAATGAGAAGCCCGCGCACCGCAATGAAGAGCAGCCCCCGCTCACCACAACTAGAGAAAGCCCCGCACAGCAATGAGGACGCAATGCAGCCAAAAATAAGTAAATTTATATTTTAAAAAATAATAATAATGTAATATATACTCGAAATTTGCTAAGAGAGTAGATCTCAAGAGTTCTCACCACACACACAAAGGATAAATATGGGCAGATATGCTATTTTGTTTATAATGGTAATAATTTCACAGTGTACACATATGTCAAAACATCGCATTGTATACCTTAAATACATACAATTTTTATTTGTCATAAATAAGTAAAGAAACGAGAGGGAGAGCTTATTGCCAAGCCTCTGGCACCTTTCTTTGGGCTTGTTTCCTGGGTCCTCTCACTCTGTAGAGAAGGGGAAGGGTTCACTCAGGGAATGGCTGTAGGGGAGAGGTATGCATGGCCCCTTAGGCGGAACTTATGCTTTCAGAGGTAAAAATATATTTCAGACTTCTGCTCACTCACTATCTCTATCTTTTGCTTCCCCTCTATCTTTCTCTTTCTCTCTGTCTCCCAACATTTTGTGACAAATCTTGTTTTTGCAGTGCTAAACAAAAGGGAAAACTGACCCAGAGGGACTTTGGAAACACAGCATTTGTTGTGAAGTCTCCACCACAGGGTATAGTAAAGAATGTTCCTGCTGTAGTACTGCGGAGCACAGAGGCCAGCAAGGAAATTATGGAATCTTCTTGTCTGAAAGTTTTTAGAGGCTATGAAAGCTGTTAATGTCTCTGGAATGGCTTAGGCCCAGTTTTTTAAAGAAGCAGTAAGACAGTCGTGACTGTCTTTGGACAGTCCTTTCAGGATGTCATACTACAGAAAGTACTCAATGCTACAGCACGGGATGCCCTGAGCGTTCTGAGCCTGCGTGTGACTCTAGGGGGAGGGAAGGTTTGGCGGGAAGCAGGGGGTGAGGTCTCTGGGAAGTGGCATGACCAAGGATAAGAAGTGCAAAGCACTCCCCCACCCCAAAGCACAGAGCCAACCCTTTAGCATCCCCTCATTTATCACCTAGACAAAACTCAGAAGAACAGGTCAATTTTAGGAACTGAGGAACATCAGCCATGAGAGGCTGGGTAAACCATAATCAGGACCTTGGCACTAACTGGTCTTGAGCAAGCCGGTCGACCTCTTTGAGATTCTGTTTCTTCATTCATTCACTTATTCATTCATTCTGCAAATACTTATCAAAGGCTGTACCAGGAGGCGCTGTTCTAGGTGCTGGGTGAACCTAATGAGCAAAACAGACCTTACATTCCAGAGGAGGAGAAGGAGAGACAGAAAATAAATAAATGTAACATGGACTTTGTTAGATGCCATTGAGGAAAATAGAACAGGGAAGGGGGTTAAGGAACGTCAGGGTTCAGGTATGGCAGTTTTAACTAGGGTGGTCAAGAAAGGCCTGTTTGGGGGATGACTTTTGTAGAAAGACCTGAAGAAGGTGAGGGAGACAGCCATGTTGACATGCGGGGGAAGAGTGATCTAAGTGGAAGGAATAGCAAGGAAAAGGCCCTGAGGATGGAGTGGACCTGGCCTGTTGGACACACGGTAGCAACATGAGCAGAAGGTCGATAGGAGGAAGCACGTCAGACAAGTGTCGGGGCAAGGCTGTGCACTTTTTGGATACATTACCTGTCCTTGGAATGAGCTAGGAGGCCATTGGAGGTTTTCCCAGGAGAAGATGATTTTGACTGTGTGAAAATAGACTGAAAGAGGGCAGGGGCAGAAGCAGGGAAACCAGTTAAGATGCTGAGGGCTTCCCTGGTGGCGCAGTGGTTGAGAGTCCGCCTGCCGATGCAGGGGACACGGGTTCGTGCCCCGGTCCGGGAAGATCCCACATGCCGTGGAGCGGCTGGGCCCGAGAGCCATGCCCGCTGAGCCTGCACATCTGGAGCCTGTGCTCCACAACGGGAAAGGCCACAACAGTGAGAGGCCCACATACTGCAAAAAAAAAAAATGATGCTGAGGCAACAAACCAGGTATGATCTGATGGCCTGGACCAGGGTGATAGCAGTGCAGTGGTGATCAGTGTCAGATTCTGGTAATGTTTTTTTTTAAGTTTGCAAACTTCTCTTTGTTTGTTTGGCTATGAGGCTTGCAGGATCTTAATTCTCTGACCAGGGATCGAACCCGGGCCCCCTGCAGTGGAAGCGTCGGGTCCTAACCACTGGCCCTCCAGGGAAGTCCCTCTGGTGATATTTTGAAGGTAGAGCTTATAGGATTATCTTATAGATTGGATGTAGGATGGAAGAGAAAGAGAAGAGTTAAGGATAACTCCAAGGTTTAGGGCCTAAGCTGTTGGAAGGATGGAGTTGTCGTACCTGGGATTGGTGAAGAGTGAGGGAAATAGGTTTCAGGTGGTGGGAGTGGGGCAGGATTAGGAGTTCTATTTTGTACATATTAAGTTTGAGAAGCGTGTTAGCATCTAAGTAGAGATGTTTACTATACAGTAGGATATACATGGCTAAAATTTATGGGAGAAGTCTAGCCTGGAGATAGAAGTTTTAATACCAGAGTATTGGGGATATTGAAAGCCCCAAGACCAGATACAAATACCAAGTGAGTAAGTGTAGACAGAAAAAAGAAAAAGAGAGAGAGGTCTTAGGATTCGTCCTTGGGTCTTTTCAGAACTAAGGGGTCAGGGAGAAAAAGATGAGGCAGCATGGTAAACCAAGAAAGAGTAACTACTGAAGTAGAAGGAAAAGCAAAATAAAGTTTAGTATGTTGGAAGCCAGGTAAAGAAAGGTGGAGAGAGTAATCAGCAATGTCAAATGATGCTGATAGGCAGCTAAGGTGAAGGCTGAAAATTGACCATCCAGCAATTTGGAAGCCATTCGTGATTTCACTGGGCACTTTGGGAAAGCAATAGGAGCAAAAACCAATTGGGCTGTGTTCTAGAGAGAAGGGAAAGGGAAGGATTTGAAGAAGCTCATGTAGGCTACATTTTTGAGGCCTTTTGAGTTAAAGGGAGCAAAGAGGTGAGCCAGTAACTGGAGGGAAATAGAGTCAAAAGAGTTTTCCTTCGGGCTTCTTTTCTAAGTAGGAAGAAATTCCAGCACACTTGCCCTCGATGGTAAAGATGATCAGTATTCACTCATATCCAATCTTCCTCTCTTTCCTGCACACACAGGAAGACCATATTTACAATCAGGTTTGTTGGGTAACTAGATCTAACCAATAAAACGTGCGTGGGAGTCATGTGTCACTTCTAGCCCCCGAGGCAGTTAAAAGTCAGTGTGGTTCTTTCACATCCATTGAACTGGTATCAGAGAACTCCTAGGTGGTGGGACCAAAACCCAGATTCTTTTTTTTTTTTTTTTTTTTTTTTTAGAGATTTATGTTTTATTTTATTTTACACCTTACTTTCCGAAAATAAATTTTAAAAAAACCAATCAATTAAAAAAAAACCTAAACACTAATCCAGCTGAAACACAATTAATTCCATTTTTGCCTCTTTCCTTCCAATATTCTCTTTATGCATACACATTTTAAATGGCTGCAGTCATAGAATTGCAAGATTATATATTGCTTTTTATTAGTTAACATCAGAATAGCATATAATCTTCCCGTGTCAACTCATATTCCATTCCATGCATAATCTTTGCAATTGCAGTTTTAATAATCAGACTATTCAATTGCATAACCATACCATAATTTACCTTATTCCCTTTGTCAAACATTTATCTTTTAAACATAGCTAGTGAACATATTGTAGCATTTAGGGTTATTTAGTGTTTTTAGCTTCTGTTTTATCATTTATTTAAGAAATAATGTGGGAACTAGTTTAAGATCATTGAGTTCAAGTGTGAATATCATTATTGCTCTTATATACTTCTGTATTAATATCAAAAGGGTTTGTAGGAACTTACAGTGCCTACATGAGTAAAAAAGGAGGAGTCAGTTTATCGTACAGCCCAGATTCTTGAGTCACTGTTGGAAGAGAGCCATCTGACTCGCATCAGACTATGACATGAATGAGGACTTAACCTTTATGTTAGGCCATTAAGACTTGGTGTTTATTTCTTTGCACAGCAGAGCCCATCCTGACTCATAGTTGGGCGGATGGGAAAGTTCCAAAAGTGACAGAAAACTTGCTGACATGGCAGACAGAAGGCCAATCGCTAAAAGAATGTCTTGAGGACTTGAGAGAGGATAGGATCTCCTGAGCAAGTGGGCCAACTCAACTCAGCAAGGCTCATCCTTCTGGACGTTGATGGAGTTGAACTGGATGATCTCTGGAGACCTAGCCTGTGCTACAGGTTGATGGTCTTGGAATTTTTCTAGGTTCCTGCTGGAGGGGGAGAAAAAAACATCCTGCAGGTCAGAATGAGAGGAGAGATATTTGGATTGAGAGGTAGGGAAAGACCAGGGAGATGGGAGGCAGATTGGTCTGGAAAGAAGAGAATCATCTGACTTCAGAAGAGGTGTGAGCTCACTTGTCTTATCTTTGTTTGTAAATCCTCCCTGACTTTTCCCATATGGTCTTAGAGTTCATCGGAGATGACAATTCAAGAGCTGTAGAACCACTGGGCTATTTGATAACCTAGAACATAGACAGATTGTAGAAAATGCAGATCATTGCATGGCGATTTCAGAAGGATCTTGAAAAAAATTATTATTATTTAATGACCTCAATTTCCACATGAGTGTGCAGGGATACAGGGCACCAGTTTGCCTTTCAGGGCTGCTCTTCAGATTAATGAAATGTGATAAGTTAAACTTCTTGGAAGGATGGTGCCATATAAACAGTAGGTGTTATTATTCCCATAAAAGGAAAGCACAGTCTTCTCTGATGAAATGGCTCTTACCTCAGACTCTTCATTAAAAGCTGTGGTGCAAGTTTCCAAGTTGCACTGGTGAGACTTGGTAGCAGATGAAAAAAAAAAAAAAAAAGCAAAAGAAGTCAAAATATCCCAGGTAACTACTTGCCGGCAAGTAAGAAGTTTTCAAGTCCTAGAATCGTGCTGATAAGTCTGAACTGCCTAAAGGCAGAACTTATTTATAGTAACACAAAGGTGACTTCCAGCCCTGAAATCTGGGCCTCCGCCTCGGATGGGGGTGCAATAAAGCAAAACCATGAAAAGGGGAGCTAATACTATTGTGATTCCATCTCTGAAGGCTGCTCAGTGGTGCTGCTACAGAGGGAGGGAAATCTGGTGTGAAAATAGCCACAGCAATAGCTGATTTTAAAACTGAAATATATAAGCTATTTCCAAACTTCTTACATTTGTAAATCCTGAGGCCAGTAAGTCCTATTTAAAGAGCTTTATGCAGAGGTGCATTCCTCTTTTGGAATAGTAGAAGGAGTTGAGTGGACAAAAACTAAGACCTTTCGAAGAATTATTTTTAAGTGACCTGATTTCAAAGGTAGTTTTAAGGCTTTCTTTCACTTTACCTGTTTCACCCTGTATAATGTAGGATGACCACCGTCATCAACATTTTTAAATGCATTCGTAACAAAGCCTTTGACAGTAAAGTTGTTTGCATTAAATTTTATAAAAGTAGGTACCAGTGTATCTATTCATTTCAAGACTCTTCTCTATATATGAATTAAATGTCCCTTACATTTCTTGCTTTGCTCTGTTATGGAATCGCTTAGCTATTTCAGTTGAAATCAGTAATAGATTTAAAGACAGAGTTCAGAGCTGTAAAGTTCCTCACTTGATCAGGAATCATACATATTATTTTTGTCATATTTAATCATAGAACCCAGGCCTTTAACAGGGTACTTAATTAAACTTTTAATTCATGATAAGAAGTTAAATAGCAATTGGGAGGGTTTTTTAAAAATTATTTCCACGTCCCATCCAGATTACCAAAAAAAATTTTTTTAAAAAGGTATGATGGACATAATGGCTGTCAGCCAAGGGTATTGTAGGTCATGCCGACATGAGCTGGCAGCAAGCCATTGTCCAAATAGCATGACTTTATCGATGCAGAGTAGTCACTCTTGAGTTCATGGTTGAGTCACTAGTGATGGAGTGGTACTTCCCTTGAGCCAGTGCTTCTTAGAGTAGGTTTCTTGTTGTTCACTATTACCTGCCCTACTTTGCCAATAAAAGAGCAGGACCATTTAGGCTGAAAGCCGAACAGAAGAGAAACATTGATTATAGATCTCATTTCTCTTTGCTTCCTGAAAACTGAGATTGCAATTACACAGTGAAAGCATGGGGTGTTTTTTTTTAATGAGTTACAAGAAATACAGTTTCCACCCCAAAATACTCAAGAGTTGGAATCCAAGAGTCAGTTTTGATTCTGTCTTTTCTTTGGCAGCTCTCACACTGAGCACAAATGGGGGAGGATATCAGTAGAGTTACCTAATCATCTTAATGGATTCGCATTCCATTCAAAAACTTGGAATGTCCCCAAACTGCTTCAGGCTTCAGCTCTATTGTTGAGGTGTCCGTGACATTTCTGGTGGGTGTGCAGTTCTACACAAGCAGACAGCTTTTGAAAGGGACCCTTCTTCTGGTGAGAACACCCGGAATCTTGGTTGAACAAGCTGTAAACCAGGAAACTGATTCAGGAATTCCTTAATAAAAGGGATCATATCCAGGCGTCGGGGTGGTGTGTGGTTGTCTGTAGGAAAGGCTGTTCTGAGAAGCACAAAGAAAGTAAAATAGTTGTTGGCACTCATCAGTTAATACCTTTCTGTTTATTTTCTTGTTTGTTTGTTTTCTTAACCAAATCACAGGCTAGACAAAGGGTTGGGTTGCTTTTGCTTTCAGGAGTGGGGCAATTAAAGAGCCGCACTTTTGGTTTCCTGATATTTCAGAAGTGTTCTTTTCCCCATTAACTTGGTGCACATAGTAAGATGTTTCACTTTGCCCTAGACCCCTCAAATATGTTGACAGTCTCTCTCACTGACAGTGGCACCTCTTCCAGGCTCGTCGGTGATGCAGTGAGCTGTACTGTCTGAGCTGGACTTCTGTGTGCAGCCTGGCAAAGGCTGTGTGTGAAAAAGTGAGTGCATTCAGCACCCTGGGTGGGATGGAGCCAGGCCTCCAATGTGAGCACATTTTTGGACTGATTGGCAGCAGAGAGAAATACTGGCAGCTGTTCCCAAGCAAGCCAAAAAGTTGGCCCGGGGATGGAAAAAAAAAATGCTGGGATTTAGCCAACGGAAGATTCCTGCGTCTAGAAGAAAATCAAAGGAAGGCTACAGAAGGTCACAATGACAGACCTCCAGCTGGTTGAAGTCACAACTATTTCATTTTGTCTCTGCTGTATAAAGGATAGTATTACTTGTCATTGCCACTCATTTTTTCCCAATTCTGTATTTCTAAGTCTTCATTTCTGTTCTCTTGATTTCTTTGTTTTTTTAATTCTCTAGATACAAAATGAAATGACAGATTATTCTTCCTAAAAGTAGTGTATGGGCGATGTTATTTGCAGAGGCAGTATCAGCAACCAGAATTGAATAGAACGGGGCAGGTCTCAGAGAGCAGTAGCCACACACATGTGTTCCAAGCCATGTTGAGTGATGTGGGTTGGAGTGGAACCCAACCGCGTTGTGTGTGAAGATCACCTCAAAGATCTGTCCAGAGAGACCCTCTGACACCTCACAGCTTACCGATTATTCTTGTTTTATTAGTTACTAAAAGAGAAGGGTGGGAAAAACAGTAAAGTTCCTAAAAGGCCAGGAAAATGTCTGCTGAAAGATAGGATCCTCAACGGTCTTGCCATGTAAAGATGAGCACGCTCGTACCACGGGAGACATTTTCATATTTGATGTCATCCTTCCTTCCAACGAACACCTTAGACTATGTGCGAATATTCTTTCTGCCAGGTAGAGCTGTTGTAGCCCAGGAATTACAAATACGAAGGTGGAAAGATTAAAAATGTGGACCACCAAAATTTGGGGGTAAGAAATATGCAGGATGCTAAGAGAAGATGTTTGAAGCACACCTTTTGTAACTCTGGGGATTTTGGGGCGGTGACTTATATCCATCAGATTTGCAAGATATTCACGGAAATGCGATGACCTTTCAAAGTTCTGTTTAACAAAGTCTCTCCATGCCTCCTGTTTGAGGCTGTTACAGTAGATGTCAACCAGATATTCTCACTTGCTAACAGAAGAAATAGTATCCTGGCTACGTGGGGGGGATTTCAGGTCTATTAAAGGAGAATTTGATAACAGTACAAGATGCTAGACACTGCGGTAGGGTAGAAACAAACACAGAATTACCTTCAGAGGAGGGGTGTGTGTGTGTGTTTAAAGGACAAAGGGGTCAAGGGACTTCCCTGGTGGTCCAGTGGTTAAGACTTCGCCTTCCAATGCAGGGGGTGCGGGATCAATCCCTGGTCAGGGAGCTAAGATCCCACATGCCTCACAGCCAAAAAAACCAAGCAGAAGCAATATTGTAAAACAGAAGCAATATTGTAACAAATTCAATAATGACTTTAAAAATGGTCCACATCAAAAAAATCTTAAAAAAAAAAAAAAGACAAAGGGGTCAAAAGGACAAGATGGCTTAAGTACAGCACTTCATAGAAGCAGAGGAATGGAACACATGACCCTTTTCTAGATCATTTCTTTTGGGGGGTTAACTTAGAAATATAAGACAAAACCATCTCCTCCAAGGAACTTACAATATAGTTGAAGAATCAAGACAGGGGCTTCCCTGGTGGCGCAGTGGTTGAGAATCTGCCTGCCAATGCAGGGGACACGGGTTTGAGCCCTGGTCTGGGAGGATCCCACATGCCGCGGAGCAACTAAGCCCGTGAGCCACAGCTACTGAGCCTGCGCATCTGGAACCTGTGCTCCGCAACAAGAGAGGCCGCGATAGTGAGAGGCCCACGCACCGCGATGAAGAGTGGCCCCCACTGCCACAACTAGAGAAAGCCCTCACACAGAAATGAAGACCCAACACAGCCCTAAATAAATAAATAAATTTAAAAAAAGCACTACTCACCCTTAATATTTAAAAAAAAAATCAAGACAAACCATAGAAATCAAAGGTGTAAACAATTCAAGAGCATTTGCTGTAGGTGCCATGTGTGTGTTAGCCGTTGCTTGTGCCACAGAGGTTCTGATCTGGGCGAGGACAGGATTCCTTCCATCTCCTAAAACCACCTAAAACGAACACTCACAGGATCGATCAGACTTCCTTAGGGAACAAGTGGGGAGAGAGCCTCCAGGAAAAGACACTGGCACGACAAAGAAGCAGTCACAGGGCCTTGAGGAGCCAGCTCTGATTTGCAGGAAGAGTAGATTTGGAGAAATAATTCAAAATATGGTCAGATTACATGGAGCCTTCCTAGGAAAAAATAAGGTTTAGACCAAAGAATTTAATCTTGATGGAGTAAGCAATAGGAATTCACTGAAACGTTGTGAGCCAAAAAGTGACAGAATGAAAAAGAATTTAAGGAATAACTGTCTGGCAATGGAATGTTGGACGGATGGGACAACACAGCGCTCCAGACGGAGGGCACAGCCAGGAAGCTCACCCTGCTCCCAGCATGAGCTGATGAAGGTATGTGCCTGGTGAAGAGCTGGGAGATGCCAAAGACCGAGTGTGGGACTCATCAGTGGGAAAAGAGGCCTTCCAGCCTTGATATATATCTATAGCGCTTTATAAGTTCCCAAGGCACGGTGAGTGCAAAGCGGGAGATACAGATGTGAGGAACACAGGCCCGTAGGTGGTGGCTGAGACCACCAGGAATTGCCGATCCCTTTCAGAAAAGCGAAGAGAAAAATGGTCGGGGGCTGAGATTGAGCTCCTATACTTGAACTCCCATTGCTGTTTCCTCTAAGAATGAAGTCTACTCTGGATGGCTGGTTTTAAGGTCACTTTCATTTATTTGGGAAATATTAAAGCCCCAACAGTTTATTAGACTGAGGATACCTATAGAGGTGCTCCCTAAATTACCTTTTAAGGAGTATACCTTCCAGGTGATACTGTGAGCATCATGCCTTACTTAGCACACATGGATACAAGGACCTTCAAGGAGATACTAAATTTCTGGAGGACAGAGCCTCTAAAAATACCTCAAGGGGGGCTTCCCTGGTGGCGCAGTGGTTGAGAGTCCGCCTGCCAATGCAGGGGACGCGGGTTCGTGGCCTGGTCCAGGAGGATCCCACATGCCGCGGCGCGGCTGGGCCCGTGAGCCATGGCCGCTGAGCCTGCGCGTCCGGAGCCTGTGCTCCGCAACGGGAGAGGCCACAACAGTGAGAGGCCCGCGTACCGCAAAAAAAAAAAAAAAAAAAAAAAAAGAATACCTCAAGGGTATTTGTAATCCAGTGCCACATACTTTAAAGTGCTAGGAGCAGATTCAGGCAAAGGTGATCACTTACAGTTAAAACCATTATGATGAATGTTTGCTGGACATTACTATAGTAGCTAAGCAACACACACGGACACAAAGTAACAACACACACACACGCTCTACCCACAAACCCAGGCAGGGGTCAGTCTGAGCATCACTCCTGGTGAGTCACCTAGGTGTTAGATATCTTCTGATGATATTCATGAAATAGACACTCTCCCCAGTGATGTGTTCCGTGAGTAACTTGACCTCATACAGCCTTTAGATGTAACTTCCAGTTAGAGGAAAACCAATGATTACAAAAACAAGCCTAACAACACCTTGAGGTAGCAACAGGGCAAATCCAGAAGGTGGGCTGTTCTGCAGGACAAATGGCCTGATTTCTTCAATAAGTCAGTGTCATAAAAAATGGACTATGCTAAATTAAACAAGAGTTAAGGGATTTAAAAACTAGATGCACTATGCGGTCCTGGAGTGGTTACTCATTTGGATAAACCAGTTATAAAGGACTTGGGGGGGGGGGGAATTGGAAAAATCCAAATGTGGTCTGGGTATTAGGAGAAATTTTCCTGAAATGGAAAGGTGATAATAATTGGAAGACTGAGAAACAGTAGGTCCTGTATGATCTCTGTTTGGTTAAAAAATACAAATTGGAGTGTGTGTGTGTGTGTGTGTGTGTGTCTGTGTGTATGTGTGTAAAGGAGCCAAAGGACCTGTGCTAAAGTGTTAAGAGAGGTGACCTGTGAATGGTGGGAATGTGATGCAATTTGTTTTGCTTGTCTGCATTTTCCAATTTCCTACCGTGTACATTATTACATTTCTGTAATAAAAAGGTTATTTGAACAGTTCAGTGGATAGAAGGGAAGGAGGGAATGAAGACTGGGTGGAGTGTGGAGCATAATACTGGAAAAAGTACAACTCCGCAGTGTGGTATTACATGTGATTTCAAAACTTCTGTGGCCCCATCAATTTTCTTCCTAGAAGCACCAATGCTGCACCAGTGCTCCCTGGTCCCTTCCTTCCAGCTCCGGGCCCTCCATTCTCCTAACTAAGAGACTAGAGTCCTTAACTAGGACCAAACTTGCACTCACAATCTCATTGGTTAAACGAAAATTAACCCAAAAAGCAATAAAGAGAATAGCTGTCTTCTAGTTCCTTCTTATTAAAAGTGTGAGACCTTTTTTCATATTTAAATTTACCTTGATCATTGAAACCTACAGATGCTCTTCCTTCCTATATGTTCTCTAGTGTTGCATCTCTGGAAATTACTAGTGTTATTTTCAGTGAAAATAGCTCAGATGTTTCCCAAGACTGACCCTCTGTGCCCCCAGATAGAGAAGGAAATTCTCACCATCTAGTCAAATCTTGTACAACTATGAAGGAAGTAGCAGATGTGGGGAGTGTCACTCCTTTCATGTTACCCTGGGCTACAGGTACTGAAATTGAAGACAAGGAGAGTCCTTTCATGAATATTTTCAAACCTATGTAAATATCTACAAATGCATGCTTTGGAAGTTACTCAATCAGCTTACTTCAGGCTTAGGTTATATACTGAATATCTCCAGATAGTTGCTCTTTCAAGGATGTGTCAGAATGTTCAATAGGAAGGACATGTTTTTGTATTAATCAGTTGGATGATGACATTTTCAAAAACCAAGAGTAAAAGATGCTGCTTCCATCCTCAACTGGACTTTGTTAAAAAAGGACAACCATAAAGTCGTCCCTGGATCCTGGAAAGCCTGGACCACTGGGGGACCTGCAGTAATGAGGTAGTTTCCCTCCATCATGCCCAAAGTCTGGAAGAAGACAACTGACACGTGTGTGATTAAGATTTCAGAAGAGTGAGTCAAAATAGAAAGTGATGCTCTAGTGGGCCTGCACCTGTAAGTCTCACACTGGTGTTTAAAACCACTTAATGCAGACTGCTTCCTACTCTGTGGTCAACAGAATGCTGGTTCTTCCGTACTTCCTCCTCAGGAGCCTCCAGAAATATCTTTTTTTTTAAGTTTTTTTATAAGTGATTTTCTCTTAAATCGATCTTTAGCTTGTTTTCATGGGAAATCTATAGTATTTAACTCTTCTAATACCCATGTATTAGTCTGCTCAGGCTGCCATAACAAAATACCACAAAATGGGTGGAATAAGCAACAGAAATTTATTTTCTCACAGTTCTAGAGGCTAGAAGTCCAAGACGATGGTGTCTGCAGGTCTGGTTTCTCCTAAGGCCCCTCTCCTTGGTTTGCTGATGGCCTCCTTCTCGCTGTGTCTTCACATGGCCTTTCCTCTGTGCACAGAGAAAGAGAGAGAACACTGGTGTCTCTTCCTCTTCTTATAAGGACACCAGTTCCATCAGCTCAAGGCCTCACCCTTATGACCACATTTAACCTTAATTACCTCCTTAAAGGCCCTGTCTCCAAATATGGGGAGATGGGGATGAGGATTTCAACATACAAATTTGGGGAGACACAATTCAGTCCATAATGACCCACTAAAAAATAATGGGTTTATACAAATAACTAAACAACATAGGTGCGAGATTATCCACATATGTACAACTACACAACCACTCACTATGTAACCGTATGGAAGAAAAAAGATCTCCATGGACTGATATGGAGTAATTTCCAAGATATATTTTAGAAGGCAAAAACAAGATGCAGAAGAGTACATACACTAGGTATGGTATGCTTCCTTTTGTTTAAGAAACAAGAGAAAATATGAGTATGTATTTGTAATGCATATGTATAGTTTATAAGTATACACACACATTTGCATATTTTATTAAAAGAAACACAGAAAAGACAAAAAATTATGAAAAGGTGACCTATGGGAAGTGGGTGAAAACGGAATGAAAGGATTTGAGATGGGAGTGACTTGCTATCATTTTAATTGGTATTGACTTTTGAACCATTTAAATGTTTTACATAGTCAAGAAATTAAAATTTAATCAAAAAAGATGAGAAGCAGCAAGCCCTAAAATTTAAAACAAATAGAAAAAAATGAACTCACCGTATATTAACTTGGTTAATTAACCACACAGAATAAAAGGATAAATTAGATTAACTTTTGAACATGGTTCTATGGCTAGACATCCCCTGTGGGATATTCTTCAATACAGCTGGCCTGAACATTTCAAAAGTGTCGTTGCCATGAAAAACAAAATGATGGGGGACTCTCCTAGGTCAAAGGAAATTAAGTGGGACCAAATTCAGTAAGTGATCTCGATTGGCTCCCAGATTAAAAAAAAAAAAATTCTATGAAGGACATCCTTGGAGGAATTTAGAGACTCAATATAGACTATATATTAGTTTACAACATTATGCCAACATGAGTTTTCTTGGGTAGGAAATTATTATTTTGGTTATATAGAATGTTCTTGTTCTCAAGATATATATGCTGAAGTATTTAGGAATGAAATGTCATGATTTAATTTCGAGTGGTTTGGGGAAGAAATGTATATGTGGAGGGGGTGGGGGTGTGTTTATCTATAGATAGATAAAGATATAGAGAAGACAGCACACTTTTTTGCTTAAAACACTAGAAGGTATTTATTGGGGCAGCTTCAGGCACAGTTTGATCAAGGGGAGCATACAAATTTAGCAAAATTTAACAGTTGATGTATTGAGATTAAAGGTATATGGATGTACATTTCTTTCATCTTTTCTGTAGGTTGGAATTTTCAAGATAAAAAATTGGGGAAAAAATAATAGATATGGATTGATTTTGTCATGAAGGTGCTCCATTCACAAGAAGCATTTACTAAGTACCTACTCTGTGCCAAGCCCTATTCTAAGTGCTGGGGATGTAGCCGTGAACAAAGGCAAAGAAAGTTGGAGCTCTCATGGGCCTATATTTTAGTGCGAAAGACAAATAAGAAAATAGATAACTTTAGATTGTGATGAGTGCTAAAAGTAAAATAAAACAAGTCATCAAGGGAGAAGCAACATTAGATAGGGTGGCCAGGGAAGGGTTCTCCAAGGAGGAGACTTTGGGGCTGAGACCTGAATGACCAGAAGGAGCCATTCATTCATTGACCAGATTTGCATTGAGCACCAACTGTGTGTGCTCTTCTAGGTACCGGATGTAGCGGGGAACAAAATGGGTACACCCTCTGCCTTCCCAGAGTTTACATTCCCATTAGGGGCAACATACAGTAAACAAGAATACGTAAGCTGGTGATCAATGTTACAGGGGAAAATAAAATAGGGAGGGGAGTAGTTAGTGAGGACTGGAGTTGAAATTTTGTTTTGTTTCGTTTTGGCATTGTAGGTTTTTAAAAATTTTTTTGAAGTATGCTTGATTTACAGTGCTTCAGGTATACAGCAAAGTGATTCAGTTATACGTGTGTATATGTGTATACATATACACATTCTTTTACAGATGCTTTTCCATTATAGATTATTACAAGATATTGAATATAGTTCCCTGTGCTATACAATAGGTTCTTGTTGTTTATCTATTTTATATATAGTAGTATGTGTCTGTTAATCTCAATTTCCCAGTTTAACCCTCCCAACCCCTTTCCCCTTTGGTAACCAGAAGTTTGTTTTCTATGTCTGTGAGTCTATTTCTGTTTTGTAAATAAGTTCATTTGTATCATTTTTTAGATTCCACCTATAAGTGATATCATATGATGTTTGTCTTTCTCTGACTTACTTCACTTAGTATGATAATCTCTAGGTCCACCCATGTTGCTACAAATGGCATTATTTCATTCTTTTGAATGGCTGAGTAATATTCCATTCATCTTCTTTATCTATCTTCTTTATCCATTCATCTGTCGATGGACATTTCAGGTCTAAGTTGAAATTTTAGACAGGGCAGTTCGGAAAGGGCTCATGGAGCAGACAACGTACAGAGACCGGGTCTAGAGCTGGGGTGTTGGGAGAAGACAGATAGTGAAGGGCCTGATGGGCCATATTAATGATGTTGGCTCTTACTCAGTGAAAAGGGATCTTTTGGATGGTTCTGGATAGAGCAGTGACATCATCCAACCTATCTTTCTACAAGATGGCTCTGGATGCTGGGTTGAGAATAGGCTACAAAGGGACGAGGGCAGGAGTAGGGATACCAGCTAAGCATCTCCTGCAGTAATTCAAGCAAGAGGTAGTTTGTAGGAGGGTGGTGGCAGGGGAGAAATGCAAAGGCTTGGAACCTGACTCTATTTTGAATGCAGAACTGCCAGGACTTCCCACTAGCTGATTGGAAGTAGGATATGAGAAAAAGAAAAGAATCCAAGATGGCTGACGTTTTGGCCCTAAAAACTGGAAGGCTGGGAGTTGCCCTGAACTGAGGTGGGAAAGAAAAACTGCCCAAGGAGCAGGTTTGAGAAAGGACGCGAGGGATGGGGTGGGTGGACGGCAGGATCTGGGGGCAGTCAGCAGCCAGAGGGAAAGCAAAAGCCTGAAGATCTACTGAGAGTTTCACCGCAGGCTTGTGCAAGGATAATTAGGAATGCCTTGGGATAAATCTTTTCATAGAATTTTTTTCATCTGCAAATTAACCTTTTGGTAATTTGAGCTCCATCCACTCAGATGCAAAAGTTAACTCCCAGTTTGCACTGTCAACTGCCTCTAGGAGTCTGGCTCCCACGTGGAGATGCTATAGGAGGTCTCCCTTGTTCTGGGCGCTGGGTGGAAGTTTTGGTGAGAAAGGGGGATTTGTGCTGAAGATGTGGCTCTATTCACAGTGACTTGTGAGGTGGCGTTGGTGGGAGTGACCCTGTAAGGTTCAGCCGAGTGTTATAGTGATTCCCAGACATTTTTTGCCAATGATCCCTTTGACATGCGACTGAATTTCACAGGCAGCCTTTCAGTTTTGAACCCAAATTTCCCTTCCCTCTGTGCCCCTCGCCTGCGTCCGCGAGGGATGCACATTCTGAGCATATTTCGTTCCTCAGGAGCAGGCTCTGGCAGCTCAGAGACTATTCATTCACATTCCATTGCCTCTTCTGTGCGCCCTCCAAGATTCCATCAGAGGCTGCGCTTAAAATAATGAGGCTTTATTTATGCAGATTCTTTCTCCCCCCAGAAAGATGCTGAGAGCTTTTCATGGAAATTCTTGAAGAATTGCTGAGGTTCCATGGACTTCAGAAAGTGTGCTTGAAATGGGGACTCTGACAGTTAGGGCTCCCAGTAAGGCTTATTGATGGAGAGAATGGACCTTGAACCCACTCTGTCGCGAGGACCCTCTCTCTGCAGCTGTAACAACATCCTGCCAACTGCAGTCCAGCCCAAGACAACACTCCAGGGACCTCCCTTTCTAGCCAACACCAGAAAAAGAAGCGGGGTGGACTTGCCCTCTCCCTCTCCTTCTTTATACCTTCTGTTCTTACCTCCCTGTGTTTATTTAAAAGCCATATCAGTCACAAAAAGCCAGTCACAAAAAGCCAAATACTATATGATTCCACTTAAATGAGGTATCTAAAGTAGTCAAATTCATAGAAATGGAAATAGAATGATGGGTACCAGGGGCTGGGTGCTAGGTGGTAAAAGGGAGTGGTTTAATGGTTACAGAATTTCAGATTTTTTTTATGTTATTTTATTTATTTATTTGACTGCGCCGGGTCTTAGAGTATCTAGTTCCCTGACCAGGGCTCGAACTCGGGCCCCCTGCACTGGAAGCGTGGAGTCTTAACCGCTGCACCACCAGGGAAGTCCTAGAATTTCAGATTTTTAAGATGAAAAAGTTCTGGAGCTCTGTTTCACAGCAATGTGAATATATATACTTAACACTGCTGAACTATACCCTTGAAAATGGTTGAGATGGTAGATTTTATGTTACATGTTTTTTACTACAACTTTTTAAAAGCCACATTAACGGCATTACTTCCGTGAAAGGAAAAATATACAAGTTCTAAAAAGTGGAATGCTTTCAGACAGAGAGAACAAGCAGAGGCCATGGGGTGAAGTTTTTATGTTATAACTGTAGATGTTTCATCCATCTCCCCATGATTTTTCTGGATACACATATGTATTGTGTGTGTGTTTGTGTGGAAGCACTCCAGCATTTGTACACTTGTATGGGTCTTCCAGACATGGTTATTATCATCCTTACAGCATAAGAAAAAGGTTTCAGAATCACCCCGCAGGTCACCCAGAGCATCCACTGGTTAGTCCTCTGCTAGGTTTCATATCAAAGTAGTTAGTAGTCTAGTTCGGCTCCACTCGGGGGCAAATTGCTACTCTAGTTTATGTTGTTATTATTTTTGGTTCAAAAGTTCCTGAAATTCAGTTTCTTTTGTGCTTCCTATGCATGTGAGCCCCTTTTCTAATCAGTTGTTGAATTGGATAATTCCCTGGGTCCTATGGAGTCTGGCCTCCACTGGCTGCTCTGTCTGTATTAGAAGGTTATTTCTGAATCTTAGGATTCACTTCAATCCTTTTTTGGAAATAAAATACATGACATTATTTGTAATTGTAACTTGCTTTGAAGTTACAAATGTTTCAGAAGAAGAATTCTAAAGGAGCATGATGGTCTTACCATCCAAGGAATTCTTCCTTGCTCCATCTTGTAGAACTGGAGAGGCCGCCTCTGCACCAACATGACCATCTGTGATCAGAGGCCAGTGTCAAGAGAAGGTCCCTCCAATGCCACCTTCACAACATGAGACCCAGTTCAATCGTTCACCTCAACGTTGTGTCTAGAATTTGAGTTAGAACCACCAGTTAGATGATCACTAATTAGATGGTCACAGGCCTGGGAGAACCATCCAAGAAATTCCAACCCAGAGTCAGGTCCTAACCATGAGAACAGGAAACAGACGTCTAAACAGGAGCTAGAACGGTGACCTCCAGGAATCTATGTGGTATCATCATTGCAGGAACATCTCTTTTGCCTTCGCCTCAGGTTGCTGGTACAGAACGATGTTCTCTCCTAAGTTGTGACCATTCTTGATAAATTATAGATATGTCTTGAATATCAACCATGAGTAAATCACAGTACATGTTGCCATGTTTTAGAGGTATCCTCCACCTCATCTCACTTGTTTCATTACCTTTTGTCTTTCACCTCTTCTACTTAGAGTCATTTCTTCTTGTTTCTTTTCTACTCATGTTGAGATTACCTGGTTCAGTCCTAAAACCTGTCCAAGAGATTATTAAGGAGGAGAGGCTTTGGGCTATTTTCTCCTGCCATTTTAGAGTGTGCAGAATGGCAGGGTGGGTACAACTTCCATGATATTTTTTCATGGCTGTTACTGTGTCAAGCCCAGGAATAATACGAGATGGGGCATGCTGCCGTCCATTCAAACAAAACTGTGGTTCCATGTGACAGGCTATACTTGCTCTCCTGACAGGTCTAAATAGAAAGGGCTTACTTGTTCAGCAGGGGAAATCATGCCTGGAAATAATGCCTGTGTAAATGTCTTGAAACTCAGACTGCTGAGTTTGCATTTGTTTAATTTCTAGGTTCTGCAACTACACAGTTGAATTTTTGTTGAGTAGATACGATGGCCTTTGAAAATGTACATACTTAGGAAATCACTGACTTCTTTATTTTTTTAATGCTGCCTTTCATTACATTCTGTCAAGGCTTCCTGTGTTCGTGATCTCAGCAGACTGGTTGGACTAGGTCAGAATTCCAAGCTAAAGTAGCTTGTAGCATGTGTCGTTCACAGGCTTATAGGAGACTTGGGGAAGTTTAAGAAAGCTCTGTTTGTTTTGCCAACTCACGCGTCCATATATTTTGCCAGCAGTATCCAGAGTAAATGAAAGTACTATCCACCTTGTCTTTCTTCCTTGTCGATTTTTGTATAAAGTGTTTAAGGAATTCTAAGAAGCATAACTCCTCTCAATTATTGTGGTAGAAAGTGAGGAATATAAAGAATTGAAAGTTAAAAGATAAGGCATGGGGCTTCCCTGGTGGCGCAGTGGTTGAGAGTCCGCCTGCCGATGCAGGGGACACGGGTTCGTGCCCCGGTCTGGGAGGATCCCACGTGCCGTGGAGCGGCTGGGCCCATGAGCCATGGCCGCTGAGCCTGCACGTCCGGAGCCTGTGCTCCGCAACAGAAGAGGCCACAACACTGAAAGGCCCGCGTACCGCAAAAAAAAAAAAAAAAGATAAGGCATGTTAGGAGTCATTTAGTCCGATCTCCCATCAAATTTGGAATCCTTTTGTGATAATGACATGGGTAGCTCTCCAGCCTCTGCTGAAACACCTCCAGCAGTGGGGGGCACGCCACCGCTTAAGAGCCCCTTTCATTTTGTACAACTGTGATTACTAAAAAATTCTTCATTTTTCATCGAAATCTACCTCCCTGAAATTTTCATCTGTGGTCCTGTTTATGCCCTCTGGAATGGAAGAGAACAAAGCTCATCTCATCTTTCCATGATAGCACATTAACTCTCCAAAGACAACACTTGTATGGGCCCCATATGTCTCCCTTTCTCTGGGTTGAACATCCCGGGTTCCATCGCCACCTGGGACATGGGTTCAGTGTTCATCATGGTGCTTTTTGCCTGGCCTGTTCTTAACATACAGCACCAGGGCTAAATACAAGAGTCTCAGTGTGATCAAAACAGTAAGGAATCTAGAGAAGCTATAACCCCATCTCTGCATTATACATCTCTTGATATAGCCCAGGTTGTGTTAAGTTTCCTGGCAACTGTGTCACGGTCCTGACACACCTCATTAAGCCAGAACTCTCCCATCCTGTTTTTACAAAATTGACCTTTTTTTGAAAAGTATAGTTGATTTACAATTTTGTGCAAAGTTGACTTTTTAAATTCCAGGTCAGGAATTGACACCTCTTTGCTAAATTGCATCCTTACACATTTACACCATAATATCAGCCCATGGTCATCATTTAGGGTCTTGCTTCTGTCTCCTAGAGTATCTTACCAGCTTGCCGCCCAAATCTTTTCCAAGTCAGAGATGGAAGTTAAGCAGGACAGAGTAAGCAGAAAGCTGGGTCTTATCACCAGACAATTTTCCTCAGGTTGAAGCTGACAGTAATCCATCGCCCAGCCACAGATTGCTTAATTTTACCATCTTCTAGACCCCATTTTTTCATATGACTTAAAGAGTGAGCTAAGAGATGTCAGATGCCTTGCTGAAATCCTGGGATGCTATTTCTACTGCATTCTCTGAGCAGTGATCCCATCAAAACCAGAAATGAAGTTTTGTTGGCATGACTTGGTCCTAATGAAGCTTGAATCATCTGCCACTTTCCTGTCTGCATTCTGAGTGGGTGATGGTTTGTTTGCCAGACCAGGAAAGAACAAGTATACAATTCATGTGGAATTCCAAGACTTAGTTTTACTCCCTAAGAGCATCAAAACTTTCAGAGGGTGGGTGGGAAGATTTAAAAGTGCCTCATGGAAAAAAAAGTGCCTCATGCACATCTGAATTGAGTGACAGGGAAAATGTCAGGAAAAAAAATCCTCCCTTATGTGTATACATTATAAAAATGAAAAGAAAACAAAAACGTAAGTCACTGTCATTCTTGGAGCAATGGCTGATAAAACTGGGATATGATTTAAAAACAGAAATGGAGGCTGGATATTATTAAAAAAGCAGACAGAACAAAAACTTGAGTCGCTGAAGCCCATGGTGTTACACATCTCTATTAGAGAGAAAGTGAGATGAACAGAAATATGGTAGAAGGCAACCCCATCAGGCAAGGCTAGGAGTCAATGGGAGGGGTTCCTTAGGAGAAAGATGCCTAAGCCGGTTCCTTGACCATGGAATGGGCTTGTAAATCCCACAGAATGGAACGCAGATGAAAAACACACACCAAAGTGAAGAAAAGGGAGCCCTCCTACACTGTTGGTGGGGATACAAATTGGTGCAGCTACTATGGAGAACAGTATGGAGGTTCCTTAAAATACTAAAAATAGAGTTGCCATATGATCCAGCAATCCCACTCCTGGGCATATATCCTGACAAAACTATAATTCAAAAAGATAAATGCACCCCAGTGCTCCTAGCAGCTCTGTTCACAATAGCCAAGACATGGAAACAACTTAAATGTCCATCGACAGATGAATGGAGAAAGAAGATGTGGTACATATATACAATGGAATATTACTCAGCCACTAAAAAGAATGAAATAATGCTGTTTGCAGTAACATGGATGCACCTAGAGATTATCGCACTAAGGGTAGTAAGTCAGAGAAAGACAAATACCACATGATATCACTTATATGTGGAATCTAAAATATGACACAAATGAACTTATCTATGAAATAGAAACAGACTCACAGACTTAGAAAACAGACTTGTGGTTGCCGAGAGGGATGAATCAGGAGTTTGCCAGATGCAAACTATTATGTATAGAATGGATAAACAAGGATGTACAGTATAGCACAGGGAACTATATTCAATATCCTGTGATCAACCATAATGGAAAAGAATAGGAAAAAGAATGTGTATATATATGTATATATACGGATAACTGATTCACTTTGCCCTACAGCAGAAATTAATGCAACATTATAAATCAACTATACTTCAATAAAATAAATTTAAAAAAATAAAATTAAAAAGACAGACACACCAAAAAGAACCATCATCACAAAGCTCCCCCAGGCACTAGAAGCCCACCCGCACCATGCAGGAGCCTGAGTTCAGTTCACCTCCAACATCAGTTTCCCTTCCTGTCTTTCCGTTTTCCTGTTTGAGTCTTCCTCGGATACCGGGTTTGTGAGAAAGGTCTTACAAGTCCTGCTGTAAGAGAACTGGGGCGTGCAAGCAGCAGCCCAGGGCCCTCAGTCTTCCAATCCCTGCCCTGTTTTCCTAGAGCTGTGCTTCAGCTCCTCACGCCCCTCCATTCCAGCATCAGAAATGACTGAATCGGGGCTTCCCTGGTGGCGCAGTGGTTGAGAGTCCGCCTGCCGATACAGGGGACACGGGTTCGTGCCCCGGTCCGGGAAGATCCCACATGCTGCAGAACGGCTAGGCCCGTAAGCCATGGCCGCTGTGTCCGGAGCCTGTGCTCCGCAACGGGAAAGGCCACAACAGTGAGAGGCCCGCGTACCACAAAAAAAAAAAAAAAAAAAAAAAAAGAAATGACTGAATCCTGAAAAACGCTGCCGCGGAGTTATTTTTGGCTCCCTTCCCTCCAGCCCCGGAGTCTGCTGCTCATCGACAACCATTAACAGCTGTTAGAAGGGGCTTTCAAATCCCTGGCTTCTTGCTGAAGTGCTTTAACACCAGTTTTCTATGAGCTCAGCCGCACTGGAGAGGTGAAAGAAACATGCCAGAAGAGTTACATAAAATGCCCTTCGTTTGGGGAGTCTGGTTTTTCTCCCTTTTGTGCAGGAAAACTAAGCCTCTGACAGAAGCTGTGAAGGCACCGCCCAGCTGAGTCTTGTGCAGGCTGATGAATCCAGATGATGTCATGTGACGGCCCCAGCGGCGGCCCTGGGTCATTCTCAGGGCCATGATCAAGTCTGTGCATCCTTGGTATGAGAATTTCAGCATCCTGCCCTCACGGAGCTGCAGCCACCCCACTGCAGCATCTGGAGTTCTGGACTAGACACGGGGGAGGTGGCCTGTCGCCACAGAAGCTGGAAGCTGCCTCCAGGGCCCCCTGAGGCCACCCCAAAACCCAAACCCAGGAACCCATGGCTGCCAGTGAGGCTCCCATGTGGCTCCTTCCCTACAAAGGATTGAGAACTACAGTAGATGTTTGGAAAGTTTCGTGCTCCTTGTCGATGTTAATCCATTAATTCACACTAGCTCCAGAAAGGATACCGATGATGTTGCTGATCAGGGATTAATGCTTCATGGCTACCTATACTTTGCCTCTTTTTACCCCTTCACTTTTTAGGGCAGTCACCCCCAACCGCAGGGGAGTGACACATCCTCTGCCCCTGTTCCAGACTGGAAAATACGAGAGACCATGTCCAGATGTCTCCCACCTCAGCACTTAGCCAGAATAATTATTCAGCCTCCTAATCCCAGTATTTCCCATCGTATGAATATTTGTAGCACAACTTGGAAGTGAAATGATTTTGAGTGATATATGAAGAACTTGTTTTCGGAATCACTGTGTTTATCGTAATATGTATTCGAAAAAGTGTAACTCACATGTTAAACCTGAGATTTCACAGATAGTGTTGCTTAGGAGGAGGTTCTAAGCTAAATTTAATTTGTAAACAAAGTGAGTTGCATTAGAGAATATATTAAAAATTGTGACATTAGGTCATAAGTGTCTGTAGTTTGGGAGACACTCCATAATTCAGTAATTTTTCTGTCCACTAGTCCTGTCTGTTTTGTGCGATTCCTCCCCAAAGAAAGCCACAATGGCAGCTTATTGAGAATACAGGTCATGCCTATTTTCATAAGTTTTGTAATAAAGCATAAGGAAATATAAGGCTTTTTGCATTAAGTACATTTTTAAAAATTATTTATTTATTTGTTTATTCATTTATTTGGCTGCACTGGGTCTTAGTTGCGGCACATGGGATCTTCGTTGCGTCGTGAGGGATCTTTAGTTGTGGCACGTGGGATCTAGTTCCCCGACCAGGGATCGAACCTGGACCCCCTACATTGGGAGCACAGAGTCTTAGCCACTGGACCACCAAGGAAGTCTAGATGATAATACTTTTTATGTGTGTTTCTTGGTTATCTGATTTGGTTTTTTCTTCCAAAATTGTCTAGCTCTCCTGCTTGGGTCCCTAAGCGTCTATACCACCTCCTCACCTGCTTCTATACCCTTCCTCATGGTGAGGGTAGAGAATGATGCTCTCCTTGATGCTCTCCTCTCTCTCGCTTAGATGATTTACACTTACCCTAACTCAGTTCTTTGGAACCCACCTCTGCCTCTCTCCCTCCTTCTCTTCTCATATTTCAGCTCAGTGAAGTTCTAAAGAAAGTCTATTTGTTTGGCTATTGTGGACATCCTCATAACTTAAATATAACTTCCCAAGAATGGATACAGAGGACGGTGGATTTGATATCAATAACCCCATTTTTTATTGCCAAAGTGTAGGGTAGGGAGAAGACATGGCAAGAGATGAGGGAGGACAGGTCATTGGAGCCCAGTTATAAAGAGCCTTGCATGCCATGCTTGAGGGGCTTGGGTTTTATTCTACAGGAAGCAGGTTGACAGAATGATTATCATTAGGAAGATGAATCAGGCAGCAGTACAACGGAAGGATTCAGGGAGAAAGAGACAATGGCCAGGTTGTTGCAGTGGCCTAAGCAAGAAGTACTGAGGCCGTGAAATTAGACATGGTTGTTGGAAAAGAAAGAGAGAGATGACTTTTAAAGAGCAAAGGGAGGGGCTTCTCTGGTGGCACAGTGGTTAAGAATCTGCTTGCCAATGCAGGGGACATGGGTTCAAGCCCTGGTCCAGGAAGATCCCACGTCATGGAGCAACTAAGCCCGTGTGCCACAACTACTGAGCCTGTGATCTAGAGCCTGTGAGCACAACTACTGAGCCCTCATGCCACAACTAGTGAAACCTGCCCACCTAGAGCCCGTGCTCCACAGCAAGAAAAGCCACCGCAATGAGGAGTAGCCCCTACTCGCCGCAACTAGAGAAAGCCTGCGCACAGCAACCAAGACCCCGTGCAGCCAATAAATAAATAAATTTATAAAGACCAAAGGGAAACAGAAAAGACCCAAAATTGTATCATAGTTTTCAATGATACATTCGTCGACTTACTTGTTTATTATCTGTTTCTTTCTCTAGATCAGTGTTGTCCAATAGCATTTTCTATGATGATGGAAATGTTCTTCTGCACTGACCAGTATGGTAGCCACTAGTTGCATGTGACGATCAAGCACTTGAAACGTAGCTAGAGGAACTAAGGAACTGAATTTTTAATTTTAATTAATTTTAACGTAAAGAGTCACACATGGCTTAGTGGCCACCATTTGGACAGTGCAGGACAAGAGTACAAGTTCCAAGCATCATGCCTGCCTTGTTTGTCATTATGTCCCTGGAGCCTAGCACAGGGTCTGGCACATAGTAGGCACTCAATAAATATTTGATGAATGAATGAAAAGAAACCCTATAAAACAGAAGTAAGGATTATGTCCTATTCAAACCAGTAGACTTCTTTATGGGGAATTTTGGCTCCCACTTAAAGAAGAAGGAGGAGGATGGAGATTTCCCATAGACATTGAGGATATTTCCCAAAGGTTTAAACTGAAGCTCCCAGCATGTGCAGGTGGAGCCAAACCATAGGTGAATGTCAGACAGTGGTGGGAACATCTAAGGTCAGGGTCTATTCGGTCCCTGCCTTCTTGGTCTTCATTTCTAGTTCTTACGGTGCACAACACCCAAGTGTTTTCCTGAAATTATGTAAGGGCAGTAATCAAAATGGAAAAACAAATTTTAGGAGGAATGAGAAAAAGAAAATGTGTTAGAGCTGCTTTGTTAGAATGGTTGTAGAGATGGGGGAGATCACATATGATCTGGAGTGAGGCGCTCAGGACTCGAGCCCCACGACTGTGGGCAGGTTGCTTAAACTCTCTGCACCACAGTTTTATAGAAAATGAGAATAAGAATCATCACACTTCACTTCCCAAGCTGTTGGGAGGAAGAAGTGACATAAAAATATATAATGACAAAATAATCCATACATTTCCATTCAGATGTTTATTATAATTCACACGCACTGGACTCATAGCTGAATGTATGTCTGAAAGGCACAGTTGTATTAAAATACAATCCTGATACGTGCCTTTCGGAAAAAGAGAAATAAGAAGTCATCAAATTCTAGACGACTGTATTCAAAAAAGGAACTGAACAATCAAAAAAAAAAGACTTTTATCTCTCTTAATATTAATAATTTTAAAAACTCCAGGAAAATATTTTTAAATATTAAAATATTGAATTTTAATAAAATATTAATAAATATTTATTTATTATAAATATATATTTATAATATATAAATATATTTATATACATTATATATAATATTTATAATATATAAATAAATATTTATTAATAAAATATTAATTAAAATATTTTTTAAAACTCCAGTTGATACCACAACTTCCTTCTAGTAGCTTATGATTCAATAGTGCTTGTTGCCAGGAAGTTCCTGATCCAGTGGCTACCTCCCCCTCCCCACTTGCCCAGGACCACCTCGCATTTCCCTCTGTAGCCCTTCATACCCTTCCCTCATCTTCCCTGCTCTGTACTTTTATCCCCTGCCTTTGGCCCCCTGTCCTAGCAGTGAATTTAGGCTCTTTTCTCCATGAACTGATCTCCCCAAACTCACAACTTCGGCAGCACCTGTAGCCTTCTATTGAGAAATATCTCCAGCCACCTGAGTCCCACAGATCCACTGCTTTCCCTCCTGCCCCGCCCCCATCTGCCTTTCTTCACTCTCCGTGATTATAGCAAAAGTTGTTATCATTCCACTTGTACTCACCAACCACAGACATGGAGCTCTGTCTAACCCTGTCAAATCAAATCACATCACATGCTTCCTGTAGGTAACAGCTACTTAGAGGAAAGACTCAAAATTTGGCCCGTGTGTCAGATTCTCAGTGCTGTGCCCCAGATGCAATATTTTAAAAAGAATTCCTGTTGAAAATGGTTATGACACTGCCACTAGAATCATTTTCTCATAGTACGTCATCCCATTTCTTCAAAGACTTTCTTAAATATGACCTCTCTCTGGTCTCTTTGTCATTTTCTCAGTTTAATATACTTATATTAAATAATAATAAGGGGCCATAACAATAAACAATTTAAATAAAATGCTCATCAATTCAGGGAACCTGAACATCAGTTTTCAGTTTTCACCATCATGTTCCCCAATATTCTTCCTCATTGAGAACATGTTCTCTTTCTAATTGTATTTAAAGACAGGAATCACTATAAATCTTACTGGCTTTCATCATATATAAGCTTGAATAATTATCTTCTGTCTTGCATTTGGGCTGTATCTTTTTTCTCCCCAAAATATTACCGTCTAATTGAGCCTAATCAGAATTTATACCATTTGCCATCTTTAAACTTTAATTCTAATCCAGGCATCTCCTTAGGCTTAACACATAAAGAATAAGGCCCCTCTAACCCCTGTCATTGGTAAAAATACTGAAAATCAGTGGGCCTACAGCCAGTCTTTTAAAATCCTATGATATAAAGAAATAAAAGTTATACAGACTTTACAAAAAAGAGAAAGCAGCAAAAGGTTCAACACCTTGCAGCGGAGGCCAGTGGGGTTCTGCAGATGCGCTGTTAGGTGATTTACCTCCCTAAGGTCTGGGTTCTCAGCAAGTGTCCTCAGGGCTGAAAGGCATTAAAGAAAACCCACACCTGGCACTTCTGCTCCCTCTGAAGGGTGGCCACTCAGGCGTCGTACCTGATAGTAAGGGTTAGTCCCAGTGGTCTAGCTCTGTTCCCAGATCTGCCACTGTAAACAGTCTAACCTGGATTCTAATCATAGTCATAAATCAACCTAGTATAAGAGGACTTATAAAGCATTTTTCTATACAGTACTGCATACAGCCAAACTTAGTCCCATCTTCATATGGAAAGCCAGGTGTGTTTTTCACTTTTCATTTTACCAAGGCTGATACGAGGCAGGAGTCCTCCCTTGAAACGAGGTTTTTTTCCTAATATGCAAGTAACATAACTGTGAGAAGAATCTTCAGTTCACATTTGCACTACTTGAAACATTTCCATTGTTTCATGCATTGGTCCATGCAAAAGCAGGTTACATTTTTTTAAATTCTCAATAATTATCTTTTTATTTATTTATTAATTTATTTATTTATATTTTTTGGCCACGCCGCACGGTATGCGGGATCTTAGTTCCCCAACCAGGGATTGAACCCGTGCCCCCTGTAGTGGAAGCACGGAGTCCTAACCACTGGACCGCCAGGGAATTCCCCAGGTGACTTTTTTTTTTTTTTTTTTTTTTTTGCGGTACGCGGGCCTCTCACTGTTGCGGCCTCTCCCGTTGCGGAGCACAGGCTCCGGACGCACAGGCTTAGCGGCCACGGCTCACGGGCCCAGCCACTCCACGGCATGTGGGATCCTCCCAGACCGGGGCACGAACCCGTGTCCCCTGCCTCGGCAGGCGGACTCTCAACCACTGCGCCACCAGGGAAACCCCCCAGGTGACATTTTTGGTGGCCCAGTGGCTAGGGAACAAAGGCTAGGATAGGCATTTTAGATACATTACATTCCGAAAGTTTGTTGAGAAATTAGTTGTCTGAACTGCTGAGAGTGTCTTTTATCCTGGAAACAGGTTATGAATAGTAGCTACTTTCTTAAATCAGCTCCCAAATCTCCTATCTGTATCGCCTTTCATTTTCTGAAATTTATTCAGGGAACACATGTTTATCATCATGCAAAGGGAGAAGGAAGTTAATTCTGTAGCCTAGGAATAAGCGAAGGGCTATGACATTACAAAGGAGGAATAGATAATTCTAATGAGAGAATAAGAGAAGTTCTCGTGGAGGAGAGGAGGTGAGAGTGGGATTTCAATAGGTGGGGAAAGGCCCTCTCGAGTTTAGTGTCCCTCCATCATATGCCTGTCACAGCTTTCTATATCTCTGTCATTGCAGCTTGTACACTGCATTGTAATTGAAGTATTGCTTGTCCATCTCCTCATTTGGACAGTAAGATCCGTATGCAAGATTGCTGAGTGGTGGGAGTGGTGATGTTAATTTTGATCTGCACATCCACTATCTAGGACAATGCCCACATGGTAGCCATTTGGTTAACGTCCGTCAAATAAATGAAGGGTCTCCTTTAGGAAAGTTCTAGAGGTGGGAAAATGTGTAGTGTATATTAGGTGAGAATGAGAGGAAAGACTGGAACAGAATCATTGAGAGCCAGAGGCCTGAATGCCAGCAAAGACGATCTCATTGGATTCTAGGTCTGATGCATTTTTTTTTAAGCCACACCTAACTTCTATTCATACTGTCATTTTTTTTAATGGGACAATTCTTTGGAGTTCCAGCTAAGGGGCCCAGTGCCAAGGATGCAGGAGCTTCCTCTGGGGAGGGATGGAGATCTTAGCACAGCAGTCACTTACCCCTATGGATGGGTGTAAATGAACCAGTGGACCTACCCACACCGGCCACGCTGGGAATTCACAATTGGAAAACAAAGGGCAGTCACTTCGCTGAGCCTTCCTGAGGTCTTGCCTGCCATTCACTTTTAAGTCCAGCTTATTCATAAAGTGAGGGCTGTTTATAAGTCAGGGACAGCATGTGTTTTATAAAAATGCTTTCAGTGTCAGATTCTCTCTCTCTCTACCACTCGCACAAACATATGTGAAAATTTTGGCTTTTCTTTGCATTAGCAATTTATGTCTCTCCCTCCTCCCTTTTAAAGTTATAAGTTAATGTTTGCATGTTTATTTCATATTTTTTAAGGCTAACCCAACCCAGGCAGTAAATTTAGGCTGGAGCAGCAGTCACCCCGGCTGCTGGCAAACAGCCTGGAATCAGGGCCTGGGCAGCCTCCTCTGGCTAACTGCAGAGTTCACTCTCTAGGCTTCGGTTTCATCACTATAATTATGAACGAGAAGCCTAGAGTTAATTACAATGCATGAATGGGAGATATTCCTGGACTTATTTGCATTAATTACTTGCTGGTAGTTCCTCTGCTGAGGTCTCCATCCTTGTTTTTACAGAGCTTTTGGCAGTGTTTCTGCAGTCGGTGTGTGAATTTTTATGATCTGTTGCGTGTTATTCATGCAATTTCCTGCTCTGTAATGGTATCAGTTTTCCAGACACAGAGGAATACAGACTAAAACCCAGGAGCCTGCATTAGCATAAAATGTCCCAGTTCTGTCAGTTTGATTAATTTGTCTCTTTGTCTCCACTCTATATGATAAGTGCTATTAATGGTTGCAGCACTTCATATGTCAAAGTCTTTCTTCCTAATGACTTGAAAATGCGGTTTATTTCCCCTTTTTGTATTATTTTTCTCATTTAGCATTCCACTCAAGTATAGATTTATGCCATGCTCTTTCATTATCTTACTGGTTGCAGCACTGGAGTGATTACATATGGTGTAGAGTATGCGTAAAGATGTGATCCCAGGGGCAGCAGCTGCTGATGCAAGCTGAAAATAGATCCAGCGTACGCTCAGCACTTTTCCCAGAGGCCTTTTATTTATTAGTAGCAGTCTCGGTACAGGACAGCTTGGATCCTCATTTAGCAAAATGACTTTTTGCCTTTCCCAACACTGCAGTGACTTTGCTCTATTTACTGACACTGCTGTGTAATTTTTTTTTAACTGCCTTGTATCTCAGCAATGACTGAACCTAACATAAATTGTAATATAATCTCGGTATATAATGAACTCAAGAAACGACAGGCTCCATTTGAAGTAATGGAGCTTGACAGATCTAAGGTTTAAATTAAATAATCCTATTTGTAAGACAGCATTTGTACATGGTACACTGCTTTAAAATGAATTTCTATTCTTCTCTAGTGCTTCCTACACCGTTTTTAGTATTCTCCTTTTCAAAAGGACTTTTTTCCAGAAAGAAATGCATGGCCAAGCCAACAGCTCTTTCATAAGGAAAGAATAAAATGAAATTTTTTTTACCCATTTCAATCACTGAACTGGAACCAGCATCATTAATGATTAGAGATGGATAGTTATTAATCCAAGCTGGCAAATCCAAATAGCTTAGACTTTCCATCAGCACAGAACATCTGTGATAGAAATATAATAGCGGAGTTTAGGATTGAGATAATAGCTAACCTTCTGCGCATGTTTTAGGTTCAAGTAGGTATTTTTCAGTAAATCGGAAGAGTCCTAATAATGAATATATGTATGGATTTTCTGAAAACACCCAAGAAGAACTATTTTGTAATGTCATTCTTCTCATTGAAAGATGTACCTTAGACAGGATGAGGAGGAAGTTCGTTGTACATACTAACAGATAGCATCAAGCTAGGCATTCCTCGCTGCATGATACACTTTTCCAAATTGCAAAAATAAAAAATAACATTTAATAGTTTATAGGCCGATGACAATTTGACAGTATTACTTATTGACAGGACCTAGTCATCTGATGAGGAAGCCTTAGGAAAAATGAATTTATAGATAGAGAGCGGACCTCCTCCTGATGAAATAGTAAATGTAGGAGGCAAATTAGTAAATTTGCTTTTTGCTATTTTGTGTGTGATTTTACCTGCTGCAGGACCAAGCAGCCATTAGAGAAGGCAATTCCCTCTTTTAATTTGTCATTGCCCTGAAACAGTCCCGTGGGTTCTTCTGTTAGGTAACAGATTTTATTAATTCCATGATCGAATGAAAGTTACATGGGGTAAACACATGATTTCCTGCTGGGTTGGGTTAAAAATTAAAACAATGATTCATGCTAAAGAAGTACAACGCAATAGATTCATTTTAGTGGATACATGACCCATAATGTTGTTGAAAGAGCAGTAATTCAAACCATTCCTTGGAATGGGTTTCCTTATCCCTTGGAAATAAGCAAACCAAGGGGCATTTCAGCTGAGTAAGAGAAGCCTCCTTTATCCTGCTCACATGCACAGTTGCGGGAGAAAGCATAAGACCACAGCATTCCATCAGCTGTGATGTCTGTTGTTTCGTCTGTTCTTTCAAGTTCCTTTGGGAGCTTAGACTGCTAATAGGCTGTGTTGCTGTAACTAGGGCAGCCGTCCGCACCCTGCCTTAAAGATGCCCTCTGTCGGAACAGGTGGAAGGCAAGCAGGAGCTTGCCTGTGGCTACGGTGCCTTTTTTTACTCTTTTTATCTTGTCTTCCTTTCTTTCCCTCCCATCCTGCTTCCCACTCTCATACAAAGAGCACCCAAGCTTGTTCTCCAGGCTTATCCCTAATTCCCTCCATCGTGATACAGTAATGTTACAGCTGATTTCATTCTCTGTCTAGTGGCCTCAGAACAGGGGCTGATCTTGCTTGCTCTGGGAAGAGTGATACTCAGACATGACAGAATGAATTAAGGATGGGGTTTAAGTATTAACTCTTAGTTTCCTAGCTCTTGTGGTTCTAAATTAGATAAAGTGTTGTTAAAACTGGGAGAGCGTGAGCATTTATATGTATGTGTGTCTGTCGCCAAAACCGACAATTCAGTTGTTGGATCAATTGAATTGACCTTGTTTTTCTCGTGAAACACATCGACTGTATTATGAAACAAGCAGCCCAAATGAAGAGAAACATTTCACATATCATGTCGAATATTTCATGGGGACCTCAGAAGGCTGATATTTCCCTTCTGCCACCAGATCTGAAATGAGAGCAAAAGCATTTCATTTTTGATAAGGGGGACGTTGTTTTTTTCTGAACCTTTTTACTTCCAAGATGTCTTATGAGAGTTATCTCAGTTTGGGCTAAGCTTCCCAATAAATGATGGAGAGTCTGAAGGAGGCTCTTGGAGCCAATGATATAGCAAGTGGTTGGTAAAGCGAAGACTAAAGGAAGAAATGCATTACCAAATAGGAGCCAAGGAGAGAAAGAAGAAGGAAAAAACCAACTTTCTTGAGCACCTGTTGTGTGCCTAGTGAATATGACGATAACTTGAGCAAAATAACAAAGATTTTAGTATCAGAGGAACAAAAGAAGAAGTTCAGTGGACTTACAGGGTTTGCTTTCTTTTAATGGAACACTATGTTTTGTAGAAGTGTTTGAATAGAAGAAAGAAAAGGGGGAGAGACAGAGAAGGAATAAATGAAGTTGTTCAAGTCTCTTTAAAGAGGTAATAATAAGATGGAAGAATTTCAGCCACTAGGACAGAGCTAAATCAGCCAATTTTAATACCAAGGTAGCTGCTAGCCAAGTAGAAATGTAATACTCATTTTCATTCCTGTATTCCATTAGCAAAATTTCTGGCTCTTCAGATCCTTTTGAAAATAGAGAAGTCTGCATCTGAAGCTTTGCCTGGTTGAGGGTCTGCCTCACCCAGAAAACATCCTCAGGAGGCCAAACTCAATGGGATTTTTTTCAGTGGATAACACCAGCCAATTCTGAGTCTGATTTAAAACTCACTGTATAAATTCCTCCTAGCTTACTACAGCTGTAAGTGTCCTCTATTTTTTATTGCCGACTCTTTCCGTAGAACATACATCCACTCCACTTTCCACACTTCAGATTTCAAGTGGAGGAGAGCTATTTGAAGGCCTACTCTCAAAAATGACTTGTTGAACCTTGTAGAACCTGCTTTAAAAGCTGCCACGAGTATAGATGTGTATGTGCTTATGTTGGGTTTTTTTTTTTAGCTTTTAACTCTAGATTTTTTAATTGAAGTATACTTGATTTACAATATTGTGTTAGTTTCAGGTGTCCAGCACAGTGATTCAGATATATGTGTGTGTATATATATATATATATATATATATATATATATATATTCTTTTTCAGATTCTTTTCCTTCATAGGTTATTATAAAATATTGAGTATAGTTCCCTGTGCTATACAGTAGGTCCTTGTTAGTTATCTGTTTTATATAAAGCAGTATGTGTCTGTTAATCCCAAACTCCTGACTTATCCCTCCCCCACCATTTTCCCCTTTGGTACCATAAGTTTGTTTTCTATGTTTGTGAGTCTCTTTCTGTTTTGGAAATAAGTTCATTTGTATCTTTTTTTTTTTTTTTTAAGATTCCACTATATGTGCTTACTTTTTGAAAATGATCTTTGACCCAAGAAAATTATAGCATTTGTATTTATGGGCATGCAGTTATGCAGTGTGGTTTTTTAAGGTACTGTTTTAAGCAAGCTAGAGCCCATATCCCTCTAGTTTTGGTTATGTCCTGTTCTTCTGAAAGGATACATATGCTTCATTAGGCTAAGATTTATTAGCAAGGCCAGCAGGTGATAATGGGACTGTAATTTTTACATATCAATTTTGACTTGGTGCCCTTACTTCTCAACAAGGAGAAATATTAAAAGATCTTGCGAGTGCAGCATGATGCATGGGAAGTGAGAAAGTCAAGGGGGTGCTTTTCTTCCATGATATACTGGGAATCATAAAACCTTGGTCTTAAAAGTCATCTGACCCAGCTCTAAGGAAAAGGGCTATATTTTCTCTTTGGTACATCCCTTGGGTCTAATCTAGTGATGATGATGATTAAAAATAACCTTTATTGAGGGCTTCCCTGGTGGCGCAGTGGTTGAGAGTCTGCCTGCCGATGCAGGGGACACGGGTTCGTGCCCTGGTCCGAGAAGATCCCACATGCCGCGGAGTGGCTGGGCCCGTGAACCATGGCCACTGAGCCTGCGCATCCGGAGCCTGTGCTCCTCAACGGGAGAGGCCACAACAGTGAGAGGCCCGCGTACCGCAAAAAACAAACAAACAAACAAACAAACCTTTATTGAGCATTCACTATGTGCCAGGCACTGCTCCATGCACTTTACATGTTTAACTCATTGTCGCTATAGGATTGCTACTGTTATTACTCCCATAGGCCAGGTGAGGAAACTGAGGCAAGAGAGATTAATTAACTTGCCCAAAGTTCAGCTCCTAAATTAAGGAGTCAAAATATGAGCCTAGGCAACCTGACTCCAGAGCCCATGTTCTTAACCCTTGACCTCAGTGATGACAATAGGAATGCTCATTAAAGATGTAAGTGCTGGGTTTTTAACAGGTGGAAAATAAGGCCTGGGGTCACAAACGTATCAGCTGTAAGAGTGGAGACAGCAAGTCTCTCCAGCCTTTGTTCAAGGTTTCCCTGTGCCACACAGAAGTCCCTGTGAACCCAGCACTAGAAATTTGCCTTTACACAAGAAATGATGAAAAAGATGCTGAAAAAAATCTAAATGTAAAATGAAAGCAAAGAGAAAATACCTGAGATCTGAAATTTTCGTGCTTTTTCTTCACTTTACCCATTGATGACTCCTCAATTCACGCCACTTGATCACATAAAGACCTGAATATCTAGGTCACCTTGGCTTACATAAGGACTTGCCTTTGTCTGCAGTCTCAATTTTGAAGCACTGAAAGCATAAGACACATCTGAGGACTTCCCTGGTGGTGCAGTGGTTAAGAATCTGCCTGCCAATGCAGGGGACATGGGTTCAAGCCCTGGTCCGGGAAGATCCCACATGCCGCGGAGCAACTAGGCCCATGTGCCACAACTACTGAGCCTGAACTCTAGAGCCCACGTGCCACAACTACTGAAGCCCGCGTGCCCTAGCGCCCGTGCTCTGCAACAAGAGAAGCCACCACAACGAGGAGTAGCTCCCACTCACCGCAACTAGAGAAAGCCCTCGCGCAGCAACAAAGACCCAACACAGCCAAAAATAAATTAATTAAATACATAAATTAAAAAAAAAGACACATCTGAGAAACGAGCTCTGTAGATTTTATAATAACCCAGTGTGGGGAATTCCCTGGCGATCAAGTGGTTAGGATTCGGCACTTTCACTGCCATGGTCCAGGGTTCAATCCCTGGTTGGGGAACTAAGACATCCCGCAAGATGCGTGGCACGGCCAAAAAAAAAAAAACAGTGTGGTAGGTAGAGTAATGGTCCCTCAAAGATGTCTACATCTTTTTGTTGTTGTTGTTGTTTGTTGGGTTTGGGGGGGGATTTTTTGAATTTTATTTTATTTTTTTATACAGCAGGTTCTTATTCGTTATCCATTTTATACACATCAGTGTATACATGTCAATCCCAATCTCCCAGTTCATCCCACCACCACCCCACCCTCCCGCTGCTTTCCCCCCTTGGTGTCCATAAGTTTGTTCTCTACAAAAGATGTCTACATCTTAATCCCCAAAGCCTGGGATTAAGTTAAGGATCTTGAGATGGGGAGATGATCCTAGATTATCCAGTTGGGTTCAGTGTAATCACAAGAGTTCTTACAAGAGGGAAGCAGGAGGGTCAGAGTCAGAAAGTCCACTTTGCAGTTTGAAGTCCACTCAAGTGATGATGGAAGAAACTGTATGGACCATGGCCACGGAACTGGTCAGCTGCTCCCCAGTTAACACCAGACTCAGTGGACAGGAGGAAGGTTGCCTTCCTCCATCTGTAACCTTTGCCGTTTTCAACAAGCCATCTCAGGTTATGCTAGTTCATCTCTCTTCCATTCATCTTTATTTAAATTTTTTTTAAAATGGACTCCTCACATTCTATAAGAACGTTCAGCTCTTTCTCATTGCCAGACCAGAATGATTTATTGGGCAAGTTGGCTGGTTTTAAAAATCCTACATCATGGGCTTCCCTGGTGGCACAGCGGTTGAGACTCCGCCTGCCGAT
The DNA here is from genome assembly GCF_964165515.1 of Mesoplodon bidens. Lineage (NCBI taxonomy): Eukaryota > Metazoa > Chordata > Mammalia > Artiodactyla > Ziphiidae > Mesoplodon > Mesoplodon bidens. Next base: position 27,201,354 of record NC_138168.1, on the reverse strand, counting down.
GCAGGGGACACGGGTTCGTGCCCTGGTCCGGGAAGATCCCACATGCTGCGGAGCGGCTGGGCCCGTGAGCCATGGCCGCTGAGCCTGCGCGTCCGGAGCCTGTGCTCCGCAGCGGGAGAGGCCACAACAGTGAGAGGCCTGCGTACCGCAAAAAAAAAAAAAAAATCCTACATCATGCAGTAGCTAAAATAACTGGCATCAATGGTTGTCTTCCCTTAAAGAAAGCTCTAGGCTACAGAATTCTGAGCCACATCCTCCTCAATAATTTATGATTCTGAATCCTAAAGTACCTTGGTTGCTCCTGTGAACGTTAATTCCTGCTGAAACCGTCACCCAGGGAAATATGAGGCATGTCCCAAATGGCTTCCGACTGGAACCTTACTGTCACTGATGTGGTATCCAGGTTATGGCTTTGGTTAGTGAGTTAGAAGCACTGTGAGCCTCTTTTAATCCTTCTCAGTCTTGAATCGGGTCCTCACACAGCACCCACTCTTCCTCCTTATGGTGCCTCTCTAATCTATTCACATCTCTCTTCCACACACGCCGTCCCCCCATCCCACCATCCTCGCGCCCACCACAGCTGTACTTCTGCAGTCCCTCGCCGTGGGCCGGGTTCTCTCCTGTGTCTTTGCACATTCCTTTTCTTCCGCAGGATCCACCAGTTCCCTCCCTCACCCAGGCTTCAGCCTGTGTGCCACTTCCTCAGAGCCAGAACCCCTTCTGCCAGCACCTGTACCCCACCCATTCCAGCTCTTATCAGCTGCTGACTTGTCTCTGTCTCATCAGCCTAGACCTCTCAGACCAGGCACCCTTTCTTCCTTATTCACTGTTTGATCCCCCCAGCACCTGAGACTCTATGGAACTATGGGAGGTGGTCAGTATTCATTTGGTAAAGGAATAAGGGGGTCTGTGCCCTACGTTGCCAAGGTGGTCACCAGAAGCTTCCCATATTGTGAACCCCTGTAGGGAGAACTGCCTTGTCTCACTGCCTTGTCTTGTGACACAATCCTCAGCTCACACACCTATTCCAGCTAAGACTGTGGTGGAACTGGGACCCACTGGTCTCCACGTGAGGCTGCACGCTGGCCTGATTGATGCAGGTGCTCCCGTATCACTGAGCGGCGAAGGTGAATTAAAACAACCGGGGAGGTACCAGCTCTAAAGTGTTACGAACACTGTACAAGTAAAAGTGCACCAAATCACTTAGACTATTTACTCCACTCTTCCTCTTAAAGCTGAAGGAAGTTCAGCATGCAGGAGGAAAAGCCTAATCAGAATGAATCCGCCCTGCGCACGGGCTTAGTGGTGGGCTAGCAACTACAGAGTGAGCAGTTGCATAGAGTCATGTTATCATCCAGGATGAACGAAGAACAAATTAAATGGCCTTTTAGTTTTCTTTCATTAGGATCAGCTAAGAATGTTTTCTGTGTGGTGAACAAGTGACAGGTTCCAGATTCCCTTTTCCCGCCCAAAAAGTACAACATTCAGATGCCACGTACATTTTTTGAGGCAACTGGCTTCCCCTTGCCGCGTTCTCTTTCTCTGACTTGCCCTGCGACCCAAATCCGTACATCTCTTGTGTCCTTGTGCTCCCTCTCCTGGTCTTTTCTGTTTTTCAGCAAGACCACGTTCCTAAACAGTGCTTCCCAGGACACCAACGCCCCGACCCGAAGGTGGGCGCCTGGCGGGGAGAAAGGAGCCAGCCCGTGCTGCAGGGCTTGTTGTAAGATCCATGGGGGATTAGAAACAGCTTTGCTTCTTCTCTGTTTGCGGTCCAGCTTGACAAAGCGAAAAAGGGCCGTACTGGTGTGGAAAGGAAACGTGGCTGGCATCCTTTTTGAGAAATGAAATGCTCTCCAGGAAAAAAAAAAAAAATTTATAATGAAAAGCACTTGATAGTACATTTTTGAAAATATGCCTCCCTAGAGATATACAGATGCATGTAGATGTACCCTATCAGTCATCAGTGCTAATTACCTAATTATCTGGTCAGGTGCAATAAAAGCCCCTTTAACATTCTTTTCCTTCCAAATGCCAGATAAAGTGTTCTGGTGTCCGCTCTGTGACTGTGGTGAGGGGCAAACTGGATTCTCTTTCCACCAAGAGTAAGGATTTAGAACAGTCTTTGGAGCTGGCTGAGGGCAGTGCTTTGCTTCAGGAGCACAGCTGGGAATAGGGCAACGCAAGACCCCATCCCAGAGCTGGCAGGACAGCACACCCTCAAGGGGGACACTGGACTTCACACATGGCCTCCGTGGCTCTCAGTGTCCCCTGGAACTACCTGTGAACGCTGACCCCGCCCAGCTCCTTTTTCTTATTGCAGTTGCTTCTTAGACATTTCACCATTTTACTTCGTTACCTTATATTCTTTTTTTTCCTGTTTAACTTTCTGAAATATCTTCCCTGCTATGTCACTTTTCCTGCTTTAGTATAAAAGTGGATTTTGATTGTGCTTTTTCTCAAGCTGATCTAGAAGTGCCCCCGTGCTGCAGCTGTAAAATCCTGTGAGTCTCACATAGCATGCTAAGGAAGAAACAGTTTTGCTCGTCCACTTAACTCTCCCAGCCTTCACTTTCAAACCAGCTTCCAGCTCCTGCAGCTTCTACAGAGATGGTATACGGGTGCCCTTCTGAAACCCCAAATGTTGTGCTCTGTGGCTTTCTAAGCACCATTAGCCTCTCCCAACAGATCGTTTCTGTTTCTACCTTGGCGTCCCGTTTACGAGGTCCAGTTGAAGTTTCATTCAAATGGATCGGAGGACACTGGTTTCTCTCAAACAGACAAGGGTGTTAAATCCGAGATTCTTTCCTAGACAGCCATGAGGCCGTTTTTTTACATTGGCCAAGGTCAGGGTCGCAGTATTTGAGGGTATGGGTTGTGTGCTCTCCTGTCCTCTGCCAGCTCGCATTCAAGCTTAGTGCTATCAGACAGCCCATACCTATGCCTCTTCTCGCACTTTCTGTTGTACCAGGAGTCTCAACAGTGTATCGTTTAACATTTAATTATTCTCTGCAACTATGGGATAGTTGTATTCTCTGCAATACATCCTGAGTTCCTCCAGGGTAAGACTATTTTTTGCTTCTTTCAAATTCACCTCAGCACCCAACACAGCAAATGCCTGAGTAAATATTTTTGGATTGATTATTGACTCACATCTTGTTTATGCGAGACACCTAGGATGTACACAGAAATCCTCATGGCCCCAGCACTGCTCTGTGATCTAATGATTTCCTATCATTTAACCTTTTGTGAATACTGTATCATCTAATTGACATGAAAATGTGACCTTTTGTTAATTCTTTTGAAATGTGTAATGCTAATGCCTTCTGAGAAGAAGTAACAAACTCTTCCTGACAATGCAGATATTTGCGAGACTTTATTAGAATACATGCAGGTGGCACATGAAAAGTAGACCTCCAAGAATTTCTCATCAGGACAGGCACAACACATTAGCAGCAACATAGATGGACCTAGAGATTATCATACTAAGCAGAGAAAGTCAGAAAGAGAAAGACAAATACCATATGATATCACTTATATATGGAATCTAAAATATGACATATAAATGACCTTATCTACAAAACAGAAACAGACTCACAGACATAAAGAACAGACTTGTGGGTGCCAAGAGGGAGGAAGTGGGGCTGAGGAAGGAGTGGGGGTTTGGGATTAGCAGATGCAAACTATTACGACTACTATCCTACTCTATAGCACAGGGAACAATATTCAATATCTTACGATAAACCATAATGGAAAAGAATATGAAAAAGAATATATGTATGTATAACTGAATCACTTTTCTGTACAGGAGAAATTAACACAACATTGTAAATAAAATAAATTTTTTTAAAAAGGCACCACATTCAGATAACAATGCAAAACAGCACTCATGTGATTGAATGCCAGGTCTGGGGGTCTATAGGCAGTAGCTGTTGTCCAGGTGGGTGGGTGGGAGGTGTCCAGTTTAATTGCCACCTCCTTTGCAAGGGTTTCCCCTGGCCTTGCATTCCATGCTGATGGACACCCCCCTCCCCTGTCCTCCACAGATGTCACAGGTACAGTTGGAATCAGTAAAGCAAAGTGAAGAATGCATCCAGGCAGTGAGCACAGCTTGAGCGAATGCTAGAAGGCCAGAGAAAGGCTGGCGGTCTGGCTCAAGAGGATAACTGGAGATGAGACTGAAAGGGGGGTCAGTTGGGGGTCAATCTGGAAGATAAGATGGAAGAGAATTAAGTTTGCTCTGTAGGGACTTCACTGGTGGTCCAGTGGTTAAAACTCTGTGCTTCCAATGCAGGGGGTGCAGATTTGATCCCTGGTTGGGGAACTAAGATACCACAAGCCACGTGGCCAAAAAAAAAAAAATAGTTTGCTTTCTAAAGCAGGGCATTGCTGCTGGAAACAAAGTCCATGTCGGGAACATTTACCCAAAGACCCTCCAGCCTCCCTGGGATTGAGGATCCAGAAAGGTCATCAAGGTGCAGGAGAGAGGAAAGATGGTATCAACAGAGAGGAGAGAGGTCATGAGCGGAGAAGTGGTGTTAGTTTTCCCTTTTGCTTTGAGTATCACTATTTTTACCACAATGATGACTCTACCTAGAGATTCTTAAGCCCTGGGATCCTATGCTTGTTAAAGAAATGACAGTGCTAGTGGTTAAGAATCCGCCTGCCAACGCAGGGGACACGGGTTCGAGCCCTGGTCCGGAAGACCCCACATGCCATAGAGCAACTAAGCCCGTGGCCACAACTACTGAGCCTGCGCTCTAGAGCCTGCGAGCCACAACTGCTGAGCCCGCGTTCCACAGCTACTGAAGCCCGTGCACCTAGAGCCCATGCTCCGCAGAAAGAGAAGCCACCAGTTTGAGAAGCCCGCGCACCGCAACAAAGAGTAGCCCCCGCTCGTTGCAACTAGAAAAAGCCCACGCGCGGCAATGAAGACCCAACGCAGCCAAAAATAAATAAAATAAATAAATTTTTAAAAAAATAAAAGAAAGAAAGAAATGACAGTGCTGTCCAGACACCTGCTAGCTTGGGTGAGGTTTTCAAAGCTCCGCTGCTCTGGAAGGCTGCTGCTAATCTGCTGTGGAGGATCCTCCCTGCCAGGAGCCAAGTATTTCCTACTATAATAGTGCGAGGAAACTGGAGGGCTTGTTTTGCATTATGGTTTGTTAGGTTTCTGATTTGCAACTTCGATGACTAAAATTCCATCAAAATACTAGAACACCCCCAAGTATTGTTGGTGCCTTAACTCGCATCTTTTTTTTTTTTTTTTTTTTTTGCGGTACGCGGGCCTCTCACCGTTGTGGCCTCTCCCGCTGCGGAGCACAGGCTCCGGACGCACAGGCCCAGCGGCCATGGCTCACGGACCCAGCCGCTCTGCGGCATGTGGGATCTTCCCGGACCGGGGCACGAACCCGTGTCCCCTGCATTGGCAGGCGGACTCTCAACAACTGCACCACCAGGGAAGCCCCAACTCGCATCCTTAAAAGTATATTCGGAATTACTTTGATTCACCCAAAACAAAACACCTTGTTTTGTTCTTGAGAGTTGGTGTTTGTCAAAAATCAAAAGTTTGTTTTCAGGATGCTTGGTTATCTTTATTTATAGCAGAAAAGGTGTTTCCCTAGTTAGGAGCTGTAAGTAAAGAGATCTTTCGTTAACAGTTCCAAGCCACATTCAAAATAGGTGGCGCAGAACAGCCTCCAAGGTGCATTTTGGATGCACCTGTGACTTATTTCCTTTTCTCACCATCCCCTGAATTACCATAAAAAGTGTGTTTCAGCCCCACAGAAACTGGATACAGCCACCCAGTCATTGGTGGAAATTCTGTCTCACCTGCATCAGCAGTGCTACCAGAGATGACACCACTGTCCAAAACAGGCCCCTGCCTTCATGCCCCAGAAGTCTCAAGTCCTGGCACGCTGCCCTTCTCAGCAAGGCTTGCTCCCTGTCCCCTTGATGTCATTTGCAAGTCTGGCGCCCTAATGTCCCAGGGAGGGCTGTGGAAGGCTACAGGGCCAGAGCCCAGCAGATCCAGGCAAAAACGGCAGCCCTGGCCACGCTGATGGATGGAATCGGCTTGCTCTTCATTCCCTCCCTTGACGTCGGGAATCACACATAGAAAAGATGAGAAATAGGGGGAAAGGAGAGGAAGTGGCTGAGTGACAAACTTGACTTCATGCTCACATCCAGGAGCGTGGGTATTGTGTCCTAACGATTCCTGCAGCCCTGATTTCTACAGAGCTGTGTGTTGCGTCTGTGAGTCCTTCGGCTCCAGGGCAGCCGTTGTCCAGCTCACGTAGGGAAGCTTTGTGTCGATGGCCGTTGTTTAAGTCCCCACAGAGCACAGATGGTGCCTGCATTGCATCAGCATTGACTCTTCCCCATTGGCAGAGCCCACTGTGGAAACAGGAGAGGGGAGTGGAAATCAGAAGTATACAGTCCCTTTGGCAAAACGTCTGGTTTCCATATATGCATTTACCCCGGCTTACTGTACAGCCTTGGATAACCCAGTCAGCATGCCTTGACTTCTGTTTTAGGGTGGTTAGTAAAAGACTGAGATGAAGGAAACTAAAGACGGTAGAAATACTTTTATTGCTGTTGGATACCATACCCATAAGGCAAAATCTGTAGCTTTGTTCCTTCTGTGAGCCACGGTAACACCCACTTCCACTGCAAATGGAAAAGCTCTGCTTGAAAGGATGATACACATCTTTTTAGAAGTTTTAGTGTTTGTGTCTCAAAAGCCTTTCAAATGTATTATGTGAATTTCTTCAGCATGTCCCTCTTTATTTATTCCTGTTTTGCAAATGAAAGGGGAAATGGCAGCAGAGTTGCCCAAGTTGTCAGGGTCAGATTACTTTCCCCGCTAAAGACCAGTGATCCTCCCTTGGTGGCACAGAGTCCTCTTGGCGATTGGGGTATTAGTGGAATGTAAACCCACTTGCTGGACTTCCCTGGTGGCGCAGTGGTTGAGAATCTGCCTGCCAATGCAGGGAACATGGGTTCGAGCCCTGGTCAGGGAAGATCCCACACGCTGCAGAGCAGCTAAGCCCGTGCGCTACAACTACTGAGCCTGCGCTCTAGAGCCTCCAAGCCACAACTAGTGAAGCCCGCGCGCCTAGAGCCCGTGCTCCGCAACAAGAGAAGCCACCAGAGTGAGAAGCCACCGCACCTCAAGAAGAGTAGCCCCCGGTCTCTGCAACTAGAGAAAGCCCGCACGCAGCAACAAAGACCCAATGCAGCCAAAAATAAATTTTAAATAAATAAATAAAAAATAAACCCACTTGCCTCCAGAGGTCAAGAAGAAAATAACATTTTCCCTAAGAGATGTGTGATCTGTCAGTTCTTCAGTTTTCATTTCAGATGGAAAATGTGACTTTAGTTCTTGAAGGAAAAGAAGATTCCCTAACCAGGCACGACAGACGTCTTCAAATATGCGCTGGATTGTCATGTGGAAGAAGGACTCAAATCCTCTGCTTGCCCCGGCAGCCATGACTAGGGTTAGCTCTATTCAGTCCAATCAATAGTTATGGAGAACCCACAGCACAGAAGTCTCGTACTTTAAACTGAAAGGGGGGAGGGGAGGGAAACGACATGACACCAATTATCACAGAAGCAAGCAGGTTTGACATCGATGTGAAAGTGAGAAGTCTTTGGTGAATCGTTGGAGAAACCAAGGAGAAGGGGAAGGCAGAAGCAATATTTACAGTTTCCAATGTCCATCAGTGGGTGAAACAGGAGTAATTAAATTGAATTGGGGATTGTTGCCAGGGTGATAAATAGAATTTCTTAGGTAACCCAGGTAACCTGGCGAGCAAAAGGGCGTCACATCGAGATATGGCTGAGAAGGAATGCCATATTCAAATTAAAAGTGTCACCAACTGGGAAGAAAAGCAGAGCAGCACCATCTATCCAGAAGTTCTGTAAGCAAGTCAAGAAACATGAGGGCAGGAGCCTTCAAAAGAGTACTAGGAAGAGATTAGAAAAGAGAGAAACAAAACTGATACTGTAGTAGGAGTTCTTTATGGGTTATACAGTCAGAGCAATTACCAGCTCCATGTTCCAATTCCCATTTACAAGATTAGGGCAAAGGAGAGGCATGATACAGAACTTCAACTATATAAATAGCTATCAGAATTCTCTTCAACTAATAGAAAGAATACCTGAGTGATCATTGATGTGCCTTATTGGCAGTTTCACCTTTAAGAGGGTAGAGAGTTTGAGACTAGAATTGCTATTCTGGTCCTAATACTGACTAAAAGGAACTGACGAGTATACATGAGAGAAACCTTAGAAGAGACCATATCATTTTAGAGAACATGACCATCAAAGAGGAGATTTTGCACAGTCCAAAATATTTCAAGACCTTTTTATTGTGATTTTAAAAAGCACAATATGGGGGCTTCTCTGGTGGCGCAGTGGTTGAGAGTCCGCCTGCCGATGCAGGGGACGCGGGTTGGTGCCCCAGTCCGGGAAGATCCCACATGCCGCAGAGTGGCTGGGCCCGTGAGCCATGGCCACTGAGCCTGCGCGTCCGGAGCCTGGGCTCCGCAACGGGAGAGGCCACAGCAGTGAGAGGCCCGCGTACCGCAGGAAAAAAAAAAAAAAAAGCACAACATGAATTTACCATCTTAACCATTTTTAAGTGTCCTATACTATTGTCCATCAAACATTCATCTTACTTTAAACATAGTCACATTGTTATGAAACAGATCTCCAGAACTCATAACCCTGCAAATCTGAAACTCTATACCCATTAAAGGACCACCTCCCTTTCCCTCTGACCCCAGCCCCTGGTCACCACCATTCTACTTTCTGTATCTATGAATTTGACTACTTTAGGTACCTCATATAAGTGGAATCATGCAGTATTTGCCTTTTTGTGAGTGGCTTACTTCACTTAGTATAATGACCTCAAGGTTTATCCATATTGTAGCATGTGACAGGATTTCCTTCCTTTTTAAGGCTGCACAGTATTCCATTGTATATATATACCACATTTTGTTTATCCATTCATCCACTAATGGACATGTGGGTTGCTTCCATTTCTTGGCTACTGTAAACAGTGCTGCTATGAACATGGGTGTGTACAATACCTCCTGCTTTTCATTCTTTTGGATATATACCCAGAAGTGGGATTGCTGGATCAAATGGTAGTTCTATTTTTAATCTTTTGAGGAATGTTCGTACTCTTCTTCCAAAGCAATTGCACCATTTTACAATCCCACCAACTCCACACAAGGCTTCCAGATTTCTCCACATCTTTGCCAATACTTATTTTCTCCTTTTTTGATAGTAGCCATCCTAGTGAGTATGAGGTGACATCTTATTGTGGTTTTGATTTGTATTTCTCTGATGATTAGTGATGTTGAGCATCTTTCATAAGCTTGTTGGCAATTTATATATCGCCTTTGGAAAAATACCTATTCAAGTCTTTTGCCTTTTTTAAAAATCAGATTATTTGATTATTTTGTTGTTGTTGAGTTATAGGAGTTCTTTACATATTCTGGATATTAACCCCTTATTAAATATAGGATTCACAAATATTTTCTCCCATTCCGTAAGTTGCATTTTCGCCCTGTTGTGTCCTTTGATGCACAAAAGTTTTTAAACTTGATGTAGTCCCATTTGTCTATATTTGCTTCTGTTGCCTGTGCTTTTGGTGTCATATCCAGGAAATCATTGCCAAATCCAGTGTTATGAAGCTTTTCCCCTATGTTTTCTTTTAGGAGTTTTCTAGTTTGGGGGTTCATGACCTTTTGAGAGATTTTTTTAAATAAGAGAAATGTAGAAATTACGCATATGCAGGGAAAGATGACTCAGGAGGTCTATGAATGCCCAAAACAAAGTTCAGATGAGGACCTTGTTTGTTTCAACAAAGGAGGGTAATGGTGCCAGCAGTTCTCTGTTTAGCTCAATTTTCTTTTTTTTTTTTTAATGGTAGAAAAACATGAATGACTATGAAAAGGTATATGGACCCACAAAAACAGTATCAAGAAAACCCAAACCCAAAATGAGTGGAGACCTTTCAAAGAGGGACAGATAAGGAAAACAAGTATATTGTTCTCTGTGGAGCAAGAAGACGAGGAAACCCAACAGCTGCTCCTTGGGGCTGAGCATTTAGTATTGAGGATGACAAAGAGCCCTGAGTTACTTCTGTATTGTATGTCATGGAGAATGTTCATTAGATGGAAAACTGAGAAAAACTTGGAGAAAGAAATGGAAACCCCAGGTAGAAGAAAACGCCTAAGCCCCCAGTCTGGAGGAAGTAAAGCTCCCAAAGTACAGAAAAAAAAAATAGACATAATGATGGTACAACTTGTTAAGGTCAAAATCTTTGAGAAACTGTGGAGCCCAGCAAAGCATCAGAAGTCTGGAGATGAAGAAATGGCATTATAGTTTTCAAAAAAAGGAAGAAAGTGGATCTTAAAAAGTTTGCCTAGAGGGACTTCCCTGGCGGTCCAGTGGTTAAGACTCCACACTTCCACTGCAGGGGGTACGGGTTCGATCCCTGGTAGGGGAACTAAGATCCCGCATGCCACGTGGCACAGCCAAAAAAATGAAAAGGAGAACAGTTTATATAATAAAAAAACAGTTTCTGAATATCTAGACAAGTATACACTCTTGGGTCAAGAAATCAATTTTGCAAGATTAAAATGGACACGTGGCTTATCAGTAGCACATGCTAGAAACAAAAAGCACAGAGATGGTAATTGGTAGCACCATAGGTAACAAGTGGCAATGAAATAAATCATTGCATTCATAGAAAATAGGCTCTAGACGGAGGTAGGTGACAGTTCTGTCCTCTGTTCTAGTGACTGGAGCATTTACTCAGTCTAGGTATCTGCTGGGGACGTAGTCAAACTCAAGATGTTTCAGAGGGGAGAGGGGCTTGTAACTGGTTAGGTTTCAGGGATGGGAATTTTGGCTTAATAGGAAGAAGCATTAGCAGGCTCTGATGAGGAACTGAACTCCTCAAGACTAGAAGCTTTAAAAACTGGTTTGTGTTTTCTGGTTGAACATCAAACGGCTGCTGGTTGGTTTGAAAGGACTAGAGGGGTCTAGGAGGTAAAACCGAACCTTGACTCAAGAAAATTCTTGTCTACGAAGATCATTCATTTCCTGAAAGAGGGGAGAGGGTCATTCAGGTGGAAAATAGGTAATTTAAAAAATCTTTTAAAAAATAATTTTCTGTTGGAGGTGGTTTTTCAAATGAAACTGTAAATCTAGATGCAGGTTTTACTACTTCATTACCAGTGAGTGGGATGCTTTTCACTTTCATTTTACACTGAAAAACGTAAAAAGTTACTACTATTGTATACCTATTTTAAGATCTACAGTTATACTGAAATTGAGTTTTTAAAAATTACTCCATGAGCTTCATTATATAATCTTTCAGAAGAGAGATTTTTCTGTTTTCCTTGTATGCTTTTAGAGTAAATATGAATACAGTACCTTATATTTGAATCACATATGACTTTTGCCCACATCGCTTACCTGGAAATATAACCGTCTGTAGCTGAATGAGAAAGTAATTAAGGCCACACATGAAGCAGTGAGATGAGGGGTAAAATCACCCCGGTGAAATGAAGGTTCCACAGGGCCAAGGTGTTGCCTGTTCCCAGGAAAGATGATAATGAATGCTTCAACCTGAGACAACCAAATACCTCAGGGGCAGTTTCGGCTGTTACGTAGCCTCATGATAATTCTGAGCCAGCTGACACAGGCAGGGGCCACGTGACTTGCCCCCTAAACATCAGCTTTATCAGGCTGCCTTTCTCATTTGGAACAAAGCTTTGGTCCCACATGGCTCCCCGCCAGAAAGGCGTCTCTGCTTTGATGCCTTCCAGATTCCAAGAAATGAAGCTGAGCTTAGCCTGCTGATTTATCAAATTCCTAGGCGATAGAAGAGCTCCCTAGATTTATGAGCTTTCACCAGGCAGGAAAGGGACTTAGCACTTAGCTTCACTCTTTGGGAGAAATCTAGACGCTGAATCTGAATAATGTAAATAACGATAGAACCAAATGTGAGATCCACCCTTCTTCCTACCCAGGAAGTACCACATTCAGTTGGCCAGACTTCTTTGGATAGAGCTGTATAAAAGTGAATGTTTTAGAGAGTGCAGTAAAACTTGCAGTATGAAATATCATTCCTTTTCTGGTTTACTTCAGAGAGACAGCAACTGGTATGAAAGGAGCAGGAGAGTTGAACTCTGCAGTCAGAAGGCTTGAGCTGAAGCCCTGGCTAACCAGACATGTGACTTTGGGAAGATCCCTTCACCTTTCCGAGCTTTCTGGGCTTCGCCTCATTTGGCTTCCTTGTCTGTAAAATGGATGAGGATTGAGTCAGGGAAACAGAAACCATGACAGGTGTTTCAAATAGAGGGGGTGTAAGACAGCGAATTGGTTACACAGGTGCTGGAAAACTGAAAGAACAGGAAGTGGAAGGAGACTTAACCCAGTGATTAATGACGGACAGAAGCAGCTCTCACTCCCGGGGCTGGAGGGATAAAAGGGACCTCTGAGCCTGCAGGAGGGGCTGCACCTGGGGAGAAGACCACCACTTCCAGACACCCTACCAGGTAAGGACAGAGAAAGAGAACAAGAAATGGGAACCACAGCTTCTTTCCTCCTACCTCTGATCTCCCACCAGTGCCCCCTGTTGGCAGAGTAAATCACCTGACAAAGGAACCTGGGTAACAAAGTTTAAAAACCCCCAGCCTCGGGGCTTCCCTGGTGGCGCAGTGGTTGAGAGTCCGCCTGCCCATGCAGGGGACACAGGTTCGTGCCCCGGTCTGGGAAGATCCCACATGCCGTGGAGCGGCTGGGCCCGTGAGCCATGGCCACTGAGCCTGCGCGTCCGGAGCCTGTGCTCCGCAACGGGAGAGGCCACAACAGTGAGAGGCCCGCGTACCACAAAAAAAAAAAAAAAAAAAGTTTGTATAGTTCATGATTTAGGAAGACTACCAGATGTATGTTTCTGCAAACCTTTGTGACAGAAGAAATCATAGCGGCAACCTGGATTATTATAGGACCCTTCCTCAAGAGTTCCTGGATCTGTGAACTGACTCAAGTGTGGGATGATGACTCTATCACAGAGACTCAAGCAGGGCTTTGTCCACTTAACCTACATGATTTTCTTTTTTTTTCACCAACCAAAAAGTACCTTCGTGGGCTGACTGTGTATTTCAGCCCAAGATACTCATGATCCTGCCAGTCACCGCTGACCTACACTGCTGGTCCCAGTAGCTGTGCCAGCTAGCCTGTGGAGTTTCACTCAATTGGAGTTCACTGGCTCTACCCTAGGATGCCATCACCCCACTGAGCTCAGGGAGCAGAACCCATTTCAACTGCAGGGCATAGGTAGCAAATGTGTGTTGACAGGGCCAGATTCAAGGGCTTACGACCTATGCAATTGCCTAGGGTCCCCTGCTCAGAAGGACCCTGTCATCATCTTCAAGTTCTGCATCTCCGAGCAAGAGGACCACCTTTCCACTTTGCACTGGATCCTGCAAATCATGTAGCCAGTTCCGGTGCTGGAAGGACAGTTGTGATTAGAGGCCCAGGAAAGGCCTCACTGAGAAAGTAGCATTTGAGGAAGAGCCTGAAGGAGATGAGGGAGTGAGCCAGGCCCTTCTTTGACTTATTCTGATGAACTTCAACTCAGCCTTCAACACTTGGGGCAAAGGTCACCATTTCTAGGAAGGCTACGCTGCTGACGCCCTTAGGAGTTACTACCCCCAGCTTGGTCCTGCCTTAGCACCCTGCAAATTCCTGTTACATACTTAGATTACGTTGTAGACATTTGGGTCGAACATCTGTCTCTCTGGTCACCCTCTTAGTTCCTTGGAGAAGGAGACTATATGTTATTCATTTTTGTAATAACAGCAATAATAATAGCTGTTCCTCAATGCTAGAAGCTATTCCATAGGTTTTACTACAAGGCAGGCAGTGTTGGTCTTACAGTTGGAGAAACTGAAGCACAGAAAGATTAACTAAGAAGCCCAAGTTACCCAGCTGGTACATCATAGAGCTGGAATTGGAATCCAAGAAAGCTGGTGCCCTCAGATATCACACAGTGCACGGTCAGTGCCCAGAACATGGTTGGTGAATGAATGAGTGAATGAATGAGTAAACAAAAAGTAGTAATGACTGAATGATCACATAGAGAATCTCAGGGACAGATTTACAAAAAGGAGAGGAACTTTGTATTGTGGCTGCAAACCCAAATTCAAGCCTGCACAGTGGAGAAAAGACACTTAAGTTCATGCTTTTAAGCCACATTCACTAACACAAATTTTTTTAAAACCCACTGCATGAAATTACATACTTGTACATATAATCAACTTGCTTTAGTTTTTGTATTGTTCCTTTAGGAATGGAAACAGGTTGTTTGGTCTGGCTCTATCATTGACTAAAACTAGTACCAAAATAACCAGAAGCTTTGTTGAAATAGTGAGGTTAATTTAACAAATACATCCTGAATGTAGTATGCGTATAGAGCATGCTGCTTTGGGGAGAAACAAGTGATAATATGGATATTAATTATAGAAAATTAAGATTGGAAGCGATGCCTCATCGCCAAGTCAGTCTTCAGCCTGCAGAATGGGATGCAGTGCACTGTGGAGGTGGAAGAGAGGAGTGAGTTGTCACTGGTGCTGTTTTCTTTATTTGACAAGTGCCTTGCTGTGCAAATACAACCCAAGTCAGTGTTTTCAGGAGCCCATCGGCATAGCTTTGTTACCTCCTCTCACCTGCTCCAGCCGTGTAGGAGAGATCCAGCTCCATTGGGACATGATGTTGCTAAAAGTAAAAGATTCCGTGTTTTGTAAGGCTGTGATTATGGGACCTTGAGCAGCATGCCACCCCTCTCCTGGGGCGCAGTCCCCAGATCTCCTGACCCGTCAGATCAGGCTCGGGTAGATGGCCTCAGTGCTGCAGCCATGAATATACACTGCCAGAACCAGCAGAGAAGACCTTCATCCCATGGCTTGAGAAGAAAATGCTGTTCCAAGTCTTACAAAAATTCCCAAACCCTATTTTCCATTTATGCCTGAAGCCCAGATGCCTGATCCCTGTAATAATCCAGAGTGACAAAACTGTTAGAAGTTTCCTCTCACGAACTTTGTCCAGCAGCACGCGGACCACGTCCTGAGGGAATGAGCTCCCCAGCTCTGCAAACAGCACCCAAGCATGCCCTCTGCCAGCTGCGTTCTCATCACTTCATCTTCCTTTCTCCCACAGCAGAGAGATGATACATCAGAACCCAAGGGAACAAAGGGTGGAGGGTCATAGTTTCAGTGGGTCAGATTTTCAACCCATGAGAGGCATGTGGACTCACACCACAGTGCACGAGTCTGGTAGTCTGACCTTGTTTCCTTCAGGCCCTAAACCCAAAGGTCAGAGCCACTCGCCTTGCGTGTGCCAACTGCTGGATGAGGTCACCGCCTCCTTGGGAGCAACCAGATAGCAAGGCGGGATTACTTCCTGACCTCTCACGGGTCTTAGTCCCCCAGGGCACCCTCCATTCTGCCCAGTATGTGAGCCAGTCTCATCTGTAGCACAATGTATATTGCATATTATGGAACCATCATGTGATGAAAAAAACACTCCTCAGAATGATCCAACCAAAAGATTCCGTTCAAAATGCAAGACTGTTATCCCAGGTGCCCCTAATACTGTATTTTGCATTTGTTTATCATTCCTTTAGGCCATTCCTGACCGGTGATTTTTTAGCCTAGGTCTGTCTGCTTCCCTGAGAGCGGTGGAACACAGCTCCATTAATACCAGTGAGCTGGGACTGGCTTGCTATTTCTCATCACTTCATTCCACTGTAACTTGATGATCATTACGTTTTTAAATAACATTGTTATGGGTCATTAGTTTTGTGGGTGATTCTCCACCTCCTACCCCCTCTTATTTTTCCCATTATCAGAGCCTTACTTGTTACAAACAGAAAGTCAATAACAATGCAGGCTTGTGGCCCCAGTTTCATAAACATGCAGGTTCACGCCGATACCTGGATATTTGCTTTCTGAGTACGTGAGCCTAAATGATTCCTCAAAATGGAAAGACAGCTCCTCAAGATGGAGGCTAAACCAATATTTAGAAAGCCGCTGCCTATTTTAACACCGGCCTGCATGTGTTATGGGCACCCACTTTCTGTTTTGTGTATTTGGAGCTATTGCAACTGGGCTGAAATGCACCAGAGATTGGTTCCTGGAAGGGACAGCAGTGGCAGTTCAGAAGGTACCCATTGTATCAAAGCAACCCTTGACCCCGATCGGACCCAGTTGGGGGCAATTCAGTACACTCCAGGTGTCCTGCTTACAAGTCCCTGCATCAAGGGATCCCACAGACCTCAGCAGTCTCCTCTTCTGAACTGGTCAGGATTTCTTAGTTGACAACTAATCATGTCATCTTGTGACGTGTCATCTTGCTTTACCATTGTTGATTTACGTGGTTCCTGAAAATTAACTTATTGTTCTTATCTCCTCTTCAAAGCTCAATTGTAGGTTTCTTGAGCACAGGGCTGAGTCTTGTACTTAACCATTTTCCATAGCACTTAGGTTGGAATCCCAACTCTCTACTTACTAGCTCTAGGACCTTGGACGCACTCCTTCACCTCCTTGCTTCTCAGTTTCCTTGTCTACAAAATAGTGGCAATCATGCCTGCCTTCCAGTGCGTTAGGAGAACCAGCTAGCACGGTGCTGGGCGCTAGCAGGAGCTTGGTGAATAGTAACTGACTCTCTAGACAAAGCCCTGCGCGCAGAAGCTGAGCAAAATTTAGCAGAATTAAATATGACGAAGCATGGTTTAAACTCGCAGGAGGGGGCTTCCCTGGTGGCGCAGTGGTTGAGAGTCCACCTGCCGATGCAGGGGACACGGGTTCGTTGCCCCAGTCCGGAAAGATCCCACATGCCGCGGAGCAGCTGGGCCCGTAAGCCATGGCCGCTGAGCCTGCGCGTCCGGAGCCTGTGCTCCGCAACGGGAGAGGCCACAACAGTGAGAGGCCTGCGTACCGCAAAAAATAAATAAGTAAATAAATAAATAAACTCGCAGGAGGGAAGAGCTAATTATGGACTCCTGAAATTTCATGGTGAGGACACCGTTTTCTCTGACCTGGGATTGAATGACATTTTACAACCCTGTTTTTATTCATGACTCGTTCATGACCATGTGATGATCATTTCAAGCTCATCATGTCTCCTGAGCCCCCAGAGGATCAATGAACTGATTTGGGATGTGGAGACTGTGATTATTGGCATCCTTGGACCCACTCATACATTTAAGTATTAGCTTGGCCCTGAGTGGAGAAGCTTTCTGCAGCTCCTTGCTGCCATGAGGCAAGTGGTGATGCCCAGGACTGCTCTAGTGATCCTCAAGAGTGTCCCTTAGCTTCTTTAGCAGTTTTCTTTAAAAGCAGCCATAGCGGGGGATAGTGGTACAGCTTACTGAGACCGCATCAAAATAAAAAAGAAAGGGGGATGAGAGTGTGAGGAGGACTGTATAAAAAAAACATAAATAGCATCAAGATGAGTTTCCCCGATTTCCCGTATAACGAGCGCATCTGCCAAAACTCAAGATGTGTATTATCCACTCTACAATTGGCAGGTGGCCTAGGAGCGGAGAAGATGCTTACTGATGGAGGGGTCAACTCTGCCGTGATTCTGTCATTTTCTCTTTGTGGTGGAGCCGTGTTACAGTGAAGAAATGGGTCCTGTGACATTCTCATCAACCTTCTTTGGTTACTTATCAATATGCACTTCCTTACCTTACACTCCCTTTTATAGGTTCCTGGGAGAAAAGTACATAAAACAGACATTTGCTGAATCTATTGCCATGTCAGCTTAGTAGAACAAAAGTGTAGGTCAGGTGAACTCCCTTTCAATATAGGTGCTAGGGGACGTGACAAATAAGCACCCCTGCCTGCCACTGATTAATTGGTGTAGTTTGTTGGTTTACACAATGCCTTGCTCCAAAAGGAATTTGAGACAGTACTCACCAAGCAGAGTGTGTTGTCACTTTCTGGACACTATAGTTGTATGTTAGGGGCACAGTTAGACTTCAGACATATTCAGTAATATACAAGCTTTCATCAGATGTTTAGAGACCCTCCTTAGGTGCAGGGTTACAAAGAGAAATGAAACAATCCCTGATCTGAAGAAGCTTTGCTGTCTACTGGTAGAAACTGACACAATTAAGTACAATACATGGGAGATGGCAATGATTGCCCTTGTAGAACTATAACGTGGGTCTTGCAGTCATGGGTTTTTGTTGTGGTTTTTTTTTTTTTTTTTGCTGTACGCGGGCCTCTCACTGCTGTGGCCTCTCCCGTTGCGGAGCACAGGCTCCGGACACACAGGCTCCGCGGCCATGGCTCGCGGGCCCAGCCGCTCCGCGGCATGTGGGATCTTCCGGGATCGGGGCACGAACCCGTGTCCCCTGCATCGGCAGGCGGACTCTTAACCACTGCGCCACCAGGGAAGCCCCGGTTTTTTTTTTTTTTTTAAACCAAACATCTCAGGACTCAGTATCTGATGGAGAAATTTTTTTTGAATTGTATTTAAAGTACTTCAAAAATATTAACAATTAAAATTCCATTCAGCTATGTATCTAAGAAATTTCCCTTACTAGGCATTCCCTTAGAATGCAGTGATATAAAATCAGCACTTCCCTTGGGGAAGGCAGGGCGTTTCCTTTCTTCGGCTATGGGGGCTGAGAGGATGGTGTCATTCGCTAAGAACTTTGCAGAGGGCTCCCAGAAGAGTTGATGTCTGTGTTGAATCTTGAACAGCAGATATAGGTCCTCACAGGAGTTTGGGTTCTGTGTGCTGTTCTGAATTCAGTCCACGTGGCAGTCAGCTCCAAAGCCCGTGGGTTCATCTTGCTCTGCACTTATTCCCCTAGCAGATGTTTTTTAGTCACTGCTACTGTAGCTCCCAGCAAGGACCCCATGACCTCTGCTTTCATGTGTTTTGTCCACATGATTCATGGACCTGCCTCCCCTCCCTCCCTTATAGGGTCAGCAGTGCTTGCAAGAACGTAGAGGATGCGTGGGTTTGTGTATAGGGTAAGGAAGCCTGCCCTGAACACCAGCGAGTTTAATCCATTTTCATTCGAAAGAACAACTGGCCTTAGGCAACATATTTCTAATGGTCTAAGTCATTCAGCGTGTGTGCGCGTGCAGGCATGCGCGTGTACACAAGCTGTGCATAAATGGCACGTTGCCAATCTGTGGAAAATGTGTAATGGACAAGCGGCACATGACAGTAGGCTCAGCCCCTGAAGATTTACCAGGAAAGAAGACAGCTGCGTGGCAAAGCTGCTGCTTATAATTAGGGAAGGAATTGCCCATGTCCTGTGCCATTCAGCAACTTCAGCCATTTAAATGACAGCCGGCTTGTTTAGCTCTAACCACCCTCCACCCTTTTTAGGGGCCAGGAGTTAATTTCTTTTTGAGAACGCTGTTTTGGACTGTCATCACTCGTATCATTGTAAGATGGGATATGACGTGATGACTGGAGCATCTCAACTACCAACCATGATGAATGAGCAAAAAACAGGAGTTGCTTTCAACGTCTCTTTTTAACTTTGTGAGGGAAAAACTATTTTCAAAACCCCGTGGACTTTCCGGTTTCTAACAGGGCCATATTGCTAGTTCTGCAGTTGACAAGAAAACTATAATGCTTTCTTTGGCCTGAATGAGCTGTAAGAAGTATCACAGCACTCCTGACGTACAGTGGCTCTCAACAGGATGGATGGGGAGGGAAATTAATAGGCTTCCCATTGTTACCGTGCATTTTTGCCAGGATATTTCCTTAGTGTAAACACTGAAGCCACTGTCATCTTGTTTAGCCTTGACCCTGATGATTTTCAGTTCTGTGTGTCGTGATGAGTACAGCACTGGCATGCCCGAGACAGGCCCTAATTACTGGAAGCAGAATCACTGCTGACCCAGGACGAGATTAATTGCTCCTTTGCAGTCTTTATCCTGGGACATTAGCGCTGTCTGGTTATCTTGCTTCAGTTGAGGGATTCGGGACAATAGCAGTGCTGATGGTAACGGTCGGCAATTCCCCTGTTTGTTTTGCAGGTCACGGCCAGGGGGTTTGGGCCGCTGTTGCAGTTCGCCTACACCGCCAAGCTGTTACTCAGCAGAGAAAACATCCGCGAGGTCATCCGCTGTGCCGAGTTCCTGCGCATGCACAACCTGGAGGACTCCTGCTTCAGCTTCCTGCAGACCCAGCTCCTGAACAGCGAGGATGGCCTGTTTGTGTGCCGGAAGGACGGTGCGTGCCAGCGCCCGCACGAGGACCGTGAGAACAGCGCCGGAGAGGAAGAGGAGGAAGAGGAGGAGACGATGGATTCGGAGACGGCCAAGATGGCTTGCCCCAGGGACCAGATGCTTCCAGACCCCATCAGCTTTGAGGCCACTGCCATCCCAGTAGCGGAGAAGGAAGAAGTTTTGCTGCCGGAGTCCGACGTGCCCGCGGACACCAAGGAGAGCGCGGCAAAGGACGCGTTAACGCAGTACCCCAGATACAAGAAATACCAGCTTGCATGTACCAAGAATGTCTATAACGCATCATCACACAGTACCTCAGGTTTTGCAAGCACATTCAGTGAAGAGAACTCGGGCAACAGCCTCAAGCCGGGGCTTGCCATGGGGCAGATCAAAAGCGAGCCGCCCAGCGAAGAGAACGAAGAAGAGAGCATCACGCTCTGCCTGTCTGGAGATGAGCCTGACGTCAGAGACAGAGCCGGGGACGTGGAAATGGACCGGAAACAGCCCCGCCCCGCCCCCGCGCCCGCCCCTGCCCCCGCCCCCCCTGCCGGGGCCGCCTGCCTGGAGAGGTCCAGGGGCGCGTCCTCCCCCTCCTGCTTAAGGTCTCTGTTCAGCTTAACAAAAAGTGTGGAGTTGTCCGGCCTGCCCGGTACCTCTCAGCAGCACTTTGCCAGGAGTTCCGCGTGCCCTTTTGACAAGGGGATCACTCAGGGTGACCTTAAAAGTGACTACGCCCCTTTCCCGGGGAATTACGGACAGCCCCACATGGGCCAGAAGGACGCATCCAGCTTCACAGTGGGGTCGCCCCTCAAGGGGCCTGGGTTGGAGGCGCTCTGTAAACAGGAAGGAGAGCTGGACCGGAGAAGTGTCATCTTCTCCTCCAGCGCTTGTGACCAAGTGAGCACCGCGGTGTCCTCGTATTCTGGGGTCAGCGGTTTGGACAAAGACCTCTCCGAGCCGGTGCCAAAGGGCCTGTGGGTGGGGACTGGCCAGTCCCTCCCCAGCTCACAGGCCTACCCTCACGGTGGGCTGATGGCTGAACACTTGCCAGGAAGGATGCGGCCCAACACCAGCTGCCCGGTGCCAATCAAAGTCTGCCCTCGCTCGCCCCCGTTGGAGACCAGGACTAGGACTTCGAGCTCGTGTTCCTCCTACTCGTACGCCGAGGACGGGAGCGGGGGCTCGCCCTGCAGCCTGCCTCTCTGCGAGTTCTCTTCCTCGCCCTGTTCCCAGGGAGCCAGATTCCTGGCCACAGAACATCAGGAACCAGGCCTGATGGGAGATGGAATGTACAACCAAGTCCGACCCCAGATTAAATGTGAGCAGTCTTACGGCACCAACTCCAGCGACGAATCCGGATCGTTCTCGGAAGCAGACAGTGAGTCGTGTCCTGTGCAGGACAGGGGCCAGGAGGTAGGGAACCCGACTAAATTCAAGCATGTGATCCACCCTCAGTCCTTTATCTGGACTCTCCCTGCCCCCCACCACTGCCAGATCGTTCTTGTTTGTCAAGATTAAAGGTTACAGTAAAGGGACCGTCTCCCTCATCCGTAGAGGCAGGAGGCTTCCAGGCGATTCCAAATTAACCACTTTGTCCTAGAAAGCACTTGAAATTTGATCGAGATTTCAGTACTCAACAAGCAGAGGCAAAGTGCTTAGTGAAGACAGTAAGTCTAATGCCTGAGAGCGTGAGCAGGTGCTTCCGATTCCCGCCCCCCTCTCCTTCTCCTCTGGCTGCTTTGAAAGGATGCCATACCCCTCACCCTCATCCTTGCCCCTCGCCTCTTCAGGGTGAAGGAAAATATAGAATCGCTTTCAAAACTGATGGTTGAAACTAGAGAGATCCACACTAAACAGGTGCTTTCCCAGCACCTTTAAGTTTCCTTGTCAGATGGGACTCTGGAGCCATCCCTTGTCCATTCATTTCGATGCAGGTGATGGACAGCTCATCATCTGTCCCAGTCCCAGTGTCACTGAAGAAGCACCCTTGTCAGTCACTCATATGTCATTTCCCAAGCTCCCCACAAAAGGTGAGAGTCATTTTAAGGAACAGCGGGGTTCAGTAGCGGTTTCTGTCCACCCTGAAAGCAAAGTACTTTCTAGATAAAAATTCCCAAAGGCTCTGCTCTGTCTGCGTCTTCCCAATGCTGGGAGAGGAGGCAGGAGCCATGCCAGCCACATCGTGAGCAAGACTCACGTGGCCAAGGAGAGAAAGAATAGACGCCCTCAGATGCTCCCCCTTCCCCTGTAACATGAGAGGCCCCCGGAAAGATCTGAGGGTGTCTATGTCATGATCTGGCACGGTCTTGCTGATCGACAAGGAACCAACCTGAGACCGCCACCTGTGTCTCAGACCTTCCTCCGGTGAGAAGTCCCTCCCGAGAGCTGCTTCTCCGAAAAACACAGGAGGAAATGAAGTGTGGTCCTTATTATGCCAGTGCCCTCCGCCCGCATCTGCATTCCCTGGTTATTAGCCTCTAGTGAAGCAGGGATGTTAACCCAACCAGACAGCAGAAATGCCACCCAGGGTGAGGTGGGTTTTCACAGAGCCACGTGCGGTTTATTCAGCCTCTGCGAGGTTGGCGAGAAGCACATGAAGACTGTAGATCGGGCATGTTTTGAAAATAGATTCCAAAACTTCCTGTGCCAACTACAGAAGTGCCCTGTGGTCACTTCCTCGTTTTCTGGCTAGCCCGGTCCCCGCTCTTCTGTTACTGCCTGGCAAACATGGAAAAAGAAACCTTCTAAAAGGATTTAATTTAGCTAAAAGTCATTAAAAAGGAAATTTGAATGGGAAACGATTGCTGTTTGAATACACTATATCCCCTCAGGTTTGGGATGGAGGGTTGGGCTCAGTGCCCCGAGCCAGACTCACATCTGTGTCCCTGACCTGAGAGGACTGAGGTTTCGTGAGAACAGTGAAAGGCTGTGCGTTCTCTTTCCTCACTCATTTCTTTCCGTCTGATCACAACGTTTAGGAGGTTTTCTTTTTTTCCCTGAAATTATTCATAGGCACCCCTGATGCAGAAGCCCAGTCGCTGGGTCCGTCGGGGTAATGATTTCCCTTGCCAAGGATGTCTCCAGAAAAGGACAAATGCCTTTGAGTCTTTGTTTTCTTTATATCTCTCCCTTAAGAGGAGCCTCACCGTTAACTAAAGGGAGTGTGCGTTTATGACATTTGCATATGTGTAAGGACCTGTCGGTTTCAGATAAATCTCCTTTTGTCTCTCTAATGTCCCCAAAGAGAACTTACAGTCACTTCTTGGAACTAAACGCTGCCAACAAGAGCACATGTGTCTTTCCTGTGTTCGGGCCTTATCACTTGTCTACCTTAGACCTTTGCAGTTTTAAATGAATCGATGAAAAGGAAAAGTCGGGGCTTCCTTGGCAGTCCAGTGTTTAGGGCTCTGCGCGTCCACTGCAGGGGGCGCAGGTTCTATCCCTGGTTCGGGTGGGTGGGGAGGGAAAAAAAAGAACAGGAAGAACCATTCAACCTATAAAATAGTCATGAACAGAACTAGTCTCCCCTCAAAAAATACCGCTGTTTTCAAAAATATTTTTATTTTCACTTTTAAAAAATAGATCTGTTCTTTGCATTTCTAAACAGTCTCGAAAGAAGAGACATTTTCCAAATTTCTGTGTCATTTCGGGAATCACATTTAGCCCCTCTCGGGAGTACGTGTTGGGTAGGATTGTTATAGTGGAGCTAAGGTTTTTTCCCAATTTGACCTTTTAGTTTTCCTGAAGTAGAGATTAGGTTTTGCAAGAACTGTCTCAGGGACTTAGCATGACTGCTCCTCTTTGAGTTAATACTTTGCTTTGGGGAGTTTCTTTGACCCAGTGGAAGTGTGTAATAACACTGAAGGCAAACCCTTCACAAAGTGAATCATAACTGATCCAGAAGCCCACATCTCCTGGGCTGATTCTTTCCCAATCTGTTCTTGTGTAAGGTTCCAGGTGACTTCTCTTCCAAGTGAACCCCAAAGAGACGCCAGAGCCAGAAACCAAAAAAAAAGAGTTTCCAGGGGACTTCCCTGGCGGTCCAGTGGTTAAGATTCTGCGCTTCCACTGCAGGGGGCTCAGGTTCGATCCCTGGTCAGGGAACTAAGATCCCGCATGCCGTGTGACATGGCCAAAAAATAAATAAAATTCAAAAAAGAAGAGTTTCCACCTCCAGCCAGCCACCTGTTCAGTACTTCAGACTGACGGGTCCTGGCTTCCTCCCAGTCTCTCTTCCTCTGTAAAGAGCCAAAATGTTAGATCAAAAGAAAAGTGTTAACCTACCTTATATTCTGATTTCTAGTTACACCCTCTAACTCTCCTATCTCGCCAGCATTGACTTCTCATCCTAACTATTCCCCAGCTTTGAGGAAAGTTTAAATAAGCACAATATTGTCCCTTTATCAACAATCAGCTTTTTTAAGTTCCTTTTTAAAAATAATCAATCACAGCATACCCAGCCCCTAACATACCAAATTTAGCAGGCTTTCTCTGTGCCTACAACAACATACAAACACACATTTGCATCTCTAGGGGTTTGGGTTTTATTTTAATACCATTTGCCATGTAATTACTAAGCAACTTGCTTTTTGCACATAGCTGTCTACTGTGTACCTGCCTCTAGGCCAATCGTGTAGGGTTGACACATGGTTCTTTAACATCCATGGTTCCCATAAATCACAATTGACTCATAAATCACCTATCAACAGACATTCCGGTTTCCAGTTTTTTCCCTCTTACAAACATTGGTGCAATAAACATTCTTGTGAACATGTTTAGTGGTGGTGCTTTTATTTTTGTGGGTTAGAGTCCCATAAATGGGTTAAAGGTTATACTCATTTGTTGAATACTACCTACCTACTTTCCCAAAAGGTTGTAGCAATTCACATATCCTTCAGCAACTTATGAGTGTCCTTTGCCCCCTGTTCTTGCCAGTAGTAGTGGTCACCAGTCCTTTTGTTCTTTGCCAATCTGATGGGCAAAATATGATGACTTCTAGTGAAGTTGATAACTTTCTTGTGTGTATTCGCCATTTTGTATTTCCTTTCCTGGACTTGCCATTTGTCCACTTTTTGGGTATGTTGTTTGACTTTAGCCAATTTACAGGATCCTTAATCCTTAATATAGGAATATTAATCCTTTCTTATATTAATCCTGTATCTTCTCCTTGTCTACTTTTTATAGTGTCTTTTTCCATTTAAAAAACATTTAAGTTTTATGTAATCAAATTATCAATCTTTTTCTTTATGACTTCTGGGTTTGCTATTTTACTTAAAAAGTCAACTTGGGAATTTTTATTTATTTATTTATTTTTGGCTGCACAGCATGGCATGCGGGATCTTAGTTGCCCAACCAGGGATCAAACCCATGCCCTCTGCAGTGGAAGCATGAAGTCCTAGCCACTGAACCACCAGGGAAGTCCCCAACTTGGGAATTTTTTTCTTCCAATGATGAAAAAATGGACAGGTCATATTAAGTGAAAAAGGTAACATAAACAGTATATATAACAAGGTCCCAGTTTACTTTATAAAGAAACATAAATATTAAAAGCAGTATAGAGAATAAGATAAAATGGGAGGCAAAGTTGGCAAGAGGGAATACAGGGAAAGGTTAATTTCTATGTAGTTCTGTAATGTTTGAATTCTGTATTCAAACAGATTCTTTATTCTGTATTCTTTATTCTGTATTCTCACACAGATTCTTTTCTTAATTGAGATATAATTCATATACCATAAAATTCACTCTGTTAAAATGAACAGTTCAGTGGTTTTCAATGATTCGCAAAGTTGTATGACCATCACCAGTGTCTAATCCCAGAATATTTTCATAACCCCCCCCAAAAAAACATAATATCCAGCAGCAATCACTTCGCATTGCCCTCTTCCCTTACCCCATGAAATTACTAAACTATCTTCTGTCTCTATAGATTGCCTAGTCTAGACATTTCATTTCAAAGGAATCTTACAATATGTGGCCATTGGTGTCTGGCTTCTTTCATTTAGCATGTTTTCAAGGTTCCTCCTTGCCATTGATGTACCCACCAGGTACATTATCATGTATCAGTTCTTCACTCCTTTTTATTGCTGAATAATATTCCACTGTGTAGATATACCAGTTTTGTTGATCCATTCATCAGTTGAGGGACATTTAGGTTATTTCCACTTTGAGGCCATTATCAGTTATCTGCTATGAGCATTTGTGTACAAGTTTCTTGTAGACACGTGTTTCAGTTCTCTTCGTTATATACCAAGGAATGGAATTGCTAAATCATATGATAACTCTGTGTTTAGCATTCTGAGGAACTACTAGACTGTTTTCCAAGGTAACTGAGCCATTTTCCATTCCTACCAGCAAGGTATGAGGGATCCAGTTTCTCTGCATCCTCATCAGCATTTGTTACTGTCCATCTTTTTTATTATAGCCATTCTAGTGGTGTAAAGTGATATCTCATTGTGGTTTACAGGTTCGTTTTTAAATTTTGAAAATTATAGAAGAGTCATGAGCATTTGCCAAGTAGTAAGCATCTTAGTGACACAGTTTTGTACCACAAGCCTTAACTGTAGACTTTAATAAAGAAGCACTAGGAAGACAGTTTATTTGCATAGTCAAAAGCATTGATTAGTTGGACTTGCTTTATTTATTTTATTTTTTTGGCTGTGTTGGGTCTTTGTTGCTGCGCGTGGGCTTTCTCTGGTTGCGGTGAGCGGGGGCTACTCTTTTGTTGCAGTGCACGGGCTCAGTAGTTGCGGCTCGTGGGCTCAGTAGTCGCGGCATGCGGGCTCTAGAGCGCAGGCTCAGTAGTTGTGGCACATGGGCTTAGTTGCTCCGCGGCACGTGGTATCTTCCCAGGCCAGGGCTTGAACCCGTGTTCCCTGCATTGGCAGGTGGATTCTTAACCACTGTGCCACCAGGGAAGTCCTGGACTTGCTTTATTAACATGCTTCATGTCAAGAGGGAGGAAAGTATATGAGGGTGATGTGCGTACGTGTATGTTGGTGTATGTGTCGGGGCAGGGAGAAATAATGTCCAGAGCAAACACAGAAATGTTACAGATGAGCCGTGTCTGAACTCTAAGTCTTCCACCCAAATGTTGGCTTCCAGACATATGTTGGATGTAAAATGTTTACAGTCGTTTTTGTGGTTTGTTGGATCAGGGATCTTTTTACAAGTAACTGTAGTTGGTCTGCTTAATATTTAGAAAGAAAACCTTGCTGGGCAGCATAGAAGTCAGCCATATTTCTAATTAAAACAATGTTTTCACGTTGTCTAGAAAGACTCTTAGCATCTGCAACTGCAAAGCATATCGTATGACTGAAAGAAGAAACTATGTGACAAAGAAAGATAGGGCTGATAAACAGAAATACTAATACTCCACAACGACTACTAGTACTGCTACTACTAATAATGGGACTTCCCTGGTGGTGCAGTGGATAGGACTCCGCACTCCCAATGCAGGGGGCCTGGGTTCAATCCCTGGTCAGGGAACTAGATCCCACTTGCATGCCACAACTAAGGAACCAGCGCAACCAAATAAATAAATAAATATTAAAAATAAATAAATAAAAAGAGTTCTCGCTTACAAAATAATAATACTTCATAGTCATAAGGCAATTCAAACTTTTCAAAGCACGTTCTCCATCTATTATCCAGTTTTATTCTTCATAGCAATCCTCTCAGCTAAGTAGGGCAGATGTTATCTCCCTCTGACTCCCAGATCCTCAGAGAACTTCAGGACAGAGAAGGAAAGACTTGCCTGAGATCACATAGCTAGGTAATTGCAGCATCACAACTAAATTCCAGGTGTCCTGTGTTTGTTTCAGAAACTGGATCATAAGAACAGAGGTTAGACAGACAGTTGTGCAGGAAGTGTGTCTTTGGCAGGGGAGATTTTGTCACTGGCATCTGCCCGGCACAGAGCTGGCTGTCGCCATTCCAACAGCACTAGAATTGTCAGCCCAGTGGGCATCTTGCTTTGTCCCCAAGACAACTCACAGGGATCTGAGGGGCTTGTAAGAGCATGAATGTTAAAGGCTTTGGAGAGGTGACTACACCCTCAGGTCCTCAGGGTACTGCTAAGGGATCCAGCTTCTGCAGCTTCTACTCAACATCTAATAGTGAAACCAAGAAAGGAGATAGGAAAGAAGATTGACCAACCAGCTTCCGCTGGGATTTCTAGAGGAAAGAGGTGCTCTTTTTCGCCTTTTTCTACAACACCTGCATCTCTGTCCTGCTCCTCCAATAGCCCCCATCCAGCACACCAAAGACACCGGGCAAGTGAGACGTGTGTTGAGAGGCATGGTGAGGTGAGGTAGCCATTGTACTGTCTGATTACAAGCCTGTAAAAAGTAACAGAGGAAACAGAGATCATGGGGAAGTCCACCCGAGCAGGAGAGTCACTGTTTGGGTGTGGAAATTTTATTCTCCTCTTTTGTCTCATAATTGAATTTTCTGCTAGAAGTTCTGTTTCTCGTACAACTTTTAAATGGTATTTTTGTTTAACTGGGAGAGAGGGGATGTGGTTTTGGCAGCAGAAACAGGGTAGTTGTTGGCAGGAGAGAGAAAGGGAGCAGCTTATTTCTGTCTGGTGAGAAAGAAGCACGAGCACCTGGGGTCCAGCCAGCAGCATCCCCTGGTCAGGCCCCCAAGGAGGAATATTTAGGTTTCTTTCACTGTCCAGATGTCACAGCATCTTCCCACCTTTTGTCAGCCCCTAGGGCCAGAGACCCCTCGGCACTGCAGGGACCACTCATTTCAGGGAGCTCCCAGGAGGTCTAAGCCCCTCCTCTGGTCACTACTGAGCCAGCCAGGACGGGTACCGGCTGAAAACAGCTTCTGCCCTGTTCTTCCTGCTGTGCCCCAGAGAGAGGAGAGTGAGCACCGTGCTGGGGCCAGGATGACAGCAACAGAGCAGATCAGACAAGCTGAGGCTGCCCGACTCTGGGAGTGAGTCTCCACTGAAAACCCAAGCGGCGGCAAGCACCCGTCTAAAGAGACATCGGCGCCCTGGACCCCTCGGGCCCTTGCCCTTCTAAGCAGCCTGACCAGCCTTCTGTGCCTCTACGCTGAGCCTCACTCGCGTGGGATTGCCGAATGGTGGTGATGGTGATTGGCTGGACTCTCCATCTTGTCACCTCATTGTTTACAAGGGTCCGGGGAATGAAAACTAAGCTACCTCCGAGAAGTAAAATCCTGGAGGAATCATTGGATTCTAAGAATTTGCCAGAAGAAAGGCAGGAGGGCCTCAGCCTTCTCAAGGTTCAAGGCCAAGTCACATTAGCTGACTTTTGAGCCCATCTGGGGACTAGGTGGGTGCCTGCCAGCCTGGGAAAGGAATGTTCTCCCAGCTCCATAGTGGGTCTGCGGCTGCCGTTCATCTCCAGGGAAGATGCCCGTCAGCTTGGAACTTACTACCCTGAAATCAACAAATAGGTGTGGTGAGGTTTCCACTGTGCCTTTCCAAGAACAGTCAGGGGCTTCCCTTTGGTAGTTGGGGTAAGTCCTCCCTAGCTAGAAGGGTATCAGCACCTTTTCGAAAGAAACAAGAGTAGCTGGGGTTTGGGCTTTTTTTTTTTTTTTTTTCATGTGGAAGAAAGTCTATAGCTGACGATTTTCCTTTGACCTCTTTGCAAAGCAGCTTGAGTTGCAACAGCTCTGCTGAAATGTTATATGGCCTTTTGCTTCAAGGACTTTGAAACCAGCATTGTTGATTTTTCCTCTTTCCTGTCAACCTCGATCCTGTTTCCGTAGTGTTTTATGTTTGCTGTCTGGAGGATTTAAAATACAGTAGCTCTTGGTATAGAAGGCCTTTTGACTTTCCCTGTGGCCTGAGCTATAGGTATATATTCTGTCTGAAAATAAGTAAACACACTGTAGAGCAGAAGCAGAATTGCTTTGTTGTCAGCAGAGGGGGGAGACGCCACGAAGCCCGAAGTGCTGTAACCCCTGCTGTGCAAACAAGCCTCCTGCCTGGTGTGGAAACATCCGTGTCCCCAACAGACAGATCTCTGTGTTATTTAGGTACCATCCAGGATCTGAGTGTCTGTTTGTTATCCAAAGGGTATAAAAGGGA
Organism: Mesoplodon bidens; assembly: GCF_964165515.1. NCBI lineage: Eukaryota > Metazoa > Chordata > Mammalia > Artiodactyla > Ziphiidae > Mesoplodon > Mesoplodon bidens. The sequence goes on along the minus strand of NC_138168.1, from coordinate 27,170,997 downwards.
AATCAAACATTCTTTCATATCATTATAAGCCCTGTGCAAACACAGCCCGTGGACAAAGCCCTTTCCCGGGTCCATAAACAAGGAGCTGTTTGTCCTGACTGCCCGTCATTAGCGGCCAAAGCAGGGCTGAGCCGAGCATGGTGCCATGTGCACTGTTGTGATTCTGCTCTCTTGGGCCAGAATTTGACAGGTGTCATGGGACAGAGCTTGCCCTATGGGAAGTTCAGTCAGAGCACCCACTGGGGGCCTTCAGCAAATGCCACGTCTAACAGGCTCAGAGCTATGAAGTAGCCTGACTAAGCCATTGCACCCAGCCGCAGGAAGGCAGATCTTTAGTAGGATTGCCTTTGTGCCTGGGGATTAACGAGCCACAAATGCCAGGATCCAGACTCATGTCTGCCTGCATCTGATGCAACCGAAGCAAAAGCCTGAAGCTTAGGATAAAATATCTCCCTCTCACTCCCCTGAACAACCCAGGCATAACGCTGCAGCTTCTGAATAGTAGTGAGGACCTGGTTTCTTCACCCCAAAATATTTTGATCAGTTAAGCCCAGACCTGCCAGTCTGATTCTCTGGTTACTGAAGTTCACTCGAGTCCACTTGTTCCGTCTTCTAGAGCTGTGCTGTCCAGTACAGGAGGCATATGTCACACGTGGCTACTGAGCCCTGGAAACGAGGCTCATCTGAATTGTAATGAACCCCCAAGTGTAAAATACACCTCGGATTTTGAAAATTTAGTACCCCCCAAAAGGTGAAATATCTCAATAAGTTTTAATGTTAATTACATGTTGAAAATATTTTAGCTCCATTGGGTTCAATTAAATATATTATTAAAATTAATTTCACCTGTTTCTTTTCACTTCCTTTAACGTGGCTAGTAGAAGATGTAAAAATCATACACGCAGCTCACGTTGTTTGCATTGGACAGCGCTGGCCCGGCTCCTGAAGGAAGTTTAGGTTTATAGTGCCATCTGCTGGTCCACCTAAAGCAGACGCTAGTGTAAGCGGGAGTTCAGCTGTCTGAGCAGGGAAACACTGTCTCTTGGCCAAGCAACATGCAATCTTCCTCTTCCAGGAGCTTCTGAGCAGGACCAGAACCGACCCCTCAAGTCTCTGCCTTGTCAGGAGTCTTAACTTTTTATTTTATACTGGAGTCTAGTTGATTAACTAACAATGTTGTGTTAGTTTCAGGTATACAACAAAGTGATTCACTTATACATGTATCTATTCTTTTTCAAATTCTTTTCTCAATTAGGTTGTTACAGAATATTGAGCAGAGTTCCCTGTGCTATACAGCAGGTCCTTGTTGGTTATCCATTTTAAATATAGCGGTATGTAGGGATTTCCCTGGTGGTCCAGTGAGTAAGACTCTGCGCTCCCAATGCAGAGGGCCTGGGTTCGATCCCTGGTCAGAGAACTAGATCCCACATGCATGCCGCAACTAAGAGACCTGGCGCAGCCAAAGTAAATAAAATTCTTTAAAAAAAATAAATAAATATATAAATATAGCAGAGTGTATATGTCAATCCCAAACTCCCTAACTATCCCTCCCCTCCACCCTTCTCCACTGGTAACCGTAAGTTCAGTCTCTAAGTCCTCGTCAGTAGTCTTGAAGAGGGTGATGTCAGACTGCTGGAAGGTGCAGGCCTGTGTTCTCTACCTTGTGGGTGCTGAGGAAGCCCACAAGAACAGCGGTTCTTTTCCTAAGAAAGATTTCAAACTGCCACAGGGTTGTAAAGAAGCATGTAACAGAATATAAGGAGGACATAAATCCATCTCTTAAAAGAGTAGTGTCCTCTCTTTGGATGATGCTTACGTGCCTTGATTTGTCAAGAGTTTGAAAGTAGGACTCTTTCTGATAATAGTATCTGCATCGGTTATCTGTTGCTGCATAACAGATCACCCCAAAACTTCGTGGCTTCAAACAGTGATAATCATTTAACATCTCTCGCTGTTTCTATGGGTCTGGAATTCAGGAGTGGCCCATCTGAGCACTCCTGGCTCAGAATATCTCATGGGGTTGAAGTCAGATGTTGTCTGGGACCAATCCCTGAAGGTTTGCCTGGGCCCAGAGGATCCATGTCCAAGGTGGCTCCTTCATGTGACTGGTGAGGTGATGCTGGTTGTTGGCTGGAGGCCTCAGTTCTTCTCCACGTGGGGCTCTCCACAGGGCTGCTTGAGTGTCCTTGAGGCTCAGCAGCTGGTGTCCTCCAGAGAGCACAATCTAAGAGGCCTAAGGGGAGGCCGCACAGCTTTTATGATGCAGCTTCAGAAGTTACACACCATTGCATTGTATCGGTTTGCATTGCATTGTATCCCGCTGCCTTGTATTGATCAAGAGGCAGGAACACGCATCCCACCTCTTGACTGAGGAAGGTCAACATCACGTTGTAAAAGAAAATGTGAGAAGGGTTGGCCATTGTATTTTCCAAAACTACAAAGTCCCTAATGGGTGTATATAGCACTGTGCAACCAAAAAGCGTGCCCCAGTTTTGCAGATGAGGAAATTGAGGCTCAGAGAAGTAAAGTAACCAGCCTGCAGTCTCAGGTCTGGCGGGAAGGACTGAAGCCCAGTTCTAACTCCTGGATCATACTGGTGTAGCCTCTCCAGGTTCTTCCCCTGTGTCTCCCTTATGCTGTTGTAACTACAAATTACACTGACTTTCATCTTTCCAGCATCTTCAAGGTGTGCAGTGCTCTCTTCATTCAAGTGTTTTAGATGATTCTTCAGTTGATGTCTGTCTATAAATGGTCATTTTACTGAGTTGAGGACTCAATGGGAGTAGGTGTCAACTAACTATAGAGCCGCCCTTACACAAGTGCTGTAGCAATGACAATGTGTACATTTTCCAATATTTTCCATGCTGTTTGCTTCAAAGATCTCAGGAATAATAACCACACTATAATGTGTGGACTCACATTCTGTTTGATTATCTGAATATTACATCGTATTTATTTTTGATACAGGAAAGAACAATCACCCTGCCTGCTTCAGTAGTTTTCAGAGTAGTTGGTCATTGTAAAAAGGAGGTTTTTCCAACTTTTGATGTTCCACCTGCCAGAATGAAAACAAAAATCCAGCTGCCATAATCCTGTTCTGTTATTCTTGGTTCCAGGTCAAACTTCCCTTTCCTGTAGATCAAATCACAGATCTTCCAAGGAATGATTTCCAGATGATGATTAAGATGCACAAGCTAACCTCAGAGCAGTTAGAGTTCATTCACGACGTCCGCCGGCGCAGCAAGAACCGCATCGCGGCCCAGCGCTGCCGCAAGAGGAAGCTGGACTGTATTCAGAACTTAGAATGTGAAATCCGCAAACTGGTGAGTTGGCCCGCCCTTTGCTGTCAGCAACCTGGAGTGACCGGGGCTGATGCAAAGTTACAGTAGCTAAGGCCAGAGAGGTAGAGAGAAGGCCACCGTTCAGGGAAGTTCGAGTTGATTTTTAAATGCGTTCTCAACAAAAATAATAGCTTTATATCTGTGATGCGTGTGTCTGTGCAGGTGTGTGATTGTTTGTCAGTATTTTATATCTTTTAGCCATTCGTATATATTTTTTAAATTTATTGACGTATAGTTGATTTACAATGTTGTGTTAATTTCTTCTGTACAGCAAAGTGACTCAGTTATACATATATATATTCTTTTTCATATTCTTTTCCATTATGGTTTATCACAGGATATTGAATATAGTTCCCTGTGCTCTACAGTAGGACCTTGTTGTGTATCCATTCTATATATAATAGTTTGCCTCTGCTAATCCCAAACTCCCATTCCTTCCCTCCCCTAGAGGTGCTTCTCTTTTATTTTCCCTTCAACATGTGTTGAGAGCTAACATTTACTGCATGCATATGTGGACCAGATATTATTCTAATCTCTTTCTGTAGGTGATCACGTCATCCTCACATCAACCCTATGATTTAGGTTCTACTTTATCTCCATTTACAAAGGAGGAAACCAGAGTGCAGAGAGGTTAGGTAACTCCCCACTATGTGGTAGAGCTTGAATGCAAACCCAGCTGCCTGATTCCAAATCTTGTTATTTGCACTGCTTTCTCCCACCTCCCATGGAGGAGTGTAGGTTAGAGGCAGGACACCAGCCTACCACCAGGGGTCGCTCAGCCACGGGATCTCTTGAAGCCATTCACAGCCCCCGGGGTCCTGAATTCTGCCTCACAGTGGCTGTCACCTGCTCCCTGTGCCTGAGAGTATTCTGTCTCGGGGAAGAACCTCCCATCTCCCACGCCTCCCCCTCACTCAGAGCTCTGCGCTCCCTTCTCCTTGATAAGCAACCTTAAGCTACAGGAAGTAAATCCAGGTGGCCTCTGGCTCCTGACTGTACCCTTGAAGGCGATTAACGCAACTTGATTCAGCTCCGCCTTTCAGCCGGCCAAATCCTGGAAACTCATCCCAGGTGCCCTGTCTGTGTCAGGCTGAAGAAGAGGGAGGCCACGGACTGCGGTCATGATCTAAGTTTGGGTCCTCAGGCTATACGTGGCAGTCCTTTGCCTCCTGGTAAGCCGTTGTCCTAACGAGAACCTAAGAGCAAAATAAGACATTTGAGAAGCCTAAGTAAATGTTACCTGTTATCAAGATAGTCCTGGACCTCGGGGTCTTTTTTTTTTTTTTTTCTTAATTTAATTAACACCAACCAAGCAGGGAAACTGTGCCCATGTTCAGCGGCTGCCATCACCTACAAAATAAAGGCCAAGCTCCTTAGCGAGATGCACTGTGTTCTCCGTGATTCGGTCTACCCTCCAGCATCACCTTCCTCTCCCTTCTTGAAACTGGACCCCCAATAAAGTCAAACTGGATGCACTTCCCCTCAGCCCCATCTCCTGCTGTTTCTACCTCTGTGCTCATGCCTCTGCTATTTCCCCTCTACCTCGGACAGTCCTCGACTGTTTTTTTCTCTGACGACATCCTTTGTTCATTAAGAGTCCGGTTACTGTCTCCTCTCCGATAAGGCCCTTTCCTGAGTCCCTGCTGAGGCTGAGCACCTGTCCTCAGGGCCCTGATCTGACCTCTGGCTTCATAGTTACCACATGAGTCTTGCATTATCTGTGTATGTGTCTGTCTCCTCAGCCCTGGCCCTAGGCTGTAGGTTCCTCACAACAAGACAAGTCTTGAGAAGCCTGTAAGGAAATGTCTGTTGCCCTAAAATGTATTAGAAATTGTGACTGAGTCATGAGATTACAAATTCCTTCTTTCCTTGAAATTTTTCTTTAATGTTGTTTTAACAACAACAAAAATGTTTAACTGAAGCCAACATAAGGAAGCAACTTATTGCTGCTGATGAGTGTGGGTCTTTGGAAAGCCTGCTGGGCTTAGGTGGGGACCCAAGCAAGGCTGAGCCTGCTGGGTATAAGGTTTCAGGGCTTTAAGCACATGTCTATAGTAATTCGGCCCTGCACTCTTTTTCAGGTACAAGAATAACTCTAATCACCCATATTTGAGAAACGCCTGATTTTTTGTAATTAGCACTCTTCTCTGTGTAATCTTGTAATACTGAGCAAATAGGAAAGTCTAAGCCATACCCCTGGCAGATACCTAAAGCTCTTTGCTAATACTGTTCGGTTGAGAAACCAAGAAGGCATCTCCTAGTTCTCCCCCCTGCTTTTTCGGAAACCCCTTGAGTAATGTGCTGCATTTCCCTGCAGAACGAGAGTGTCGCGTGCTCATCGATGTACACCTGTGACTTAGAGCATCCTGTTCTTAACCGAGGTCTTGACTTATACTGCCTTTCCTGCAGAGAGCCAAAACCCTGTCACGTGCAGCATTTCATCTTCTTCCCCCTAGAAAGTGGCCCAGGACCTTTCGTAGATCAGTGGACGTGGAGGGGTGGGTGGCTTGGCCAGGATGATGTGGCAGAATGGAGACCGCGATCCCTCCTGGGGCTGGTGTTGCCTCCCATTTTGCAGACTTGCAGGTCCAGGTAAGGAGGTCCAAGCTGCACAGCCACGAGTGTAAGATTTCTTCTCTTCGCGAGCCCTCCGGATGTGTTTTACTCCACACCCGCCCCCGCTCTGGGGAGTGGCGCCCTTTCCCGGTGGGCGGGGGCAATCTGGTCCCGCCCCGCGAGGCCCAGCTCCCGCCCACTCACTCCCCGCCCGCACCCATGCGGTCTCCAGCACGCCACTTACTCTGCTTTTGCAAACTTGCGAAATGTATTCCTCTCGAGTTGCACTTGTACATCTGTTTATTTTTCATTTTTAAAACATGTTTTCTTGATAAATTTATAAATATTTTAGCAGGTGCCCTTTCCCCGTGTAAATCTCTGTCTCCGACACACATGCCCACACTGCCTGCCAGATTGCATTCGTCTTTCGGCACGTGCACCTCCCATGTAGGAGACCCACTGGTATGTTTGCTTCTCTCTCTCTCTCTCCCTCTCCCCCCCTCTTTTTCCCATCCTCTTGAATCCTCTCCTCATCTCTCCTGCGCACCCTTGCAAAGGGTGAGGACTCACTTCACAGCGCTTCAGATGTCCCGTTTCTCCATCCATTTCACTGCGTGTGCCTCACGGAGCGTCCTCTTCTTCTCTCCTCACACAGCTAGTTATGGGAAAACCTTCATCAGTCTCCCCTGTGGTGGCTAAATTCACCTCTCTGATGGGGTGATCAATTTTAGTAACACAAGAGCTTATGTGGGGTTTTCTCGAAGGAGAATATCTCAGAACCCTGGGCTGGTACTCTAGGGCTCAGCCTCCTCACCTCTGTCCCTGCTTCCTGTGTCCAGAGAGAACTGGTCCTGGGACTCACTGCACAGTCCCCAGCCATCTGTGCCATTGTGTTCAGTCCATCAGCTACAGAGGCCAGAGAGCCTACTGATATAGGATTTTTTTTTAATAAATTTATTTTTATTTTTGGCTGCATTGGGTCTTCGTTGCTGCACGCGGGCTTTCTCTAGTTGCAGCGAGCGGGAGCTACTCTTTGTTGTGGTGCGTGGGCTTCTCGTTGCGGTGGCTTCTCTTGTTGCGGAGCATGGGCTCTAGGCGCGCGGGCTTCAGTGGTTGTGGTGCATGGGCTCTAGAGAACAGGCTCAGTAGTTGTGGTGCACGGGCTTAGTTGCTCCGCGGCAGGTGGGATCTTCCTGGACCAGGGCTCGAACCCGTGTCTCCTGCATTGGCAGGTGGATGGATTCTTAACCACTGCGCCACCAGGGAAGTATAGGATTGAATCATGTGAAACTGCTGATGGTTGATTTTTTTTTTTGCAATTTTCATTGCTTTTTTCTAAATAGACTTGCTTTTTTCAGAGAAGTTTTAGGTTCACAGCAAAATTGAAGGGAAAATACGGAGTTCCCACCTGCCCTCTGCCTCAGCACGCTCACAGCCTCCCCAGAGTGGTACGTTTGTTACAACTGATGAAGCTATAATGACACATCATAATCACTCCAAGTCCATAATTTACCTTAGGGTTGACTCTTGGTGGTGTATGTTCTATGGGTTTGGACAAATGTATAATGAATGGCACGTATCCACCATGACAGTGACATAGAGTAGCTTCATCTAAAAATCCTCTGTGCTTCAGCTATTCATCCCTCCCTCCCCCACCCCACCCCTTAGCAAACACTGATCTTTTTACTGTCTCTATAGGTTTGCCCTTTTACAGAATGTCATATAGTTGGAACTGAGGGACTGTTTTTTGACCTTCAGAAATCGCAACCTAATGCATTTGGGGGAGATTTTCAACTACAAGGTTTGGGACTAAGAGTTTTCCAGTTGATTCTCTGCAAACCCCAAATTCCAGAAAACTGGAACCTTGATTCTCTGCAGTTTTCTGGTTGGTGGTGATTTTGCTGGTCACTCGGCTGGGCCTCAGAGAGGCATGAAAAGAAGCTAGCACAGGGGAGGTGTCAGGGTCAGTGGCACATCTGGATGGGCTGCTCAGATGGGAGACTTGGCAGAAGTATGTGTCCAGGCTCTCAGCTTTTAAGTTTCTAGTCATTCATGAGTTACACTATAATGTAGGATGCGAAAACCAAAGCTGGAAAAATCCCGGAACCTACTGTACAGCACAGGGAACTCTGCTCAATATTCTGTAATAACCTAAATGGGAAAAGAATTTGAAAAAGAATAGAAAAAAAATAATGATGTGGGCTTGTATGATTCCATTTATATGAAATTCCAGAGAACATAGATCTATAGAGATAGAATGCAGGTGAGTGGTTGCCTGAGGCTGGGGGTAGGCATGGGGAGTGACTGCAGTGGCAGTGAGAGAGATTCTTGGGGTGATGGGACTGTTCTAAAATTGTATCATGGGATGGTTACACAACTTTATAAATTTACTACAAATCATTGATTGTTTCACACTTGAAATTAATGAATTTTATGGCATGTAAATTAAACCTCAATAAACCTGTTAACATTTTTTTAAAAAGAAAAGAAAAGCCCCAGAAAACAGGATGCTGGGTCCTCCCAGTCAGGCTGGATCAGGCCTTTTCTTTTTCTTCTGTTGTTCAGGTGTGTGAGAAAGAGAAGCTGTTGTCAGAGAGGAATCAGCTGAAAGCGTGCATGGGGGAACTGCTGGACAACTTCTCCTGCCTTTCCCAGGAAGTCTGCCGAGATATCCAGAGCCCCGAGCAGATCCAGGCCCTGCATCGGTACTGCCCTGTCCTCAGACCCATGGGTCTCCCCACAGCCTCCGGTATGAACCCCGTGCCCTTGGGCGTGGAGCAGAACCTTGCCGCCCCCCAGTGTGCAGTGGAGGAAAGCGTGCCCTGCTGCTTGGAGCAGGGCACAGCGGCCCCCGGGCCCCCCTGGGCGCCCAGCAGCGCCTCAGAGAACTGTACTTCTGCTCGGAGGCTGGAAGGCACTGACCCAGGAACCTTCTCAGACAGAGGACCTCCTCTGGAACCCAGGAGCCAAACGGTGACCGTGGACTTCTGCCAGGAAATGACTGATAAGTGTACAACCGATGAACAGCCCAGGAAAGATTACACCTAGTGACGGCCTGCCTCCTAGTTCTCAGCCCTCTCCCACCCAGGTGTCCATGGGTCAGCCTGCGGTGCCGTTTGTCTGTCGTCTGGAAGAACCAAGAAGGAATTTGGTGCACACTACAGCCGTCTTAGCAGCAATACTGTTTCCAAGTATTCTCTCCTCCCTCCAAGCAGGAGCGATATATAGTTACCTTCACGATGGTGCTACCCCTTGCTCAGGCAAGGAAAGACGACAGTGATGATGCTGTCTGTCTGTGGGTTCATTTCAGTCTTAACAGGGATAGACTATAACACCTCTAGGACCCAACCACGGATTTTTTTTCTCAGTGGCCCATGTCACAAACCCTATCTCAGGAATTTCTTCTGAATGTTCAATTTTTTTCATTGAAGACAGCTTCTATACACATCAAAGTTTTATAGCTAGACTGTACATATTATATATAATATATATATAAAATATATATCTCTCTCCATATGCAAAAGTCCTGCATGCCTCAATTTTCTCATCCTAAAACTGGAAACTTCGTTTCTCGTTTATAAACAGGTTCCAACATTCCTCTTCTTTTGTCTCTGACGCTAGAGCTAGTTTGTAACTGTTAAGATGGTCGTTTTTCTTGCTTCACAGTTCACTTTCAAGCTGTGCTTATTTATGGACAGCATTCAATGTTGGAAGCTTTCTTTGAGGTTTTATTTCAGACCTTTTTTTGTTTGGTTGGTTTGGTTTGGGCACTGTCAGATGGTGCCAGTTGAGTATCGTGGGTTTGGTTTTTTCTTGCAGATACTGTACAGTCAAGGTCAACTTTGCCACTTGCACTGAGTTTTGGGTCAAACCTATTTTCTTAAATGAAGTTGTCACTTCAGTATAACTCAAGTAAACTGTATATTCTTTGCTTTTAGTTAAAAAAGTAAAAGTTAGCTAATTAAAAAAGCACTCAGGTGATAATTATGTAGGAAAAACAATCTTGCCAAATAATGAATTCATCCTAGGATGTAGACAATAATCTGCTTGAATATTTTTATATTTCACCTCCTCCCCACCTTTTCCTAAGCAAAGTTTAAACGCAGAGAGTTCAGAGTTGATGCTGGATGTTCAGATTCCTAAGTGGAGAAAGAGTTTGGACGTCTCATTCAAAAGCGCATCGAAACAGCAGGAATCGTGATTTTGTACCAGAACTCAGCAGGCATTGGCTCCTAAATAGCAAGTTAGAACTGTTTTCTCAGCCCGGGAGTAAGTCCCATTCATTTCAACACTTCCCCAGGCCTCTGCTTGCTCTTGGAAGCATAGGATAGTAGGAACTTCTCCGTCGAAGGACTTGGCTGCTCAGCAAGCCAGCTTCCCAGCCCAGGACCTGCCTCCCCCCGGGGACTCACCTGAGGGGGTCTGAATCACAGCCCTGGGGGTGCCACCCTTAGGTGGCCGTCCTGGGGTTAACGCAGCTGGCCCAGAGTAGGAGAGAGCAGGACAGATGTTAGCCTGAGGTCTGTCCCTGACGCAGGCAAAAGCATTTCTTTCTCCCTTCTTTCTCCAAATGCTTTGAGTTGAATTCTGAGGTTTTTCCACCCTTCTCTAGTCCGAAGGCAGATTTCATTCTGAGGCTTTGGACACGACATGGCCAGGAGCCCTCCCTGCCCGCCACTCACCAGGCACACACCTTACCCTCACCTGATGATCGTTTCCTTCTCTTGCTGTAAAACTAGTTGGCTTGCAACCCACAGAGAGCAGCTTCCCTTGGCTCAGGGGGCACGTTGGCCCCTGGCCACGTTTACAGGAAGGTGTGCCGGACACCACAGCTGGCGCAGGGGAGAGATCAGCTCCCTCCCTCCTCTGGGCCGGCTGCGGGAAAAGTCCTGAACAGTCTGATGTGGGGATGGGGTGGTGGGCAGTGGGGACTAGGTGGTTGATTTTGTTTCTTTATTTGTGCCATTGTTTGGACGATATTAAAGCTGCATGTAAAAGGGGAAATTAGTATATGACGTAGGCGAAAAGTGAAATCATAGTAACATATGTTTTAGTATTAACTTTTTTCTGTACAAATATTAGTGCTAAATGTTTAAATATGTATGAATGCCAGAAATTTGTTGGTTCATGTGGTAGGATTAAAAAAAAAAAAGGCTTTTCTTTGCAAATAGTTCCACTTTTAAAACCTGCCTCTGGGTTTTTGTTTTTTCTCATGTGTGTATGTATGGTGCGTGCTTGTCTGAGACAGACTATGATCCAGCTCTGAGTTGGAGGTACCGTTTTTCTTGTGGCTGTTGAGATTTCTTGGCCTAGTAGAAGAGTTCTGTGCTTCACCGTGAGGTTTGCCTTTGGGAAAAACTGGTGACAGCTCGAATTTAAACTCGGTGTGAATCACGTGACCCATCACAGGCGTGTGTTCTGGTAGACGAGTCGGCCAACAGTATTTTTTTGGTTTTGTAACTCTCTTGTTGCCTTTTTTAAGTGACCTCCTCCTCTTTGGAAAAAGGAATGTTTTCTGCTCATATCGTAACAAGGTCCAAAGCAGCTCGTTGGCGTGACTGACCCTGGTACCAACACGTGTGCATCTGGTAATCTCGATCCCATTCGTGCCGTTCCCGTTCTGTTGTCCTGCGCGGCAGGCCTCCCGCTGGGGGGTGGAGGGGTGGCCTCTATTCCCCTCTCTGCTAACTCAGCCCACAGCCTCCTCCTACCAGCCCCTGCCTCGCGTTTCTTCCTCTGCCCCGGTCACACCCCTGCCACCCTGGCCATGGGAACTGGTTAAAAACACTGCTGGAGAAACTGTCTTTCGATTTCTTAGAGATGTGAACAAGTTGTTGGGATTTGGTTCACTGTCCGCCAGGAACAAGCGATTGGCTTTGTGCAATTGTTGACGTGATGCGTCTGTGTCTCTTATGGCTCTGAACCATGTGCTTGTCAAGATTATTTCCAGGTTGATTCAAAGGGAGGACTAGCTGGGGACCGGAGTCCAAGTTGCCGCAAGTGGAATTTAAAAAACCAGCCTGTCTCCTTTACCTGGGATCCCTTAGTGCAACTCGTGTCTTTTCTGAAAGAGAAAAGCAAGTTAACAGCAAGGAATAGCATCTGCACGGCATGGTGGCATTTAGTGGTATCTTTAAGGGTCCATCCTTACAGATATAAAGGACTCTTCCAGTTACGGAATGTTCAGGAGGGTCCCTGTGACAGGCGAGTTGTGTCTCCAGGTGGCTGGGTCAGGCATGGGCTGTTGGAACGGGGACAGTGGAGGTGGCCCTGTGGCTAGTTACCATCCGCCTGAAACTAGTCCTCCCCTCGGATCTGCCTTTGTTTTACTTGTGTCTCCGGACAACCTCACTTCGTTCAGGTTGGTCAGGCTTGGGCAGGTGCATGCTTTGCCGTATGTGTCTGTTTCTCTTCGTTACCTGGGGGTGCCTTGAATAAAAGAACTTCATGACATACTGATTCTGGAACAAAACTGTTGCAAAAACGAACAAAAAAGCTGGCAAAGTCACTAGCCCACCTGCTCCTTCTCTTCTGGGTTCCCTAACAATGACTCAGGCGTCAGAGGTGATGCTGCACTAGGAAATGTTATTTTGTATAGTGTACAAGTAATTTATTAACTGTCTTTCTAAAGGTATGCTGCTTTTAAGATGCACTATGATTTTGGATTTAATCCTTGTGTTGCTTTCCCAAGGAAGTAAAAAAAAAAAGGCTGGTGATTAGTATGTCAACTGCCACTTCTCCTTGAAAAGGAAGGCAGGAACCAGCAACAGGACTTGTATGAGGGGACTGCTAAAAGCCAGGTGGGCACACTGTGAAGTCCAGTGTTACCATCAAGAGGTCTAAACCTACACTTTCTCTTTTAATGCTTTATGATTGCCATTAAAGAAGAAGAAACAAACAAAGGTGTGAAAATGATTCGCCTTTTAAGAAACCACTGAATCCTGCCCCTTCAAGCTGATCCACATGCTATGTTGAGCATAATCCTCCCAAAATGTGTAAAAGCCTGCAAAGCTCTTTCGAAAGGCTATTAGCTACCTAGTTCTATACATTATACCCCATTTCAACTAGGAGCCGCTTAATACATGACTTCAAACTGTGCCACTAGTGCTTAGCAATGGTTGGAGGAGTTGCCAATCAAGAAGGCAGCCAGAATCAAGTTTTGTCCTCAAATCACTGTAAATAGGCAAAGAAACATACTTCTTTTTTTTTTTTTTTTTTAAATAAAGCTGGGGGCTTCCCTGGTGGCGCAGTGGTTGAGAGTCCGCCTGCCGATGCAGGGGACACGGGTTCGTGCCCCGGTCTGGGAGGATCCCACATGCCGCGGAGCGGCTGGGCCCGTGAGCCATGGCTGTTGAGCCTGCGCGTCCGGAGCCTGTGCTCCGCAACGGGAGAGGCCACAACAGTGAGAGGCCCGCATACCGCAAAATAAATAAATAAATAAATAAATAAATAAATAAATAAATAAAGCTGGGACTTCCCTGGCAGTCCAGTGGTTAAGACTCTGCACTGTCAATGCAGGGGGCACGGGTTCAATCTCTGGTCAGGGAACTAAGATCCCACATGCCACACAGCGCAGCCAAAAGATTAAAAAAAAAAAAAGAATAAAGCTGCTCACTGGACCATGAGTTGGTCTTTCGTCCCCAAGTTGAGGATCTTGCTGTAGGTTCAGTTCCTGGCGAGTCAGTCCTCAGATCAACGCCTGTGTGGAGCTGGCATTCGTGCGGGCAGTCTGTGTGCACGGGGGCATTGTGTTCAAGCTGTGTGTGCCGAATACAGCCCGAGCCATCTCCTGACCCCGGCATCAAAGACGGATGCTGTAGAATAGAATATATTTGTACACAAAACTGCGTGCAAATAGTCTTTGTACATAGAAAAGACCTATTGTGGCAGATGGAAGATAAATTATTCAACCGACGGTGCAAAAACATTTCTTGCAAAGAAAAGTGTATAGTATTTTCCTACACTCCACCCTGGGAGATAATATTTATATCACATGGATATCAGTGCATTTTCATTGTAATATGAAAAGGATGCTGCCATTTTGTGAAGAAAACCCACTTGGTTGCAGAGGCCCACTTTCATAGCTTTGATTGCCTGTGGTGACGTGGTGTGTGCATTGCACTCTCAAGCAATGGACAAACAGCTCTGACTTGCCTTTCCATTCCAGTGGACTGACCTCAGATAACACAGTGGCCTCCTTAGCCACAGAAGTGCACCCAGAGCCTTCATTTCAGGTAGACGCCCCTGCGGTGCCAAACGTTCCCGTGGGGACAGGAAAGAGTGAAGGGACTTGGACAAAAAGGGTTTTTCCTACAGTTTGATGCTAAGTCTTCTACCAAAACATGTCTGGAGACACAGGGGTGACCACATGAGTCCTAACAATGCATTTCGCACGTGTAAATGCTGGGATGCCCGTTCATGCGCCGAGGTAAAAGACCTGCTACTTCTAGTGAGTGATCGGGAAGCTTCCACAGGCGTGCAGGAGCTTCGGGCGCTGGTTAGACACGGTGAGCCATTCAAGGCAAACACCACCTTTGCTTGTGAGGCCTGAAGGGCCCGTGAGAATTTGTTCCAGAACCAGTCTGATGCAAGTGCACCTCTAATCTATGCCTTACAAACTCCAGAGGCCATATTCAAAACAGGGTCTTCTCAGTGTATGCAAGGGGCTGCAGCCCCTCTCCTCTTCCTCCCCAGGTCAAACAATACGGACAGTTTTCACACATATCTACCTGTATAACCCTCTGTACCTCTCATAACTGGTCAACGACTGTAACAGGTTACATCAGGTGTTTTTCTACATACTTTTTACACAGATTCTATGCGATTAATGTAACTTAATTCAATGCATCATTTTATTGTACTAGTTCTTAGGCTTGTCTTTATTTTCTAAGTGATTGTGGTTTTTCTTGTGGTTTTTAATTGTAAAAAAATGAAATGGCTGTTGATGCTTATTCTCTGTAACTAAGAATTTTTACCTTTTTGGGGAAAAAAAAAGCATTGCTATGAACTAATGAATTGAAACTTCATTTACTCATTGTAAATATACTATTGTGCAAAAAAAAAAAAACTCACTCAATTGAATTGCTAGTGTTAACTGAATTTTGTCTAGACACCATTTCTGTTGATGAAATAAAGACATATCATTACACATTGTAAACTGATTTTCTCTGATCCCTATGTTAGAGATTACAGAGCTGGAGGCCTTAGGAACCCTTTCCTCCCAGAGAAGCCACGTCTCTTCCTCTTGTTTGGACCCTTATCTGCTACCTGATTAATCTGATTAGAAATCTTAAAAATGTGATAACGAATTCGATTCCTTAACTCCCAATTTTAAAAATCCCTAGTGCCGGGACATCCCTGGTGGTCCAGTGGTTAAGACTCCACGCTCCTAGTGCAAGGGGCATGGGTTCGATCCCTGGTTGGGGAACTAAGACCCCACATGCCACACGGCGCGGCCAAAAACACCCCACAAAAATCCCTAGTGCCTATGAGAGTAAACAAAAGGCATTAAGCCCAGTTTCCTGGTTTTGATACTGTGTTATAGCTATGCAAAACGTCACCATTGGGGGAAGCTGGGGGAAGAATATTGTTTCTTAAGGGCATGTGAATCTACAATTATCTGAAAATAATAGGCTTAACTGAAAATAAAAAGGTAATGAAAGTAAGTGGGGAAGAGGAAAAACCAATGCCAAGATACAGTGAATTGCAGGGCAAGGATTTTAGAATTGTGATTAGGGTGTACATACATCTAAGCCAGAAAAGAATATTTGATCATTTGAGTCTTGGATTTTGATGTAAAGGGAAAACAAGATATTGGATGGTGGGCAGGCCAGACAACTTGAGTACGCGGGGCTCATAAGGGGTCTGGCCAAGCTGGCAGCGAGGCTGGATTCACGTGATGGCAGGAGAATGCAGTGCTGCCGGGATCTGAGCTTCCAGAAGTGCATGGCCTTACCCCACCTACCAGGTGGGAAAACTGAAATTACCAGTTGCTGAACTCCACTCCCTCCACGGGCTCCCCACTGAGGCGAGGGCTTCAGGGACCATATAACGGGATCAGCAAACGTGCACTGTTGTGAAACATCTTAGGTGTCAGAGGTAAAATAGAGTCCTTTGCCTGAAGACATGAAGTTTTTCAATCCATTCTAGGAAAACGGTATGTCATAGTCCCAAAGTTTTCTGTAGGAAAACCTGGTCACTTAGAACTGATGGTCATATGCACCTTCGACCCCAACATTGAGTGCTTGTGGCAGGAATGACGATTGTGGTTTGATACAGAACAAGGCCCTTATATCCTGCAGAAGGGAAGCATTCAAACACCACCCAGCCCCAAATGGGTGGCAGCCATTCTCTTTCCTACTTTGAATGTGCACCTTAGGTGTGACTTGTATCTACTTCCAGAGCACAGTGAGGAATCTCAGCCTGCCTACTCCCTGCCAGCAGGTCTGTTGTATGCTGTATGGAAAAAAATTTGAGCTCTTCTTTGAAATAGTTCTAGAACTTTCCACTCTTCTCCAACTCATCACCCTCGCCTCCTCAGTTAGGAGGCATCGGCAGGACCATACTCCACGTCTAACGCCAGCTTCTGATGGTGCCCAGAGTGGGATGGGCTTCCAGTTCTCCCCACTGAGCACCTCTGCCTTCCTGGCATAAATGAATACGATACTTCCTGGTATCAGAGAATCCAGGTCCAGAGATGTGGAGAAAGCCGCGCATCCCACATCACCTCATGAAATTTCCTTTCATTTGACTCAAGAGCATGATCCCTTCTGTCCCTACACCCACCCCTGGCTCCTACAGATCCCAACATCTACTTGCTACTGGCTACTCTGTCAACCAGAAAGAGGCATGACTGGTTCTCCGTGGCTAGTTTTCACTCCCTCTCCTTGAAGACAAATGTACCCGAGGCAGTGACCCTCATCCTAAAGCAATGGACGGAAACCTTCAGAGACACAGCAACATTTACTAGAAGCATTACATTTTCCACTGCATCCTTTTAACTTCTTTTTTTAACCTCTATTTGTGCTGTACAGTTGATGACCCTATAAAGGCTTTTGAGAGTGAAGGAAATTTAAATTACAAGAAAAGCTATGGGGGAGGTGGGGAACGCTGCCATAGAGGCTCTTGAAAGAGTCTCTCATAATAAACCTGCGGACAAGGCAGGACAAGACACCAGGGAATAAGGATCAGACTGGAGGGTTGCAAGTGATGGGTAACATCTGGCCTTTGGCATCTATACGTAAACATGCATGCACTCAACCAACACTGGGCTACATACTGGGCATCCAAGATTTAAAAGGCACAGCCTTATCCTGAAAGCTTTCACAGGCTAGTCGGGTAGACAGATGTACAAACAAATCACTGTGCAGGGGGCTACTGATGGTCACAGACAAGAGAGAGGGCAGGGCTTCCTGGGAGGAGCATGGGCCTCAGAGCAACTAGAGCTGGGTTTGAGTTCCAGCTGCAAAACAGGCACTTCAGTTGGAATTTAGCTGTGGGGCAAGTCACTTGATCTCTCTGAGCCTTCTCTGATCTATCAAAGGAGGACAAACAACAACTTGACACAGTTGCACGCGGTACAGATCATGTGGCCTAAGCACCTGGAATATGGCATGCCCCTTAAAATGGCACCCATCTGGGCTTGGCCCCAGCATCGTTTTCACCCACCTGGTCTTCACAGGCTCTTCTACCAGTTCATTGTGGAAAAGATCACACTCCTCTTCACATCTCCACACCTCACTTCCTCCTCTGCAAATTGGAACAGAGAAGACTCAGGAGCCATTCTTTCGGGCTAGAAGCACAGACCAGCACTGGGCTCTGTTCTGCAAAATCCTGGGCAGTTACCCAGGGTATTAGGGTTCTCCAGAGACATGGAACCAATAGGAGATTTTATAGAGAGACAGACACAGATACAGATACAGGTTGATTGGTTGATTTGTTCGTATTGGCCCACACAATTATGGAGGCTAAGAAATTCCACAATCTACCTTTTGCAAGCTGGAGGCCCAGGAAAGCCGGTGGCATAGTTCTGAGAACTATAGAGCCAATGATATAAGTCCGAGTCCAAGGGAGAAGACTGATGTTCCAGCTGAAATAGAGAAAGCAAATTCACTTTTTCTACCTTTTTATTCTATGCAGGCCCTCAACAGATTGGCTGCTGGTCACCCACAATGGGAAGGCAATCCGCTTTACTCATAGCGCAGCCAGGTTAGGGCACAGGAGGTAGGGAATGAATATGAGGCAGGAGTCAGCCCATGAAGTCTTTATGTGCCAGGCTAAGGAGTATGGATTTTATCTCAGCAGGATATAGATAATGCAGACCTTTGTGTCTTTGGAACAAAGTGATTCTCCCAATAACTTGAAGTCTTTGTTACAAGGTGTGTGGCCAGGGATAGGAGAGTGTGGCCACGGGACAGAGGACAGGGCTAAGTGGCTCCTTCCATGGGAATTGAGTCCACCTTTGTGATTCTCAGAACTCAGACCGTAATGACCAGCCAACCAGCCTCACCGACTGAATAGTTAGTGGACATCACACAGCCATCCGTGCCTCTGTGCTCTATAAGAAGTGTTCAGTGCTTTTTTGATGCACCCCTCCTGGATGGCTCGGGACCACTGGGAGGGTGGGGAGGGTGAGGAAGTGGTGCCGGCCTCAGTCACTCCCCTGGAAGTTGGGAATGAGATTCCCCAGCACCTGCTGGCCCACAGTCATGGCATCACTACTGACGACGATCCCGGCAGAAGGATAAAGTCATGCGATGCGAGTGTTTGCCGGGGCTGTAATCAATATTTTATGTAATGGCATCTAGGGACGAACATCCAGCTGCTTCATCCCCAAGAAATGAGCTGATGAGAGGAAGAAAACAAAAAGCTTCCCTCCAGCCTCTGGTGTACAGACAGGAAGCGTGTTGAGCCCAGGCTGCAGGCAGAGCTCCCAGCCTGCTCTGGAACCACATTCAAGGGTCCAAACTGCTGCTGCTGCAGAGCTGGCTACTGGCAGGGATGGTAGCACATCCCACTCCTCCTTCCCTCGGATGGCGGCTCTTGCCCCTAGATTTTCTCTGATGGGGTAGAGTGCCTGCCTGGTGTATGGAGAGCACTGGACCGGCCTCAGGCAGCACGGCCAAGCGGAGCAGTGAGAGGCTGACCCCAGCGGTCAGGGAGCCCAGCTGGGAGCCCCCGATACACAGCCATTGCCTGATTCATGGTTCTGGAGGGGAGGGTTCTCAGAGTTCCTCCTGCAGTTTGAGCTGACAAACATACAACGTTCATCTCGCAGATGCCAGCTGCTCCTGAGTCTGTTTTTTCTGGTCCCAGGATGCATTATTTTTTCATAATGGATGAAAGTTCTAGAAGCATGTTCTGAAACAAAACAAAATAGACTCAAAGGGCTTGTAAAAGCCAGTCCTGCCTACCCACTTGAGACTCTTCGTGTGTCACAAATAGCCGAAATCCAAACAAAAACCTCCTACAGAAGACAATCCCCCCACATCGCCCCAGAGATGAACGTGCATGTAAGAGGTTCTGTTCCCCAACAGCACTGCGGCAGAAGATCTGAATCCCACCTGCCATCTCCTCCTCATCATCCAGTTGTGGTTGTTTTGTCCAAAATCCAGGTCTAATACTAAAAGGCCAACCTTTTCCAAAGCTCCATCTTTGTCCCCTCCACAATTAACCAGAATTTTTGACTTTGCAGTAATGTAGAATGGGAAAACTGATCCAAATGTGGATGTTCCATTTTGTAATAATCTCTCTTAAAAATATGCTACACTTAGGTTGCCTTGTGCCGGGAGAGCAGGAAGCAGCAATGGGATATGGGAGAAGGACTTGAGTTGAGTCAGACAAGCTTGGGATAAAATTCCAGCCCATTCACTCACTCAGTAAATATTAATTCATGTCCCTGCTATGTCCCAAAGACTGTGCTTTACCACATCCTAACTGCATGACTTTGGACAAGTCATCTATTTCCTTATCCTTAAATGGGAATAATCACAGAGTCACAGTGAAGAAGCCCATGGCAGTGTCCAGACCACAATCAGGGACTCAGTAAAGTGGGAGTCTTTCCTCCTCTTCGGTAATTGATATATTATGTAAAGCTCCTCTGCCAAAAAGTTCAATAAATTATAACAATCAACTCTTCAAACACCCATCTCATAACCCCTGTTAATAATGTTGAGTCAAAAAAACCTTCCCAACTGAGGCAAAGAACCTAGAAGTCACAGAGATTTTAGATTTAATATAATATTAAAATTTTAAAGACACCATACACAGGGATAGGAAATAAACAGACTGAGAGAATATCTTTCAATACATATATAGACAAGGAGTTAATACAATATCATAAAAGAGTTCCTAGAAATCAGAAGAAAAACAAATAACAGAAAAACAGACAAGGATAATTCATGGTAGAAATACAGATGGCTAATAAACATATGAACAACCTTACTAGTAATCATGGAAATGTAAATTAAGACAAACATTTTAGAAATGTTTGGAAATGTTACGAAACATTTCTAGTTTGTCAAATTGGAGGTGGGGGGAGACGACGTCTGATATTGGCAAGCGTGGGGAAAGAGTGCTAATGCACTGGTAAAGAGGATCAATTGGTATAGCCCTTCCTGAGCAAAAATTGGCAGCAGCTATCAAAATGTACAATCTGCGTGCCCATTAAAACCAGTAATTCCACTTCTAGGTACCTATCAAAGATATATGTATGAAACATTCACTGCAACGTTGTCTGCAGTAGAAAAAACTTAGAACGGCTAAATGGCCATCAAGTATCTTATGGTTCATCAATTTCATGGAAAAGCATGAGGCATATAAAACCGAGGCATCTCCATGGGTGCTGATATGGAGAGTCCCTGAGACATATCATTAATTAAGTGAAAGCAAATTGCAGAGACATCTCTACAGCAGGATCACATTTATATTTTTGAAAAAAATAAAAAATATGTGTGGACATATATTTGTCCTCAAAGACAGATTGTGAATGCAGTGAGGAAGGTAGGGGAACACACCCCATTCTGTTCACAGTGATTGTCTTTGGTGAGGGAAGTGGGAATTGAGTCCAGGTGACAGTGAGAGATGAACCCTCACATGGTCAGGTTCACATTTTACTCTTATGTTCTTTTACACTGCTTGAATGTCTTTCAATGAGCATGTACGACTTTAATTTGAAAAACAAGAAATAAGAAAAAGACTCTTCTTTCAAACGATTAATAGTGGTACCCCTGGTCTGAGCCACACTCCCCTCTCACCTGGACACTGTGCAAGCTTCCTAGCTGGTCTCCCTGACTGCATTCTTACCCATTGTCTTGGTCTATTCGGGCTATTATAAAAAAAATACCATAGACTGGGTGGATTATAAAGAACAGAAATTTATTGCTCATATTTCTGGAGGCTGGGAATTCCAAGACAAATGCACTGGCAAATTCAGTGTCTGGTGAGAGCTCAGTTCCTGGTTCACAGACAGTCATCTTTTCACTGTGTCCTCACATGGTGGATGGGAAAAGGAGCTCTCTGATGCCCCTTTTATAAGGGCACACTAATCCCATTCATAAGGGCTCCACCCTCATGACCTAATCACCTCCAAAAGGCCCCACTTCCAAATACCATCACACTGGGGATTAAGGTTTCACATATGAATCTGGGGGGGACAAACATTCAGACCATGGCATCTCTACAAGAGACTCGTCAGAAACAGTGATTTTAAAAATATACATAGCAGACCACCACCACTCCTGCACCATCCACCTCAAATTCCTTTCCATGGCCTATAACGCCTGACAGATCAGCCCTTGCCCATTCATTCCAACCTTGTTCCTAGCTCTCCCCTCCATGATCATGGCCCAAGAGTGCTCCCCAGGACCTTGGCACAGCTGGCACCATCAGCCATGCCAAGGTCCTGGGGTGGGTGGGGCATCACAGGCAGAGGGACCAGTAAGTGCAAAGGTCCTCAGCTCTGTGGAGCTACAGGAGAACACTCTTTGTTAGCACTTTAATGTCACAAGAGATTGGAAGAAGTCGCAGGGCAACCTTCTTCCTAATGCCAAAAGCTTCCTCCTCTACAGTGGTGGTTCTGAGCTCTGGTTGCACACTGGAATCACCTGGGAGTTTTAAAAAATAGTATTGGGGGCTTCCCTGGTGGTGCAGTGGTTAAGAATCTGCCTGTCAGTGCAGGGGACACGGCTTCGAGCCCTGGTCCAGGAAGATCCCACAGGCTGCAGAGCAACGAAGCCCGTGTGCCACAACTACTGAGCCTGCACTCTAGAGCCCGCAAGCCACGACCACTGAGCCCACGCACCGCATCTACTGAAGCCCTCATGCTCTAGAGCCCGTGCTCTGCAACAAGAGAAGCCATCGCAATGAGAAGCCCTCGCACCACAACGAAGAGTAGCCCCCGCTTGCCGCAACTAGAGAGAAAGCCTGTGCGCAGCAACAAAGACCCAACGCAGCCAAAAATAATAAATAAATTTAAAAAATAGTATTGGTGCTCAGGCTCTATCTGCAGAGATTCTTATTAGGGCATTTTTCAAAGCTTCCCTGGTGATTTAAAGTATAATTGGGCATGAGGATTACTACTCCACAGCATCTCTGACAGGTGAAGGCATTCAACGAGGACGAAAGTCTTCATCACAGAGGGTAGCATGGGTTCCTAAAACTCAACCAGCATTCTTCCCCACGCTCACTCGGCCAGACTAAAAGTCTGCTCTCCATGCCCAATTAAGCCTTTCCACAAAGGACCAACCTTGACAGAAACGTATTTAGTAATCAACAAGCTTAGACTTGAAAAAATTGCGGGGTTTGGGTGATGGCAAGGGAAATGTCTTGGAGTATAAATCACGGCTCTTCCAGGTGGTTTTTCTGACCTATAATCGCGTGGATTTCTTTTGCAGGACAGTTCTCTCTAAGGGGAACAAGTGGCAAAGCAACTGTGGTACCTACCAGAAGTCGTTTCATTCTGAAACACCAACTGCTGCCATCAGAATACATCTGATTGAGCCCTAAAAATTTGGCCCTCTGGGACCTGATACAGTGTAAGAAGCTGTTTACAGTCCATATATTGAAAGTGGATGCTAACAATCCTTTGCCTGCTGCACTAGTTTCCAATGAAAGATCCCTCTGTTTGCAGTAAGTACGATGTGTCAGCTACAGTGCTCTGGAGCTGACGGCTGTGGCCTCAATCCCCAAGACTTCCACCATTTGGGGAGTGAAGTGGCCTGTCAACCCCCTAAGAGGCTTGGGGGAAAGTGACCATAAGTAGGAAATCTCTGTGGCCAAAGGCATTATTTATAACTCCTAGAAACATAAACAGGGAAGAAAGAGGAAGATGAAAAAAGAAAGAGGGCCTGTCACCTTCGTCATCTTTTCTCTCCTCAGCGAGGCTGGTCTCTCCCAAAAGATAATCTGAGATTAAGAAAATCTGCTTCAACTAAACACTGCTTTTTCTTCCTCAATTTTCTGTTAATACAAAGGCTCCTCTCACATGGAGTGAGGTACAGGAGAGAGAAAATGATGAAAATTGTCATGCTGACTTCACAAATGCAGATAAGAAGCAGAGGCCACTGGCAAGGTTACTCTAAAATGGTGGATCTCAGGAGTTCCCTGGTGGTCCAGTGGTTAGGACTTGGCACTTTCACTGCTGTGGCCCAGGTTCAATCTCTGGTCAGGGAACTATGATTCTGCAAGATGCAGGACATGTCCAAAAAGTAAAAAAATTAAAAAATTAAAAAATAAAATAAAATAGTGGATCTCAACCCTGGCTGTACATTACAATCACCATGGGAATTTAAAAAATACCAATCCTCCATCCGATCTCCAGAGATTCTAGTTTGATTGGAAGTGGATGGGTCCTGGGCATGGAGATTTTTTTAAAGCTCCAGATGACTCTAACTCAAGCTAGAGTTGAGAACCCTGCTATAGTTTGGCATAGGGTTCCAAGCAGCCATACAATAATCCTACACGTAATCTCCTGAGAAGACAGCTGGTCACTGACAAGAAATGAGTATAAGTTTGAAAAAAAGCATTTTAGGAAAAATCTAGGTATGATGATTCCTCCTCAAGGTATGGCATTAGCGCAGTAACAAAATATCTCATGGGAGATATGAATCTAGGGTAGAAGGGTTCAATCATTATTAACACAAAGAATGAAGCAAAGGGAAAAGCAAGGTTGTGAGTTCAACCAAGTGAACTCAACTGGGAAATTCCCCTATTAACTTGGGGGATTTTTCTTTTTAATGGAAAAAAGTTGTTAGGAGCAGTACGTAAAACATATGTCATTCTCTCTCTCTCTTTTTTTTTTTTTTCAGAATTAAGAAGAATCCACAGTAAATATCCATTATGTCTTACAATGGCCAGGGAATGTTTATTCCACAGTGGCTTTTCAGAGGACAGAATTATCAATACAATATTGATCGTCGTCTTTGTGAAATATATCAACAAATATTTGTACGTGACTTTTAAATGCCAGAGCTGTTAAAACAATGGAGCACACCCTCCTTCCTCAGTGAGACAAGGGCAACTCAAGGTTACAAATGATCCCTCCTCTGATCCATTTTCCACACTCTGATACAAAGAGCTGTCTAAAGTGCCACTCTGATCCAGTCACTCCTCTGCTGCACATCCTCTATGGGTTCTCCACTGCCTCCCTGCAAGGCCTCCATATGCCCACTTCTCCAGCTTTCCCTCTCTCTGAAGCCCTCCTACTACTCTGTGCTCCAGACACACGTGGCTCCCCAGAGAGCCCTGCTATGTCACACCTCTCAGCCTCTGTCTGTGTTCTCCTTGTACTGGGACAGCCTCCTTCCATGCACCCCAGTCCTCCCAGGTCTGGAGAAACTCACCACATCTTTCAAGACTCAGTTCAAAAGGAGCTTCAACTATAAAGCTTTTCCTGACCCATCCAGAAAGAACTGACTTCTCCCTCCTTTGGCCACCACTCCCTCTAACATGGCACCTTACACTTGATCATTTATACGTTTACCTAATTTCCCATCCAGACTCTGAGCCCTTTGATGGTACACATGATATTTTATTCATTTATATACCCAGCACTTATAAGACTAATTGATATAAAGTTTTCAATAAGTTTATTTTACGAATTAAATTCAACTGAATGTGTTAAATGAATGAATTTAACTCTCCATAAATTAACCTCTCTCTCCTCGTTTCCCTCTCTCTCAACACACACATATATACACAAAGGAGGAGGAAACAGAAGGCTAAGAAGGAACCAAAGTGGAACACCTCTTGTGAAATTCCATGATCAGTCAGGCTGTCTGTCTTTACTTACCATTGATGTTCTGTGCCCAGTGGCTGAAGGCAGAAGTGAGGGGCTGTTTTCCCGGTGCGGAAAGCCCAGGCAAGAGCTATTTTGAGAACTGGAGCTTATTGAGTCACTGTACAGCTGTCCCGTTTCAGACAGCAATCTGGACGGAAAGCTGGCCTTGCGACTGCCCGTGCAAGATCTGTCTGTCTGGACTCTGCTCTCTCTCATGCTGCCATCGCTGTGTCTGCAGTGACTGTGTAGATCTGTGAGAGGCTCCCCTGAGGGTTGCAGGTCCTGGGATTGCTCCCAGGGTCCTGTTGTACGTGATGGACAATGTCTAGGAGCCATCGTTGTACCCAGCCAGGACTGGGGCGTTGTAGTCTGCAAGCCAAAGGAAGAACGGTCTGGTTGCTGTCCCGAGTGCTGAATTCTAGCACCATCGTCCCAGGGACACGGGCTGTGGACATGGAGCTGTCCTCTGTGCTGATCCCCCTCAGCCCAGTCTTTCTTACTACAGCAAGGGTCTACCTCAAGTTGCCCGGGCTGTGGGATTTGCCACATGGTTTTAGAATTCGGCACGTTGACTCGGAAGACTTGCTGTTGATTGCTGGCTTGAAGTAGAGAGACTCCTTCAGGGAAGGGAGAGCAATTCATAAACTGCTGGGCCGCGGAATATGTTTTCAGATGAAATGGAGGTCCCTTTTCGTCCTCAATGCCCTCACTGCTGGATTTGTCATAAAGTGCCCTCATGATTTTCCTGACCCCCAGATGAAATATTTCCAGTACGTTGAGGAACAAAGAGATGGCTGCAATGCTGTGCATAAAGAGCATGAAAATGGTCTTCTCTGTGGGCCTGGACACAAAGCAATCCACTGCATTGGGGCAAGGAGGTTGAGTACACTTGTAAAGGGGATGCATTTGAAACCCATAGAGAATATACTGGCCTATCATGAACCCTACTTCCAGCACAGATCTGGTCAAGATGTGTAAGACGTAAGTACGCAGAAGACATCCTTTCAGAGGGACTTTTGGGATCTCCTTCTGCTCCTCCAACTTCCTCAGTTCTCTATCTATGTTTTGCTGCTCCTCCAATTCAAGCTCTGGATTCTCCATCTGGGCTCTAAGCTGTAACTCTTTCCTCTGCCTCTCCTTTTCAAAGGCCCTGAGGCTATAAAGTGCATGGCCCATATATACCAGAGAGGGAGAAGACACAAAGATGATCTGTAAAACCCAGAACCTGATCAAAGAGATAGGGAAAGCATCATCGTAACAGACAGTGTTGCAACCTGGCTGCTGGGTGTTGCAGGCAAATGCTGACTGTTCATCATCCCAGACATCTTCAGCAGCTACACCAAGTATCAGCATCCGGAAAACGAAGAGGATGGTCAGCCAGATTTTCCCCACCATGGTTGAGTGGGAGTGAACTTCCTCTAGGATGCCACCCAATAAATTCCAATCCCCCATGGTAAGGGACTAATGTCTGAAATATACAGAAAACACTGAGGTTAATAGCATCCATGGATGTAATATATAAAGACAACGAGCTCATCAATACAGCAGGTCCTCTCTTCGTGTCCACAAAACTACAAAGGATTTTCCAGCTCTACTACTTATGGCCTGTGCTTGCTGAAACAGGGTATTTCTAAGGAATATGTTTTGGGAAAAACACTAACGACCCTCCCCAATCTGACC
Source organism: Mesoplodon bidens (assembly GCF_964165515.1). NCBI lineage: Eukaryota > Metazoa > Chordata > Mammalia > Artiodactyla > Ziphiidae > Mesoplodon > Mesoplodon bidens. The sequence continues at coordinate 27,144,144 of NC_138168.1, read as the reverse complement.
CAATTCCCTTCCTGCCCTCTTCTCTCCTACACAAAGTTGACTGTCATTCTGGTATACTCATTGGCCATCATATTTGTACAATGCATTCCATTCCACAATTTTGCTCATTTTTCTAACATATGAGAAGCCGTATTTACCATACATCCTACATGATCTTAAATAAGTCTCAACTCCTCCAGGAAGTTTTCCCCAGCCATCCCAAGTCAGAGTGGTTTTTCCCATTCCTAAATTCACACAACACTAGTGTTTAGACCACTCACTTGGTACTGTGCCCCAAATTAGTTTTGTGATAGTTGTCTTATGTTACCTTTCCTGAAAAGGTACTCTTTTTGCACATAGGGACACTTTCTATTTCATTTTGGTCTGGCACACTAAGGTATCAATAAATAATAGTGGATTGAATTGTCTTTTCTTTTTAAAACTCAGTTCCTTGACTCTATCACTGGAAAAATCATCAACAGAAAAACAAAATAGATCCTCATTATGTATCATCGATGGCTCCCACCGCAAGACTGAAAGTGCAAGTAAAGACAACAGAACTCAGCCAAATAAACCCTCAGGACCTGGCACAGGGTGGCAGTGACGATTAAGCAGGCTCAGACACAGTACCAGCAATGACATGTGATGACATCTACAAAGCCACATCTTGAACAGCAGGTTTTCACAGAAGCTCTGCTGACTTAGAAGAAAGGTGGGTGGTGGTGGTGGTGGGATGAACTGGGAGATTGGGATTGACATGTATACACTAATATGTATAAAATAGGTAACAAATAAGGACCTGCTGTATAAAAAAATAAGTAAAATTCAAATCAAACAAAAACAAAAAAAACCCCAAGACAAGTAAATATAAACTGCTTCTCTAGCAAGCTTGGGTGCTGGGAAAGAATCAAGGCATAGCTGATATGAATAGGTTACTCGGTTTACCCTGAAAAAAACAAACGTTTTTCAAGGTTCAATGAGGTTAAAATATTTGAGAGCTTAAAGGCTTCTAAGATGTGGAAGACTTCCACGTATGAAAGACATAGAAAAAAAACAGGATAAGTGTTATTAAGTTAAAACAGATAATGAAACAATTCTCTCCTACCACAATTCATTCATTCAACAATGTTTACTAAAATGTTACTATCACATAGGCATTGTGCTAGATGCCAGGGAATTCAACAATGAAGATATACCTGGTCCAGCCCTCACAGTACTTAAGTCACCAAGGATGCCCAGTAACGTATAAAATGGACAGTGAAAAAAAAACAAATGAATATCAACTCAAAAATACAAGAGAAAAAAACATGGAACTGTTATATTTTCCCGATTTATCTCCAAACACAAAAATAAATTCCAGATGGAATACAAGTATTAAATGTAAAAACTAAACTATAAAAGTGTTAAAGTAAAATGTAAAAACATATTTTAGAATCTTGAAGTAGAAGGCGGCTTTTTAAGCCAACTAATGCCAGAAATTATAATCGGAAAAAACTTACAGATTTTACCCAACAAAACTGAATGGCAAAAGTGGAGATGTCCAGAAGGCAACAACAACAAAAGTTGCAAATTAGAGATAAATAAACATTCGTGAATAATCATTGAATAGGTAGAGACCACTTAGGGACAAGAAGAAAAAGTAAGCCAATGACAAAACCTTGAAAAATAGCACAGGGAAAAAAAAGTCTACAGGTGAAAATGAGAAATGGCCAAAGAGAAAGAGGGGGAAAACCATTAAGGGCAATGTCACCGAAACCAAAGCAGGACAGTTTCAAGAAGAGAATAGCCGACAATGCTAAATACACATACCGCTATTTAAATAAATAAATTTAATGGTGGGATATACCATGCTCAGGGATTAGAAAACTCAAAATTTATAAAGACAACAATTCTCCCCAAATTAATTCATCCACAGACCACTGAGTAAAATAAAATCCTATAAATATACATATATGTGTATGCATATGTATAGGAAATGTATGTGTATGTGGCTATAGAAGTATGGAGAAAAAATACAGAAGGGCACACACGAGGAAGTTCATACAGGTTACTGGAGGTCTGTAGGAGAACATGAGGGTGGAAGGGGGAGCTTAAAGGGAGAGGCAAAAAAGAAAAAGGAAAAAGACTCTTCCAAGAAAGCATGACTGATTTTTATCTAATATATACATTTATGTAAATTTATAGCCGTATGTACATACATATGTATAAACAATATTTTAAATAAAAATTTTTAAGTAGCAGGTACCTGTCAGAGTTTGGAAGAGGTATTAAGGAGGCTTTTTTTACTCTATATACTTGTGAATTGTCATTCAAAAATTTAAAATGTAGTCATATCTAGCACATGCAAATAAAAAATTAGATTTAAAAATGGTGGACTTCTGCCTCATTAACAGAAGCAATAATTTACTAAGCTCTATCCTCTCTTAAAGAGTTTAGGTCCTTTCCCATAATTATTCCTTTAAAATTGGCCATTATTCTTTATTTTAAAAAAGAACTCCTTTAGCACTTAAAAAAAAGCTAGAGCTTCTATTTTCTGTAAAAAACCCCAAGGTGAAAAAGCTAGCTCATTTTATCAACTTATTCTCCGTTTAGAAATCCTAAACTATTCAATGCTTCTTTTTGCCACTCTCGCTTTAGAACTAGGAAATTATAATTTTTAAATAGCAAGAAAAGGAACACTGAAAAACAGAAATACATGAAACAGAAATACAATCATGCATATTAGCATACAAGAGCAAGATCCTTTAGACAAGCATTGCTATGTTTCCTAAAAATAACTGTTTTTTACTATTAAATAACTACAGGTCCAAGAAATATTCTTGAATTTTCTTTTATTATCAAATACTAATTTAGCATCTCCTGTGCAAAAAGTCAGTGCTCCCTTCCTGAATTTTATTTCAAGTATTATCTTTGTATCCCCGCAGGGATTTCCGTATTTCTCATAAACAAGAGATACCATATATTCACAACTTACCTTAGGAGTGGATAAAAAATTAATGACTGGGCTCAAAGAACCTTCAAGGTGGACCATGTGTGGCTAATTAGTGGAAATACCGCTGGTTGCAGATGTAAAGGCTCTGACCCACTGGCTGTGGGGACCAATGCAGAATAATCTCAGTAATTTAGATCAATGGAGTCTAACCTAGTCCTCCCCTGAGGTCAAGATGTCCTTTGGTGCTTTTTAATTCTCTTGCCATATTTTTTTCTAATTGGCACGAAGCTGGAGCCCCTCCTAGTATATCATATTTGGAAATGAAAGGTGAAACAAATGAGAATTTTCCTTTTTCGTTTGTGGATGATAATAGTGATTTGAGTTTGGGTGCATTTCTTTCCGTCAATTGATTGCTCTGGGAATTGATGTCGCAGATCAATGGGTCACGTCCAATTTCATCAACAGCTGCCTGGGTTGAGTCTGGCCTCACCAAATGGGAACAAATAATAACAGAGTGACAGTCAAACCCAAAGTGCTCTTGCAAATCATGCCAGGCTGAAAGGAGAAATAGCTCAAAAAGAAATTAAGCATTTTCAGACCACCAAGAGGGGGCTGTGCCTGTCTGTAGGTTATGTGTTCTAGCAATATTCTATTAGGCTGAAACAGGCAGCTCAGGAAAATTTTCTTTTCCAGTAGAGAATGTGAGAACCTTAGAAACCTAGATCAAATTTTTGTAAAGTGCTTTAATTCAGAGAGGTCAAATGATTTGCCCAATGCAGACAGAGACCAGATCTCCTAACTCCCAGCCCTGTAGCATCTTACATTAGTCACATCTCAAGTACACTATCTAACTGCCACCTTAGAGGAGTTGACAGCAAGGGTGTCCCTAGAACACAGCGCCGAGGCACATTCCTAAACCTGCTCTTTTCCATATAAAATGTAGAAAGTGCATAAAGTCACTGACACTTCGTAAGTATCATCTGCCTGTTCTATTTTCATATATTTAATTTTAAGAAATGGATGATAATGAAAGGTAGACAGGTAAAGAGGTTAAATTTCCACTACCCCAGCACACTAGCCTCAAATACAAACTGTCAGAATTAAGTAGAGGTGAAAACACACGACGTATTAATATGTGTATCTGTGTAGTATTGGGTACATTGTCCAAGAAAGCCCTTGACACTTAATCCTAAAAGTCAGCTGCAAAGTAATTCATACCTTTAATGCATTTTACCAGAGCCAAAACATTAAAATCATACATTTATGCAAAGAACAACTCAGAAGCGTACGTAGAATAACCCCTAATATTAGTTGACTCAAGGAAAGGTAACCCAGTGACCGGAGAAGAGGTGACATGGATACTTTTATATGGTTCACTGAACTGTGAATGTATTACCTATTCAAGAAAATAAATGTGTAAACTAGAAAAGAAATAATAAATGGAACCATATATCTGATTTTTTAAAGTCTTCAGCAGGTGAATCGATCTTACCACTTCACTCTTGAAGACTTTTAGCAAGTAGGTGAATATCTTTAAGACAGAGGCACACAGTGGGCAACTCTCCATAACCTCACAGTAATAATTGGAAGTTATTAATGAGGTAAGAAATATTAGCACTACACAGCTGTGGGAAAGACACCCACTGCCTCATTCCAACCGGCCCGAAGGCTGAGCAAAACTCAGCACACTCAAGGCTGAGAACCACTTCCATAGACAAGTTTTTTTTTTTTAAGTTCCTACTTTTACTCTCACCGAAAGTTATGCTGAATCTATGGAGTCACTAGGAGACCCAAAACACACTCAGAGAAACAGAAGGGAACAGAAAGCCTAGAGAGAATAAATGTCTCAGGATAGAGAAAGATGCACACAGGGTGAGAGCTTCACTAGCCACTGCCTTTAGGCTAGTCAATGGTGCCCGTATTCACCATGCCACCTTGTTCACACCAAGTGTTATAAACTCCTATGGGCAGAAGCGGAAACCAAAAACTTCGTGACTTGCTTTATTGCAATATTTGCCTTATTGCAGTGGTCTGGAACCAAACCTGCAGTATGGCTGAGGTCAGCCTGTACACATCACTCACCCCTAGTTCTTGAAATATTTCCTGCACTTGTTTTTTGTTGAGTATTCTCTCCAAAAATGTTTACAGTGCGGATCTTTGAGTGATGAATATTAATGTTTTTTATTAAACCCTCACATCTGAATAACAATTTAAATGGATATAAAATTTTAGGTCCAGTACCTTAAAAATACTGTTTCCTCACAGCCAGCATTGCTCTTCTGAAGAGAAAGGTCAATATGATTCTTGTTCCTTTATACAAGGATTGACTGTTTAAAAGCCTTTAGATTTTTCTCATTATCCTCAATACTCCTAATTTCAGTATGTGTCTAGATGTGGGTACTGTCTTCTTCCTTGTTTGGCACTCTATGGCCCTCTCAATCTTCAAATTTTTTCTTCTTCTGACCTCATTTGTTACTTGAATGGTGGCACATCTATTTCTGTCCTTCATCCCACTTCCATCTGCATTTATTTTCTATTTATCCTTTTTTTGCTGCCTTCTGGAAGAGTTTCTCAATCCAACTTTTCAACTCACTAATTCATGCATCAGCTGTAGCCACTCTATTTTCATTCCATTTTATTACATTTATTTTAAATATTATATTTTTAATATTTCTACGTGGTTAGTTCTGATTCTTGTACCACACTGCCAAAATCTTCTTTTTCCTTTTAGCGTTTATTGGCTTTATCTTAGATTGTTATGGTCTTATGTAATCCTGTTTATTTTCTTTTAAACCAGTGGTATCTCTTAGTTGCTACTTTACTTTGGCTCGTGAACTCATTCACCTGGTGGTAAGGGTTCTGAGTGATAGAATGCACTGGGAAAGGGCTGAGGGCCAGCCCTCTAGGCAGCCCCAGCACTACAAAACCGCGGTTCATTATTTCAGTTTGTTATCTACCAAGTAATCCTTCAGGTCACAGCTTCTCCTGCAGATACTGGACACTGTGGGAGAAATGGCAATTTCCTCAAGTCACTTCATAGAGTCCAAAGCCTAGATTGTAACCCATCAGTACCACCAGTCTGAAGGGGGGAGGGATGAATAAATAATGCATAGCTAGTTGATCCTTACCTGTTTTTCCCAGATCTTCCACCCCAAAGGAGTTTTTGTGCTGCCCTGATTTTGTCTGTGAGGACACCTGCAGCACTGTTCACTGTACCATTACCTGCTGTGAGAAAGCAGGCAAAGGCAACTGGTTTTCTCCAATTAATCTGCTCCAACACATTCAGCCAGCCACGCATTCAGTCAGCCACACCCTAACCAAGAACCACTTCAAAATAGCCCCCATGTCCTCTGGGAGTTTAACCATTTTTTTTGTTTCACTTATTATCTAAGCACACTAAAAGAAACATTCTAATCAAAATATAACAGAACTTTACATGGTTTTATTTATACATTACTGGTAAAGAAAGCAAACTTTATATAAAAAGTTTTATACAAATAAAAAAGTCCTTGGCTAGGTACAGCCATTTATGTGTGTGTATACACCCAAACATACACACACACACACAAAGTATTTTACATCATTATAATTATACATACTTACAGATACACTATTTAAATTATTTTACAATTTATCAAAATGAGGACAGGCAATTAGAAAAGCAAATAAAAATGGATGGAACAAACTAAATAATGGTTAAGCTTAAAATTCTACAAAACTATTTTTAAAAATCTAGAAAAGCAAGTCATTTCTTTGAAATATCAAAACTAAGGTTTCAATACTGTTTTGTTGTTGCTTTTATCTTAATAACAAGTTCTAACCTATTTAAAAATAAATATCGTGACCAATAACAGGTAAGCAAATCAGACTGATGTCAGGAGCAAGGTGAACATGCTGGCTTGAGATTAAGAGTCAGCAAGTTATGACAAACGCAGATTATTATCTGGTAATCAAATGTCATAAAACTGCCCTCTCCTTCCCCATTAAAAACATGAAGAATTCCAAGCTTCTGTGTAGTTTGCAATATCAATTAAGACTCCAAGGAATTCAGCAACTTATCTGTAATGTAAGAAAATGCTAAAGTTATGATTCTATTTTTCTGATATGACCATCTCATAAAGTGTTGTTCTTTTAAATGAGTTCGACTTAGATAATAAACATTGGTGGTTAAAGAACTAGCTTTTGACAGACTCAGTTTGGTAACTTTATCATTACACTCTGATTTTGATAAGAATGTAATGAGACTATAGTACCTGAAGGAAAAAAAAATCAGTTAAGAAACAAACTAGGGATTGGGATTGACATATATACACTAATATGTATAAAATAGATAACTAATAAGAACCTGCTGTATAAAAAATAAATTAAATTAAAAAAAAACTAGGAATGAAATAACCCACTATTTGTGCTATCATGCAAGCAAATAAAATCTCAAGTACCAAATCCATTAAAAGATTGTAGATTTGTAATGGAATTTGGAAAATTCAAACTAATAAGTGTCATTTCCAGATACAAGTTAGTTCGTTCATGAAGGGAACATTATCTTCAACAAGAGAACGGAAGTCATATTTTAAGATAACGTTCAAATAAAACCAAAAAAAACCTCAGTTTAATTTTCTAAAGGCAGTGAAAAATTTACAGCATAGTGAATCTGAAAAAAACCAGGCCATTTTTGCATCAGACTATTGTTTAAAGGTTCTTTATAATAAGCTTTTTCTTCAAATTCCTCATTATTCAATCTTACATTCTGAATTACATAAACAGAATTTTAATGTCAGAGTACACTACTAAATACCTTTTGAAGATTTCATTAACAAACTAGTTGCTTTGAGGGGATACTGAAATTAACAGATGATCTAAAGACACTAATTTACACTGGGTTTAGAAACAGATTTTTATAACTCAAAAGTATTCAGAACCCTTCACAATGAGATCAATGTCCAAATATGGTTCTTCTTCAGAGTTAGTTTCATTTAAAGTTGGGCATTCTGGATTCAAATAATTATGACTACAAATCAACTGAAAAATAGTGATATGTTAAATATCTTTATAATTTTCCTTACATAAAAGTCCAAAATATTTAAGCAATTGGCTCAGGTCTTATAGGAAACACCTGATAAACATTATTGCCTTAATAAACCCGTATAAGAATGGCCTAAAGAAACATGTCTGTGAACATTATTAATAACGTAACATGGTAAATCATGTCACCTCTTCAGATGACAATGGACTTCATGTTTATAAATGTATGTTTTGTATTTTAAAGCATTTTAGCACTCCTAATTAAAAATGTAAAAAATGTCAAATTACAATGACTGCACAGATTTCACTGGCTATGAAATATAATGCTATTCAAGAATGTTTTCTTTCCTTTTTTTGGCTGAGCCATGCAGCACACAAGATCTTAGTTCCCCGACCAGGGACAGAACCCAGGCCCCTGGCAGTGGAAACACAGAGTTCTAACCGCTGGGCCACCAGGGAATTCCCTCAAGAATGTTTTGTTCTTCTTCATCGATAAAAATTTATTATCAATCATCAAATGCATTTCCCCCCACTTTAGACTCATCAACACTCAGAAGGCTGAGGAGAGATGCTGATCTGAACTGCAGCAGGCTTCACTGACCACGTCCCTGTGGATGAGGTGCCTTAGAAGCCTGAACGAGCAACCATTCTCCAACCTGTGACTGAAACAGGAACTCAGCTGGATGTCTCTCACCCACCACTCACATCTTCAATGACTAACAGGCCATTAATTGCACAGGTACAGTGTCAAACATTTACTTTACTAGCTTCCGGTAGTGTAACCATTAACTACCTGCATTTTGACTTTTCAAAGAGCTTCATTAGCTGCTGGAATCTTTCTGAGACCTGAAAAATTTTAAATGAGGGTTAATTATAAATATCTCAATAATTTTTTTTATCTTTGATGAATATTTTCACAAACCATCTAAAGACAGAGAAAGTTACCCTTAATTATAAAGGTAAAGTAATAGTTAGAAAAACAAAATATCTTCATAATAAAGGTAATTGCTAGTTTAACTTTTCAATATCAAACTTTCTTAAACAAGCAAATATCATTGCAAAATTGCTCGAGATCAAATAAGTAAATGGCAAAACAACAGAATAAAGAATTTGGATTGTTTCAAAATTCTTCCACGATCACCAAGTTTTTAACAGTCTTTTTTTTTTTTTTTGGCTGCACCACGCAGCTCGTGGGATCTTAGTTCCCAACCAGGGATTGAACCCATGCTCTCGGCAGTGAAAGCATGGAGTCCTAACTACTGGAACACTGGGGAATTCTCCAAAGAGTCATACTTTTAAAGAAGTTGGCTAAAAAATAGCTATATATTTTAAACACATTAAAAATCAAATCTAAATATTTAGAGTAGTAACATCTGTGAAACATTAGAGATGTAAAACTGGGGTAGTTACCTGATATGGATTTTTATTCAACTTGGCAGCTAAATGAGAAAATGTTTTCAACGATGGCCCTTTTTTCTGACACTCCAGTAAAATTTCCCGGTCATCATTTCTGAAGGGGGAAAAATGTTATTTAACTTTTGTAAGTTCGAACAGAAAGGTAACAAAAATTCCACTGCCTTACTATCTACCAATAAGAGTTGACATTTTTATTAAAACCCATAAAAAAAGAACAAGTATATATACTAAAATATGGACAATGGTTATCTCTGAGAGATAAGATTATGGATGATTTTAATCTTTGACTTCATACATATTTCCCAAATTTTCTAAAACAAATACTAATGCATGTCTCTAATGACAAAATAAGAGATTTTTAAAAATTCTACCGGTAGTGTGTATAGTACTTTAAAAATTAGGGCCCAAATGTGATCACAGACTTGATAAGCGAGAAGAACCAAAAAGTAACACAGAGGCCAGATCTTCTAATGCCCAGACCTCTGCTTTTTCTACATGGTCTGAACCAATGTGTGTTATTACAGTCTCTGAGATTTTATTACCATCTGCAGGTTACCTGACATGAAGGCATAGAGGACTGAGGTCTTAAACAAACTTGATCACCAATTTCAACAAAATTCAGTCTCTCTCATTATGCACTCCAGCCTGTCTAGAGAGCATGCACCTCTGGTTCAATGGTTCCCAGCTGTGGTCACCCTGACATCCGAAATGGGGTCTTTCAATCCGCATTTCTTAAAAATCTCACATAAAAGTCAAAAGTACAACCTGTTTTTGAAGCTTCTAATTTTGGGGGAAAACTCAAATTACAAACACCCACACTTTCTGTCCTATTCACCACCTGTCATTCCTCCTTTCTAAAATGTGCGTATACCAGGCTCCTTACAAATGAAAGAATTTTTCTTTTTCACTGAAAAGTGACGTTAAAAACATAATGAAAAGTTCTGTCCACGGTGCTAGTACCCATCGCTGGTTAAGAGCCACTGCTCTAGACTGTTCTACAGTACAGCTGGGTTGTATCCTAGAATGTACCTTCTACCAACTTTGGCCACTTCTGAAGTAAGCCATCACTTTCCCTATTTTAAGATGGGATAAAACGATGATGACATGACAGAATAGATTTCTGGTATCTCAAAATTCCCTGGTGATTTACTAGTCTCATTAGATTCTTACCTTGTCCACGAAACTATAATTTCTCCCTTCTTTTTAATAACATTCTTTGCAGAAAGGCTTGTAAGAGAAGTGGCAGATGCTGCTGATGCACCCTTAGTCCCTGGGCTTTCCTTTAACGACGAGGGATCTTTAGTTACTACAGGGACCTTTTTCTTACTGGCTTTCTTTCGGTGAGCATCACCATTCTCACCAGAATCTTGGGTAATTTTCTTGGTCTTTTCCCTGCCAGTTAAGTCTGCTTCCTTTCTCTGTTTTTTCTGAGAAGGATTTAGATCAGAAAGATTTTTCCTCTTTTTGTGAGCATTATCCAAAGCCCCAGGCAACTCTGAACTATCAGAATTTGATGCCAACTCTGATTTTAAATCAACCTTTTTCACTTCACCCGAACTGGGAAATTCCGAGGTTAAATCGATACAGGCTTCCTCAACAACGCATTTTAAAGGCCTGTTTGCCACTTGCACCTTTTCTTCCTTTGAGTTATCTTCATCTACACATATCACCTGACACCCCAAGTCTTCAACAGCTAAAGCAGGACAGTTATCTTCATTTTTACTGTCGCTTGAAACATCTTGTGTCAAATCAATAAAAGCATCTACAGTATCAGGCTGCATATTGTCTAATACTGGAACATTTTGATCCACACTGCTTCCAGAACATCCCAACTGTTCAATATTTAAAACTGTTACTTCTACGAATTCCCCCAACTTTTTGGTCTCGGTGACTGGATCTTTTGTGAGGTCTATATATGTGTTTGGAAGATGATCCTCGACAGAATGTGGAATTTCTTCCATTGGAGGCAATTCTTCAACGCTTTCAGGTACTTTTGGTTCCCATACTTGATGCAACTTGAAACATTCTTCAGCTACTTCAGTACTATGAACTACTTTACCTGAAGCATCTTTAAGAAATTCATATATATCGGGAACCTCTGTTTGTATCATACAGTCCTGTTCTTCATGAACTGATGTACTGCTATCAACATTTTTACTGGAAATTTTCAATTCCTCCACAGATTTAAAAACTCTGTACTGACATGAAATATATTTTTTCTCCACTGCTTCATCAGCTTCCTTTTCCACTCTTGGCAAAGATTCATCAGCCACCATATTCTGTTTATGACTAGGGGAGGTAGATGGTGCCGCACGGCGTATTTTCACAATGAAATGATCGTTGGACTTTTCCATTATGACAGCGTGCATGGGTAGATTAGGGTGGTACTGAAAGCCTGGAGCAATAGACCGGCTTGTCCATGAGGAAGAACAACTTGATTTACTGCTTGAATTATCGGACTCCAGGGCTAAATGAATGTCCTGTTCAGATGCATCCTCTTCCTCAAGTAAGGCATCTTCACTAAAATGGGCACTAATAACTTCTTCGGGCGTTGAATTAGACGAAACATCTGACTTTAAGAAACTGAGATGACCATCTGACTTCAGAGGTGATGGTACTGTTAAAGAGACTGCTAGATCTTCAAGAAGTATGGAGGGAACACAGGGCTTGCTCTTTTCTGAACTACATACATTATCTTTACTTAAAGCTATGTTAGTGGACACTTCAAACATACAACTTTCATCCAACACATCAGGATGAACTGGCAATGAAAGCCCTGAAGACAGAGACGGACCTCTCTCAGATGACAATAATGACCAATTATCATCACTAATCACCTTAGGACAGGGAGAAACCACCCCTGAAACGAGTTCTTCCGTTGTACAAACTGGTAGAGATTCACATTTAACAGTCTCTGGCATCTGTTTCTCTGGTGTCTTTAACTCCCACTCACTTTTCTCGTTACAGTTAACACTGTTGTCCAAAAGATCAGAACCTTGCAACAAACTTTTAAATATCTCTCCCATCTGTGCATCACTCACTAAATTAAAAGTAAGGCTAGATGCTTGCTGCTCAGTAAGAATCTCAAAACTGCGTTCTGGCTTCAAAGCAGCATGCTGGGATGCCTGTGTGTCCTCTATGGTGCTACCTTCCATTTTTCCTGCCTTTAGGGTGCTCGGGCAGTTTGGTTCCAAGGAAGCCTCTTCAAATTGAGAGCTCTTAATATTACCAAAGCAAGTGTTAGTACTTTTTTTAATGTTGTGCTTTACTGTGTTAATACTGGAATTATTTTGCTCTTGATGTTTTTCCTCAGATTTTTTACAACGTACTAAAGACTTAGAGTAACCAGAATCTTCTGATTTGGGGGATTTCTCCTTCAACGTTTCTTTGCTGGAGCTGCCTACATTCCCCTTCTGACAATTGGAATATTGTGCTTTCTCTTTATTTATCTTTTCAAGTTTTCCTTCGTCACTGTCACTGCCAATGTTTATGGAGTCACAAAACTTTACTAAGATTTTCTTAAGCTTTGTAAACAAATGATCAAGTTGTTCATCTACAAATTTCCACAGTTTTTTTTTCATATCTGGTAGCTGCTGTTCAAATAAACGATCCACGATGCCATTCTTTTTAACTTGCTTAAGTTTGGATTCTACAACATCACAGAGATTCTTCTGTAAAGTAGTCACTGACTTAGAGATTTTGGATAAGTCAAGGTGTTTAATTAGTGATGTAAAACTCAAAATTGCTGACTCAATAATCCTATGAAACTGTATTAATGAAAATTTGACCTTGAATTTCATATAATTTTTCCTTACGTGTTTTCTTATCATTCGTAACATGTGCACAACCTCTCGGACAGAAGAGGGTGCAGCAATAATTGGAACTATTTTTTCCAGGCTGGAAGTGCTCACTGACCTATCTTTCTTCTCTGTTTTTGCAGATCTGCTAGATTCAGTTCGTCTCTTATTCCATTTGCTTTTGGTCTGATGGATTTTTATAGAAGATATCTTCCTATTGTCTTTATCCAAATGCACAGTGCTTTTCCTACTTCCTGGGCTAGTTTTTGTGTTCCGCACTTCAGCAGAAGCTCTTGGGTTGGTACTTTTGTCAAAACGTTTTTGTGGTTCAGATTTTTCACTGTCGCTTATAATTTCTCCTTCTTCTAATTCATCTAAAGATGAATTCTTGTGGGAGTCTGCTTCTGTAAATTTGTCAGATTTGCAAATTGGCTTTTGATTTTCCTTATTGAGATCAGACTGACTCTTGGACGTAGAATGAGCTAAATTCGGTGGAAACACATCTGTGGAAGAAAAAAGCATATTATAGTCACATGACTACCGAGTCTCTGTCATTTAACATTTCCATACTAAATATAACAAAAAATTGAATGTTGAGGCAATTTATTATTTTAATAGCTTTTACACTATTTACACTATATTACTCTAACACTTACTCATGTCATTGGTCTTTACTGGTCTCAGAAAGTGCCTGACAATAGTGATAGTATAGAATTTGGTCATTTGGATAACCAGCAGCCAACTGTTCAGGTTTCTTTACTTGAGGTTAGCAGCATCACCTACTCTATGCCATTTGATGATGGCTTTTGGACAACAAAAATATACCTAAAAGCAAGCAAGGAGTATTTGAAACAATCTGTTCTACCATTCCCTTTTGTTGTATAAGTAAGAATTACCTAAATCTAGACTAAAGGCTCAATGTACATTTCTAGGTAACAACAAAGGTCTGAATAATAATTCTCAAATAAAAAGCACTAACAAAATAATGCCATTTGCAGCAACATGGATGGACCTAGAGATTGTCATACCGAGTGAAGTTAAGTCAGACACAGAAAGACAAATATCATATGATATCACTTATATGTGGAATCTAAAAAAAAAGGGTACAAATGAATTTATTTACAAAAGAAAAGTAGAGTCACAGATGCAGAAAACAAACTTATGGTTACCAGGGGATAAGGGCAGGAAGGAATAAATTGGAAGGCTGGGATTGACATAAACACACTACTATATATAAAATAGATAACTAATAAGAACCTGCTGTACAGCACAGGGAACTCTACTCAGTACTCTGTAATGGCCTATACAGGAAAAGAATCTAAAAAAAAGAGTGGATATATGTATATGTATAACTGATTCACTTTGCTGCACACCTAAAACTAACACAACATTGTAAATCAACTATACGCCAATAAAAATTTTAAAAATAAAAATAAATATCAATAAATAAATTAAAAGCACTGATTCATCTTGACATATTCTACACTTTCACAAAAATATAAGTTATAGGAGATAATATAAACTATTACCTTTATGACTGTTATTATATAATGGAACTCGAGATGGGCTTTCCAGTCTAAGAACTTTTGCTACAGGTCTCACGGGACTATTCAGAGGACTGATAGCTTCTGGAATAGGTCTCAGCTGATTAAGGTCAATGCTCAGAACCGAGTTCTCATCGTCATGATATACTGAGTTTGCTTCACCAATTTCCATTCTGTGGTCCGTTAACTCAGTCTGCTGAAGTGAAGATTCTGGAGTCTCTTTAGGTAAGCAAGGCTCCAAGTGACAAGACTTACTCTCAACCAGTGGTGCATCTACAAGAGAAGGCTCAAGGTTTGGTTTACCATCCTCTGAAAGGACTGTTGGCAAAATGACAGTTTCTTCAATTGAAGGCTGCAAAATGCTTTCATTGGATTTGGTCACTTTGGTTGAAAAAGCCTCCTTCATTTCTGTATCTTCGGAAATACTACAAGAATTTAAGTCATCGTTTCTTTTGGTATCCAATTCCAAACCAAAGTTTTGAGAAACATTTGTTTGTACTGTGTCCATTACCACAGGAACTGCTGCCCGGGCACCATTAATGGTCTGTTCCATTTCTGTTGATGATGGAAACAAGGATTCTGTTTGTTGCATTTCCACAGATGCTGAGAAGGAAATCTCTGTGCCACAAATGGGCATATCACAATGCACAGTATTCGCAACAGATTTAATGAACATACTATTTTCTTTTTCTCTTTTCCTTTCTGAAACACTGGTCCTGGGTTCAGATGCTGCTGTAAGAGCATCCTTTGGTTCCAATAACTCTGATTTGGTTTCTTCTGTGATATGTTCACTGACAGAGGGAATACATGTCACAGTTTTAGCCTGCATCAAGGACTCCAAATCACATATGTCACTAGATTTGGGAGTATCGGTTATTTTATGCTGATTTTCCTGAGAAACAGGCTGCTTTTTAGCAGGAGAAAGAGTTAAGTTCAATTTTTCCATAAAGCTTAACTTTAAGTCTTTGTTTTGTGTTTCATTTGAACCATTTGCAGCTTTAACTGCTGGCTCTTTATTATCCAGTCCTTCAGAAACATCATTATTAGAGACGTCACCATTATAATTTTTTGGCTCATTCTGTTTCTTTAAATCTGTAGCGGTTTTCTTAGTCTCTCTGTTTGTCTTCTGCAGATGTTCTGCAGGTACTCTTTTTTCGTTTCTCATATGCCTGTTTTCTTCTTTGCCCTCTTGTTCTCTTTTCCGCTTATCTTCAGTTCTATGCCTTTCTACCCTTAGAGGTGCATTTTCCCATTGGTGCACAGCGTCAACTTCCTTGGAGTCAATGTGTTTGTGAGTCCTATTGGTTGAAAGAGAGGACGGACATCTTCCTTCTTGAAAACTATGATTACTTACAGCTCTGTCTCTTTTACAATCTTCCCGGTCTCTTCTCTCTTCTGGATGGTATTTACTTGAATTATGAGAAGATTTTGCTAGTTCCTTCTTGGAATAAGGAAGCAATGCTCGTTCAGATCTCTTCCAATGATCCTGTTCTTTTACTACTGACTTAGGTTTTTGATCAACTTTCCTTTCTTCTTTGTCTTGTGACTTAAGTTCTTTTCTATTTATATTTTGTGATCTTTCACTTTGTCTTTCGAGTTTTTTGTCACTTTGAGATTCTAGTCGAGTGTGTGACCTGTCTCTAGAGCTTTCTTTCTCCCAAGAAGAGCTACTGCGTTCATTTTTATAATCCGAATCTGTGTTACTTTTAAACTTTGAATTTTTGCTTTCAGCCCTTGGTTCGCCTTTACTATATTTCTCAGGACGTCCTTGTAGCCTCTGACTGGCCTCTATGTTCCTCGGTTCACCATCACCACAGCTAGTGTTCAAGTCTTTTCGTATTCTGTCAGTCCCTCTGCAGTACTGGCTATGTCTACTATCTTTCCTCCCTCTTCTGTGATCCTCATTGGAACTACCCTCACCAACCTGATAATGGGAACGTGACCAAATGCCATTGGTGGAGTGTTTTTCAACAGATGTAGGCAAATGTGAAGTGCCCTTTTTTTCAGAATGTGATTTTCCTTCCTTTTCGAGGTGTGGCAGTGAAGTGCTATAATGTATGTCTTTAGAAACATCACTTTTCACTCTGTGATCAGTCTTTGAACAATCATCCAAATGGAGAGATCTGGATTTAAGACCTTTTGTTTTAACTATATCTGGTGTCCTTGAAGTTTTATGAGTATTTCGAAGATGTGGAAACTCAGACAATCTATTGAGAAATAGAAATTAACACGAAAAAAACAAAGTTAATTCCTTTTTAATAATCCAAGGTTTAATCACATGTGATACACTTTAAAACTGGGGGGCCCACATACTGGAAAAACTAATTTTACTTTGTATAAAAGAATGAGTAGTAAGGATTTACCAGCTTCCAACGAAATGAGCCAGTTTTTAAAACAAGGAACTCTCTTTCATTTGCTTTGCTCAAACAAAGCCTGGAGGACCTCTCAGTTCTATCTCAGCACTTGCCAATGTCTTTCAGATTGCCTTCAGTACAGGTGCACAACAATCAAACTAACCACAAATTCACTTCTTTTAGAACAAGTGACATTATTTTCTTGCCTTCACTCTAGCCCAACTGAAACATAAGGGAAAGTGAAATCTTGCTGGAGAACAGAGACGATCAAAATACGGCTCTACGTAGCTCCCTATCCTAGTTTTCTGTTTCACATACAACCCCATAGTAAAAGCCAAAGCGTCAATAGCCATCTTAAAGTGTTACATACTGTGCAAAAAGAAAAAGGAATAGAGAATTGTGATTCTTTCCTAGAGGAATGGTGTGTATTTGTTGTTTAAAATAACTCCTAAGGTTTTTAGAAAACTGGCAGTTTTCCTAAAAATAAAATGTAAATAGCTCATTTTAGCTTTTTGTAATAACATAGCCATCTTCCTGAACTTCTATAACTTCCCTGAATTTCCATAAATCTATGCCTGATCAGTACTAAATGTGTAGAGAACATCAAAACTTAAAAGTCTCAGGAATAAGGGAAGATTTTTATAAAACAAGAGGACACAGGAGACATATAACTTAAGGCAATGTGTAGACCTTATGTGGATCTTGTTACAGGCTGAACTGTGTCTCCTCAAAATTTAATCCCCAGTACCTCAAACTAGTGACCTCATCTGAAGACAGGGTCTTTGGAGATGATTTCAAGTTAAAGTGAGGTCATTAAGGTGGACCCTTATCCAATATCACTAGTGTCCTTATAAAAAAGGGAAATTTGGACAGAGATATATATAAGATTTTATGAAGAGACACAGAAGAAGACAACCATCTACAAGCCAAGGAGAGGCCTGGAACAGACCCATCACACAGCCCGCAGAAGGCATCAATCATACTGACACCTTGATCTTGGACTTCTGGCCTCCATAACTGTGAGACAATAAATTTCTGTTATTTAGGCCACCCAGTTTGTAGTACTCTGTTATGGCAGTCCTAGTAAACTAATAAATAAACTCAAAAAAATAAACATGAGGAGATACCTTTGAGACAACTGGGAAAATGTGAACACAAAAAGCATTAACCATAAAAAAAAAAAACGGATTGAATTTCACTAAAATTAAGAACTTTTATTCCTCACAAGACAATAAAGAGAGTGACAGACAAGTCACAGAATGGGAGAAGATGTCTGCAATAAATTTATCCAACAAAGGACTCACATTCAACAAAGCACGCACACATGTAACATTCATCATACTTATTAAAATGTAAGGTCCTAAAAGATAGTTCTAGCCCACAGAGCTCGTAATACACATTTAACGTAACTCCACACTAAATAAAATACTATCAAAAGTTTTGTTTTATTTTTTGTTGTTGTTATTGTTGTTATTTGGCCACGCCATGTAACATGCGGGATCCTAGTTCCCCGACCAGGGATGGAACCCGTGCCCCTGCAGTGGAAGCATGGAGTCTTAACCACAGGACCACCAGGGAAGTCCCAAAAGTTTTATTTTAAAATAAACCTCCGGTGCTTGCTTCGGCAGCACATATACTAAAATAAACCCCCGCATTAAACACTTTCCAGAATTTACACTTTAAAATTTTTATCTTATATCAATATTTCCATTTTTCCTATTAAAAATGCACTTTCAGCAAAATGATAAACATTTACCATTAGAGTACTAGTTGAAGCTCACAAATAAAAAGTGCAGGGGCTTCCCTGGTGGCACAGTGGTTGGGAGTCCGCCTGCCGATGCAGGGGACATGGGTTCATGCCCCGGTCCGGGAAGATTCCACATGCTGTGGTGGCTGGGCCCGTGAGCCATGGCCACTGAGCCTGTGCGTCCGGAGCCTGTGCTCCGCAACGGGAGAGGCCATGGCAGTGAGAGGCCCACGTACCGCAAAAAAATAAATAAATAAAAATAAGTGCAAATATTTGACAGAATATTTATTAGATAATGTATCAATATAACCACGTATAACAATCTAATGAAATAACACATCATTTATTCACCCAGTTTCTCTGAATTTTCACTCTATTCAAACATTATACCCCTAGGGCTTCCCTGGTGGCGCAGTGGTTGAGAGTCCACCTGCCGATGCAGGGGACACGGGTTCATGACCCGGTCGGGGAAGATCCCACATGCCACGGAGCGGCTGGGCCCGTGAGCCATGGCTACTGAGCCTGCGCGTCTGGAGCCTGTGCTCCGCAATGGGAGAGGCCACAACAGTGAGAGGCCCGCATACCGCAAAAAAAAACAAAACAAACAAAAAAATAAACATTATATCCCTCCCCTAAAAGATTCAAATATATATAAAATTTCCCCAACATTTCAGGAATCAATCTTATACTTGTTGCACCTTGTGGGATTTAGATTAGTAAACATACACAACCATCTTTATTTTCAAAAGGCCTAAAATGCTTTATAATATCATATGGTCCACACATAGGATTATCTTCTTTCACTCTTTAAACATTTATTGCCCATGGTAGATATTCAATAAATGGTGAGGACACAAAGACATGGTTCCTGCTCCCATGAAGTTTACAGTTTAGTGGAAGAGAAGAACACTAATTAAGTGATCCCATTCATGACTTTTTGAACTACAAGTGTAAATGAAGCTACAAAAAAGAGATCTGACCTAGCCAGTGAGAACAGACAAATGTCCCGCATGAAAAGGATGCTTATGCCGAGACCTGAAGATGAGCAGGTATTTAGCAGGTGGAAGAGAGGAGCATTTCAGGGAGTGGAAACAGTTCATGCAACTCAGAGCTCACGGTACACCCAACAAACTGAAAGAATGCAGGAGATACACTAGAGCGATGATACCTAGGCAAAGGCAGACACTGAAGACAAGGCCTGAAAAGTAGTTTGGGACCATATTGTGAAGAGCTCTGTGGACCAAGTTACGATTTATGATCTTTTATCCTAAGATCAATGAGAAGCCACTGATGTGTTTTAATCAAGAAAAGGGGGGCGGGAATTCCCTGACGGTCTAGTGGTTAGGGTGAGACGCTTTCCCCAGCTTCTCATTTCATTCCTGGGGTCTGGGTTCAATCTCTGGTGGAGGAACTAAGATCCTGCAAGCTGCTCGGCGCAGCCCAAAATAAATAAATAAATAAATAAATACATAGATCTTTTTTTTAAAAAAAAAAAGGAAAGGAAAGAAAACGAAGGGACGGGGTGTTTCTGTGACAGACGTCCAGAGTTGTGCTTTACAAAGCATCCCGTGGCTTTAATGTTGAGAAACGAGAAATCACAGGCTGGAAAGAGCAAGAGCGGATGCAGAGTTGTGAGCACAAAGACTACTGCCAGTTCAGATGAGAGCTGATGGGCAGCAACAACGGTAGAAACGGAAGAAAAATGAACTTGAGAGACCATAAAGACATAAAAATCAAAAGGACGTGGTAATGAATTTGGATCTGAAGGATGACCAAGAGCTAAGTGTCAATGATGACTCCTATGCAGGGTGACTATACGTCCCAGTTTGCCAAGCAATGTCAGTGTAATTATTAATAGCCCCTCCTTCTACTCTCAAAAGTACCCTGGTTTGGGCAATATATTAAATGGTCATTCCACCCCTCAGTCACTCTAGCTTGCACAGCTGAATAAATGATGGGGAATCCACTGAGCTAGGAGCAATGCAAGGGGTTCAATCTTAAATTCTGTTGTGGATGAGGTAATTTTGAAAATTTTGTACAGATGTGAAGCAGTATCTACATATAAATGGAACTGACTAGTACAAGTAAGATTACATCATAAGAAAATACTGATAGAGAAAGGAAAGGACATAGTTTTGAGCTTCAAGGAATTCCAACTTAGCCAAGCACAGAAAAATAAATCTCAAGTTAGGAAGAAAACTAAGAATCTTGAAACCCCAAGGGAGAAACTACTTCAAGAAAAGAGGGTCAACTATGTCATATAGTGTATAAAGACAAGTTAAAATGAGAAGTCAAACTATTTGATGAATTTAGTGGTAGTCACAGCTGTTTTGGAGGAAGAGGTCAGAGTAGAATGGGTTCAAGAGTGTGTAGAAATGGGAAGTGGAGAAATGGAGACAGCACGTTTAGATAACTGTTTTGGAGGTCTGACTATCAAGGGGAGGAGAGATATGAAATTCTCTGGAGCCAAATACTGCCCCTAACCAAAAGAGGGAGAGAGCGAAATTAAGTAGAAAATCCATTTAAGAGGGAAAAGAACATATAATTGAGGGACTTCACTGGTGGCCCAGTGGGTAAGACTCCACCCTCCCAATGCAGGGAGCCCAGGTTCGATCCCTGGTCAGGGAACTAGATCCCACACGCATGCCACAACTAAGAGTCCACATGCCTCAACTAAGAAGTCCGCATGCCGCAACTAAAAAGATCCCATGTGCCACAACTAAGACCCGGTGCAGCCAAAATAAATAAGTGTTTTTTTTAAATATATATATATATATATATATTTTTAAAGAATATATAATTGACAGATTTTTAAGGGTTGTCTGTTAACAGTATATGACACAGACATCCTCCTGATATTTTAGTAATTTGATGGGCGCCTAGAAGAACCCACGACATACACCACCATCTTCTCAGGACCAAAGGATATCAGAGCAAGATCCCAGTGTATTACAAAACTGAATATATTCAGAGAGGTATGTGGCAATATTCTATTAATAATCATATAGATATCATTATGATAATATACCATTAGAATATTAGTCACTTACTTTTAGTAAAACCTTAAATATTTAATAAAATGCATGATTTTCATTAGCTTTCCAAAGTTAAAAATATTCCACCTATCAATACCCATGTAATTTACAAACAGACCCATATCCCTCAATCATACCTTTGGTGAAGATTATTTATTTCTTCATCTTTGCGGTTTATTTCCACTCTGGCAGTTTTGATAAGTGCTGAGATATTTTTCTTAAGAGATTGGTTTTCATTTTTTAAGCTGAAATTCTAAACATCATAAAATACATTTAATAAAGTACATATTGATAGGATTATTAAACTATTTATAATAGTTATTGATTACTGAATGCTAACTACATACCACGCATCACATGTTTTATCCTATGAAATTCTCAAAATAGTCTTAGGAGGAGTACAGTGATGCTCATTATACAAATGGGGAAGCTGAGATTCAAAGAAGAAAACTGGTGCCAAAGAAAAGCTATTTAAAGTGAAACTACTTAAAAGAGGGAACAAAATGAAAAACCAATAAATAACAAGAAAAAAAGTCATTATTTTGAAAATGGGTCATTATTTTGAAGATGATAAAATTTTTATTATATTTAACAAGAGGAGGTTTAACTTGCAACAATGTACTAATTCTCAGGTGAACAAAGAATGAATTGAGGATTGACTGGCTCTTTGGGAGAGAGGGTGAAGGAAGAGAAACAACTTTACCAAAAAATAAAAATCAGAACAAGACAGTACATTCCTGACTTTGCAGCATTATCACAAAAAATGTCTCTCTGGCAAAAATTGTTAGGGCATCACCATTTTTCCCCATCAGCCATTCTAAAGCTTCACGCCTCAAACCATTCTCTTTTAAACCACCTGATACAATCTCTAAGAATTCTCTATTATTTAACTGTTAATTAGCCTAGCAGATCATTTGTCAATATCATTTAACAAATCAAGCAGTTTTCCTTTATCAGTTTCATTGACACCGGAAATAATGCATGTTTTGCCAGATTTGCTCTTTCATTTAATATTTTTTAAAAAAGTTTCCTTACAACCTGCCAACACTTTAGCATTTTAATTTTAACAAAAAATTTTATTAAATTTTGGTTTTAAAACGTGATAAGGCGGAGACTTCCCTGGTGGCACAGTGGTTAAGAATCTGCCCGTGAATGCAGGGAACACGGGTTCGAGCCCTGGTCCGGGAAGATCCCACATGCCACAGAGCAACTAAGCCCGTGCACCACAACTACTGAGTCTGCGCTCTAGAGCCCACAAGCCACAGCTACTGAGCCTGCATGCCTAGAGCCCGTGCTCCGCAACAAGAGAAGCCGCCACAATGAGAAGCCCGCGCACCGCAACAAAGAGAAGCCCCTGCTCGTCGCAACTAGAGAAAGCCCACACAGCAACAAAGACCCAACACAGCCAAAAATAAATACATTAATAAATTAATTTTAAAAAATCTAACAAGGCAAAAATAAAATATTCATTATAATTCTACCTGTGTCTGTATCTCCTTAAACTTTTTCATCAGCTCTTTCATTTGCAGCTGACATTTTCCATATTCTACCTGCAACTGTAAGATACAAAAAGATCAAGCATCATTCTAAATTATTTTCTTAGCTTATATGACATTTCAAAATATTTAAAACTTTGCAAATCAACCCATAAATAAGGGTATATGAGGTCTATTTCTACTAACAGATATTTAGTTAATTACTGGTTTTTAAAGTTGGGCCTACCAATAATGTATTTTCTTTAGTTTCACATTCAATCTCCAAAGTTTAAAATTCAAATAAGGTAGAAAGAAATTTGTCTGCATGAAGTCTTGGGACAAATTATAACTTTGTATAAATCATGAAAAAATAAAATATTTTATCACACTGATTGCCTGTTGAGATTTTATATAGTCAGACACTTAAATTCAATCAAGCAAAATTATAACTAAATTCAGGCAAGCATCCAGAAAACATTATTTTAAAAAGCCAATCTGAAGGCAGAAACTGACTTAAATATTCTTTTAGTCTAAGAGCTGCTTCCCAAACACAGAATCTCTATTCAATAGTAAGCTGATGTCTGCATTTCAGGAGCCACAAAAGAGCAAAGTAACTGTCCTTCAGAATTCTGGTAATCCATACATCATTATATGTTGCCTCCTTTGCAGTTCCTTCTTCAGTCAGGATTTCTTCATATAAATCCAAACAATTTCTGGATGGTACAGAGGATTTGGCAGCACTGTCTGAAACAAACAAACAAACAAACCTGACATGAAAATATGTATTTCCAGATTCAATGAAATCCCTGTCAAATCTCCAATGGCATTTTTCACAGAAATAGGAAAAACAATCCTAAAATGTGTATGGAACCACAAGACTATGAATGACCATAGCAACCTTGAGAAAGAAGATCAAAGCTGGAGGTACGACACTTCCAGATTTCAAACTATAACACTATAGTGATCAAAACTGTATTTTATTGGCATAAAAACAGACATATAGATCAATGGAACAGAATAGAAAGCCCAGAAATAAACCCAGGTATAGGTGGTCATAATTTATGACAAAGGAGCCAAGAATATATAATGGGGAAAGGGTGGTCTCTTCAATAAATGATGTTGGGAAAACTGGACAGCCACAAGCAAAAGAATGAAACTGGACCCTTATCTTACAGCACACACAAGAATCAACTTGAACTGAATTAAAGACGTGAATTTAAAACCTGAAACCATACTTAATATCTTGTAATAACCTATAATGGTAAAGAATGTTGGAAATGCCCTGGCGGTCCAGTGGTTAGAACTTCGCACTTCCACTGCAGGAGGCATGGGTTGAATCCCTGGTCATGGAACTAAGATCCCACAAGCAGCGTGGCGTGACCAAAATAAATAAATAATATAAAAAAAGAATATATATACATGTATAACTGAACCACTTTACTGTACACTTGAAACTAACACGACATTATAAATCAACTATATTTTAATAAAATTTTGTTAAAAAAAACCTGAAACCATAAAATGCCTAGAAAAATAATATATAGGGGGTAAGCTTCTGGACATCGGTCTTGGCAATAATTTTCTGAATTTGACAACAAGAGCAAAGGCAAAAGCAAAAATAGGGGCTTCCCTGGTGGCGCAGTGGTTGAGCGTCCACCTGCCGATGCGGGGGACGCGGGTTCGTGCCCCGGTCCAGGAGGATCCCACGTGCCACGGAGCGGCTGGGCCCATGGGCCATGGCCGCTGGGCCTGCGCGTCCGGAGCCTGTGCTCCGCAGCGGGAGAGGCTGCAGCGGTGAGGGGCCCGCGTACCGCAAAAAAAAAAAAAAAAAAAAAAAAAAAAAAGCAAAAATAAACAAGTGGGACTACATCAAATTAAAAGGCTTCTTTCTGCAGAGCAAAGGAAATCATTAACAAATAAAAAGACAACTTACGGAATGGGAGAAAATGCTTGCAATTTATATATATATATGTATCTGATTAGAAGTTAATAATAAAATATATAAATTCACACGACTCAACACAAAAAACTAAAAAATGGGCAGAGGAACTGAATAGACATTTTTCCAAAGAAGACATAAATGGCCAACAGGAACATGAAAAGGTACTTAACATCACAAATCATCAGGGAAATGCAAATCAAAACCACAATGAGGTATCATCTCACACTTATCAGAATGGCTATCATCAAAAATACAACAGGGGGCTTCCCTGGTGGCGCAGTGGTTGAGAGTCCGCCTGCCGATGCAGGGGACACGGGTTCGTGCCCCGGGCCAGGAGGATCTCGCATGCCGCGGAGCGGCTGGGCCCGTGAGCCATGACCGTTAAGCCTGCATGTCCGGAGCCTGTGCTCCGCAACGGGAGAGGCCACAACAGTGAGAGGCCCACGTACCGCAAAAAAAAAAAAAACCAGATAAGTATTAGCGAAGATGTGGAAAAAAGGGAACCCTTGTACACTGTTGGTGGGAATCTAAACTGGTATAGCCACCATCAAAAACAGTATAGAAGTTCCTCAAAAAATTAAAAATAGAACTATCATATGATCCAGCAACCCCAGTTCTGGGTACATATTCAAAGGAAATAAAAACTGAATCTCAGATATCTGCACTCCTCTGTTCACTGCAGTATTATTCACAATAGCTAAGATATGGAAACAACCTAGGTGTCCACCAACAGATAAAGGAATAAAGATGTGGTATATGTGGGTGCATATATGTATGTATACATGTGTGTGTGTGTAAATATATGTGCATATATAAATATATAATGGAATATCATTCAGCCATGAAAAAGGACACCCTGCTATTTGCAACAGCATGGATGAACCTTGAGGGCATTATGCTAAGTGAAATAAGTCAGAGAGAGAAAGACAAATACTATACAATATCACATGTGGAATCTAAAAAATCCAAATGCACAGAAACAGACACTAAAACGATAGTTACCAAGGGCTGGGGGTGGGGGAAAAGAGGAGATGTTGATCAAAGAGTACAAACTTCCAGCTATAAGACAAATAAATTCTGGGGATCTAATATACAGCATAGTGATTGCAGTTAATAAGACTATATTATATGATCAAAAGTTGCTAAGAGACTAGATCTTAAAGAGATGGTAATCATGTGACGCTATGCAGGTATTAGCTAATGCTATGGTGGTAATCATTTTGCAATATTTAAGTGTATAAAATCAATATACTGTACATCTTAAACTTACTTAATGTTATATGTCAATTATAGCTCAATAAAGCTGGGGAAAAAAGAAAAATACATGTGTTAGGCTTTTTGACGTACTGTCTACCTCGACCCAAAGGGCTCTACAATTCTCCATCTCTTGCATTTCATCCAAATCTATACTGATTTCACATATTAGAATTGGAAAACCAATTTACCTAAAACAAGTTTGTCAACAAATCAGGTGTAAGGATCACATTTGTTCAAAGCTTTGGAAGATTTGATTACAGAAAGGTTTTCTCATTTGGACAGGTCATTAGACTCTCAGCATATCACACTCCTACTGATACATTTGAAAATATTTATAGTAACTACCTTTTTCAAAAGTTCTAATATCATGTAGCCTGTGACAGTATGTGTGGTAATATATGTAGAAACCACCATCAGTTTCGTTTTCAATGGTACAAAATATTTTTGTACAAGGTCCAATTAAATCTGAGACCTAGATGAAAAACAAACCTAAGGGCTAGTTTATTTTATTGATCAAGCTTTGGCAAAAAATAATTACCTGAGTATAATGATTTCAAAGAAAAGGCAGATTGTTGAGGAGTTATGAGTTACTCCAGGAATTGGTAACAACAAAATAAACACTTCCAACAGACTGACCAAACAAAACAAAGTATTTTACTATAGAATTTACATACCAGAAACAGCACTGTCTAACCCAGCATATATGTCCAAAGAACCTTCATCATTATTTTTAAGAGGGGAAGCTGCAAAAAAAAATCAAAGACTAGTTAAAACTGACTCTATGCACTTAGTGAAGTTTTTCTATTCTGACTCTGAAGGACCAGAAAAAGAAAGACTTTATTAGTCCAGTGTCAAAAAAGAAAATTGTTTAGAAGCTTTTGTACATCCTTATAAACACACACATCTTAGTACACAGGTTTAGACTTAAAAACTCACTTTCAAAAACAAGCTAGTAGGGGCGGGTGTGGGGGTGGTGGTAGTGGGATGAACCGGGAGATTGGGATTAACATATATACACCAGTATGTATAAAATTGATAACTAATAAGAACCTGCTGTATAAAAAATAAAATAAAATTCAAATATAAAAAAAATCCCACGCTAGTAAGAAGGTTACAACTCCAATAATAGCAGAATAGTTTCTATCAGAACAATCTTCCTGCAAAAACTATAAACCCTAAACAAAATATTAAAAGCTATCTGCAGTCAACGCTCTACCACTAGACTTATTGTGGTGATTTTGCAATATATACAAACATGGAATTATTACATTGTACATCTGAAACTACTATAATGTTATATATAAATTGTACCTAAATTAAAAAAAGAAAAAAAAAGCAATCTGAAGAACTAAAGAGCAATCTAAAGCAGGCAAAAACTGGAGAGGAGATGACACCTGAAAGAAGAAAACAACACTGCATGAATTCCCTATCCCCCTTTTATTACAAGTTTTTGTGGAACGATAGGCTCTAGCTGGAGCCACACTTGGCAGTGAAAACTCAGATGGAAACTTCTAGTCCAGATAGCTTAAAGAAACAGAGAAAAAACTTTGGGGGTGATAACAGCAACTAGAAAGAGGAAATCCAGAGTGCCACAGAGAGGACTCCTCAAATTCTACCCAAATCTGAATGACCCCCAAATTACACATGTAAAGGTTAGAACTCCCAAAAGTCCAGCCAAAGCTAAAGAAAGCTGAACAGAGATTTCAGCTGCTGTTCACCGCAGGGAAGACAGAAGATTAAGTTCAGTCAAGATAAATACCTGCTAAAATTAAAAACACCAGCCAGCACTTTTCAGAGGAATATAACAGAATCCAATGTCTCTATAATATAACATTTACAATGTCCAGAATGCAATGCAAAATTACTCATTGGAAATCTTGGTAGAGAAATAAAAACAACTACAAGAACCAAATGAAAATTCTAAAACTGAAAGTACAATATCTAATGTAAAAAATTCAACAGAAGAGCCAGTAAGCTTGAAGATAGATCAATAAATTATTCAAATGGAAAAACAGAGAGAAAAAGATTAAAAAAAGAGAGAGAGAACAATCTTACTAACTTATAGTATATCAAACATTCTCACATGCTATACATCCGGAGTCCCAGAAGAAAAGAGACAATGGGGAGGAAAATGATACTAGATCCTAGAAGGACAAAAATGGTAAATAACTGAGTAAATATAAAAGACTAATATTTCATCTTAATTGCTTTTAACTCCTCTTAATTTCTTTAAGATATATACAACAGTTTAAAATAAAAATTACAGCACTGTATCAAGGGGTTCATGACATCTTTAACATAAGGGGATGGATGGAGGTTAAACGCAACAATATGTACAAGATTATACAACTTACATAAAAAGATTCTTACATTTAAATAAGTAGACTGCAAAATGTTAAAGATGTATACTGCAACCCCTTCAGAAACCAATTGTAAAAAATAATGCAGAGGTGTAGCCAAAAAGCTAATATATAAATTAGAATGGAATTCTAAAATATATTCAAATAATATTTGAAAGAAGGCAAGAAAATCAGAGAGAACAAAAACTGATGAGACAAACTAAAATTTTTAAATGATAGAGGGACTTTCCTGGTGGCGCAGTAGTTATGAATCTGCCTGCCCATGCAGGGGACATGGGTTCAAGCCCTGGTCTGGGAAGATCCCACATGCCGTGGAGCAACTAAGCCCATGAGCCACAACTACTGAGCCTGTGCTCTAGAGTCTATGAGCCACAACTACTGAGACCACGTACCACAACTACTGAAGCCCATATGCCTAGAGCCCACACTCTGCAACAAGAGAAGCCACCGCAATGGGAAGCCTGAGCACTGCAACAAAGAGTAGTGCCCCCTCGCCTCAACTACAGAAAGTCCACATGCAGCAACGAAGACGGAACGCAACCAAAAATTAATTAGTTTGTAAAAATAAAATAAAATGATAGATCTAAATCCAATCACAATAATAAAGGACATTATTGGGTTAACTGGTAAAACTGGTATAAAGACGGTAGATTAAATAAAATTACAGTATTAGTGTTAAATTTACTGAAATTGATAATTATGCTGTTCTTATGTAAGAAAACCAACTTTTTCTTGTGACATACCCACTGAAGTATTTGGAGGTAAAGGACCATAATGTATACAACTTAGTATCAAATGGGTCAGGAAAAAATTGTGTGTGTGTGTGCGTGTGTGTTTAAAGAAAAAAGTATGTGCACAATGTTAAAGCCACTGGCATAAAATATTAACAAGTGTTAAGTTTGCAGGAAACCAGGTAAAGGATTCTTTGGATGTTCTTATTCTTGTAACTTTTCTGTAAGTTTGAAATTACAAATATAATAAAAGACAAGTATGAAAATGTTACAGGAATAAAAATTTTTGTGAAATCACGTTAACTGGTAAAAAGTAAAATGTCCACTGTGTGTATGACTATCAAAAAAATGTATGCATGTGGACAGGAACTTGAGAGAGAGCAATACGTAGAAATGAAAACAGTTATTTCCAGCAAATGAGATTAACAATATAGTTTTGTCCTTCAAAACAAGAGTTACAGGTGTGATAACAGTTAACCATTTATGGGACTTTCCTGAGGGCACAGTGGTTAAGAACGCACCTGCCAATGCAGGGGACACGGGTTCAAGCCCTGGTATGGGAAGATCCCACATGCTGCGGAGCAACTAACCCTGTGCGCCACAACTGAGCCCGAGCGCCACAACTACTGAAGCCCACAAGCCTAGAGCCCATGCTCCACAACAAGAGAAGCCACCACAATGAGAAGCCTGTGCACTGCAACGGAGAGGAGCCCCCACTCGCCGCAACTAGAGAAAAGCCCACACGCAGCAACAAAGACCCAATGCAGCTAAAAATAAATAAATAAATAAATTTATTAAAAACCCATATATTTTAAGCAAAAATGGAATTCTACTAGACGTGTTTTACAACTGCCCTTTTCATTCTATACCATAGTAAGCATAATTCTGATCAATAAATATACACCTGTATTCTCAAAAAATTTAATGATTGTCATAGCATAATTATAATTAAGACAAAAGAACTAGATAAATGTTATGTCAGGATTTGGAAGTTTAAATTCTGTATATTATTAAAAATATTTCCGGGCTTCCCTGGCGGCGCAGTGGTTGGGAGT
Organism: Mesoplodon bidens; assembly: GCF_964165515.1. Taxonomy (NCBI): domain Eukaryota; kingdom Metazoa; phylum Chordata; class Mammalia; order Artiodactyla; family Ziphiidae; genus Mesoplodon; species Mesoplodon bidens. Next base: position 27,113,498 of record NC_138168.1, on the reverse strand, counting down.
CCACCTGCCGATGCAGGGAACACGGGTTCATGCCCCGGTCCGGGAGGATCCCACATGCCGCGGAACGGCTGGGCCCGTGAGCCATGGCCGCTGAGCCTGCGCGTCCGGAGCCTGTGCTCTGCAACGGGAGAGGCCACAACAGTGAGAGGCCCGCGTACCGCAAAAAAAAAAAATTTCCATTTTATGAGCTTATTTTACTACCAGGTCTTCGCTGTTTCAAACTTATCATCTATTTGTGACTGTCGATTTTTCCCTGAACAATAAACAAGTACCACTGCATTTACTGGAAGTATTAACTTCAAGAGTCACAAATACCTATCATTCATATATATAATTATATATATGTATATATTGTATATATATGTATATAAATATATATATATATTTAAATATACATATTTATATATTTCCCCCCGGCCCCCTGCCCCCCCAGCTCACGGCTTGTAGGATCTTAGTTCTCCAACCAGGGATCAAACCCAGGCCCAGGCAATGGAAGAGTGAAAAGCACTGAGTCCTAACCACTGGACCACCAGGGAATTCCCCTTATATTTTTTGATGTAACAATAAAAATCATTACTGCTTACATTGGCAAAGCTGTTAATTTCATTATATTTAAGAGGCCTGAAAGCATACAATAATAAGAAAGTTCTCACTTACTAAGCACTTTCTATTTGTCAAGCATTTTTATTGTATTAAATTCACTTATGTGCAGGGAGAAAAAGTTGATAATGACAGTGTTTTCAATGAGAATAACTAAATGACTTTGTAATTAAATAAGTAAACTTAGAAAGACAATTAAAATGAGCTCTTACCAGAAAAGACATCAAATAAACTTGTTCCATCACCATTGTCATCATCTGCTGCCATGATCCTATGTCTTTTTGATAGTCGCCATCTAAAGTATTAAATATAAATATTCTCCACTGTTAAAATCAACCTCACAATTCAGAGACTAAACTTAGCTTTAAGTTAAAAGACAACTTTCAAATTTGGACACACTGACAATGTTCATTCTATTGTGATTTTTTTTTTTTAATATCTAACATTGTCCAAAAGCTAAAACTAGACAACAAAAATCTTAAACTTGCTGATATGGTTAACCCATGCCACAAAGTAAATGATGCTAATTTTATAAAGTAGACCAAAATATAAATTAACTTGCATACTTAAATAAGCCAACTATCATAAAAGTGCAACTATATGGTGAGTTCTGTGAGTCCTCTTAGCAAATTATCAAACCTGGTGGTGATCTTGGGGACTCTAGACACACGTGTTTTCACCAATAAGGGAGTAAGATGGGCAAAGAGTGAAGAGTTTGATACTATACTAGGTTGGTAAAGGTATGGGAAAAGAGTGATGTATATACTCTAATACATCAAGTGTATACTGGTACAAGCTCTATGGAGGCAATATGGCAATAGCTATCAAGTTTCTAAATGCAAACACTCTTTGACCCAACAATTTCATATCTAGTGCTTTGCTCTACAGATATACAAACACATGATTACAAAAATGTGTATACCAGAATATTCAATGTAGCACTGTTTGTAGCAGCAAGACTAGTAGCAATGTAAGAATCCAAAGCAGTAAAAAAAAAAAAAAAAAAAAAAAAAAATCTGACTTATCTGACATTCTCCATTCTGCCCGTAAAATACATGAATGTTGCCTATGGTCAAAGAACTATGGCCACTGTGGCTCCTTGGGGTCACTAAGGCTACCTGTGCCTGCACACTTCTGCTCCCACCAACTGAGATATTCACCTACCAACAACCAGGTGCATTTATTATCAAACCCAATTATGTTTATTTCCTTATTTTTCTAAGTAATAGTATGATGAAAGATTACATTACCAAAGGGAGTTATTTTCCAGTGAAAACTAGGCTGAGTGTTCTGGAAAGACTAAAAGGCGAGTAGCAAGACACTTACAGTTGCTGTCAAATCAAGTAAGGGTGAGATAATCCAAAATACTGGAAAAGAAAATCTAGTCTGTACTCTGACTGACTCAGAAGTATCGAATTTCTTACTCTAATGAAGAAAGTGCTGGAAATCATAAGCAATGTCTTATGGGTGTGCAAGAAAGAAGTCAGAACTCTAACCACTGGATGTATACTCAAAGAAGAGGTCATGGTTCTACCACAACAAATACAATTTATATATTATTCCTTTAAATAAAATTAAGGTATATGTATATCTTTTTTTCTTCATTCCCCACATTCCCTGTTTTTTCCAAATAGCTGAGTTGATTAATCAACTGTTATAATATAGCTTGTGCAATAATTACAAAAGGCACAAATGGCATAATCACATTTGGCAAATAACACAACTGACTCTTGGTAAAGCAAAACTCAACTGAGGGAGCAGAAACTCATAGGCTTCCGGACGGTAATCAACTCCTAGCTGTAAACTGTCACATGGAGAGGGGAGCATCAGTCAATGGGTTTCTTACAAAATGGAGATCAATTAATCTAAAGATTTGGTTAAAAAGATGATTCGGTTAAACTGATCAAATAGATCAAAGTTTTCATTGCATATCATTTCAGTTTTAGTTTTTACTACTAAAAAAAGATTCTACTTGTCTTGGTAAATTAAAACTGGGAAATACAAGAGATCTAACAAATCCTGGATCTTTTGTTCCTCATCTGTCTTAAATTTTCTCCAACTGTTCACAGGATCTTTGTCTCCAAACCTTAAACTCTAGGCCCCTATCACCAAATATATATATATATATATAAATTACTTATAAATGTAAGAGAAAGTGACCATTTCTTAGTCACATCAGATGTAGCATTACGAGATCTTCAAATTTGTTTGAGAATAATATATATACATAGTAACATAAAGAAGTTGTCAAAAGAATATATGTGGTTTCTCACTATGTACTATACATAAAGTTAAAGGAACTGTGGCAATTATGATGTCTCTTTATTCCATATCTACCCTGTGTGATAATGGAGGTAGGCCTTGCAAATATTTCTCTTTTGCTAACTGGTACTACATACAGCCTTGTCACTAGAGAGTGCTGAAGGGAGACTGGAAAGGAAGCCAGTTTCTCCTCCTAGTTTCAGTGTGCCTGGCTAGCCAGGCTCCTGCAGGGCAAGCCTTCTCCAGCATTCAGTTCCAGCAGTAGACAGTTTCTCCAGCACTAGGTTCCTGCAAAGCCACAATTTTTCTGCATGCTTGCCTCCTATACGTAAGGTTGCTATTACAATGGGCTCCTGCAGGACACAGCTTTCTCCTGCTAGGCTCATGGAGAGGGCAGCTTCTCCAACTCTTGGATCCCACAGCACCTGACAGCCAGCAGCATCCAGGAGCTTCCCCATGCACCTCCTGACCAGATTCAAAGGAAGGTCACTAGAAAGGCACTTAGCAACTTCTCCACCATCCAATTAGCCCTGGCCACACTCTTTCCAATGAGGGGGAGACAGCTCTTCTTTGGATGATCTATCTCAGCCCTAAAGGTAGTGGCTGATCCTTATGTCTGCTATTCCTACATTCCTTAGGGTTATCTTTAACTCTTTACTAACCAATTCCCAGTTATTCCAACCCTCTGTTAATAATTCTTTATACTAAGCTTTTTCTTTTCAAATTACCATGTGGTTTTTGTCTCCTGATTAGACCTTGTCTGATACAGGTAAGCAGTCACAACAGAGGTTTCAACACACTCTTCTCTGCTAATAAAGCAGTTAAAGAGATTTAAAGATACAGCTCTGAACACAAAATTGACAGGTTTGATCTGATGATTTTTATTGATATATTACCTACAGTAAAAGAACGTATATTACTTTCAAGCATATTTATAAAAACTGACAATATATCATAATAGAGTTAGTTTCAACAAATTTCATAAAAGTGCTTTTATCAGTAAAATTTGAAATTAACAGTGCATTTTCAAATTTCCCAATTCCTTTGAAAATTTACAAACAACAAACTTTACAAAGAACAAACATTAATGGAAACTGGGAAATACATAGAACTAAATAACAATGAATACACCACAGAACAAAATATTTGTGGGGTACAATCAAAATAGTACTTTTAGAGGAAAAGTTATAGCATTAAATAAATTTATAGGAAAAGAATACAAAATATTGAGGTCAACATCCAACTCAAGAAAAAGAACAAAGTAAACTGAAAGAAAGAAACACATAAAAAAGAGAAATTAATAAAAAGAAACAAACACTATAAAGATGAATAAAAATAAACACTGGCTCTTTGAAAAGATAAATCAAATAGGCATATGCCTGGCAAAACTAATAAAGAAAAAGAAAGAAGGCACAAACTTTAGGGATAAAAAAGGAGTGACAGCTTCACATATAGCAGAGATTAAGTTATTAACAAAATATATTTGAAAGTTCAATGAAATGGATAGTTTTTTAGAAAAATGTAACTTGCCAAAACTGACTGAAGAAGAAACAGAAAATATGTACACATCTAGGAGGATTAAATTATTTGATACAGTAATTAATCTACTCATAAAGAAACTACTAAACCCAGACAGTTTTACAGGTGAATCCTATCATACCTTCAAAGAACAGATAAACCATAATCTACTTCAGACAACAGATAGGAAAAAAAGAAGGCTGAGAGGGCTTCCCTGGTGGCGCAGTGGTTGAGAGTCCACCTGCCGATGCAGGGGACACGGGTTCGTGCCCCGGTCTGGGAGGATCCCACGTGCCGCGGAGCGGCTGGGCCCGTGAGCCATGGCCGCTGGGCCTGCGCGTCCAGAGCCTGTGCTCCGCAACGGGAGAGGCCACAACAGTGAGAGGCCCGCGTACCGCAAAAAAAAAAAAAAAGAAGGCTGAGAGACAAATAAGTTTATAAGGTTAGTATAGTCTAGACATCAAAACTGGGCAAAGATAGGGCAAAACAGGAAAATTACAAGACAGGAAAACTATAAGTCAATCTTCTTACGAACATAGAAATAGCCTTAAAAAAAAACAAAAACAAAAATACACTACGGACAAGTAAGATTTATCCCCAAAAATGCTAGGATAGTATAGCATTAAAAACTCAATTCATATAAGCACTGTCTTCTAGTTGATAAAGTTGCTTCCCAGCAGGGTATGAGTTGTTAGTTCTGATACTGTTATATGTGTATATTGGAATTGAACAATTTAAATAGATGGGTGGTAGATGGTGGGAGCCAGGTTTCTTGCTACTGAAGTGGAAGGTTACAGAAAAGCAAGAGAACACACTAAAAATGATCCCTGTGGTAATGGATTATAGTTGAAGACATCAGTAAGAACTCACATTTAACTTAACATTAGATACAGATGATTATATACAGAAATATTTACAGGTATACGTATATACATGAGTTAGTAGACCCATATGTACTATTTCTTTGCTCCACCAGCAAAGTAGCAATAAGCACAACTAGTATCCACATCTTGGCTTCTAATACTATTCTCCATTAAGATGGACCAGGGCTTCTTGAAGAAATGGCTGATTCTAAGACAAGGGCACAAAATGCACAAGATGAACATGGAGCATCTTACAGTGCAAGAAAGTAAGGAAGTGTCAAAAAAAAAAAAAAGAAACTAACAGAGGTATGTCAAAGAGGCACTGGAACCAACTGAAAGAGCTCTCAATAGCCAAAGCTGGAACAATTTGAGCAACAAAGTAAAGTAGCACTGGATTATAACCCAAAACATAAAATAAACATACATGGTCCACACTGATATAAGTAAATTGTACATGGAGAAGAAACAAATCTTCCATGCAGAATTCCAAATAAATTATGTTGATACTCCACTCTAAAGCAGGCAGGGCCTAATTTCCCACTCCTCAAAGGAGGGCTGTGCACTGTGACTTATTTCCAAAGAGCAGAGTATGGAATTGGGTGGGGGGCTAACTTTATGGTGAAGAAACCTGACAAACATTACTTCAGTCAAAGGATCAAGCCAACATCAACAGTCATAAACCATGCTGATAATATGTACTCTTGATATGATATGATGAAAATGGCACTTTACCTTTGATTTTCCCAAAACCCATAACCTCAGTCTAATGATGAGATAAACATCAAATTCTAATTAGAGGAGCATCCTACAATATACCTGTCTAGTACTCCTCAAAACTGCTAAGGACACCAAAAACAAGGAATGAGAGAAAATGCCACAGTTGAGAGGAGCCCAAGAAGACAGGACAACTAAATGTAATATGGCGTCCTGAAACAAAAAAAAGTATAGATATTGGGTAAAAATAAAGGAAGTCTGAATAAACTACAGACTTCAATTAATAATAATGTATCGGGGCTTCCCTGGTGGCGTAGTGGTTGAGAGTCCACCTGCCGATGCAGGGGACACGGGTTTGTGCCCCGGTCCAGGAAGATCCCACATGCCACGGAGCAGCTGGGCCCGTGAGCCATGGCCACTGAGCCTGCGCGTCAGGAGCCTGTGCTCCGCAACGGGAGAGGCCACAGCAGTGAGAGGCCCGCATACCGCAAAATAAATAAATAAATAAATAATAATAATAATATTGTATCAATTTTTTCATTAATTATAAGAAATTATCGTAAGATATTAATAGCAGCGAAAACTGGGGGGTGTAGAGTGACATATGGGGATTCTCTGTACTTCCTAATTTTTCTGTAAACCTAAAACTGATGCAATAATAGTCTACTAACTAAAAATTAGTATATTTCATGCTAGATAAGAAAAGAAAAAATATGATCATCTCAACATCTGCATAGGAAGGGCATATGATAAAGTTCAACACTAACTCTCAGCAAAGTTGGAGTTTATGAAAGTTTAAGATGGGACCTTTCAGGAATTCCTTTGCGGTCCAGTGGTTAGGACTCCGACTCTATGCTTCCACCGCAGGGGGCACGGGTTCGAGAACTAAGATCCCATATGCTGGGCAGTGCGGCCAAGAAAAAAAAGATGGGTACTTTCATAAACTGATAGAAGACATATTTCTACTAAAAAAAAAAAATCCCCTCACATTGGGACTTCCCTGGTGGCGCAGAGGTTAACAGTCCACCTCCCAATGCAGGGGACATGGGTTCGAGCCCTGGTCTGGAAAGATCCCACATGCCGCGGAGCAGCTAAGCCCATGCACCACAACTACTAAGCCTGTGCTCTAGAGCCCACAAGCCACAACTACTGAGCCTGTGTGCCACAACTACTGAAGCCCGCGCACCTAGAGCCCATGCTCCAGAACAAGAGAAGCCACCGCAATGAGAAGTCCATGCACCGCAATGAAGAGTAGCCCTCGCTCGCCACAACTAGAGAAAGCCCGTGCGCATCAACAAAGACCCAATGCAGCCAAAAATAAATAAATAAATAAAAAACAAAACCCTCACGTTAATCATCCATCATGCATGATGTTAAAACCATAGAAGCATCTCCTTCAAAGTCAAGCTTGCTTCTATTAGCAAAAAGAGTAAAACATGAAATGAAACAGAGCTGGAAAGGAAGAAACAAAGCTGTCATTATTCACACTATGATCAGCTATACAGAAAATCTACAAATTATTAGAACTGGGAAGAGTTTCTTAAAGTCGCTGAATGTAAGATTATACACAAAAAGCAACAGGTTTCCTATATGACAGCAAACAGCTTTTAAACATAACTGATAAGAAGATATTATTCACAACAACAAAACTATAAGGTACATAGGAATTAATCTAATACAAGACCTTTATGGAGAAAATAATAAAAGATCTAAATAAAGATCTAAATCAGGGATTTGAAAACCTTTTCTTCTTTTTTTTTTTTTTTCTGGCCATGCCGTGAGGCATGCGGGATCCTAGTTCCCCGACCAGGGATTGGACCTGTCCCCTACAGTGGAAGTGCAGAGTCCTAACCACTGGACCTCCAGGGACGTCCCCTGAAAACCTTTTCTTCTTAAAGGGTCAGGAAGTAGGCATTTTATGCTTGTAGACCATCTGGTCTGTCAGAAGGACTTAACTCTGCTGCTGTAGCTCCAAAACAACCATAGACAACTCATAAATGAATACAGGCAGCTATGTTCCAATAAAACTTTATTTACAAGAACAGACAGCCTACCTCTGCTCTAAATAAATGACAAAATATGTCTCAATCATTTTTAGGAAAACTCAACATCAAGGTTGGCAATTCTCACTAACTTTATCTATAAACTCAATGCAATCCCAAACTTAACAAGCTGACCATAAAATTCAAATTGAAGTGCAAAGGGCCTAGGAGAGTCAGGACATATTTTATTTTGATGGGGAGAGAGTAAATTTTTTATTGTAGTATAACATAAAAATAGAAAAAAGCCCAAACCGTAAGTAGACAGTCCTATATTTTTCACATACTGAACACATCCATGGAATTACCACTCAGATCAAGAAACAGACCATTACCAGCACCCTAGAAGTACTCCTTGGGCCCCCTTAAAGCCACTATCCCCTCCCAAATGTTGGCAAAGATGTGTGGAGAATAAAAGCATACACATTGCCGAGGACTTGCTTGGCAGGAGGGGAAGGACTTGCATGTCAGTGGAGGAGAGGGAGGTATCTGTGGAGATCTCTGTAGATTCCAAATGAGAATATTAACCTTGGCGGAAAGGCAGACATGGAGAACTGTAAATAAAACAGCCTAGTTGAAACAGACCTCAGAACAGGATTGGGAGACAAAACTAAAATTTCATTCGTGTCAAACAGAAGATACTAAATGTCAAACCAACGTATCTGGTCTTGAACTTCCAGAAGGTAAGAGCACTGAAGGTTTCTGAGTTAGTACATTGATATAAAGAAAGGAAAGAGGAAGACTAATTTGTGGAATGAACTGGAAAGACAAAAGTGTAGGAAAAGAAACTGGGAGGGAGGCTACTATAAAAGTCCACATGAGAAGACTTAACCCAAGACGGAGACAGAACGAAAAGAGTGATTACATGAGGCATAAAAATGGAAGAAAGTAAATTACGTAAGTGCCTGGATATGGAAAATATACACTACCACCTCCTGCCTCAATTCACGCTCAAGCTAAAAGCTTCCATTATCTTTGACTCTTTCTTAGCACCACACTCACTGTCAAGCAGTCACAAATTCTTAGTGATTTTTAAATCTCTCAAATTTAGTGTCTCCTTTGCACTCAGTCACTGTTCCAGTTCCAGATACAATTATTTCTCACTTAAATTATAATAAAAGTCTCCCAGCTAGTTTCTACACTACCAATATCTTTTTCCTCTTACCATTTTCCACACTGAGGCCAAAATTAACCCTGTTTATGTCTAGCCTGTTTCTCTCCCAGGTCAGAAACCTTCAACAGCTACCCCAAATAAAATTATCAAGTTGAGCTTCCCTAGCGCAGAACCCAAAGCCTTTCTAGAAATGTCTATGAGTGCTTTTCTATTTCTCACTGTTCCCCTCACACACTCCAGCCACAGCCACCACAGCACGTTTCTGTAATGCAAGTTAGCACACACATTATTGAGAAATAGAGAAATGATATCAGTATAACCCAGAAATTATGTTGGTTCAGATGGGGTTCTTTCCCAGGATGTTAAAGGTTTGCACCATTAATGAACAGCAGCTAAACACAGCAAGCAAGAAGGAATCTAGTCCTGTACCTGCCACCCTTACGCTAGATACCCATCACTCCCCTTTCTTCCTCTAGTCTCAGTACAGCCGCAGGCTCTGTCTTGCATGGGCTTAAGCTTGGTTTCCCTCAATCTTTGTGGGAGGGAGGACGGGGGACAAAGCCAAACACAAGGCAATGAGCCAGAGCCATCCAGTCCACCGTCACAAGATTTCACATGAAGCCTGCACCTGCCTCTGTACCCACAACCTCTGATGTTTACGTCCCTGTTCTTGTTGCCGCAATCCTTCCTTATTCCTCCTTCCATCAAGCTATCTTCATCCTTATTTTTTCTTGAGGAAAAGACCTATATTTACTGAGATACTTATTTACTAGGAATTTAACATGTCTTTTAACTGTGCCAATATTTTAATTACAATGGATATTGTTCCTGTTGCCGCTCCAGTAATATGAGTAGATAGGCTTTGAGTATTCTGCTCCTATTTTTCCCATCACCCCTGTCTTAGTGAGTGATTTTGCAGAAGTAAAGGTTTTTCAAGAATACATATAACATTAGAGCAGAAATATCTGTACTTGCAGTTCCTGAAATATGCCATGTACTTCAGCTCCACAACATCTTGCTCTTTCTGTTTCCTCACCTGGACTGCTCATCCCCTTCCCAAACCCAGCTACCACACAAAAAATAAATAAATTAGGGACTTCCCTGGTGGCGCAGTGGTTGAGAGTCCACCTGCCAATGCAGGGGACACGGGTTCGAGCCCTGGTCCAGGAAGATCCCACATGCCGCGGAGCAACTAAGCTCATGCACCACAACTACTGAGCCTGCACTCTAGAGCTTGCGTGCCACAACTACTGAGCCCGCGAGCCACAACTACTGAAGCCTGCATGCCTAGAGCCCGTGCTCCGCAACAAGACAAACCACTGCAATGAGAAGCCCACGCACCGCAACTTAAGAGTAGCCCCCACTCACCTCAACTAGAGAAAGCCCACACGTAGAGACGAAGACCCAATGCAGCCAAAAAGAAAAAACCTTTTTAGAGGCATAGTTAATTCCCAATACCTTATTCTATCAACATGCTGAACATGTCATTATTGCATTTACCAATATCTACTAGAATCATTTGCCTTCTAAAGTTTTCCTTAAACTTTAACATGCATCAGAAAATCCTGGAGAAGTTTCGTAAGGCACAGCATTAAGATCACAATGCTTGTGATGCCTTCAGGGACTGCAGGCAGGGTCTGGCCCCTGCAAATGCCTCTCCCTGACTCTTCCTCTAGTGCCTCTTTCAGGTGCTCACATGCACATTGCTCCTTCCTGCCTCAGGAAATTTGCAGATGCTGTTCCTTCTACCTAAAAAATCTCTTCACCACCATCACCTAGTTCTCTCCCCTAAATCGGTTAGACTTCAGCTCAGTTGTCACTTCTTCCAGGAGATCCTCCCTGTCTCCTGTCTCCCTCTCTTCACCAGCCTGATGGGGCCATGGTAGGCCTATCCCAGGATCCCCAAGGACCTTGTAGGTTATGTTAAGGCATTTACTCTTCTATCTAGAAGAGAACAGGGAGCCACCAAAGTGTTGCCAGCCAGGAAAGATAAGATCAAATATGCTGGTTGGTCTGGGGCTAGAGAATTATGAACAGCAGCAAGCAGCTTGGGACACAGATGACCCTTGCTCAACAAACACTGGCCTCATCCTACCTCCCCAGGGGATCTCCAGTAATCCCCTATGGTAGTGTTTTCCAGAATGGGGCATGACTATCCCTGGGTGCTCTAGGGATAATTTTAGTGGCATATAACCAAATATTTTTCAAAGATTAACATATTTGTTTCAATGGGGATTCAAAAATAAAACTTGCATTCTATACCCATGATTTCATGGCTATTATTGATTAGGACAAACTTCATGAGGCTGATACTCAACTGACTAACTAAAGCTTGGGGCCTCTTGCTCAAGTCAAACTTGCCAAGTACCCTGAAAAATCCCTCCACTTCTTTCTCTATACAACTCTCCTGCCTGAAATGTCCTTCCAACCCCCTGCTTTGGAAATTCTACACACCCTTCAAAGTCTCAGTTGAATCCCCGCTCAGGAAAGTGGCCTTCAATTAGGGTAGGAGATTGGCATAGTGGTTAAAAACTAAGGCTTGGGGCTTCCCTGGTGGCGCAGTGGTTGAGAATCTGCTTGCTAATGCAGGGGACACGGGTTTGAGCCCTGGTCTGGGAGGATCCCACATGCCGCGGAGCAACTAGGCCTGTGAGCCACAACTACTGAGCCTGTGTGTCTGGAGCCTGTGCTCCGCAACAAGAGAGGCCGCGATAGTGAAAGGCCCACGCACCGCGATGAAGAGTGGCCCCCGCTTGCCACAACTAGAGAAAGCCCTCGCACAGAAACGAAGACCCAACACAGCAAAAATAAATTAATTAATTAATAAACTCCTACCAACAACATCTTCTTAAAAAAAAAACAAAAAAACTAAGGCTTATCAAATGTAAATTTTGGACTTTGGGTGAAAAATAGGTATCAATGTACCAATGATTGTGTAACAATGATGTACAATGTTCACTAATTGTAACAAATGCAACACTCTGTTGTTAGATGTTGATAGAGGGAGGAAGTTGTGTGTTGGCACAGGAAGCGTATGCAAACACTCTGCATTTCTGCTCAATTTTGCTGTGAACTTAAAAATGCTCTAAAACATAAAGTCTATTAAAAAAAGGAAAGAAAAGAAAAACCTGGAGAAGTTAAAACACAAGATTTGATGGGCCCATCTCCAGAGTTTCTGATTCAGTAGGTCTGAGATGAGGCTTGAGAATTGAATTTCTAAAAAGTTCGCAGGTAATGCTGCTGGGGATCACACTCTGAGAACTATTATTTTAGACCAGTGCTGTCCAATAGAACTTTCCATAATGATAAAAAATGTTCTATATCTGAGCTGCCCAGTATGGTAGCTACTAGCCACATGTAGTTATTGAGTACATGAAATACGCACAGTGTGAATGACCGTTAGTTTCCTATTGCTGCTCTACCAAATGACCACAAACTTCATGGCTTAACACAAATGTATTACCTTACAGTTCTGGAGGTCAGAAGTCTCACTGGTCTAAAAATCAAGGTTCAGGAGGGCTGCATTCCTTCTGGAGGCTGTAGGGGAGAAACTGTTCTTTGCTCTTCCCAGCTTCTAGAAGCTGCCTATGTTCCTTTGCTGGTGGCTCCTTCGTCCACCTTCAAAGCCAACAGTGTGACATCTCCTCACCTCTTGACCTCTGCTTCCATGGTCAGACTTGCTCCCCTCCCCACCTTCCTCACACTTCCGTCATCACATGGCCTTTCCTGTCACTTACTCTCCTGCTTCCCTCTTAAGGACCCTTATGATAATACTGGCCAACTGGATAATCCAGGATACTCTCCCCATTTCAAAATCCTAATCACATCTGCAAAGTTGCTTTTTTTTGGGGGGGTGGCCAACACCACGTGACTTGTGGGATCCCAGTTCCCCAGCCAGGGATTGAACCCATGCCCCCTGCAGTGGAAGCACAGAGTCCTAACCACTGGACCTCCAAGGAATTCCCTCCAAAGTTTCTTTTGCCATGTAAAGCAACATATTTTTTTTTTCTTTCTTTTTTTTTTTTTTTTTGCGGTATGCGGGCCTCTCACTGTTGTGGCCTCTCCCGTTGCGGAGCACAGGCTCCGGATGCGCAGGCCCAGCGGCCATGGCTCACGGGCCCAGCCGCTCCGCAGCATATGGGATCCTCCCAGACCGGGGCACGAACCCGTATCCCCTGCATCGGCAGGCAGACTCTCAACCACTGCGCCACCAGGGAGGCCCAAAGCAACATATTGATAGGTTCCTGGGATTAGAACAAGGACATATTGGGGAATCCATTATTTGGCCTAACACACTGAGGTTGATGTTTATAAATTTTATTTATTTGGCTGTGTTGGGTCTTCTTTTCTGTGCGAGGGCTTTCTCTAGTTGCGGCGAGCGGGGGCCACTCTTCATCAGTGTGCGGGCCTCTCACTGTCGCGGCCTAGCTTGTTGCGGAGCACAGGCTCCAGATGCGCAGGCTCAGTAGTTGTGGCTCACGGGCCCAGTTGCTCCGCAGCATGTGGGATCTTCCCAGACCAGGGCTCGAACCCGTGTCCCCTGCATTGGCAGGCAGATTCTCAACCACTGCGCCACCAGGGAAGCCCCGAGGTTGATGTTTAAATTGTAATTAATTTAAATTAATTTAAAGTTAAGGGACTTCCCTGGTGGTCCAGCAGTTAAGACTCCATGCTCCCAACACAGGGGGCCTGGGTTTGATCCCTGGTCAGGGAACTAGATCCCACATGCTGCAACTAAGAGTCCACCACAACTAAAAAGATCCCACATGCCGCAACTCGAGATCCTGCACACTGCAAATAAGATCCCACGTGCCGCAATTAAGACCCAGCACAGCCAAAAAAAAAGGATGATTAAAAAAAATTTTAAGTTAAAGAGGGAATTCCCTCTTTAACTTTATTACAATTTAATTACAATTACAATTGTGGTTATTACAATTTAATAACACATAACTAGCTCTAAATGCTATTGGGCCCTTGTAAAAAGGTATCTGAATACTTTCTAAGGTGACAAGCTCCTAGACATCACTATCTTATTTTTTACCACTGCAAAGCAGTTTGGATTAAACATGTGATGGGCAAACACAAGGAGGTCAGGATAGAGAGCAAGAACTGCCACAAAAAGTAGGGGTACCAGATCAGATTTATAGACTCCTCTGCTGCCCCTCAGTGCTTGAAAATTAGGATATGTTTGTACTAAAAAACAAATCAACAGTCAGCAATAAGATGTTAAAGTTAATAAAGTAAACACATTCCTGTAAGTCGAAGCTCACCAAGTCCAAACCCAAAAAAGATCACCTTTCTGTCAACATTTGTCACCTCCTGACATTGCTACTTCTTTAAGTAGCATCCCTACTGATGCTACCCTACAACGCTTCTCCCACTTTTCCTCATTCTTGCTATCGAAATTTGTTTCAGACCCCGCACTATAGCTATCTAGTTATCTCCCCTCTCCAAACACATGTTACACACAACAGTTGGGTTAGTTCTTCCAAAGCAATCCTGCTCATATCACTTCCTGCTCAAAAACTTTGTATTACTTCCCAATGTCTACTGAATAAAGTCAAGAAAGGCACCTACCTTTCTAGCCCTATCACTCACTATTCCAAAGTTTCCAAAACCCCAAGGTTCAGTGAAACTGGGTTTGTGTTCGCAAACACACTTCCTGACACCATCTCCCCGCATCTATCTAAGAGTCCACAAGCAAGCCTGGGTTTCAATACCCAGAGGTTAGATTATGAGAATTGAGATTTTAGAAAAGTCCAGTGATATAATTACGATACTTGGACTTCATCCACTATGGAATGAGGGAACCACTGAAGGCTTTTAAAGCAGAGAAATATCATGATCAAATCTGCTTTTCAAACGTTCAACTCTAGCAAGAAAAGTATAGAAAATGTTAGTGGCAAGGGAGATAGAAAATGCTATTAAAACAGGCAGGAGAGGGGTTTCCCTGGTGCGGCAGTAGTTGAGAATCCGCCTGCCAATGCAGGGGACACAGGTTCGAGCCCTGGTCCGGGAAGATCCCACATGCCGCGGAGGAACTAAGACTGTGCGCCACAACTACTGAGCCTGCGCTCTAGAGCCCGCGAGCCACAACTTCTCAAGCCCGCACGCCTAGAGCCTGTGCTCCGCAACAACAGAAACCACTGCAATGAGAAGCCCATGCACTGCAACTTAAGAGTAGCCCCCACTTGCCGCAACTAGAGAAAGCCCGCGCATAGCAACGAAGACCCAACACAGCCAAAAAAAAAAAATGCAGGAGACAATGAGGGATGACTAAGTTATTAGTGGAAATAAAGACTAAGACCAGACCTGAAAGATTTCTGTAGCAGAATCAAAAAGATTTAAGGGGGCTTCCCTGAAGGCGCAGTGGTTGAGAATCCGCCTGCCGATGCAGGGGACACGGGTTCGTGCCCCGGTCCGGGAGGATCTCACATGCCACGGAGTGGCTGGGCCCATGAGCCACAGCCGCTGAGCCTGCGCGTCCGGAGCCTGTGCTCCGCAATGGGAGAGGCCACAACAGTGAGAGGCCCGCGTACCGCAAAAAAAAAAAAAAAAAAAAAAGAAAAAGATTTAAGGGAATGGGTATTCAAATATCCAATCTTGCCCATTTCAAAACCACAGCCTGAGCTGTCTTTTCAAAATGCAAATCTGATCATGTTTCCTCCTCTGCTTAAAACTCTTCAGTGCTTCCAGCTGATCTTAGATTAAAAAACAAATTTTGCCACAATTCTTCTTAACAAGCCCTGAGTGACCCGGCCTCTCCCCACTCCTCTAGGGTTAGTCTGTAGCATTCTCCCCCATTCTCTGCTCTGATCATATTGGCCTTCCTTCAGCTCCTAGAACACAGTTTGCCCCTCCCCCCACAGCGCCTCTGCAGGGAGTGTTCTTTCCTCACTGATCTCCTTCACTCAACTCATCTGTGTGTGATACTGTGGATTAAGTAATGTTTGAGCCTTCCCTGGCTACCCTTTCTCTCCACTAGGTCAGGTCCTCTGTTAAATATTCTTATACCACTTTGTCCTTTCTCTACATGGCCTCTTTTCAGTTTATGATTACATTTTTTGTGGGATTCCTAGAGAAATATCCACCTCACCTGCTAGGCTATAAGCTCCACCAAGAACAGGCCTGGCTCTGTTCTGTTCACCACTGTACCCCCAGCTCTCAGCACAGAGCCTGACAGGTTGGTAGGTAATAAAAAAATATTTGCCGAATTAATCAAAATCCCAATTTGGGGCTTCCCTGGTGGCGCAGTGGTTGAGAGTCCGCCTGCCGATGCAGGGGACACGGGTTCGTGCCCCGGTCTGGGAAGATCCCACATGCCGCGGAGCGGTTGGGCCCGTGAGCCATGGCCGTTGGGCCTGCGCGTCCGGAGCCTGTGCTCCGCAACGGGAGAGGCCACAACAGTGAGAGGCCCGCATACAGCAAAAAAAAAAAAAAAAAAAAAAAAAAAAAAAAAAAAGAGCATTAAAATCCCAATTTGTTACAGACAACTCTGCAGTTCCTAGCTTTAATAACAAGGTAGTCATGCTTTTAACTGAAATGGAGAACCAAAGAAGCCATGTTGAATTATCTATCGAACATCCAGCAGAAAATGTCTAAATAGACAGTTGGAAAATGGAGTACATAGCACAGAAGACAAGACATAATTGCTACTATTTGCAATAGCCAAGACATGGAAGCAACCTAAAAGTCCATGGAGAGATGAATGGACAAAAAAGATGTGGTACATATATACAGTGGAATACTACTCAGCCCATAAAAAAGAATGAAATATTGCCATGTGCAGCAACATGGATGGACCTGGAGATTGTCATAGTGAGTGAAGTCAGAAAGAGAAAGCCGAATACCATATGCTAGCACTTATATGTGGAATCTCAAATATGATGCAGATGAACTTATTTACGAAACAGAAACAGACTCACAGACATAGAAAACAAATGTATGGTTATCAAAGGGGAAAGGGGGTGGGGAAGGGATAAATTAGGAGTTTGGGATTAGCAGATACACACTACTATATATAAAATAAACAACAAGGTCCTGTAGCACAGGGAATTATATTCAATATCCTATAATAAAGCATAATGGAAAATAATATGAAAAAGTATATATACATATACATAAATATATAACTAAATCACTTTGCTGTACACCAGAAACTAGCACAACATTGTAAATCAACTATACTTCATCAATTAAAAAAAAAAGACATAATTGCTGTAGCTGAGATTACTCTTGAAATTATAAAGGCCAGTGATTCTCTTGAAAAGGAAAAGAGGAAGGAGAGGAGGAAAACTTATGTATCAGAATCTCTTGCAAAGAACGATTTTTCACACTTGCTCTCACCTTTCCCCAAATGAGGATCTCGATATACAATGAGAGTTGCTTGTGATAGGAGAGTTGCACCTAAGTGAAGAGGCAAAATTTTGAAAGTTGAGAATCAAGAAAAGAGTTGCAAGCTCACTCATAATCTTTTAAGGAACAATCCCAATGGATTCAGAGGTGAAGTCGAAGCAGATGAGAGAAGGATCACCTAGACTTTTGTGAGAGGACAATGTCTTTAAGAGACACTCTGAAGGAAGTTTCCTTTAAGAAAAAAATCGAGGGAATGAAATAAACATTTGTAGTGAAAAACAAAAATGTGTAGAGAGGGCTTCCCTGGTGGCGCAGTGGTTGAGACTCTGCCTGCCGATGCAGGGGACACGGGTTCGTGCCCCGGTCTGGGAGGATCCCACATGCCGCAGAGCGGCTGGGCCCGTGAGCCATGGCCACTGAGCCTGCGCGTCCAGAGCCTGTGCTCCGCAACGGGAGAGGCCACAACAGTGAGAGGCCCGCATACCACAAAAAAAAAAAAAAAAAAAAAATGTGTAGAGAAAGAGTCAGGGGAGAGGGAGAGTGTATTGTTAGGCTCATGGGAAACACTTAATCTAATACAGCGAGAACCCTAAAAAGATGTAAGGGGAAAAGAATAACAAACGCCACATACACTGTACACTGTGTGCCAGACACTGGCCTAAATGCTCTAAATACATGATCAATTTACTTTAAATACTCCCAAAAGTCCTATGGGGTACAGACTATTCTTTTTCCCAATTTACAGATGAGGAAACAGAGAAGAGAAACTTGCCCCAAGGTCAAACAGCTGGTAAAAGGCAGATCTGGGCTTAGATCCCAGCTGTCTCTAAAGCCAGATGACAAAATCAAGAATATTCATTAGAGAGAAGAGTATAACAAAGTTTTTAACGGGCGAGCTCTTGTAAAATGGCAAGAAACGCCAGGAGATAACTGGAGTATGGGGATTCTGGCCCTGAAGGCCTCTGTCTGCCTCCAATCAAAGGAGCCCTGAGATGGGGGAGCCCTGAGTGAAATGGGGGAGGGGCCCTGAAGAGAGGCAAGGTTTGGAACTGGAGCTGTGGAGAATGGGAAAGACCAGAGAAGAATCAGAATCAATGCCAACTTGATGCCTGAAGTGCAAATCCTGAGATTCTACGAATTACACATTCACATCTGATTTAGGGCCTACTATGTGTTAGGCATGGCTCTCTTCGCCGTAGAGATTAAGATAAACAACTTCTCTGGGCGTAACAGTAGCGGAAACAACATCAATGATCACCAGACACAGGAAAAACCCATTCCTCCAGAAAATTCCATCCGAAAGATTTAATTTAAGAGTACATTCCAAGGGAAGATTGGTTTTGGGGGGGAGGGGCAGGAAGAGCGGTCGAAAGGACACTTCCTACCTGCGCTCACCCTCACCCTCGCCCCCGCTCCCGCCCGAATACTCTCGAGGGACCACAGAGGGATTGGGGGTGAAAGACCAGAAGCTGAATCCGAGGGCGGCGGGAACGCGGCTTCCTGGGAGCCCCGGACATCAGACGCGCCATCCCCCCGCCACAGACTCCGCCGCTGTTTTCAACTCCCTGGCTCTCCAGACGCCGCCGGCCTCCGCTCAGAGTACTACCGCGCAGCGCAACCTCCTCCACAGCAGCCCCGCGCAGACCAGAGCCCCACAGCAACTTACCCGCCCCGCCTGGCCCAAGGTAGCCTGGGGCCCTTTCTGGACACCGAGGTCTCTCTGGAGTCTCCACCAATGCCAGCGCGCTATCAGCACGTGGAGGCGGGACTGAGCGCCCATGGCCAATCAGGTCAGACGCAAAGCACGTCCCCGGCGCACATTCCTAGTTCCCGCCTTTGGGAGGGATTAAAAAAAACACGGTTGGCGCCAAACTCCCGTAGTCTTCTAGGGTCTTCAGGGAAAGGGGCGGGGTCTGAGCTGGCGGGGAAGGAGGGGCGCGACTCCGCTACCGTAGGGGCAGGACCTTAGCCGAGGTAGGGGCGGTGTCTGGGAGAAGCTCTTTAATGAAAGGGAAAGTAATATATGAGAAGGCCCTGTCATTTATTTAGTTTTTTTTTTAAATAAATTTTATTTATTTATTTATTTATTTTTGGCTGTATTGGGTCTTCGCTTCTGCGCGCGGGCTTTTCTCTAGTTGCGGCGACCGGGGGCTACTCTTCGTTGTGGTGCGCGGGCTTCTCACTGCGGTGGCTTCTCTTGTTGCGGAGCACGGGCTCTAGGCGCGTGGGCTCAGTAGTTGTGGCTCCCGGACTCTAGAGCGCAGGCTCAGTAGTTGTGGCTCACGGGCTTAGTTGCTCCGCGGCATGTGGGATCTTCCCGGACCAGGGCTCGAACCCGTGTCCCCGTGTTGGCAGGCGGATTCACAACCACTGCGCCACCAGGGAAGCCCTATTTAGTTTTTTATTCTATTAATTCGATTGATTGTTAACCGCGTGCTAGACAGGTGCTGGGCGCTGGCTCGATGACGATGCGTAAGCACTGTTTGCCCTCAGACACTTTACTGAATGATAAGCAATTTACCTCAGGGAGTTCGGAGCTTCGTGGAGGGGATACCAGGCCAGTGGGGTGGGAGGGAGAGGAGTGCTTTTTAGAGGTAGACTACCGGCGTCGTCTCTCAGAACCTGCAGGAATCTGAGGTGCCTGTAGGGTCTAGCCTCCGGAGGCTGGGCCTGCGCCATTGATTGGTGGGGAAATAAAGCCAACTTCCGCTGCTACCTCAACGAGGGATTTGATCTTGATCCCTAGTCCTTTCCTCCTGTTTTCTCCACTTTAACAACTTGCAACTGTCATAACAATTTATTGCATATTTTTTAAGTTTTCAAAAAGGCCCCATTTGGGAGAATGTGTTCTCTGGAAGAATACTGGTTTCCTAGATTATCCCCCGACCACCTACCTTCGCTTCTGAAGAGAAGTGAGTCAGCCAACATTCCAGGTAGTGGAAAGGGAAGCAGTAGAGGGTGTGCAGTCACAAGGCATTCGGTGCTGCTGGAGCATAAAGCGCGAGGTGAGGCTGGAGAGGGAGGAAGGGGTGAGACTTTGAAGCCGCCATAAGAGCTCGTCTTAGGGCGGGGTTGGGGAGCGCCACTGAAGGATTTCAAGCTTGGGGTGCTGGTGATCTGATTTGCGTTAGTAAGATCTGTTGCCCTTGAGAAGCGGGATTTTGAGATGCTGTTGCAGTGATCCAGGCTAGAGAAGATGAGGACCTGAGGGAGATGGCATGAAGGCTAGGGGATTGATTTTAGAATATGTAGGAGATGAAAGTGGCAAAACTTAGCAATTGGTTGAATACTGGTTTTCACCATGAGTGCTTAATGATAGCATTCATCAAAAAATATTTATTGAGAAAATAGCATATGTGCCTCAAAAATAACTTAAGATTTCCAGCAAAATTATCTTCCAGAAAAGAATGACCTTATAATTTAAGCCCTCATAAAGTCTCTCATTTTTACTGGTACTCTCTTAAATGGGGGAGGTGGGGGGAAGCTGGGTATCAAAATATTTGCTTGGAAAGACCTCATTGCCAATTTGGCATACTTACAGAAGCCAACTGAAGGAATCAGTATTTTTCTTAAGGAAACAAAGTAGTAGATTTGCTTTATGGAGTCTGAACTCACAATTGCAAATGTTGCTAACGTAAAAGCAATTTCTGAAGAAGATCTTCATGTAATCTATGAGATATAGTGTTAAGGGGGAAAAAGTACAATGAAAGAATGAGGAAAAGAATATACATATATTTGCTTGTTTTTGCATAACGATACATTAGAACCTCATAAAAAGGGCACTGTATGGTATCTTGAAGCCACCACTTAAGTATTTTTACATGGAAATATACATGGCTTTTCTTCCTTTTTTAAATTACAGTTTTATTTAGATATAATTCACATACCATATATTTTACCTATTTAAAGTGTTGAGTTTGCCTTTTTATAACCTTTTACTTTTGAACTATGGAAGTGTTTCATATATTAAAAGATTGAATTAAATCAGAAAGAAAAATGCAGAAATGGAAAATAAATCTAAATAAACGAAACTGTGTAAACAAGAGAAATATAACCACATAGACAAAATCATTATTTTTTTGACATCTCTATTGGAGTATAATTGCTTTACAATGGTGTGTTACTTTCTGCTTTATAACAAAGTGAATCAGTTATACATATACATATATCCCCATATCCCCCCCCTCTTGCGTCTCCCTCCCACCCTCCCTATCCCACCCCTCTAGGGAATCACAAAGCGCCAAGCTGATCTCCCTGTGCTAGCGGCTGCTTCCCACTAGCTATCTATTTTACGTTTGATAGTGTATATATGTCCATGCCACTCTCTCGCTTTGTCACAGCTTACCCTTCCCCCTCCCCATATCCTCAAGTCCATTCTCTAGTAGGTCTGTGTCTTTCTTCCCATCCTGCCCCTAGGTTCTTCATGACTTTTTTTTTTTTTTTAGATTCCATATATATGTGTTAGCATACGGTATTTGTTTTTCTCTTTGTGACTTACTTCACTCTGTATGACAGACTCTAGGTCCATACACCTCACTACAAATAACTCAATTTCGTTTCTTTTTATGGCTGAGTAATATTCCATTGTATATATGTGCCACATCTTCTTTATCCATTCATCTGTCGATGGACATTTAGGTTGCTTCCATGTCCTGGCTATTGTAAATAGAGCTGCAATGAACATTGTGGTACATGTCTCTTTGAATTATGGTTTTCTCAGGGTATATGGCAAATAGTGGGATTGCTAGGTCATATGGTAATTCTATTTTTATTTTTTTAAGGAACCTCCATACTGTTCTCCATAATGGCTGTATCAATTTACATTACCACCAACAGTGCAAGAGGGTTCCCTTTTCTCCACACCCTCTCCAGCATTTATTGTTTGTAAATTTTTTTTTTTTTTTTGAGGTACGCGGGCCTCTCACTGTTGTGGCCTCTCCCATTGCGGAGCACAGGCTCCGGACGCGCAGGCTCAGCGGCCATGGCTCACGGGCCCAACCGCTCCACGGCATGTGGGATCTTCCTGGACCGGGGCACGAACCCGTGTCCCCTGCATCGGCAGGCAGACTCTCAACCACTGCGCCACCAGGGAAGCCCTGTAGATTTTTTGATGATGGCCATTCTGACTGGTGTGAGGTGATACCTCATTGTAGCGAAATCATTATTTTAAGTGACATTTGAACACAGCGCTCTGAGTGTACATCATGAGTGGGATATATTCTAAGGACTAAAAGAACTGCAAAGAAATCTTATACCTCACGCAGCAGTTTTACTGTTAGTATTAACATTGTAATTTTAAAACTATTTTATGTATATTGTAGGATAAAGAAATATGTAATATGTTAATATTTTTAGGAATTAAGATATTTAGTGAAAGAGAAAAGAGATCCAATCATGAAATCAAAAAAAAATGAGGGGTGAAATCCTATACTATTTTGTGTGAATTGGAAATGTCAGCATGAACTCATAATTTTTAAAAATACATATCCCTTATTTCTGTTCCTTAATGGGTCTGGAAGCAATGATACCCTGTAGCAATATGTCATTAACACACCTGAGACCCAGATCAGGATTTCTAAATACCATTTTCCACTGGAAGGGAGATCTGCTGAGAATCCTCATCGCCTGAACAGGTTAGCTCCTAAGAGCAGAGAGCAGGATGAAGAAGGAGGGGGAGTCTATCAAAAGGAACAAGTGCAAGATACTCAGTATCCTGAATATGGGTAAGTGGCTAGGCTTAACATTTCCAGTGCTAGTATTTTTTACAGTTCTTAAAAATTCTCTTACTCAAATAATTTAGATGAAAGTGCTCTGGAAATTTGTTAGAAATCTCAAAAAGTGCATCTAGTTGTGGTAAATAAAGATGCCTGCAAATTATTTGCTACTCCTCCATTGAGAAGTGGAATCTAATTTCCAGCCCCTTCAATCTGGGCTGGCTTTAGTGACTTGCTTGACCATAAGATTCAAGGAGAGTGATGTTCTAGGACTTCTAAGATCTTGCAGTTTCTATCCAGGCCTCTTCTTGGAGATCTCTCTCTCTCTCTTCTCAACCCCAAGTTGCCATGTAAGCATTCCAGCTTACAGTTCCAGCTGAGCCCAGCCTTCCAGCCATCCCTGCCAAGACACAAGACATGTGAGTGAAACCATCTGGAACCCTCCAGACCAGGCCATCTACTAACTCAATACCACTGAATGCCCTCAATCAACATCTCATGGAAGAGAAGAATTGCCATCTGAGCCCTGCCCAAATTCCTGAACTCCCCAACTGTGAAATATTATTAATGGTTGATGTTTTTAAGTCACTATGTTTTAAGGTAATAATTTGTTACAAAGTTTTAGATTACTGGAACAGTAATGGTAATGACAGAACAAAATAATGCAGAGTTTTATTAAAATTGTTACATGAAATATGAGAATGGAAGGCCAAAGGAGGACTTTTTTTTGTTTTAGAAATTCATCTCAAGTAGTCATCACTTCACTACTCTTTTCATTATTTTTTTAATTAATTAGTTTATTTATTTTTGGCTGCGTTGGGTCTTTGTTGCTGTGCACAGTCTTTCTCTAGTTGCAGCAAAGGGGCTACTCTTCGTTGCGGTGTGCAGCTTCTCATCACAGTGGCTTCTCTCGTTGCAGAGCACAGGCTCTAGGTGCGTGGGCTTCAGCAGTTGTGGCTCGCGGGCTTCAGCAGTTGTGGCTCCCGGGCTCTAGAGCGCAGGCTCAGTAGTTGTGGCGCACGGGCTTATTTGCTCCATGGCATGTGGGATCTTCCCGGACCAGGGCTCAAACCCGTGTCCCCTGCATTGGCAGGCGGATTCTTAAGCACTGAGCCACCGGGGAAGGCCTGGAGGACTTTAATGTTTGAGGAACTTAAATTAATAATCACTCCCATTTATAGAGTATAATAATTAAGTTCCCTTCAATATTTTAAACTCCATTTATAAATGTAGTGCATTTGATCTGTTTTTTAAACACTTCATACTTGTAGGACAAACACAAAATCCCTGACAAGTAAAACATTCCTGAGTGTTACCGAGTCTAAGCTCATACCGCTCACCACACGACAGGCCAATAATTGAGAGATGAGTTGATGGGACAAGGAATAACAACTTTATTCGGAAAGCCAACAGACCGAGAAGATGGTGGGCTCGTGCCCCAAAGAACCATCTTGCCTGAGTTAGAATTCAGGCTCCTTTTGTACTAGAAGGGGAGGCATTAAAGTCAAACATCTAGTTCCCATCAGCCTTAGGAGGGAATGTGTTCATTTCTTCCTCTCTGCAGTCATTCACAGGTGGGCCTGGTCAGGATGTTTCCTGTGATGGAAACAAAGGTATTCTAGCTTAATGCTCATTACCTGGGAATCAGGGTTCCCAGAGATGGGCCATTATGTATAATTTAAGCTTATAGGCAACAGCCCTTTAGTGATTAACTTGTAATAGAATACAAAAGGTTCTTCCTTATTACATCAGTACCTAAACATGTAGTGAATCCTCAAGTTCTCTCAAACATTCTAATACTTTTAACAACATTGGTCAACTTCTCTTACTTTTCAACTTAAAATCAAAGGTCTATGAATATGGTGAACTTATCTGCATTTCAAAGTAATATAACCACCTAGAGCAGGAAGAAAAAAGAAAGAAAAAGATCTAATCCAGGGAAACTTGGAACACAGTACTTTGACTATATATCTTTAGTTGAAAACAAAAAAGCAAAGAAACAAACAAAAAACAAATTTAAAAAACCTGCAAACAAATTGTAATCTCCATTTAGTAAGTTTGCTGTTTACAGTGGTATGAAGGTAGCGATTCTGAAATTATACTGTGTATATTGTAAAGCTGAGAAATGAAGAAATATATTGATTGTTGTGGGAGCCAGAGTTCTCAGTATGGGAAAAGGATGATACAAATATGGAAAGGAGGAAGACAAAGAGGGATCCTGTGTTTTGGGATTGGATTAGAGATATCAGTATGAACTTATGATTTGAATATATATGTCTATATACATGTGTATATTATATATATTCATATTTGCTTTCTCTCTTCTCTGAAAGGGCCTAGAAGAAGTGACACACCAATAACAATGAGCACTCATACCATACAGATCTTGGTCTCTAAATACTATTCCTCAGTAAAAGGAACTCTTTAGAAATATGGATGATCCAGGAGTGGAGCAAGAGAGAAAAAAGATGATCCTGAAATACCTTGCTGTACCAGAAAGTAAAGAAGTGTTCACAGTATGATGGGGGATATGTGCAAGAGCAACTGCTTATGGGTGAGCCTGGATAATGGAACACTCTGAAATTGTTTGCAAAAAATTATGAATTGGTACATTTTTCTGGGGAAAAAGTCCCTAGCTTTCAATAGGCTATTGAAATTGGCCATTGGGCATTACCTTCCTTACTGATGATTTAATTCTAAAGAAATGGTTCCCAGGTCCTTGAAAAAATTCCTCATTTGTGAAACTGGCAAGAAGCTTATTTTAAAAGACTTACATATATTTGAAAAGGAGAGTGAAAGAAATTTTGAAAGAAAAGGGAGGGGTGGGACTTCCCTGGCAGTCCAGTGGTTAAGACTCTCAACTTCCACTGCAGGAGGCATGGGTTTGACCCCTGGTCGGGGAACTATAAAATCCCACAAGCCGCCCCACAGCCAAAAAAAAAAAAAAAAAATGAAAAGGGAGGTGTGAATAGGGGGAGAGGAGAAGTTTCTTCCCTTATTTTTCAACAGGGAGAATAAGCCTCTTAATTTGCATTTGTTCCTACACAGTTTATAAGTAGATAGGGAAATCAGATAGTATACCAGTTTCTAAACAAATATATTTATTTTATAATTCACATAAGTGATTTAATTAAGTAAATTGCTCCTGGTTTTCTCAGTCACCTAAATACCAGGAAGGATTGACTATTTATTAAATGCCTATTATATGTGGGACAAAGTAAGTTGAGATACAAAGATGAATAAGGCAGATCCTGTGTTCCAGAGTTTTTATTCACCCTGGGAGATAGACACAGAATCAGAACTTTTAGAGAAAAACCAAGGCCTAGGAAGGTTAAGTCATTTAACCCAGGTCACGGCGAGTTAATGGAAAAAAGTGCAACCTTAATGACTCAGGGCTTTAGATGCTGGTTCAGCACTCTCTGAACTTCACATAATACTTCTAATGATATCCTAATGAGGTGCCAGTAATTTTTTTTAACTTTTAAAAAATTTATTTATTTTATTTATTTTTTATTTTTGGCTGCATTGGGTCTTTGTTGTTGCTGCACACAGGTTTTCTCGTTGTGGTGAGTGGGGGCCACTCTCTGTTGCGGTGCGTGGGCTTCTCACCGCGGTGGCTTCTCTTGTTGCGGAGCATGGGCTCTAGGCATGTGCGCTTCAGCAGTTGTGGCTCGCAGGCTCTAGAGTGCAGGCTCAGTAATTGTGGCACACAGGCTTAGTTGCTCCGTGGCACGTGGGATCTTCCCGGACCAGGGATTGAACCTGTGTCCCCTGCATTGGAAGGCGGATTCTTTTTTTTTTTTTTTTTTTTTTTTGCGGTACGCGGTCCTCTCACTGCTGTGGCCTCTCCCGCCGCGGAGCACAGGCTCCGGACGCGCAGGCCCAGCGGCCACGGCCCACGGGCCCAGCCGCTCCGCGGCACGTGGGACCCCCCCAGACCGGGGCACAAACCCGCGCCCCCTGCATCGGCAGGCGGACTCCCAACCACTGCGCCACCAGGGAAGCCCTGAAGGCGGATTCTTAACCACTGTGCCACCAGGGAAGTCCCGCCAGTAATTTTTTGATGGTAATAACTAGAGGTTAAGGAAGAGGGCCTGGGAGAAATGAGAACTCTTACACCAGATGTTTCCTGAATTCTGAATCCCACAAATTTTTAGCTTTTATTTGCATTTTCTATATTCATTTAAAAAAAACTTCTATACTGTAAAACAAAAGAAACATATAAAGAATCTTATTCATTAAATTCATTGTAACTACCACCCTGGTCATGGAATAGAACTTAGACACTTCTTTCTAAGCCCTGTCCCAATCATAGCCCCTCTCCTCCTCCCAAAAAGTAATGACTACCCTGACTTTCAGAGTAAAAACTTTCTTGCATTTTGTCATGGTTTTATTAACCAAGTGAGTAAGCACTATAATTTTGTTTCTCCTGTGTTTTAAAAAGTTGATGTCTTATAAGTCTCAGTCTTAGTCATTTCAGCTGCTATAACAAAATACCACACACTGGTGGCTTAAATACCAAACATTAATTTCTCACAGTTCTGGAGGCTTGAAGGTCTAAATTCAAGGTGCCAGCAGCTTCAGTGTCTGGTGAGCACCTTCTTCGTAGTTTGCAGACAGCTGCCTTCTTGCTGTATCCTCCCACGGCAGAGAGACAGGGCTCTGGTTTCTTCCTCTTCTTGTAAGGGCACTAATCCCATCATGAGGGCTCCATCCTCATGACCTCATCTAAATGTAATTACCTCCCAAAGGCCCCACCTCCAAATACCATTATTTGGGGAATTTGGGCTTCAACATATGAATTTTGGGGAACAGAAATATCTGGTTCACAACAGTCTCTTATAATTGACAGTTTCCCCCTCCCATACCTTTCTTTTTCTTTATCTTTCTATATATATTTTTTCTTTTTTTAATATTTATTAATTTGGCTGTGCCAGGTCTTAATTGCGGCACACAGGATCTTCATTTCCGCGTTCGGAATCTTCCTATGGCATGCAGGATCGTTAGTTGCGGCATGCAAACTCTTAGTTGTGGCATTTGGGGTCTAGATCCCAGACCAGGGATTGAAACTGGACCCCCTGCATCAGGAGTGTGGAGTCTTAGCGACTGGACCACCAGGGAAGTCCTCCTTTCTTTTTCTTTAAATTGGTCTCTTAAAAAACTTGATTTTTTTTGATGGATAGATGGAGAGATATACCATGTTCTTGGATTGGAAGAATCAACATTGTGAAAATGACTCTACTACCCAAAGCAATCTACAGATTCAATGCAATCCCTATCAAACTACCACTGGCATTTTTCACAGAACTAGAACAAAAAATTTCACAATTTGTATGGAAACACAAAAGACCTCGAATAGCCAAAGCAATCTTGAGAACGAAAAATGGAGCTGGAGGAATCAGGCTCCCTGACTTCAGACTATACTACAAAGCTACAGTAATCAAGACAGTATGGTACTGGCACAAAAACAGAAAGATAGAACAATGGAACAGGACAGAAAGCCCAGAGATAAACCCACGGACATATGGTCACCTTATCTTTGATAAAGGAGGCAGGAATGTACAGTGGAGAAAGGACAGTCTCTTCAATAAGTGGTGCTGGGAAAACTGGATAGGGACATGTAAAAGTATGAGATTAGATCACTCCCTAACACCATACACAAAAATAAGCTCAAAATGGATTAAAGACCTAAATGTAAGGCCAGACACTATCAAACTCTTAGAGGAAAACATAGGCAGAACACTCTATGACATAAATCACAGCAAGATCCTTTTTGACCCACCTCCTGGAGAAATGGAAATAAAGACAAAAATAAACACATGGGACCTAATGAAACTTAAAAGCTTTTGCACAGCAAAGGAAACCATAAACAAGACCAAAAGACAACCCTCAGAATGGGAGAAAATATTTGTAAATGAAGCAACTGACAAAGGATTAATCTCCAAAATTTATAAGCAGCTCATGCAGCTCAATAACAAAAAAACAAACAACCCAATCCAAAAATGGGCAGAAGACCTAAATAGACATTTCTCCACAGAAGATATACAGACTGCCAACAAACACATGAAAGGATGCTCAAAATCTTTGCTCATTAGAGAAATGCAAATCAAAACTACAATGAGATATCATCTCACACCAGTCAGAATGGCCATCATCAAAAAATCTAGAAACAATAAATGCTGGAGAGGGTGTGGAAAAAAAGGAACACTCTTGCACTGCTGGTGGGAATGTGAATTGGTACAGCCACTATGGAGAACGGTATGGAGGTTCCTTAAAAAACTACAAATAGAGCTACCATATGACCCAGCAATCCCACTACTGGGCATATACCCTGAGAAAACCATAATTCAAAAAAAGACATGTACCAAAATGTTCATAGCAGCCCTATTTACAATAGCCCGGAGATGGAAACAACCTAAGTGTCCATCATTGGATGAATGGATAAAGAAGATGTGGCACATATATACAATGGAATATTACTCAGCCATAAAAAGAAGCGAAATTGAACTATTTGTAGTGAGGTGGATGGACCTGGAGTCTGTCATACAGAGTGAAGTAAGTCAGAAAAAGAAAGACAAATACTGTATGCTGACACATATATATGGAATTTAAGAAAAAAAATGTCATGAAGAACATAGGGGTAAGACAGGAATAAAGACACTGACCTACTAGAGAATGGACTTGAGGATATGGGGAGGGGGAAGGGTAAGCTGTGACAAAGCGAAAGAGAGGCATGGACATATATACACTACCAAATGTAAGGTAGATAGCTACTGGGAAGCAGCTGCATAGCACAGGGAGATCAGCTCGGTGCTTTGTGACCGCCTGGAGGGGTGGGATAGGGAGGGTGGGAGGGAGACGCAAGAGGGAGGGGATATGGGAACATATGTATATGTATAACTGATTCATTTTGTTATAAAGCAGAAACTAAAAAAAAAATGAAAAAAAAACCTTGATTTTTTTTGTTTTAATTTTTGTCTGCGTTGGGTCTTCATTGTTGCCTGCAGGCTTTCTCTAGTTGCGGTGAGCGGGGGCTACTCTTCCTTGCGGTGCATGGGCTCCTCACTGCGGTAGCTTCTCTTGTTGCAGAGCACAGGCTCTAGGCATGCGGGCTTCAGTAGCTGTGGCTTGTGGGCTCGCAGTTGTGGCTCACGGGCTCTAGAGCACAGGCTCAGTAGTTGTGGCGCACAGGCTTAGTCGCTCCGCGGCATGTGGGATCTTCCCCGACCAGGGCTCGAACCCGTGTCCCCTGCATTGGCAGGCGGACTCTCAACCACTGCGCCACCAGGGAAGCCCCAAGGTAACCAATTTTTTAAAATTTTATGTATTCATGGATTTAGACATATACAACAGGTTTCAACTCATTGCAGTTGTTAGCCTTATTGAAGCTCCAATTGTACTATCTTTGGTCAGTGGGAGCCTCTTCAAGTTGGTATTGTAAGGGAGGGGAAGAAATCTTTTTCCTCTACCCATTTTGGGTTCACCAGCTTGGGCCCCGTAAATTAGACTAACAAAAGACATTAACAAGAGAAAAACAGACGTTTATTAACATGTGCATTGTGCATACACGTGGGAGCATTCACAGATTAGTAACTCAAAGGGATAGTTAGAACTTGGGCTTACCTAGCATCTTTTTTTTTAGATATAAATTTTAATTAATTTATTTATTTTTGGCTGCACTGGGTCTTTGTTGCTGCACACGGGCTTTCTCTAGTTGCAGCGAAGGGGCTACTCTTCGTTGCGGTGTGCTGCTTCTCATCACAGTGGCTTCTCTTGTTGCGAAACATGGGCTCTAGGCGCACGGGCTGAGTAGTTGTGGTGTGCGGGCTTCAGCAGTTGTGGCTCATGGGCTTCAGCAGTTATGGCTTGTGGGTTCTAGAGTGCAGGCTCAGTAGTTGTGGTGCACAGGCTTAGTTGTTCCGCGGCATGTGGAATCTTCCCGGACCAGGGCTTGAACCCGTGTCCCCTGCATTGGCAGGCAGATTCTTAAGCACTGTGCCACCAGGGAAGTCCATTACATGGCATCTTAAAAAAAGAAAAATAAATTTTTAAAATAAATTTATTTATTGTATTTATTTATCTTTGGCTGTGTTGGGTCTTTCGTTGGTGCACTCTGGCATTCTCTAGCTGTGGCGAGAGGGGGCTACTCTTCGTTGTGGCGTGCGGGCTTCTCATTGCAGTGGCTTCCCTTGTTGCGGAGCACAGGCTCTAGGCGCGTGGGCTTCAATAGTTGTGGCATGCGGGCTTCAGTAGTTGTGGCTTGCGGGCTCTAGAGTGCAGGCTCAGCAGTTGTGGTGCACAGGCTTAGTTGCTCCACGGCATGTGGGATCTTCCTGGACCAGGGCTCGAACCCGTGTCCCCTGCATTGGCAGGTGGATTCTTAACTACTGCGCCACCAGGGAAGCCCAACAATAAATTTTTTTTAGAGAAGTGACAAGACAAAGGAAAGAACTTTGAGCTTCTAAGAGTGGCAAATTGTAAGAAGGCAAAAATATGGGGAAATTAGTGGTAAATAAGGGCTAGGTTGTTTTTTTTAAAATTTTTATTGGAGTATAGTTGCTCTACAATGTTGTGTTAGTTTCTGCTATACAGCAAAGTCAATCAGCTACACATATACATATACCCCCTTTTTTTGAATTTCCTTCCCATTTAGGTCACCACTGAACATTGAGTAGAGTTCCCTGTGCTATTCAGTAGGTTCTCATTAGTTATCTATTTTATACACAGTAGTGTATATATGTCAATCCCAGTCTCCCAATTCATCCCACCGCCCACTTCCCCCTTTGGTATCCATACGTTTGTTCTCTACATCTGTGTCTCTAGTTCTGCTTTGCAAATAAGTTCATCTGTATCATTTTTCTAGATTCCACACATAAGTGATATTATATATTTGTTTTTCTCTTTCTGGCTTACTTCATTCTATATGACAGTCTCTAGATCCATCCACATCTCTGCAAATGGCACAACTTCATTCCTTTTTATGGCTGAGTAATATTCCATTGTATATATGTACCACATCTTCTCTATCCATTCCTCTGTTGATGGACAGTTAGGTTGCTTCCATGTCCTGGTGATTGTAAATAGTGCTACAATGAACATTGGGGTGCATATATCTTTTTGAATTATGGTTTTCTCCCGGTATATGCCCAGAAGTGGGATTGCTGGGTCATATGGTAGTTCCATTTTTTTTAACTTTTTAAAAAAATTTTATTTATTTTTGGCTGGGTTGGGTCTTTGTCGCTGTGCGTGGGCTTCCTCTAGCTGCGGCGAGTGGGGCTACGCTTCGTTGTGGTGCGCAGGCTTCTCATTGCAGTAGCTTCTCTTGTTGTGGAGCACAGGCTCTAGGCGTGCAGGCTTCAGTAGTTGTAGTACACAGGCTCAATAGTTGCAGCACATGGGCCCTAGAGCATGTGGGCTTCAGTAGTTGTGACACATGGGCTCAGTACTTGCAGCGCAGGTTCAGTAGTTGTGGCGCAGGGGCTTAGTTGCTCCATGGCATGTGGGATCTTCCCGGACCAGGGCTTGAACCCGTGTCCCCTGCATTGGCAGGCAGATTCTTAACCACTGCACCACCAGGGAAGTCCTGGTAGTTCTGTATTTAGTTTTTCAAGGAACCGCCATACTGTTCTCCATAGTGGCTGTATCAATTTACATTCCCACCAACAGTGTAGTTTTAGTAAGGTTCGTAATAGTTTCCTCTGATGTTGTCTCCGGGCTGATAAGGGTCTAAAGTTGTCTCTAGTGATTAGCTTCTGTCTTTCCTGGTAGAGATAGAAGAGGGGACACTTTTATAAATTAATGGCAAATAGGGGGAGGGCAGAGAGCTTTTATATAGGCATACCTTGTTTTATTGTGCTTTGCTTTATGGTATTTCACAGATACTGTGATTTTTACAAATTAAAGGTTTGTGGCAACCCTGCATTGAGCAAGTCTATGAGCACCATTTTTCCAACAGCATTTGCTCACTTAGTGTCCCTTCATCACATTTTGGTAATTCTCGCAACATTCCAAACTATTTCATTATTACTATATTGTTACTATATTATGGATACCTGCGATCAGTGATCTTTGATGTTACTATTGCAAAAATATTACGACTTGCTGAAGCCTCAGATCATGGTTAGCAGTTTTTGGCAATAAAGTATTTTTAAATTAAGGTATGTAATTTTTTTAGATATGTTATTAATAGCACACTTAATAGACTATAGTATAGTGCAAACATACTTTTAAATGCACTGGGAAACCAAAAAAATTATGTGACTCACTTTATTTATTTATTTTTATTATTATTATTTTTTTGCGGTACGCGGGCCTCTCACTGTTGTGGCCTCTCCCGTCGCGGAGCACAGGCTCCGGACGCGCAGGTTTAGCAGCCATGGCTCACGGGCCCAGCCGCTCCGCGGCATGTGGGATCTTCCCAGACCGGGCCACGAACCCGTGTCCCCTACATCGGCAGGCGGGCTCTCAACCACTGCGCCACCAGGGAAGTCCCAACTCACTTTATTTTGATGTTTGCTTTATTGTGGTGATCTGGAACCAAACCTGCAGTATCTCCAAGGTATGCCTGTATCTGTTTCTCTCAATTCCCTTCAGTTCAAGAAAGCTTATATACCTTTTAGACAAAGAAGCAATAAATTTGTGAAGAAATTACACGACAAAAGGGGTTTGGGCTAGGGGCAGTAAATTGTAGGAAAGAGACTAGGAGATATGGAAGATAAGGGTTGTTTTAGTAAGTTTGTTTCTACAGACCCATTTGAATATTGATTACCAGTCTCAGGTGACAGTGATGTTCTTTTATTGCTGGTTCAGGGAGGGCACATTTCTCATGGGAAATTTGATGGCCTGTTTTTAGGTAGAAACATCTGTATCTGTTGTTTCCAGAGTACCTTTAGCTCAAAATAGTCAGCATGCCAGAGTGGCATATTTTGGGGTGGCATGTGTTGAAGTCCTTCCTGCCAAAGCGGCATGTTTTGGGGGTGGCATATTCTGCTACCCTTTTGTACCTGAGTCCTTTTGATGTGACCCTAGTAGTCTTTTTTTTTTTTTTTTTCTTTTTGCGGTATGCGGGCCTCTCACTGTTGTGGCCTCTCCCGTTGCGGAGCACAGGCTCCGGACGCGCAGGCCCAGCGGCCATGGCTCACGGGCCCAGCCGCTCCGCGGCATATGGGATCCTCCCAGACCGGGGCACGAACCCGTATCCCCTGCATCGGCAGGCGGACTCTCAACCACTGCGCCACCAGGGAGGCCCGACCCTAGTAGTCTTTTAAAAAATATATTATTTTACCTTTTATTATTGAAATTTCCAAACATATACAGTAGTAGAGAGGCAAGTCTATGGACTCCCACTACCCCAACATCCAGTTTCAATAATTATCAATATTGCCAGTCTTGTTTCATCGATACCTACAAGTCTTATCCTTGTTGATTATCATTAGCATTACTTTTCGAGCTTTCTTGAGGCATAATTCACCCATTGGAAGTGTGCAATTCAACGATTTTAGTAAATTTACAGAGTTGTGCCACCATCACCACAATCCAATGTTAGACATTTCCATCACCCCAAAATGTTGCCTCGCAGCTGTTTGCAGTCAGTCCTTCTTCCACTCCTATATCCAGGCAACCACTGACCTATCAGTTTAGTTACTTTACAGCTGTTGATTTTCCTGCTGCTGCCCAATAAAAGTCTTGGGATTTCTCTTAACGGTCATCCTAAGTATTCTTTTCCCATTTTTTCTTTCTTTGTTGAATCTCTCACTTCCTAGATCCCATATCTTCCTCTTGCTTGGTTTATACCCTCATACAGAGGAGCACCTTTTTCAACATATTCCTGAGAAAGGGTATATAGGGGAGGAAAAATAATTTTCCTCTACC
This sequence comes from Mesoplodon bidens, assembly GCF_964165515.1. NCBI lineage: Eukaryota > Metazoa > Chordata > Mammalia > Artiodactyla > Ziphiidae > Mesoplodon > Mesoplodon bidens. The sequence goes on along the minus strand of NC_138168.1, from coordinate 27,078,448 downwards.
CTTCTGAGTCCTTGGCTGAGAGCCCTGTAGTAAAAGATTAACAAGAGAAAAACAAACATGTTAATTAACATGTATACTTCAGGTATACATGGGAGATACCCAGGGAAAAAATTGAGTCACTCCACAAGTGTGGGTAATTTTTCATCTATTGTGCTATGACCTCTCAGGGAACCCTCTCAATTTTCTTGAAAATTTTTTTTATTATTAATTAATTTATTTATTTTTGGCTGTGTTGGGTCTTCGTCACTGTGTGCAGGCTTTCTCTAGTTGCAGTGAGCAGGGGCTACTCTTCGTTGCGGTGCGTGGGCTTCTCATTGTGGTGGTTTCTCTTGTTGCGGAGCACGGGCTCTAGGCACACAGGCTTCAGTAGCTGTGGCTCGCGGGATTTAGAGCACAGGCTCAGTAGTTGTGGCGCACGGGCTTAGTTGCTCTGCGGCATGTGGGATCTTCCCTGACCAGGGCTCGAACCCGTGTCCCCTGCATTGGCAGGCAGATTCCCAACCACTGTGCCACCAGGGAGGTCCCTCTTCTTGGAAATTTAAAAATATTATTTATTTGGAAATGTATTCTGTCCCGTTTTCATAGTTCACTTGTTCTGAAAGTTCTGCTGTTGAGTTTGAGTTCCCCAAGGAGCAAACATTCAAATCCTGGACAAAAATTCAAATTGAAATACATTTTTTAAAGGTTTAAACTTCCTTTGGAGATCTACCCATGTCAGTTCAGAAAGATCTACTCCCTTTTAAAACACTTTTTAGAGGTAGAATTTACAAAAGTGCACAAATCTTAAATGTAGTTAATTTTTTTCTCTTTTGTATCTACCAGAGTAACCACAACCCAGGGGAAGATAATGAAACATTTCCATCTCCCTAGGAGGTTCCCTTAGGCCCTTTGCAAGCAACACCCCCCAAAAGCAACCACTAGTCTGACTTTGTCATTATTTTGGCTTGTTTATGAACTTGACGTAAATGTACTGTTAATTTTTATGTACTTTTCTACTCCCCTCTCACAGTGCCTAAAGACTATTCTATACCTTACATACTTTATTTCATTCCCATGTCAATGAAAACAATCAATAATCTATAATAAGAATAGAAAAGAGTTTTATTTGAGCCAAACTAAGGACTAGCCTGGAAGCCAGCTTCCCAGATTACTCTGAGAAGCTGCTCCAGAGAAGCATGGTTTCCAGCACAGTTTTATATCTTGTCAGAACAAAGAACATTAAACAAGACAGGGTTACATTCCTTCAAGGTTTTAAAAAATAACAACAACATACACACAGATCAGCAAGTACACAGCAAGCCAGCATGGCCTTGGCACCTGTAAAGGAAGCCTTATCATTAAAGGAGTACTAGCATTAGCATCCCAGGAAGAGAGACATTTAATCTTTATATTTAACATGGACATTCTTTACTTCTGGTCAGTGTGCTCTTTTAATAATTAGAGCAGATATACAATTTATGTCTGATAGGCCATAAACAGGCTATTTTAGTTAGCATAAAATTCAAGTTAACTCATGTATAAGCCAAGAATGACTTTCATATATGTCAATATGTGAACATTTCTTTTATCACCCATCTTAACATTTATATCCAATATTTATATTAAGAAAGCTTCAAGGGACTTCCCTGGTGGCGCAGTGGTTAAGAATCCGCCTGTCAATGCAGGGGGCACGGGTTCGAGCCCTGGTCCGGGAAGATCCCACATGCCGCAGAGCAACTAAGCCCGTGCACCACAACTACTGAGCCTGCGCTCTAGAGCCCACGAGCCACAGCTACTGAAGCCCGCGCGCCTAGAGCCCGTGCTCCGCAACGAGACAGACCATCGTAATGAGAAGCCCGCGCACAGCAACGAAGAGTAGCCCCCGCTCACCACAACTAGAGAAAGCCCGCGCACAGCAACGAGGACCCAACGCTGCCAAAAAAAAAAAAAAAAAAAAAGAATGCTGCCAGGGCTATGCTTGTTACACTTGGGTGTGAATTTCCACAGGCCAGAGGTCTAAAAAGGGAATTGCTGGGTCAGAAGGGGCGAGTCTGCTTTTCTTTCCTATCTGATCTTTTCGCCTGTTGAGGCAGAAGGAGGCAGGAGGATCCCACAGCTCCCTATAGGCTCCCTAGCTTCTCCCGCATGGCGGAATCTTCTGTCTCGCTATCCCACCACTCGTCGTCTCTGAACCTCCCACCACAGCAAGCTCTCGCCTCGGCTCTAAAAGCCATTTCTGCTCGGATTCCCCAGCGGGAGTTGGCCGGATACGGACGCCCGCGTTTCAGGTGCCGAGGGGGCGGGGCCGGCGTCGCGGGGCGGGGCCGGCGCCGTCGCAGGCCGGCGCCGTCGCAGGCCGGTGACGCAGTGCGCCGCGTGCTCCCCCCACGTGTGCTGTTGCTCTCAGGGTGTCCGCGGAGAAGCGGCGGTTGTTTTCTCTGGGGGCGTAGTTGGTGGCAGCCCCGGCGCGGGGACCTCAGCGGCTCGGGGGCTCTGAGCGCGAAGCAGGGAGCGTCGGTGGCCGTCTGGGGCTGAGGTCCCGCGGTCATGGAGCACCTCTTGCTGGAGGTGGCGGCCGCGCCTCTGCGGTTAATCGCTGCGAAGAACGAGAAGAGTCGCAGCGAGCTGGGCAGGTTCTTGGTCAAGCAGGTAAGAGAAGGAGCGAGAGGGAAAGCGCCCGGCCGCCCCCACCACCCCCTGGCGCGTGCCATGGGGCGCGCGGGGCGCGCGGAGACACAGGGGACAGGAAAGCGGCGTCTTGTCACTCTGGCCCGCTCCCCAGGGCTGGCCCGTGGCGGAGGCGTCCGCGCGCGTTTGAGGAGCCAGGAAGAAGCCTTTTGTTTTTCTCAGGGGGAAAGCCTTGCCTTCTCCTCTCCACCGACTTACCCCCTTGCAGCGCCCTGACTGCGTGCGGCAGACGTGGCCTTCGGAGAGAAATGTGGGTGGTTTTTCTGTAATTGAGGTTGCGTGTCTGCCCTTTTGACATGTGTATTATCTAAGTGTGCCGAGTCCAGCCACCCCTGTTAGCTGGGGTGAATGTTTCCTGTCTGCCCAGTCCCGACTTTTCGGCCCACTGACAAGCATTGATTGTGTTCCTGCTCTGCTTAGCACACAGTGTGGCACTTTGCGGAGACATAAATTCGTTAAGGTCTCTGCCCACAGGGAATTTAGCGTCTATCTTTAGAGACCGTTCATAAACACAGAAAACAACTGATGGACAAAGCGAGACATTGAGTGCATAATTTCTAAGCCATGGAATTATCAACTGGTTTTCTGGGAAATGGGTGCTCTGGCCTTTTAAGAGCGAACTCTCGTTTACCACCAGCTGTCTTGAGTTTTTTCACGTGGCATTTTAACTTTGTGTTTTGTGCTTCCCCCCCCCACCAATATCTGTTAGCTTCTTTTTTAAAATTAATTAATATTTATTTTTGGCTGCGTTGGGTCTTCGTTGCTGTGCGCGGGCTTTCTCTAGTTGCGGCGAGCGGGGGATATTCTTCGTTGCGGTGCGCGAGCTTCTTATTGTGGTGGCTTCTCTTGTTGCAGAGCACGGGCTCTAGGCACGCGGGCTCCAGAGCGCAGGCTCAGTAGTTCCGGCGCACGGGCTTAGTTGCTCCGCGGCATGTGGGATCTTCCTGGACCAGGGCTCAAACCCGTGTCCCCTGCATTGGCAGGCGGATTCTTAACCACTGCACCACCGGGGAAGTCCTGTTAGCTTCTTGAGAGTAGAAATTTTTTTTTTCTAATTCCAGTATGTAGACCGTATATATTCTATTGCTTAGGAAACAACAGCAGTATTTTGTGTCTGGAGTAGCTGGGAACTAACATGAGAGGCATTTCTGTTTGGTGACAACAAATGAACGTGTATAGTAAAGGGGAGGGAGCAGTGGAAGATATGCCTGGGGTTATCTGGCTTGTTGATTCCCCCAGGGAAGGGAATCACTAACATAAATGGAGAGGTCTAGGAAAGAAAACGGATTTTTGGTGGGCTAGACTAAGGAAAGAGATGATCAGTTTATATGAGCTGAGCTTGTGGTGACAGGCTCCTGAATTATGTATTGTGGCTAGAAGTATTTTTCTGTAAGTGGGCTTGCATTTAGAACAGAGGTTCTGAAGCTGGGGCTCATGGACCATGGACAATAGGGGATTTATTTATGATTCTCCACTGTAATTGGATATAAAATTGGTGCTTATGTATTGGGAGTAAAATGAGAAAAATGGTTTGTAGCCGTTTTTAAGAGAATCTGATATTTTGAAGTGTGAACCACTCAGGTAGATTCTGAGACTATATAGTAATGCTAAGGAACTTAAAAACTACTCAAAAGTTTAGTTGAATTAAGGAGATTGGGACACCTGTGCTTCCCCTTTCCTTGTCTCACGTTATCTGTCTCAGATTCTATCCAATCTGAGAGATGTTTTTCAGGTTTGTTCGTTTCCATTTTCAGTAATAGTTTCAAGCCTTTCGCTCAGAGAAGAGTTGATTGTGTTGTCATTCTATTTTTCTCCTATTTTGGGAAGCAAAATAATTTTTACTGGGAAGCAAAGGCTTTTTTTTTTTTCTTTTTGCAAAGCCATGCAGCTTGTGGGATCTTAGTTCTCCAGCCGGGGATTGAACCCAGGCCCTCTGCAGTGAAAGCACGGAGTCCTAACCACTGCACTGCCAGGGAAGTCCCAGCAAAGTTTTTGAAACATTGCTTCTCATGGAGTTTGGGATCTGAAGTAAGAATTTTTTAGGATTGTGCTCCCTTTTTCTTTCTTTTTTTTTTTTTTTTTTGGTACGCGGGCCTCTCACTGTTGTGGCCTCTCCTGTTGCAGAGCACAGGCTCCGGACGCGCAGGCTCAGCGGCCATGGCTCACGGGCCCAGCCGCTCCGTGGCATGTGGAATCTTCCCGAACCGGGGCACGAACCCGCATCCCCTGCATCGGCAGGCGGACTCTCAACCACTGCGCCACCGCCACCGGGGAAGCCTTGTGCTTCCTTTTTTTTTTTTCTTTATCTCAGCTGGTGACACCACTGTCTCTCTATCCAGTCCCTTTTCACTCCTTTTCTGTCACATATAGCCAAGTCCTCCTGATTTTCCTTACTCAGTGTTGGATCTGTTCCTTTCACTTCCTCCCTACTATCGTTACCATCCTGCAGTTCTGACTCTTAATTGCACCGTGGGGGTGTTCTTTCCACCACCACCAAGCAAGTCTCAGACACCAGCTGGTGTCCTACAGTTAACTCAGTTCTGACACTGTTTATCTGCAGAAAGCATCATATTCTTCAGAGTAAAGTCTCAGCCCTAAAAGACTTCTCCCACCCGCAACATACACACCGGTTGTCACCTGTGCTTCTGATCAACAGGCTGTAAATTGGAGGTTCCAATGACCTCTTCCTTGGGTTTGATTAATTTGTTAGAGTGGCTCACAGAACTCAGAGAAATGTTTTACGTACTAGGACAACCAACTCTGAAGCTCTCTGAACCATGTTCTTTTGGGTTTTTATGGAGGCTTCCTTACATTGGCACAGTTTTTTAAATCTCTGGCCGTTGGTGATTGAACTCTGCCCTCCCGGGAGGGCACGGAACTGAAAGTTCCAATACTCTAATCACATGATTGGTTCTCCTGGCAACCAGCTCCCATCTTAGCGGCTTTTCACAATTCACTACATTAACATAACAAGACACCTTTATCTCTCTCTCTCATCACAGGAAGTTCCAGGGGTTTTAGGAGCTCGGCCAGGAATAGGGTCGAAGACTTCATTTGTATTTCTTATAAATCACAGCGTCACATCTTACCTCCTTGATCACTGTTTATGTTGAGGAAGAGCAGAGTGCTTAAGAGCATATGCATGGATACTGGGGCTGAAGTACGGCTGAAGATCACATCCATTCTCTCTCCCTTTTTCTTGTTTTGTTTTGTTTTTTGGCCGCTCGGTTTGCAGGATCTTAGTTCCCCGACCAGAGATCGAACCTGCACTGCCTGCAGTGGAAGCGCGGAGTCTTAACCCCTGGACCGCCAGGGAAGTCCCACTGTTCTCTTTTATTTAACTGCCTTTGGGTCCTCCCACAAGTTGCTCGACTCTCCTGAGTCTCAGTTTCTTGATATGATATGTATTACGTATGGTAGCCGCTAAATAGTTACAGAGAGTAGTTAAAAGCAGGGACTCTGGAGCCAGATTCTGTGACATGGATTCCTGGTTCTGCTTCTAGCTTTGTGACCTTACCCCTTTTTTATTTTTCAGTTTCCTTATCTGTAAAATGGGGATAATTTTACCTACTTCATGGGTTGCTATGAGGATTAGGTGCCTAGAATATAGTAAATGCTGTCTATAAAATGGGTTGCTGTTATTATTGCTATAAATAAGATTGTTGGGAGATCTAGATAATGCATTTGGGGAGTTTACCACAGTACCTGACCCATAGTAAGTAATCAATACATATGAGCTATAATTAGATTTTTTTAAAGACAGCTTTGGCATGTAATTCACATACCATATAATTCATCCATTTAAGTGTACAGTTCAGTGGTTTTCGCTCTGTTCACAGATATATGCAACGGTCACCACAGTCCATTTTGGAACACTTTTGTTACTTCACAAAGAAGCCTCTGTTCCCTTTAGCTATTATCTCCCATCCTTATTCTGGTCACTTAATATAAATTATCATTAATAAGACAAATCTGAATCTATTGTCATTCTGCCTAAGAGCTCCCCACTGTCTCCAGAATCAAAATCCAAGCTTTCTAAAATGGTATATGAAATATTGCTTTTTTTTTAATTTTTAAAGAAACTATTTTCTGTCAATCATATTTCCATTTTCTTTTTGAAATTTTTTTTTTCTTACCCAGTCTGGTTCTCAGCTGGGGGCAATTTTGCTTTCTGGAGCAAATCTGGAGATGTTTTTTGGTTGTCACAACTTGTGATGGGGGTGTGCTGTAGGCGTCTAGAGTGTAGAGGCCAGGGATGCTGCTGAACACCTTCTAGTGCACAGGGTAGCCTTCACAACAAGGAAATTATCCAGCCCCAAATGTCAGTAGTGCAAAATTAAGAAAGAAACCCTAAATATATGTATACCTAATAACAGAATGTCAAAATGCATGAATCAAAAAGTGACAGAAAAAGAAAAATAGAGAAACTCAAAATTATAATTGGAGACTTTTAACACTCTAGCCTTGGTCACTGATAGTACAAACACAGAAGATCAGTAAGGATATAGAAGACTTGAACACCATCAACAAACCTGACCTAACTGGCATTTATAGAATGCTGTGTCCAGTAATTGCAGAATACATACTCTGCATATCTGGAACGTTCACCAAGATAGATCATAAGATGGGCCATTAAACAAGTCTCAACAAATTTAGGAGAATTGAAATCATACAAGGCATATTCAGTTACCCCAATGAGATTAAATTAGGGGGGAAAACCCTCAAAATGATGCTGGGAAAAATCCCTAAATGTTAGAGATTAAATAAGAAAATTAAAAGAAACTGATGACTAAAGAAGATATCACTGGGAGAATCAGAAAATATTTTGAACTGTATGATAGCTTAAACAATTTGTGGGTTGCAGGCAATAACAATTAGAAGGAAATTCATAACCTTTAGAGGGAAATTTATAACATTAAGTTCTTATATTTGGAAAAAGTGGTTTGAAATTAGTGATATTTCTTAAGCTTCCATCTTAGGAAATTAGAAAAAGAAGAGCAAATTAAACGCAAAATAAATAGAAGGAAAAAAGTAATAAAGATAACAGTGGAAACAAATGAAATAGAAAATGGACAAACAATATAGCAAACCAGTGAAACCAGAAGCTGATTCTTTGAAAAGATTGACCAAGAATAAAAGGGAAAAATCAAAACTATTAGGAATGAAAGAAGGCCACCATTACAGTTTGAAAAGAATAAAAAAATAAGTAACTAATATGAAAAATTGTATGCCAATAAATTAGATGACAGGAGCATTCAGAGAATATAAATTACCAAAGTTCACTCAAGAAATAGACAAAAACAACATAGGAAGAGAGCAACACTTCCTCAAGCTGATACAGAGGGTCTACAAACACCATCATAGTTAGTAAAGGAACAGCCCGATTTAAAAATGGGCAAAAGTTTTGAATAAATATTCACAAAAGAAGATAAATGAATGGCTATTAAATACTTCATACCATATACCACTCCACCTCCACTGGAATGGCTAAAATTAAGACTGATAATACTATGTGTTGGTGAAGTTATGTAGCAACTGAAGCGCTCAGATATTGCTGGTGGGGATGTGAAATGGTGCAGATACTCTGGAAAACAACTTCTGTTAAACATTGAAAAATATCTTAAAATTTATTTATTATATTTATTTATTTTTGGCTGCATTGGGTCTTTGTTGCTGCGCACGGGCTTTCTCTAGTTGCGGCGAGCAGGAGCTACTCTTCCTTGTGGTGCACGGGCTTCTCTTCTAGGCTTGCGGGCTTCAGTAGTTGTGGCATGTGGGCTCAGTAGTTGTGGCTCGCGAGCTCTAAAGCGCAGGCTCAGTAGTTGTGGTGCACGGGCTTAGTTGCTCCATGGCATGCGGGATATTCCTGGACAAGGGCTTGAACCTGTGTCCCCTGCATTGGCAGGAGGATTCTTAACCACTGTGCCAGCAGGGAAGTCCTAAAAATTTTTTTAAATTAAAAATAAAAGTTGGAATTCCCTGGTGGTCCAGTGGTTAGGACTCCGTGCTTTCACTGCGGAGGGCCCAGGTTTGATCCCTCGTTGGGTAACTAGGATCCTGCAAGCCATGCAGCGTGGCCAAAAATGTATTATCAAGTTGAGCATACAGTTACTGTGTGACCCAGCAATCTCACTCTTTGGTAATAAAAAGATTAAGAGTAATGAAAATATGGGGGGTGGAGAAATTGGGAATTTGGGATTAACAGATACACACTACTATATATAAAATAAATAACAAGGACCTACCGTATAGCACAGGGAACTATATTCAATATGTTGTAATAAACCTATAGTGGAAAAGAATCTGAAAAAGAATATATACATATGTATGTATATATATGTATAACTGAGTCACTTTGCTGTACACTTAAAACTTTGTAAATCAACAATACTTCACTCAAAAAAAAAAAAAAAAGTAATGAAGGACTTCCCTGGTGGTTCAGTGGTTAAGACTCCGTGCTTCCACTGGAGGGGCCTCGGGTTGGATCCCTGGTCAGGGAACCAAGATCCCACACGCTGTGCAGCGTGGCCAAAAACCAAAAAAAGAGAGAGAGGAGTGAACATATGTCCATCAATCTTTTGTATATGAATGTTCATGGTAGCTTTATTGATGATAGCTGAAAACAGTGCAAATATCTATTAACATGTGAAAGGGTAAACAAGTTGTGGTATGCTCATATGGTGAAACACGAGTAAGTAATAAAATGGAATAAATTATTAACACTACCTACAAGTACAACTTTGGAACTTTGGAAAAAATTATTATATTTTTGAATATGGTATTTAGGTTGTGCTCAAACTGTACTCTTATAGATAACCATTTAGTGTCAAAGCCTTTAGGCTATAAATTCATAGCCTTGGGCTTGCTGGGTCAGAGGGTATACGCCTCAGGCAATTTAAACCCTCTGTCGCATTGCCCAGCAGCAAGGGTTGTGCAGACTTGCATACACACGAGCGATATGAGACCTTTTACATACTTTTCAGTTTTCCTTTTTATGCTTATGGACATACTGAGCCCAGGCACTAGAATTTTGTGGTTTATTTCATCTTGCATATCAAAGTGTGGCTGTCTGTTTTGGATCTGTCTTGTTTATTAATTAAAATCTGAAGCCTTCATGGGGATATATCATCATTCATTTCCAGGAACTGATTTCTTATCCTTATTCTTTCCTCAAGAGAGTTGGCACTTTTGCATACTAACTGCACTTTATTTTTTTCTTATTTAATTCCTGTTTTCCTCCAAGACAAAGGTGTTGGGGGAAACACTGAATTCCCTGGAAACTGTTATGACTCTGAAACATTACTTTTCAAGGAAGCTGAAGCTATCTAGCATTTTACATGGAATCCTGGTGTCAGTCCTTTTACCTCAAACCCCAGTGGACTGAAACTTATTTGTAACAGCATTTACATTCAATTAACTAATCCTCTATTGCCAAAAAACCCCCACCGTGTTTTATAAGATAAACTCAGTTATGAAGTCTGGCAATTGGATAGTTTGATTTTAAGCCAGGACTCTGTTCTTCTATAGCAGTAAAAATGAAAATCTTTTTTTTTTAGATGTTGGGGGTAGGAGTTTATTAATTAATTTATTTATTTTTGCTGTGTTGGGTCTTCGTTTCTGTGCGAGGGCTTTCTCTAGTTGTGGCAAGCGGGGGCCACTCTTCATCGCGGTGCGCGGGCCTCTCACTATCACGGCTTCTCTTGTTGCGGAGCACAGGCTCCAGACGCGCAGGCTCAGCAGTTGTGGCTCACGGGCCTAGTTGCTCTGCAGCATGTGGGATCTTCCCAGACCAGGGCTCGAACCCGTGTCCCCCGCATTAACAGGCAGATTCTCAACCACTGCGCCACCAGGGAAGCTCCCATGAAAATCATTTATGTAGAAATTTTGTTTTGCCTTTCTCTCAGGTGTGGACACCTCAAGATCGCCAGTGTATCTTGAGTACCTTAGCACAGTTACTTCTGGATAAGGACTGTACTGTGCTGGTTGGCCGCCAGCTGCGCCCTCTCCTTTTGGATTTGCTGGAAAGGAATGCTGAAGCCATTAAAGCTGGGGGCCAAGTCAACCATGACTTACACGAAAGGCTCTGTGTGTCGATGAGCAGACTCATCGGTAACCATCCTGACGTCCTCCCGTGAGTAACAGTTTTATTCTTCACGTTTCTCCTTGAGGTGGTAGAACCTACTCTCTCCTGGGAAGTAAGGAGGAGTCTGAGCTGAGATGAAGAGAAAAGGGGAAATTCACAAAGGGGAGAGAGGAGTGGTACTATTTTATAAAAATAATCACAGCAGAAGCCGTTTATCCAGCTCAGTTCAGTGACCATTTACTAGGTTTTTAAGTCTTGAACATCAAGACAGGTCTGGAAAATATAACCAAGATATCTCCCTGCCCTCAAGGATTCTGTCACCTGGCAAGACATGCATATAAGGCAGATCTAAATGAGTTTTAGCTGAGGCTCTTACAGCATCCATTTCAGACGGGTGAGATTCTTACTTGCTGGAACAGCTGAAGTGAGTGGGTTACAAGAGCTCTAGTGTCCCTTCCAACTTTCTGTAAATCTATCCACAGCCAAAGTGTGATAAGAAGTTGTATTAGAACTGGATTCTAATGCATTTCTCTTTTGACCTGCTCTCTTTCCAACTTGGGCTGCTTCACCCCTCCTTAGGCAACCCCGTGGTCCCCCATTCCCATGAGGTCACCCCAGTAATGCTGAACTTAGTGCAGATGCCTAGTTGGCATAGCGCCCTGCAGCCCGGAAGTCCTGGCCCAAGCCATCCTCCTGCCTTAGCCTCCTGAGTAGCTGGGGCTATAGGCATGTGCCACTGCACCAGGCTTTCTCAAAATGATAGGTTTGTGTGGAATAGTCAAAAGAGGCAGCTAACTGAGTGTCAGGGGTTTTTCAATTGAGAAGATAAAGGACTTTAACTCTAAACATGAATAATGTTCTGTGTACCTATAGGAGCATCTTTTTAAAATAAATAATTAATTAATTGATTTTGGCCGTGTTGGGTCTTCATCGCTGCACGCAGGCTTTCTCTAGTTGCGGCGAGCGGGGCCTACTCTTCGTTGTGGTGCACGGGCTTCTCGTCCTGGTAGCTTCTCTTGTGGCGGAGCACAGGCTCTAGGCACGCGGGCTTCAGTAGTTGTGGCACGTGGGCTCTAGAGCGCAGGCTTAGTAGTTGGCTGCGCTCGGGCTTAGTTGCTCTGCGGCATGTGGGATCTTCCTTGACCAGGGCTCGAACCTGTGTCCCCTGCCCTGACAGGCTGATTCTTAACCACTGTGCCACCAGTGAAGTCCTAATTAATTTTTTTATTGGAGTATAGTTGGTTAACAATGTTGTGTTAGTTTCTGCTGTACAGCAAAGTGAATCAGCCATACGTATACATATATCCACTCTCTTCCAGACTCCATTCCCATATAGGTCATTACAGAGGACCGAATAGAGTTCCCTGTGCTATACAGTAGGTTCTTTTTTTTTTTCCCCTATAAACTTATTTATTTTGGCCGTGTTGCATCTTCATTGCTGCGTGCAGTCTTTCTCTAGTTGTGGTGAGCGGGGGCTACTCTTCGTTATGGTGCACAGGCTTCTCACTGCGGTGGCTTCTCTTGTTGCGGAGCACAGGCTCTAGGTGCACGGGCTTCATTAGTTGTGGCACGTGGGCTCAGTAGTTGTGGCTCGCGGGCTCTAGAGCGCTGGCTCAGTAGTTGTGGTGCACGGGCTTAGTTGCTCTGCGGCATGTGGGATCTTCCCGGGCGAGGGCTCGAACCCATGTCCCCTGCATTGGCAGGCGGATTCTTAACCACTGCGCCACCAGGGAAGCCCTACAGTAGGTTCTTATCAGTTATCTTTTATATACAGTAGTGTGTATATGTCAATCCCAGTCATCCAGTTTTTCTCCCCCTTTTCCCCCTTGGTAATCATAAATTTGTTTTCTACATCTGTGACTCAATTTCTGTTTTGTAAATAGGTTCATTTGTACCATTTTTTTAGATTCCACATTTAAGCAATATCATATGATATTTTGTCTTTCTCTGTCTGACTGACTTTACTCAGTAGAGCATCTCTTATTATTAGTCTTCTTCAACACAATAAGTACACTTTGGCTTTCCTGGAAGTATAATCTCTAGTCTGGTCCTTGGATGAGGTAATAAAAAATGAAGGCTTGGGGAAACCATAATTTGTGTGAGCTTTTCTAAAAGAGTAGCAAAAAAAAATGGGCCCAGTTTGATGGGACTAAAACATATACGGCAAAGTTAAAGATCACCATCGTACGAGGTATCAGGAGCTTATCCTCTGTGTTGATTAAGGATCTGGATTGTGGCCTCACTGGGAGCTTTAATCACTTAAGTGTGCTTGACTGTGGTACGGTTTCACAGGGTGTGCTGACTGTCCTGTGCTTACCCTGTAGGACTGAGGCGTGAGTGACTTCAACCCCACTTCTCTTAAGCCTTAGTGGTAGAGTGCTCTAGGGCTGTGCTTGAGAATCACTAAAATGATGCATTGGCTACATCTGCTTTCCCATCAGCTTCAGATTTTATGTTCATATTCATTGAATGTGAGGCACACTCCTACTTTTTCTTTTCTTTTTGCCAAAGCAGTATATTTTACTTATGTTCCCACCTTGTTCCAGAAATGATATAATGCAGCTACAAAGGTGCCCCTAATGGAGTAACTTAAAAACAAGGAGAAAAAAAGAAAAAAGCACCATGTGTAAGTGATGAGTCAATGCATGATATGAAATGAACTATATAGGTAGTGATGTGGAATGGGATTTCGATTTTTAGTTTTAAGAAATGTAGCTGATTAGTTTGGCTCGTGCTCTAAATTTCCTGTTTGGGAATTTACCTAATGTATTACGAATATACCTAATATATTTAGATAGGATGCAGTCATTTATTCAGTAGGTAAATATGAGTCCTCCCTTTAAGCTCTGGGCCACATCATGGGGGTGAGAAAGTCAAACGTAATGAGTTTCTGTATTTGCAAACAATAGGATACAATACATTAATAGAGGTGTGAGCCAAATACTTAAGGGAAGCAAGGAAATCATTAAACTAAGAAAAATGAGTGTGTTATCCTCTTGGAAATGAGAGAAGGTTTCGTACTGTGCAGATTGTGGAGGAAGAGTGAGGAGTGGAAGAATGAACAGAGGAGAGATGAAATGGGGATGAAAATCTAGAAAAGAGAGACTGAGAGGAGGAGCCCAAGTCAGGCTCCCTCGGATCCTAATGACGTTCATTTTCGGGTTCACACCTCTTTCTGAGGCCAGGGTGCATGCCTGTTTGGAGTTTCCATCAGGTATCTCAGTAGTAACAAGGTATTTCTTTTTATGCCCTTGCTTATGCTAGTTGTTCATTACTGGTCCCCCTTTCCCTAAGCTTTTTTGAGATATAATTGACCCATAACACTGTGTAAGTTTAAGGTGTACAGTGTGGCGATTTGATACACGTATTGTGAAACGTTTACTATAGTAATGTTAGTCAACACATCCTTCACCTCACAAAATTACCATTTTGTTGTTGTTATTTGTTCATTACTGTTTTTACATCTGCAGTCCTTGAATGCATTTTTTACTCTTTGGCAGATTCTTTAGCAGGACTCTGAGAACACTCCTGGTCTGTTGATGCTTTCTCTATTCTGATATACTAGTTTAGGTTTCAAAGTTCTATTTTTGAAAAATCATCTAGTTCTGTTCCTAACTTTCCATTCTTGTGTTCCCGGATTTCTTCAGCTGTAGCTTTGTAGATGGTTTGAGATGGTTAATGCTACCTTATGTGTTGATTTTTTTTTTTTCCCCTTAGTGTTCTCTCAGGAGTGTAACCTTACTTTTAAGTTCTGATTGTACTTTTATATTTTGTATCTTTTAGTTCTTTGCTTTTTCAGTTTGCTCCCCCTTTCTTGTTTCTCCCCACTCCCTGGTCTTTGCGAGTCCCTTTAACACACTGTCCTTTCAACCGTGGCAGGCAAATCTTGTGGTAACTGCCTTTCATTAATGATGAGGACTGCAACCACTCTCGCATTTCATTGGCATTGTCTCCAAGCCTCAGAGGTTAGGTGTTATTCCCATTTTCCAGATGAGGAGACTGAGGCTCAGAGATGCTAAGCAACTTGCCCAAAGTCCCTTTGCCAGAAGGTGGCAGCGCTGGAGTTCAGTCCTAGGTTTAGCTGCTTCCAGAGCCCATTTCTACTTTGTGCTGCTGCCCACTCATCCTGGTTGAGCCATTCATGTATTTGTTGACTGATTTACACAGAACTTGATCTGAACAGCATGTTATAGCTAATGGTTATATGTATACTCCCAGGAGGGAAAGAATACAGCAGTCCCCCTTTATATGTGTTTTTGTTTCCTGTGGTTGCAGTTACCTGAAGTCAGTCATACCCAAAAAAATTAAAT